>NC_086093.1:2142500-2855000 GCF_948474715.1 Cydia amplana | reverse complement strand
TGGTAAGTAGATGTATTCTGTGAACCGCATTAAGATTTTCACACAAATCCTTCGAATACTTCGAACTGAAACTCAAAAATTTTTTTTTTCATCAAACCCATACGTGTGGGGTATCTATGGATAGGTCTTCAAAAATGATATTGAGGTTTCTAATATCATTTTTTTCTAAACTGAATAGTTTGCGCGAGAGACACTTCCAAAGTGGTAAAATGTGTGTCCCCCCCCCCTGTAACTTCTAAAATAAGAGAATAATAAAACTAAAAAAAATATATGATGTACATTACCATGTAAACTTCCACCGAAAATTGGTTTGAACGAGATCTAGTAAGTAGTTTTTTTTTTTATACGTCATAAATCGCCTAAATATGGAACCCTTCATGGGCGAGTCCGACTCGCACTTGGCCGCTTTTTTTCCTGATCATTCGTTCTATTCGTTCAAAGAATGCACCAAAAAAAAAATTGCAGAGGTATTGGATTATAGAGTCTGTTTGAAAAGAGAAGAATCGTGGAATGTATTGAGCCCCATACATTCCACGACTCTTCTCTTTCCGCACAGACTACCTAAATCTTTTAGCGTCATATCGGCGTCATGGTCAGACCCCTAAAGCGCCCGCACGTGTTGCATTAGGGCGTCGTTGGGGGTCAAACGTAGCGAATCGAGGGGCAATTCCGACGAACATTACGGTACAGGTAGTAACCCTGGCGGCCTAGCCAAGGTGACGATCGCTATCGCTTCGCCATCGAATCGCTTTGTGTCTCTCTATCACTCTTCCATATTAGTGCGATAGTGACAGTTGCGTTTCGATCGCTACGGAGCGTAAGCGATTGGCACCTTGGCTACACGGCCTGATCTGATATGTATTTGTAGGAATTGGAGCAAATGATGTTTTGTAGGTTAGTTGAAAATAGTTTTGTAGTTTAGGTTTTGTCATCACTACATAGTATAAAACAAAGTCGCTTGCCGCTGTCTGTCTGTCTGTCTGTATGTCTGCTTAGATCTTTAAAACTACGCAACGTATTTTGATGCGGTTTTTTTAATAGATAGAGTGATTCAAGAGGAAGGTTTATGTATAATTTGTTATCCCGTGCGAAGCCGGGGCGGGTCGCTAGTTTTGTATATATCAGAATAGGGCATTGTTGGGGTTCAAAATGGACGTTTCTTCAAACAAAAACGTCTCTTTTGACACTGACATATCCGATCCATATCGTATCTTTAGCGAATTTTTGACGTAGGTATCTTAAAGTTCGAATCAGGCCGCTAGTCTTTGAAAATATAATAAAAATAAAGACTTGGCTTAAATGTCTCGTAACCAGCACATAGAATTAAATATATATATATAAGTATTTCAAAATGGCGGAAATATGGGGGTCCGCGATGTCTACAGCTCACAGAGCCTTTAGTTTTATTAAGATTGACTTTACAATCCAGTGGCTACAGGGTGAAATTAAATTAAATTAAGAAATGAAATTGCCGAATATATTGCAAAGATGCCGCCACATGCAACGGTCACCCCTCACTGGGGGTTGATTTGAGGGTCAGTCCGTTCTATTGTTAATATTAATAACATTCGTTGGACATTCGAATTTAGTTTTAAAACTGGTTTTTGAAATCATAGTTTACAGCTCAATCCGAGGCCTTAGTTGTTTGTTCACAATAAAAATATAATATTTTTGTGTTAACAATGAGAATAATTTGTAAGTAAATTTCAAATTTTGGTTCCCTCTTTGTTAAATAACGAGTAGGAGATAAAAAAAAGTTTTTTATTTTTTATTCGTACATTATTTTTCCCACCAAATTTAGTAATTATTGCTATGGTACACTCCCGACAAAATGTACCTAATGTTAATATTAATGCTTGTTTCTCATCAGCGCTGAGACCATATTTCTTTATATTTCTCTGTGGTAAGACGTTACCGGTCATTAAAAAAAAAATATCTCATTATTTTCCCTTCAAATTATTACGATCATAACCAAAACTCATAAATTCCAGACATCAACACAAACCACAATAACATTATGGTTTTCTGTCCGATCCATCAGAACCGACAAAAAACGCTCGAAAAAACCGATAAGTATCTAAAACCGAACCGATATCATGTGTCTTCCGCCCGCCCCTAGCGTAATAGGGTTACCAGTTATGACTTTTAAAATGTATAAACCTTTTTTTGCAGCAAAACATTTATTATTATGTTTTTGTTTTAAAAAATATCTTATATATGTAGGTACCTAAGTATTATGGAAAAATACAAGATACATATTATGCTAATTTTTACTGAACAGAAATTTAACGTGGAAACTTCGTAATTTTTACAGAAAAATAAAAATAGATAATTAATTTACATGGCGGCGTGTTGAAATTATTAACTAGTAAGCCCACAATATTTACAAAGTCTAACTATGGCAAATTGCTTAAAACATTTAAGCCGGTAGAGTCTGGCTAATGAAAGTTGAGCCTGAGATAACGCGGGAATTTCAATAAAAACCGCACCTGGCAATAAAATTACTATGAAATTAAATGACAGCTTGAAACTGACAGCTTATTTGATAGGAAAAAAAGTTGCCATATAAAAAGTTTTAAATAAATCTCAGGCTCAACTTTCATGAGCCAGACTCTAGAATCGTGTTCTACAGACACTCCGTCAGTAGGTACCCCTATTGTCAATTTCGGACGCTCGGTGGTAACCCTGCCCTAGAGGGAAAATGGCGGACTCCCGTGAATTTTGAACAAGATGTTTTTACTTTAGATAATTAAGAATTTTGCTATATTGTGCTGGTAGGGGAGTTTTATAGTGTAGATGGCAAATTGTTGCTAATTTATTAATAGGTTTCTTGTCTTAATTAATTGGAAGAATGTATGAAGATACTTACATTTTTTTCTTACAGACATGTATTCCGTATATATCGTCATTTCAACACCAAATATGTAAGTACAGTCAGCAGTAGAAGTTGCTAAGCGGGCGAGGTGTTCAAAATTACCTGGACACGCTCTTATCCTCTTAACAATAAAGTCGCGTCAAGATCATTTTGAACACCTGGCCCGCTTAGCGACTTCTGCTGCTGACTGTACAGGTACTTATTGTGTCTTATTGAGCTTTCCAATCCTTGATAAAGTAACTGTCAACATCTTTGATAAATTTGATCGATTTTGTCAGTAAAGACGTTGAAGTTGATTTTATTTACTTGTGTAATTTTAGTAGTTTAATGAGCCCACCTAGAATCGGACCAAGCTTACTCTGCATGGCATTTGCAATGACTAAGTGTGGCCGTGTCATGATTAATGTCTATTTTCTGTGAAAATGACCTTTAAAAAGAAACCCTCTTTGCTTAGGCGGACTCAACCGTTTATGTTTTGGAACATGATTATGAACGGCACTCAAAATCTTGAATAAATAAATATAAAATATTATAGTACATTTTTACACAGATTGACTAAGTCCCACAGTAAGCTCAAGAAGGCTTGTGTTGTGGGTACTCAGCCAACGATATATAATATACAAATACATAAATACATAGAAAACACCCAAGACTCAGGAACAAATATCTGTGCTCATCACACAAATAAATGCCCTTACCGGGATTTGAACCCAGGACCGCGGCGTCACAGGCAGATACTAGGCCAGACCAGTCGTCAAACAAAACTATAATTTATATGTGTATGTCTTATTATAGTTACCAAGTTAAATGTCTGTAACTTTACCAACGACCGGACAGAACAGACGGACATTATCAGTCATATGACGAAACTATAACGGTTCCGTTTTGGCAATTTTTTCAACAGAACCCTAAACACCTTACCAGTACATATTAACTGAATTAGTCACTCCATTTCCAAATAAAAAGAATAAAATAACAAACAAAAACAACTTGCAGATTGAACCCTCTTTTTCGAGTCAATTAATTAGTAAAATTGACGGACAATAGAGGGCGCTGTTATTGAATTACGTCAAGAGGTCAGTGACCCCTCAATTGTGGACGATGCAATGCTATTCGTGTATATATATAGATTTAGGTTATGTACTTAATGATGACGTGTTTTTGTTTCAGTCAATTAGTGATTATGGTTTAGATTTAATTGGTACAAATTGTGACGTTATCTATGAAAAGGGACCTTATTGTCGATGGCGCTTACGCCATTATTAACGATGCTCCGATATAAATACAATGCCGCGCGACGCTGTGCGGCGTAAGCGCCATCGACAATAAGGTCCCTTTTTATAGATAATGCCCCAATTGGTTTTATTATTGACAAAGGCACCTTATTTCGTTTGGGATTAGGTTGAAAAATATACAGAATGACTAACGACGTTATGTTGGTACTTAGAGAACGGCCCGATTCGAACTTTAAGATACGTCAATTAATAGATCTAGAAACGATATGGATTAGATATGTCAGTGTCAAATGTGACGTTTCTTCAAACAAAAACGTCACTTTTGACACTGACACATCTAATCCATATCGTTTCCAGATCTATTAATTAACGTATCTTAAAGTTCGAATCGGGCAGAAATTCAAATTGGCACCTATAGATCAGGTCAGGTCAAGCAAATCTTGTCAGTAGAAAAAGGCGCGTAATTCAAATTTTCTATGAGAGGATATGCCTTTGCGCCTACATTTTTCAAATTTGCCGTCTTTTACTACTGACAAGATCTGGTTGACCAAGTATAGCTAGTATTACTAATAAGATAAGAAAATACTGGACTTTGAATAGGATAATACCTTCAATAGCTACTTAAAATATTAAATTATTTATCTATCAGTTCCAGTGATTTTTCAATAAATTGAAATTTATTTTATTTGGTATTAGTTTTTAGTTTTAATTTAGTTTTATTTAGATAAGTTAGTTTTTTTAATGTACCTGTAAATGATCTTGATATTAATAAATAATTACTTTTTTTAGGTATCAATGCTATCTAGAAACACATATGTAGTTCACTTAATTTGACATTTAGAAAGGCTATGCAGAATTGCAGATATTAATGCCTTAATGTTAATATTAAATAATTCATTGACTTGCCATTCACAGAATGCAGGTGCATCTCAACTCGAATTACATTTGTCAATCAACTCAGTCATTTCCGTGTTTATTCCCGGAACAAAATGCATTGTTTCAATGCAACTTGGTGCATCGTCATGTTTATATGAATTCTGTCAAAAATTATATTTACGATGTCGATACACTCCTTTCTTTTGAAGTATGTATCAGGACTTCAGGACTTGTTTTCGTTTTAAAAATAACGTCATTGTTTTGTCCTGTCTTCACTAAAGACGAATATCGGTCACTTTGTGTATACTTACACTAAATTACTCAATGACCAGGGCTATAACCGCGAAAATCGAAGTTCGCAAATTGAGGGCATAATTACGCCTTCTTTGGAATAAAAGAGAAAGATCCCCGCAATTTGCGAATTTCGGTTTTCGCGGTAGCCCCCCTGAACCCCTAGTGTGAATTTCATTCGATAGCGCAACGAGCGTTCGCGTTTGCGTTATGTCTATTTCTGTATGGGATTTTGAACAGCGCGCCAAGCGGGACATTTTGGAAACTCAAAATCCCATACGTGTCCGTCACGTCACGCTATCGAATGAAATTTACACTAGGGGAAATGGTTTTTTTATTTACTGAGCGAGATGTGTATTTTTCTGTCCAACTGAGTCGGAAAGTGGCTACTTCGTTTAGCAAAGCGGGCCGAAAGTTGACCCTTTCCAGCCGGAGGGCAGAAAAAATATTAGGTTTAGTGGTTCTTCCATAACTTTTTTAGGTAGGTATTCTGTATACTTTGATACTAATAATAGTCTGACAGGAGACGCGAGCGTTTCCCCAAATGTTATAAAAACACTAGATTTAAATTTGGAATGTCTGTGGCGGCCGGTAAATCACTTGACGCTAGTGAAGCCGCAGCACACATATTATTAACAGTATTTCAACTTTAATTTTCATTCATATTTTTAAAAGAGCCTTCGTTATGTTTGTACTGTGGGCCTGGAGGATTAAACTTATATTTATAACCGCAGGAGTTTCCAGCGTCAATAAGCAGCGGTGTCCGCTTATCACTTAAAAAACGTTATTTTCATTCACAGCGACAGCTCTTGTATAACCAACTATTAATGGAGTAATTAATGAGTTATAATAGTTAAATTTAAATTTTACATTGTAGAAACTTATTATTTAGCACAAAATAAAAACCACTACTTTATTTAAACAAAAGAAAGTTCAAGAAACGCTAAAGTATTTTTCGTATTCTTTTTTCAGCTTCAATCCTTCCTTTTCCTCAAATTACTTTTGTAATCGTAAAATTTACTTGTTATACCTAGAGTCTTACTGTCACTCTTTTGTCAGCTCTGTCTCGTATAACTCAGTGTCACATCACTTTTGCGCGCTGCAATTATTCTTGACTCTTTTATACAGCATGTATTTTTAGCTTTGCTGTTTTGAATTTAAAAGTCAAGAACTCGAATTTCATATGAATTTGAACAAATACCACCCACACTGTTAACTGACAGTTCGTAAACCTCATTACAAAAGGGATAGGGTCCACCGATGGACAGTTAAGAGTAGAGATGCAACGGATAGTTGGTTGGCCGGATACCAGATACCGGATATCCGGCCGGCGGAACAATACCTGTATTTTGAGTTTTGCAGGTTTCGACCTGTTTCGTAGTGAACGTTCGCGCGGACACATTTCTAGGATCATAACGAGTTTTATCATGTCATTACGTAGTAAGTTCGTTTATGTTTATAGTTACAAGTGCGCGCGCGTATTTTTGTGTAAACAAATAAGTGTATTGTGTGACGTTGGTTACGCATTCATTTCTATCTACTGTGTCGTTCGCATTATGACCGTGACTGTTTTTTAGATTCCATTTTTTACCCCAAAATGTGTTAATTTTACTATCCGGTATCCGGCCGGATACTAAAATAACGGCAGGATAGGCCGGATACCGGATAGTAACTGGATATTCGGTGCATCTCTAGTTAAGAGTGTTGCTGTTTGTACAAGTGAACCGGGGCTTAAAACCGAGCATTAGGTTTTAGTGCAATGAAACGACTTTAAAATATATTATTTTATTGAGCTTTAACTAGTAGAGTGCAATTAATTGTTTGAAATATTTTTCGAGACTATATACGCAATACATTAACGAATGTATTGCGTATATCACTACACCTTATAAAACAAAGTCCCGCGCCGCGTCTGTCTGTTTGTATGTTCGCGATAAACTCAAAAACTACTGAATGAATTTGCGATTTTCACCTATCAATAGAGTGATTATTGAAGAAGGTTTAGGAATATAATTTGTTAAAGTTTTGTGTAACCCGTGCGAAGCCGGGGCGGGTCGGTATAGTTATTATTATAGTCATCACTTGTGACAGTCGACTTCGCCTCAGTAAGCGCTACATTTTGAATAAGAAATGTAATGATGCAGTGTACCAATGCGTGATGATTTATTGATGAAAAATTAAAGTCGTATTTTTTTAGTAAAATGCATGAAAGTTGATTCATTTAGGTGTATATTACTTACCTCAGAACATATGATGTGATCGTATCAAAAATACACACTGTAGAGTTTTGCTGTCAATCTTTTGTCAGCTCTGTATCGTATATCTCAATATCACATCACTATCTCGCGCAGCGAGTACCTATTGTTGACTTTTTTATAGAGTTAATATACTGCTAATAGTTTAACCGTGTCGCCGGCGACGCGTTAACGGTATACCGGTTCAAATTTACGATTGTTCTTAAACAAAGGGACGTCAAATAAACGCTGAGGGATGTAAAAAACAGGTTTTTCGGTTTTAATTAAATTCTTTAGTGGATTGCGTAAACGAATTATGCAAGAAAGTTTATGGATTTGTTCAGTTATAGTTAGGTACCTACATATAGCCGGTCAACCAAACCTTGTCAGTAAAAAAAGGCGCGAAATTCAAATTTTCTATGGGACGATATCCCTTCGCGCCTACATTTTTCAAATTTGCCGCCTTTTTCTACTGTCAAGATCTGGTTGACCAAGTATATGTATTATTTTTACATTCGGATAACGACTGCAACTAAGGAACTGAAGAATATTCCTATACGGGTACTTCAGGTACTTGCCGACTGCAAAATTTTGAACCGACTTGATACCGCGATGAAATGGTTTCCCATAAAAGTGAAGCTAAGTCCGAATTTGATAGCCTGCCACGGCGGAAATTGCCGAAAGTACGAAAATGAAGGCGACTTCCGAAAAAGGGGGACTGATTTAACCCATCTGATACCGAAATAATAGTTATGGCAGTAGCAGAAATCTGACAGTATTTTTTTTTGCCGGAAGTGCTTGGCAGACGTTCTCAAAGATGACCATCGGGACCCCTAAATTAACACGTCTGATACAATCATGAAACCGGGTTCCTTTTGTAACTTTTTGTTATGGAACCCTAAAAATAAAAATATTGTATCGAGCGCCAGTTTCTACGAAAGCGATTTTCCCATTCAGATTGGAAATAAACTATGTTTTTTCGTATTTCATCAAATAAAAACAGTCTAAAAACCTGGAGCTTCTTTTTTTGAGTCGGTGTAAAAACCGTAAAACCGATTTAAAACCGGACCGAAGTAATTTTACGGTATATTTACAACATTTACACGCTCCAACCTGTCAAATTGTATACACGATAAGCAGCCATATTCGAACTTTAAGATACGTCAAATATTAGAAACGATATGGATAGGATGACTGTAACGTTGACATATAATTATTATAGTGTACTAGCGACCCGCCCCGGCTTCGCACGGGTTAACAAATTATACATAAACCTTCCTCTTGAATCACTCATCTTTAAAAAAAACCCGCATAAAAATCCGTAGCGTAGTTTTAAAGATCTAAGCATACAGGCAGACAGACAGACAGCGGGAAGCGACTTTGTTTTATACTATGTAGTGATGTAGTGAAGTGTAGGTAACATAGCATGCATAATAACATTACTTAACTGTAAGCTTATTTGTGAATAATATAAAAAAATATCAGTGTCAAACAAGTGTCAAAAGTGACGTTTCTTTAAACAAAAACGTCACTTTTGACACTTGTTTGACACTGACATATCCGATCCATATCGTTTCTATATCTAATATGTGATGTGTCTTAAAGTTCGAATATGGCTGAAGGACTTTCAAAGCTCGCAGCTTTTGACGGGAAAAATGAGCTTTTACTCCGTACCCCGCTTCGAACTATAAAAACAAAACGTTGTAAGTGCCTTTACTTTCTTTCCGACTTACGCCCTTTTATATAACACAATATCAAACATAGCCAAGTATCAAATGCAGGCGTCGACAACCTTTATACAAGGTTTTAAAGTCGATTTTCGTCAGATTATTTGTAAGATCGTAGGTTGTGGTGAACTGCTTAAAGTATTAGTTTTAGAGGCTAAATAGGGCGATATGTTATGCTTAGTGGTAATCTATTCTAATTGGTAGCGAGTTCGATGCCCGGCACGGGTCTAAGTGAATTCTTACTTGAGTACGTAGGTATATCGTTCGGAAGTATGTAGTTAGTTGATGGAGACGATTGAATTTAAAGGCGTAATTCAATTGGTGTATGTATTCTATAAGTATCATAAAAAACGCAAGGATATATGCTTTCCAAAAGTTTTTTGCTAATCATTGCCAAAGTGTGGTTATGGCATCATTAATGTCAATTTCTATGAAAATATTACCTTTATAACTACACTAGCGACCCGCCCCGGGTTCGCACGGGTTAACAAATTATACATAAACCTTCCTCTTGAATCACTCTATCTATTAAAAAAAAACGCATTAAAATCCGTTGCATAGTTTTAAAGATATAAGCATACATAGGGACAGACAGACAGCGGGAAGCGTATACTATGTAGTGATACCTCACTTTTTCTGTTCAAGTCGGTGCAAAATTTGCCACACTCTCATTTATTTTTGTAAAGCTATTAGAAATTAGTAGACTTTTGACAAGTAGTTTCATCAGCTACTTATTTATGCCGACTGTTCGTTTCCCATAAATGTGACGTTCTCTATCAAAAGATACCACATTGTCGCTTGCCATAAGGACCCTCTGACAGGTTCTTCGTATGGTAAGCGACAAAGTGGTACCCTTTGATTGAGAACGTCACAAATAAAGTTGAGGACGCTAATAGGTAATATTACGCGAAGCTCTGCGTAGGGGGCGCCACTCCCACAATCAGTCACAATCTGAGGGTCTACCCTACCGCAAAAGAGAGAGTCGAAATTTTGTTATCTAACCTCTCTATCACTCTTGCATATTCGAGC
The DNA here is from genome assembly GCF_948474715.1 of Cydia amplana. NCBI lineage: Eukaryota > Metazoa > Arthropoda > Insecta > Lepidoptera > Tortricidae > Cydia > Cydia amplana. The sequence goes on along the minus strand of NC_086093.1, from coordinate 2,844,733 downwards.
GATAAAGAGGCAGATAGCTGTGTTTCGATGTCGCGTTTCCCGGTAGACCCTTTGTAAACAAACCGCCTTGATGTATCAGTCATATTTTATTGTCTGTGAAAACTTGTCAAAAAACAGTTTAAGGCACAGTATGTATAAGATACTGTATGGTTTACTAAAGGCGCTAGTGCTGCACTCTGGCAAGGCATTGCAGTAATACCCCCTAACTAAAGTTACTCTTCGAGTCCATATATTTTCCTATTGTATGATCTCCACTTTCAACTCGTTAGAGTTTTAGATCAGATAGCAAGATATATCTGGTATTTATGCCATGATATGTCACAACACAATACTAAGCATTACTGATCGGAGATACAGTCAGTAGCCTATTTAGTTTACATTCTATCGGACGAACTATAAAATAAATAATAAACGATATTTTATAAAAAAGGTAAGCGATGACTGCACCGATCGTATCGGGTCGGGTTACTGTCAGGGGACATAAACATTTTCTAAAATCATTCTAATATTATACATTTTAATCGTTTATGTGTAGCTACCAAAACGGGGCTTTACTAATTGGAAAATAAAAATAAATCCGTGGAATGTTACCTAATTGTGTGAATGTTAAATGAAAATTAAGGTGAAATCTGAGTCCTGGTAAAGTCATCGTAGGTAGAGGACCTCTTACAAATAAATGATTATGATTATTATGATTAATACTCAAATGTGTCCTATAAATATGAAACTAAGTTTAAAAATCTGTTGTATAAATTAATGTAAGAGTACTGACTCTACGACTAATACGAGTAACTTACTGTACGAGTGTACATTGAATCAAAATGTGACGTTATCTATGAAAAGGGACCTTATTGTCGATGGCGGTTACGCCATTATTAACGATGCTCCGATATAAATACAATGCCGCGCGAGGCTGTGCGGCGTAAGCGCCATCGACAATAAGGTCCCTTTTCACAGATAATGCCCCAAATAAATAAACAAAGACATTTAAGTTATCAAATAAACCTTGTAAAATTTTAGTTCTGTTTTAACATTAACTAGCGACCCGCCCTGGCTTCGCACGGGTTAATAAATTATACATAAACCTTCCTCTTGAATCACTCTATCTATTAAAAAAACCGCATCAAAATCCGTTGCGTAGTTTTAAAGATCTAAGCATACAGACAGACAGACAGATAGCAGGAAGCGACTTTGTTTTATACTATGTTATAGTGACAAAGCATAAATCTTATTATTTACACGTCCCAAATTCACGTCTAATTAAATTGAATTGAACATGCAAAGTTGAAAGGTTGCGCGCCCCTGCTTGCGTCGGTTCGTTAGCCGTGTCGAGTGTACATTACATCGACTGTACTCCCCGAGGGAATAGTTTGAAACTCGACTGTACATACATATGGGGCATTATCTATGAAAAGGGACCTTATTGTCGATGGCGCTTACGCCGCACAGCGTCCCGCGGCATTGTATTTATATCGGAGCATCGTTAATAATGGCGTAAGCGCCATCAACAATAAGGTCCCTTTTCATAGATAACGTCACATATAACAACCATCGAACTAGCTTCTACCCGTGACATTGTCTGAGTATAAGTAATTGTTACTTAGGTTAGGCTGTACTAAGTAAAATATCTACCGAGCTTTGCCGAACATATAAAAACTCAAAATTGACCCAAAGATAAAACCTAGCTATTGATTTTCCCAGAGATAAGACCTAAAGTGTCATTCAATAGAACTTGCTAACTATGTAAACAAACCGCCATACTAAATTTGACACTGAATGTCAATTTACTAGTAACTTTTGTTTACATAGTTAGCAAGTTCTATTGAATGACACTTTAGCTATTGATGTTTCGCCCCCGAAACCCCCCATATAGGTAGCAAATTTTATCGAAATCGTTAGAACCGTTGCCGAGATCCCGGAAATATAAAATGTCACCGTAAAATTGTAAACACTCGTCAGATTATAATCTCACTAGTTATATTATAAACTGACGGTAGGGAGATTATAATCTAACCTAACCTAACCTACGTTAGATTATAAACTAACGGGTTCACAATCTTACGGTGACATATACATATATATCCGCTGATGTATCCGACATTGTTTATTTTAGGCATGGTCGGATACAATCAGCTGAAAGTCAGAAGGGAGCTAGCACTCGTTACATACATCTTTAAGCTGCTTAGGGGAAAAATATACAATGCGGATATATTGGGGTCGGTGGGTATTTGTGTTCCGCGCGCTTGCGTGGCGCGCCGTCAGCCCGGGCTACTGGCCGTGCCGCGCGCGCGCACCAAGCTGCTGCGCGAGGCGCCGATGACGCGCGCCGTGCGCACCCTGAACCTAATAGCCTCGCATATAGACCTATTTTCATGTACTACGAGTGAATTCACTAAAGTAGCTTTAATAACTCTTTGTTATATTGAATAGGTAAAAATATGATTTGTTAGATATAGGTACTTGTGTATTTGTATGTAATATTTTGCTACATTATCGCATTGGGTGCAACCTGTAATGATAATTGTATGTGTGTAAATAAAAAAAAAAAAAAAATATATATATATAAATAAATAAATAAACAAGAATTGCTCGTTTAAAGGTATAAGATGATTGATGAGTCAACTGACTCATCATTTAATTGATTTTTATTGAAAAATGTGTATCACAAAAAAGCTATTTGCCGTACAAATATTTTTGGTGACGACACTCGGCAGTTGACAAACACATCACGGCTCCCGTATGATCCGAATGACGAATATCAAACATTTAAGATTGTAACTGGGTTAAGTCTGGACACTGACGTGGACTTTATTTAGTATTAAGTAGACTAACGGCGACTAATTCCAATAAGGCCTAGTTTTTATCTAGATTGAAAGGTCAGACAGTCGCTTTCGTAAAAACTAGTGTCAAATTAAAACTAAGGGGACTATTTACTAGTAGTTCGCCCGCCCCGAATATAGTCTGTGCCCGAACTGAGAACTCGCGTTTCTGCAAAAACTATATCTATAGTCATAGTCATAGTCATAGTTTATTCATAAACAATTTTCATTGTGTTTGAAATTAATTTACATATACATTTTCTTATCTATATACACAAATAAATCTTATATCACGAACAATAAATACTGAAATTAAATTTTATTAAAGGAAAATTAAAATATAAAACACAATTAGAACAATATAATAAATTAATAATATTTCATTTGTAAAGTCAAAATTAATATTTATTATTCATGTCAAAAATATGAATTAAAAATCTTAAAATATTTACAGGCATAATACTTGCATTAATCTAAAATTCTACTAAAATATTCCTATAGAGGTTGATTCATAAACATCTACATATTTTATTTTCTACTCAATCAAATAAAACATGTGGAAAACCTCATATAGGTATTCAAAAAAAGTATCATATTAAAAATAGAAATTCATGATGGCGGCCATTTTTTACAAATTTAACTACGAATTCTCTTGTACGAGTATTCTCTCTCGTATATTCTACATTAAGGGACCTTTCGAATCCTCAGATATCAATACATATTTAATTTTGGATATGATCTGTGATATTGGTTATTGTTAGGTATTCCCCGCTAGGTACGGTACGCGTTCTCGCACATCTCTGGTGGAAACGCAGCCTTATGCGCAAACCAAATTGTATAGAATACAGTGCTTGTATGAGCTGAATGGCTGCGCGCGACCAATTTGTTGATTCCGCGCGTTTGCGACTGTTCAAACACGATTAACAAGAGATTTATGTGCGCTAGCGTTCACGCGCGGGATCTCCCGTTTCTTTGCAAAAACGAAAAATAACCTTGTAGGGGACGATCGATTCTCCATACAAAAGTAGTCCTCATTTTCCACCCTGGATATATTATGGAAAATATTTTTACACAATTAGATATATTTTAATCATAGCTATGCCCGACCGTTTACCCGAAAAAAAAAACGAATAAAATCAAACGGCTAGCTAATCAAATAGCTATGATTAAAATACAATCGAATTGTATACAAATATTTCCAATTATGTTAATATTCAGAGAGGAACATGGGGAATACGAAAAAAGACTGCCAGAACAATTGCTAGCCCTATATAGTCAACATCTTCGTCATCCCACCAACGAACTGAATGGAAATCGTCCATAACCGCACAATGGCGCTGATGGGCCCAATTCCCGTGCTATAAACCGTCCAATTGGCGTCATTAGGGTCAAATGGGGTCGCCGATCAGCTGTCATCGATTGAATTTACGGGTTCGTTGGCTTACAGGTTTAAGTTTCTGTCATTCAGTACAGTCAGCGTCAAAAGCAGTGGAACAGACTACGCGTCAACGTGTCTACTATTCTCTTATAACTTAATAAAAAGAGATACATCTATGTATGTAATGTAAAACAATTAGAATGTCACAGATAGTTTAGAATGCAAACTATAAATATAATAAGTATTATAACTATTTATCTACACACATGTCATTAGTGCTCTATAATGCGTTCAGAAACCGTAGGAAATGACAAGCTTTATTACAACCAATTTTACTATGAGAACTTTCTTATCTGTGGTAGTAGGAAAATTTGTACTTTAATGTAAAGTGTCATTCAATAGAACTTGCTAACTATGTAAACAAAAGTTACTAGTAATTTGACATTCAGTGTCAATTTTAGTATGGCGGTTTGTTTACATAGTTAGCAAGTTCTATTGAATGACAATTTACGAGTACATAGGTAACGTTATAGATTTTTGTAAGGTTATGAGTTTAAATTTTGAACAGCAGTCCAAACTCAAGTGGGTCTCTATTCTAGTATCCATAGATATTAAAATAGTTATCGATACAAAACGTCAATTTAGTATGTTTTTTTAATATAAACCGCACGATATTTGATCTCGAGTGACATGAGAATAGGGACTTCATTCTTTTGTCTAGGAATTTAAAAAAAACTACGGATGTGTGATATGCGTGAAAAAAGTTTTAATTCACCGCCATTTGACGTACAGTTTATCTTTTAGTTAGTTTTAAGTATGTGTTTAGATAAAGTAGTGTATGTAACTGTACATAATTAGGCATTAAAATACTCGTGTGATCCTTTTAAGAAACTCACTAACGTTCGTTTCTTAAACCCACACTCGTATTTTAATGCCTCTCATTATGTAGCAGTCACATAAACTACTATTATAACTTGTGTGTTGAAATTTGTGTACGTGTGGACGCTAGATGAGATTGGCGCCAATAATTCTCCTGATCAAATCAGTCGATTTTCCCAGCTCGTCTGGACTCTACTTATAGGTAATGTAAACTAAGATCTGTGTCCAAATATTTCATATTTAAATGACTAACTATTTGAGAACAAGCCTCAACTCATCAAATCCGGTTGCCCAAGACATAATCCATCTCAATCAACTTATCTAGTTAGGGGACCCGAATACTTGTTGTTATCTTATAAGCCTATGTTGCCAGGTGGCAGTGATACTATAGGTACTTAACATTGCATTCGTATATGCATAGATAAAGAAATACTCAACAAAATGTTGGGTTAAAATGCTAGAAAAAATACACACCAAGGAAAACCGAGACACGTGCAAAATATGCAATTATGCACAATATTCTAAAATATTGTAAATATGAAATATTGAAAATATTGTAAATATGAAATATTGTAAATATGAAATATTGTAAATATGAAATATTGTAAATATGAAATATTGTAAATATGAAATATTGTAAATATGAAATATTGTAAAATAGTTTTATATTGTATGCGGTCTTTTGACAAAGTGCCCTCTACGGCGGCAAGGCAACATACGGTTTGCAAGGTTTTATTACGAAGAATCAAGAGTGAACAGGCACCTCCTGGGCAGGCTCGCTCCATCGTAGGCCACGTCTTCGCCTCGGCTAGTCTGTGGCCATGAGTAAGCCCATTAATATTATATAAAAAAACCCTTTATTGTTATTATTTACCTCTATGTTCGAAACAGTTTAGGTTACAGATATACAGAAAGACACCTAGGTATTGAATCGCAAAGAGAGCATATAGTCACTAAAACAGTCGTATATATATATCTGAAAAAATCAACGTCATTTGAATCATACAATCACCTAGGATGTAATAATTCCGTTCATTCACCTCTCGTATCATTCGCCAGTCTTTAAATTTCAAGAGCAAACGTATCATAATATATTTATCCTCTGGCACAGCCACTCTGTCAGTAGAAAAAGGCGGCAAAATTAAAAAATGTAGCCGCGAAGGGTTGATATCCCATAGAAAAATTGAATTTCGCACCTTTTCTACTGGGGGGGTTTGAGTATACTTAATGTAGTCTAATTTTAAACACAGTTTATCTATGACGGTCAACAGATCTGACAGTTGATAAACCAATCGGTAAACTTGTTGACAGATAATAACCGTTTCCTGGCCACCTGCCAATTGACCAACAACTTAGGCAACGAGGTAATAAAATGCCATTTCCCGTATTTGGAAATTTTTACAACTTATTTAGATTGATAATTCTTGATGCTTGTTTAACCTAACTTTAAAGTCCTCTCCCTTGTGGCAACATTTGCCCAGTTCCGGTAGTTCAGAACCGCTACCAACTTTTGGTACGTTGTTGGGCATGCTTTTGGGACTCGAAAACTACCGGGAGACAGTGACGCAGGCCATCTACTTCAGCGCAATGACGTCATCAAAATGGCTCCCGCCGCGTTGTGAATACTGCATATCACACCCAAACTATGCATTGCATATATACATGAAATTGGGGTATTAAATGAAAGCATATTAAATATACTACATTTAGTACATACACTGTGTTCCAAAATATACTACAGTTTAAGAGCCATTTAAGCCAAGTAAGTCAAAATTATGTAAAAAAATACGAGTAGGTGACTGTACCTATGCATTCCTTTCGTCCGCCTTCCGTAATATATGGCGCCTATAGATTAGAAGCAAAGATATTCCAAAGCTCAGACAGCAATCAATATTCATAATAAACATTTGAATATTCATATAACTTAATTTACGTCCGTTACAAATACTCGAAGTTGTAAGAAAACCGGTAAAAACCGGTACTGAGTAATTAAAATAATTATTTAATTTCTCACGTTAATTAAATTCTTGGCTGTATGGCTCCGCCCGTGCTCCTTCATAAATCATGGCTAGTTAAAAATAAAAATCGCTTCCTAAGCCCTTTAAAAAAAACTATTGAGCTGTCAAACTGTATTGTTCAATTTTCAAACTTCAATTCACACCTCGAGCTTTGTTTGAGCGTTCCTTTGGCAGTCACAAAAGCCGAGACACAATAAAGACTGTTTAACTCAAATAACAACATTATTCCTTTGAAATAGAGTCTAATTTAGCAATAGTGCTGTAGTAAAAGTCAAATAGCGGAATATTCTACAATAACTTCCGTGCAAAAACTCGTTATTACAAAAGCGACCCTGCTCCTTTTCGTTTAGGTCTAAATTTCAATGTGAGGATACATATGACGTTCTGATTTCAAGATGGCGGTTTGACGTTTCAATCAAGATGGTGGCTAGTGGTTTTCGGGAATTTTATTATTGTACCAAAGTGGGTCAGGGATTTGTTTTGGTCGTGAAAGCTACCGTTTGTCCGATACAGTCCTTTTTATATGATTTCACAGCTTTTGTGCAAAAATAAAGTCAATTTAGCTTGAAAGGGTTTTTTGGCAGGTGAGTAAAAACTTGAATAGACCTGAGGATCAACAATGTTTTTTTTTGCTTGACGTAGGTCCTGTTTTGTTCACGCCTTTCTTGAAGATGAAAAGGGACTCCCGTATTCCAGAATAGGATAGAATATAATGATAACATTGTACGTATACGTGGGCCATACTGAAAGTTTCTGGATTCTGATATATATGAGACGACTTATTTTTTCTATGTGGCCAGTTCCAGGAATTTTCAGTATGCCCTAAGTATCAGCCTAAACTATTATGACTTTGACAGGTCACGGACTTAAACACCTTAAATACTAGGTATTGGACAGGACGCGGGACTGACCTTAGCCAGTTGGCCAGTAGGTACTTGGTCAGTTGAATAATTAATTAAATTACTGTATCTACCAATTAAGTATTGTGAGGCAAAGAATTGCCAGTAGAAAATTTCGCCTAATACTATATTACCACCCTAATAATAATTATACCTAATACCTAATTACCACCAAACCTAAACAAAACCTAATTATTACCTACTATGGAAGTTGGAAGATCGAACTTTCGCTTCACATTTTTGCCGCCCTATTTTTACTAAAAAAACTTTTGTCAGGCGTTAGTTAATTACAGTATAACTACCATGTTTAAATACTCGTACGCCCTACAAACCAATTTAATTTATACAGAACCACGTGACTATTAAAAATATTAATAAATTCATAACCATAGCCAACAGCCGCCTTTTTTTCTCCGCTCGAAGGAACGTCATGCAGCCAGAACTTTTTAAATTTCAATTGGAACTGTGAGTGCTCCTGTTATATTTTTTATTGTTCGGATGGCGGGTAAAGTGCCCGGTTATTTATAAAAAGAGGATTGATTCTGTTCACTATTTGAGTCACAGTTGGAGAACTAAATAACCGGCCAAGTGCGAGTCGGACTCGCGCACGAAGGCTTCCGTAATACATATTAGGTACGCAAAAAATGGCAAAAAATCACGTTAGTTGTATGGGAGCACCACTTAAATATTTATTTTATTCTATTTTTAGTATTTGTTGTTATGGTGGCAACAGAAATACATCATCTGTGAAAATGTCAACTGCCTAAGCTATCACGGTTCATGAGATACAGCCTGGTGACAGACAGGCAGACGGACCAGTTTTTGATTAATGTGACACACACATAGATATTTTCATTCACTCATTCATTCCATTCGTGCCAGCTCTTGTACATCGACCTGTATGTATATCTGCATCATGTATACTCGTAGGTACTCGATTGCAAGTGCACGAAGCTCGAAAGCGTTTGATTGGCAGTACAGTGGGACGCACAAGTGATACAATTACGATCCAATCACGCCGACATATTGCATTAGGGTACTGTCGGGTACACATGGCGTGTGGAAGTTCCTGTCGTACACTCATGAGCAATTAAATGGGACGCTTTGTATATAATTCATTTATAAGTTACCCGCTTTGAGTGTTACTAAGTTTAATATTTGTTTGACCGTGAATGTATTTAATTTAGGGGAGATAGTCTCAGTCACAATGTGTAATTAGAATATTTGAACAGTCAACGTCAATAGGTAGTAGCGGATGAAAAGACGCGCCTAAAGTATCTGCCATCCTGAGATACTTTTCTAAACAGAGATAATTATGTAAAGGAAAAAACGGAACCCTTATAGGATCACTCGTTCATCTGTCTGTCTGTCAGACCAAACATTTTGAAAAAAAATACTCATAATAGTTCTTTACCTATGACAGTACCTATTAGAAATGTGCAGTCAAGCGTGAGTCGGCCTTAATGTAAGGAACCCTCGGAACGCGCGCCCGACTCGCACTTAGCCGGTTGTTAGGGTTCCGTACCCAAAGGGTAAAAAATGGGTCCCTATTACTAAGACTTCGCTGTCCGTCCGTCCGTCCGTCTATCACCAGGCTGTATCTCATGAACCGCGATAGCTAGACAGTTGAAATTTTCACAAATAATGTATCTCTGTTGCCGCTATAACAACAAATACTAAAAATAAAATAAAATAAATATTTAAGGGGGGCTCCCATACAACAAACACGATTTTTTTGCTCTATTTTTTGTTGATGGTGCGGAACCCTCCGTGCGCGAGTCCGACTCGCACTTGGCCGGTTTTTTTTAAATCGCGTGGTATTAAACCCTTTGAAAGCCACGTCGTCGTGAACCTTGTTGAAATACACGATGGGTAATATGGGGTTGATGCCGTTAGTTGCCGTCTTTGGCGGTCAAAGGGTTAAAAGGGACATTTATTTAATCACGTGGACTTATCCGTCCCTAATACGGTGTGTGTATGACATCGTAAGATTGTGAACCTTAGTTTACAATCTAACGTAGGTTAGGTTAGTTTATAATCTCCCTACCGTCAGTTTATAATTTAACTAGCGAGATTATAAAGTGACGAGTGTTTACATATTTACGGTAACATATAACAATAATATTTAGCGAACTGTACTTTAAAAGTTAGCAAGCGATAGTATAGGCGCGTGGCGGCTGTCCGTCTCACTTAGCTCCCTCCGGCCAATACAGTCGTATATTCCGACATTGTTTCATTCACTATACGCACATGTCTACACACATGTCTACACACATGCCATAAACCCTGATGATGCCTTCAAAAACCACAATTTACGGCAAGCATAAATACTTATAAACTGTTTTGTTACAACTTGTGAAAATGTTATTATTGCGTAATAATCATCATCTTCCTCGCGTTGTCCCGGCATTTTGCCACGGCTCATGGAAGCCTGGGGTCCGCTTGGCAACTAATCCCAGCCTAACTAATCGTCGTTATTATTGCGTAATAATAACGACGATATATTATAATACCTATAACATTCAATTGCCAATATCTCTGAAAAACAATAGTTGTTAGCCAAGGGATGAAATGATGCCTTTCACCCGAGTTAAACACTCTACTTTACATTACGAATACGAGGGAAGTAAAATGAATGCATGTGTACCTTCGATTAACAATTTAGGCAAAAGTATCGTTAGGTATTTGTGGAATGGGGAGTTCAATATCAGAATGGAAATTGTACAACAAATCCATTTAAACCAAAATTTCAATAGCTTATCGTAAAAAAATTATATAAGTAGTCGTACTTGGAACGTAAAATGCTCTAGTGCAGAAACGTATCATTTTCTGCACACCTTTTAGAATAACAATGACCCACTTTCAGACGAGCATGAGAAAGGAATATTAGTAAGTAGTTTGTGTTACAAGGGATCAAAATGATATATTTCCGTCAAAGGGCGTACATTGAATCCTGAATGAAGCGATGTATTCTACAAATTCTACAATAGAATTCCGAACGTAGTGAGGGATTCTAAGGTAAAATCCTGAGCGTAATGAGGGATTCAAGTGTTAACACCCAAGACGAAAATAATTTTGATACCGTGTGACACATACTGCTTTTCACATCAACTATGAGGAAAATAAAAAAAAACCTTAGTGTTGACACAATCTGATGCTTAAACAGATTATTTAAGCTAAGAAAATAATGTGCAAAAAAATGAAAAAATAGTGTGCTAGAACAGAAAATTGCCACTTTGATCCCTCCTAGCAGGGAGGAAAAGTGACACTTTGATCCCTCCTAGCAAGAAAAAGCTCTTTTCCGAATAGGTGGTGTGAAAAATATATAGTCGTACTTGGAACGTAAAATTCTCTAATGTAGAAACGTATCATTTTCTGCACACAGAGCATGAGAAATGAAAAGGAATTTGATTTGATTTCACCTCACTGCTATAGTCAAAAGGACCTTTTAGTCAAAATGAAATGACAAAGCAAACATTCTAATGCCGCAATGGAGGCCGTAACATGCGGTTCCTACATTTCTTTATTAGTAGCGTTACCACGAGCTTGACACTGACTTGACATACAGGGATCGAATACCGGTATTTTTTGTATGGGAACGGAAACGGTATTTTTTCGTTCTTTGCTAATTACTTCATTTCTAATTGGGAAATCTAATAATACGAAGTCGTAACCTAAAAACACAACTGAGTGCTACATTTCGGGTATAAAATAATTCGAAAAATATGGTTATTTCTATGTTTTTGCAAAAAACCGGTTCCGATCCCTGTTGACATATTCGCTAGCGTGTGCGTAACTTACTTTCTATGCATCTTGCTCGTACTGGCATATTAGTGCGCGCAAGATGAAGAAAGTAAGGTACGCAGACGTTAGTGAATATGTCAGTGTCGAACTCGTGGTAGCTACACAAGCACATCTTCGTCCATGAAGCAACTCGCGATATTTTTAAAACGCCGTGAGTGATCTGCTGCACGGTGCCGAGCATCAAACCCGCACTTAGCTTATCGCAAGCCGTAATGGTGACCCAGGTGACCACGATTCGAATTCGCGCCGGACTGTCCATCTTTTAACTGTAACTAGCGACCCGCCCCGGCTTCGCACGGGTTAACAAATTATACATAAACCTTCCTCTTGAATCACTGTATCTATTAAAAATAAACCGCATCAAAATCCGTTGTGTTGTTTTAAAGATCTAAGCATACATAGGGACACAGACAGCGGGAAGCGACTTTGTTTTAATATTATGTAGTGATTTTTTAACTGGGTTTTATACAATGTCAGTGCAAACAAACAAACAGCTTGTCTGATGGTAAGCGGTTGTCATAATCGTAACCTATGAACGTAGCCGACTCACTAAAGCTATAAAACCTGTACACTATTGAGAGTGGAAAATACTGAACTTTTTAAAAGGTACCTGTCAAATGTGGCCAAATATTAATTAATTATATTATCTTACAATGAAGCGAGTCATATAACATTGATCGAACTTCGCTTGCGATGCTCGTTTGATCATATATTTACACACCTTTGTTACCCTACCATAAACATAAGTACCTATAGTATATGTTGCATGTTCCGATATTTAGTCTGTCAAACAATTTTGTCGAGAGAAAAAGTCGCGAAATTCTAATGTTCTCTGGGACGATAACCTTTCGCGCCTACTCTTTTTTAATTTGCCGCTTCTTTTACTGACATAAATGGCTTGACATACTATATTTGACGGCTCTGGCCGTCACTATCTATTGCATTCTGCGACGGTAGCACGGTCGCATTTTTATCTCCTGGCACCATGCCTGTCACGTTCTAACAAGTTAGTATGTAAGTGCGAAAGTGACGGGCATAGTGACAGACCATAAAAATGGAACCATGCTGCCACCGCTGGTTATAGTTTTACGCGTTATTCTACCCGATAATACTGCTGCTGACTGTAATAAGCCGATGTCAAATCATAAATTATCCACGATATTATTTGCACAATCCACGCGTATCGTAAAGTGTGGTGGCCCCAGCGCATGATTTACTATGAGCGTATTTAATGGCATACATCTTGCATAATCTGTTTGTGCATATAGAAGTACATTTATAATATTTATCCACCTATCATAAACCGTCTATGATGCATTCAAAAACTGCAAATTATGGCCGGTATAAAGATAAACTATTTCGTTACAACACATTTCTTATCTGTGAAAATGTCATTATTGCGTAACGTCGTACTACGTCGGTGGCAAACAAGCTTACGGCCCGCCTGATGGTATGCAGTCTCCATAGCCTACTCCAGAGGTGTTACATGCGCGTTGCCGACCCTAGCACTCCCTCGTTGAGCTCTGGCAACCTTACTCACCGGCAGGAACACAACACTTTATGAGTAGGGTCTAGTATTATTTGACTGCGGTTTTCTGTAAGGTTGAAGTACTTCCCCAGTTGAGCTCTGCTCTACATCTGGAATGACATCCGCTGTGCTGTGCCCTACCACACAAAGCGAGATGACATTCACAGTACCCATACCTCTCTTACGCTGCGTCTTAGGGTCTCCCCAAACTTATCGACGCGGAATCGGCAATGCCAATAGAAATGAAACTTTATGTCCACGCAATAAGAGCGAAAAAGACGCCGACGCGTCGGCCGTCGACGGCCGAACGGAGCCGAACCGAACCTTACCTGTTTATGCTGTTTACTATCGGCTTTCGCCGAATCCGCGTCGATAAGTATGGGGAGACCCTTACGTAAGCGAACAACTCGCGAACGCGGAGCGAAGCGGCGCGTTGTGGCGCGGCGGGCCCACGGCGTTCGCGTTCTCAACGAGATCGCCTACGTAGGACACTTCTATAGGTATCAAAGGATTGATTCACCCCGCGCCGCATCGCTTCGCTTCGCGGTCGCGTGTTGATCGCCTAGTACGCTGCGTTACTTAGTACCATCGCCCACGTACCTTATGCCTTTTGTAATACGGTCCACCGATGTACAATAACTAAACTATTCTTTGTTACAGCGCCACCATGACCTAGCCATGCGTGTGCTACTGCTGGTCGTGCTTCTGGCGGCGCGTGCGCGCGCGTGCCCGTGGGCGTGCGGCTGCCGGCCCGCCGCCGCGGACTGCGCGCACCGCTCGTTGCTGCACGTGCCCAAGAAGCTGCCTGTTGACGCCCATCGACTGTGAGTACCGTGCCATTAGTAGTGCTGTCTCTGTCGGGCCCGCCGCCGCGGACTGCGCGCACCGCTCGCTGCTGCACGTGCCCAAGAAGCTGCCTGTAGACGCCCATCGACTGTAAGTACCGTGCCATCTCTGTCGCTAGTAGTGCTGTCTCTGTCGGGCCCGCCGCCGCGGACTGCGCGCACCGCTCGCTGCTCCACGTGCCCAAGAAGCTGCCGGTTGACGCCCATCGACTGTGAGTGCCGTGCCATCTCTGTCGCTAGTAGTGCTGTCTCTGCTGCTGACGCTGAAGCTGCCTGTTGACGCCCATCGACTGTAGGTAAGTACCATGCTAATGTCAGCTCTGTCGGACTACCCCACAATATCTATAGGTACGAGGGGCGTTCAAAATATTCTCGGTATTGATATCTTACAACCTCTTCTAAAATTTCTTTCGTTACTGGCCGCTAAGTTTTATTCATTGACATTAAAAAAAAGTATAATTCGAACCGAGATGTTCTTTTATTTTTCTGCAATTGCTGAACAAACATGAACATCATGTGGGAATTGACAATGTTAACTAAATTAGAACATCGATGCGTGATAAAATTCTTGACAAAACAGGGTAAAAATCAAAAAACCATAAAAGAGGAAATGGATTGTGTTTACCGTGAGTCTGCTCCTTCTTTATCTACCATTCAAAAGTGGTCAAGCGAGTTTAAACGTGGAAGGGAGAGTGTTGAAGACGACCCTAGACCTGGCCGGCCTGTAGTAGCTACTTCACAAGAAAATATTGATAAAGTGGAAAAACTTATATTGGAAGATGGTCGAGTGAAGGTAAAATCTATAGCACAAGTAACCAATCTCTCTATTGGTACCGTACATGATATTATCCATGACCATCTTAATATGTCAAAAGTAAGTGCAAGATGGGTTCCGCGAATGCTGACTCGGCTTCAAAAAGACATGCGTGTAGCTTGTTGTTCCGATTTTATTGACCTGTGCGGTGAAAATCCTGATGAGGTGCTGCAAAGAATAGTTACTGGAGATGAAACCTGGGTTCATCATTATGACCCAGAGAGTAAACAAGAGTCCATGCAGTGGCACATTAAGGGTTCAGCTCATCCCAAGAAGTTCAAGGTCATCCCTTCAGCTGGCAAGGTCATGGCCACGATATTTTGGGATTGTGAAGGAGTATTACTGATCGATTATAAAGAAAAAGGTGTAAATATCACAGGACAGTACTACGCTAACATTCTACGTCAATTAAAGGATGCAATCAAAGAAAAGAGGCGAGGAAAGTTAACCAAAGGTGTTATGCTTCTGCATGACAACGCCCCCGTCCATACTGCTCATATTGCCAAGGCAGCTATTGTTGAATGTGGGTTTGAAACTGTTACTCACCCACCGTATAGTCCGGACTTAGCCCCCAGCGACTTCTTTTTGTTCCCCAATCTTAAAAAGGATCTGCGTGGAAATAAATTTTCCGATGATGAAGCATTGAAGGCGGCAGTGGAGGAGCATTTTTACACCAAAGATAAAAAATATTTTTATGCAGGATTACAAAAAATAATTGATCTATCTTTTAAGTGTATGAACATAGGGGGGGAGTATATTGAAAAATAAAAATATCAAACTTTTCGTACTTGTTTGTTTTCATTCTCATACCGAGAATATTTTGAACACCCCTCGTAGTTCGTTTTATTAGCATTAGAAAAAGACTACGCGATCTTGATCATCTTGACGTGTCGTATAATTGAAAAATGCTTATTAAAAATCGGTAACTACTTATTACTTACGAGGGGTATTCAAAATATTCTCGGTATGAGAATGAAAACAAACAAGTACGAAAAGTTTGATATTTTTATTTTTCAATATACTCCCCCCCTATGTTCATACACTTAAAAGATCGATCAATTATTTTTTTTAATCCCTCGTAAAAATATTTTTTATCTTTCGTGTAAAAATGCTCCTCCACTGCCGCCTTCAATGCTTCATCGTCAGAAAATTTATTTCCACGCAGATCCTTTTTAAGATTGGGGAGCAAAAAGAAGTCGCTGGGGGCTAAGTCCGGACTATACGGTGGGTGAGTAATAGTTTTAAACCCACATTCAACAATAGCTGCCTTGGCAATATGAGCAGTATGGACGGGGGCGTTGTCATGCAGAAGTAGAATACCTTTGGTTAACTTTCCTCGCCTCTTTTCTTTAATTACATCCTTTAATTGACGTAGAATGTTAGCGTAGTACTGTCCTGTAATATTTACACCTTTTTCTTTATAATCGATTAGTAATACTCCTTCACAATCCCAAAATATCGTGGCCATGACCTTGCCAGCTGAAGGGATGACCTTGAACTTCTTGGGATGAGCTGAACCCTTAATGTGCCACTGCATGGACTCTTGTTTACTCTCTGGGTCATAATGATGAACCCAGGTTTCATCTCCCGTAACTATTCTTTGCAGCACCTCATCAGGATTTTCACCGCACAGGTCAATAAAATCGGAACAACAAGCTACACGCATGTCTTTTTGAAGCCGAGTCAGCATTCGCGGAACCCATCTTGCACTTACTTTTGACATATTAAGATGGTCATGTATAATATCATGTACGGTACCAATAGAGAGATTGGTTACTTGTGCTATAGATTTTACCTTCACTCGACCATCTTCCAATATAAGTTTTTCCACCTTATCAATATTTTCTTGTGAAGTAGCTACTACAGGCCGGCCAGGTCTAGGGTCATCTTCAATACTCTCCCTTCCGCGTTTAAACTCGCTTGACCACTTTTGAATGGTAGATAAAGAAGGAGCAGACTCACGGTAAACACAATCCATTTCCTCTTTTATGGTTTTTTGATTTTTACCCTGTTTTGTCAAGAATTTTATCACGCATCGATGTTCTAATTTAGTTAACATTGTCAATTCGCACATGATGTTCATGTTTGTTCAGCAATTGCAGAAAAACAAAAGACTATCTCGGTTCGAATTATACTTTTTTTTAATGTCAATGAATAAACCTTAGCGGCCAGTAACGAAAGAAATTTTAGAAGAGGTCGTAAGATATCATTACCGAGAATATTTTGAACGCCCCTCGTATGAAAGCAAAAGACTGTAAAGAATCGTATATGATTGTTACATATTTGCCGTGACTTATTTTTCAAAACTCCGTAATAAAAACACACCTCAAAATGTTTACCTTTTTTTTTTGTAATGCTAATGCTTCTCGACGCAACGTTGGTGCAACTGCGCAGCGACGCTTCTTTCCATAGCGCTGCCCTCGCCATAGAAAATGCCTTAAACCATTAAGTAATAAAGTTTCAATAAATAAATAAACTGTCTTCTCAAAAATTGGCTGACCGTCTAGCATGAGTTGCGTTCACGCGCACGAGTCCATACTTGAAGACGCGTTAGATGTATGTAGTCGCGCGCGAGAACGCAACTCATGCTAGCCGGTCTAGAAGACTCCAAAAACTCAAGTCTCTATACAATAATGTCTTGCGGGCTTCAGTCCCGTTGTTCAATAACATACAATATATAACAATAACTATACAAATAACCGCAAATTTGAATTTACGTCGCGAATTGCCAGCGATTTGCACAAACGCGGTCGTAGGGCCCTACAATGCGTGAATACTGTGAATAGGTTAGGGATGGGAAAAGACGAGACCGAAACCCGTTCGGCTATGAAGCCATATCACATCGAAAATCTGTTTGGAAGACTAGGTACCCACTATGGCTCTGTGAGCTGCAGAGCAGCTTTTCTCAAAAGCTTGTAACTTGTAATACAAGTGGAAGTCCCTTTCCCATAAAAGCTGTCAAAAACTGACATCCACTTGTATTACAAGTTACAAGCTTTTGAGAAACGGGCCCCACAGACTTCGCGAAACTCCAGGGCTCCGTCATTTTGAAAAACAAAACAAAACTTATAACTATCGAACATATTTACAAAATTTCCCATATTTCTGAGAGAGACTTACAAAAGCAATTTTGCTCAAGCTGAAAAGGAGACTTTCACCCTTACTCGGTCAGAAATAATCGAAAATTTGAATTTACGTCGCGAGTAGATGGTATTACTGCAATGTTCTGCCGCCAGCACAAGCACCACTTAATTCGTGACATCGTAAACCATAGAGTAACTTATACATACTGTGCCTTTAACTGTTTTTTGACACGTTTTCACAGACAATAAAATAAGGCATTGATGCATCAAGGCGGTTTGTTTACAAAGGGTTTACCGGGAAACGCGAAAATCGAAATTTAGTTCTGCCTCTTTATCGCTCGAATATGCAAGAGTGATAGAGAGGATAGAAATTTCGATTTTCTTGTTTCGCGGTAAACCATCAGATTGTGACGGATTGTGGTAGTGGCGCCCCCTATGCAAGTTCCGCGTAATATTCTCTATTGCCAGCGTTGTGCACAAACGTTTTACATTGTTTGAATAGGCCTCCTGGCCGCGTAGCCAACATGCCAATCGCTTACGCTCCGTAGCGATCGAAATGCTACTGTCACTGTCGCACTAATATGGAAGAGTGAAAGAGAGACACAAAGCGTTTGGTTGTCGAAGCAATAGCGATTGTCAGCTTGGCCATAGAGAAAAAAATAGGTACATAGATTGCTCACTCCATACTCCATACATCAGTTTTGGTACCAAAAAGACTATTAATTTCAGTGTCTACATCTAGCATCGAGTAGCGGAACTATTAGTACTGCTACTTGCAATAGATGTAGCACCGACCGGAAAGTCTTTATGTTGTTGAGTATACAAGTAGCAGTACTGATAGTTCCGCTACTCGATGCTAGATGTAGACACTGAAATTAATAATCTTTTTGGTACCAAAACTGATATATGGGGTGAGCACTCTTGTCTTACTATATTTCTCTATGGCTTGGCTAGGCCGGCTGAATGGGTTTCGGTCTCCTTTTTTCCCATCCCTACCACTGAAAGGCGTGAAGCCCTATAAAATAACTATACACTCCACCAACTTGCCATGCGGTTGCTCAACGCGAAAACTACAGTTTTTCCATACAAATTGCATAGCAGTGGCGCCCTCTCGACCGCAAATGTAAGTTGGCCGTGTGACTTGTGGTTATACTTTTCCATTTTCTACTACGTTTGGTGTATTAGGTTTGGGGTGGGGGTAGAGTAGGGAAGAGATAGAGTGTGCTGTATACATTTTTAGTAGTAGTATTACCTAAACTTTATTGTACAAAAAGAAATATAAAACATGAAAAAACACACATCATTTGTACAAAGTCGAACTTATCCCTATTTTTGTTATTTATTGGTAATTCTAAACAAGATGCTTTGTCGTTTTCGTGACGTAAAACAATAGGGTATTTTCCTACTAGTCAAATCAGTTACTTCTTTAGAACTGTCAAAACGATTTGCTAATGTGGAACTGGAATTTATATGAAACATTACATCGTGACGTCACGGTCAACTCACCTACTTTTTATATTTCTATCCGATTTATTAAATAGAACTTGTGTTTAAAAATACTCCTATCTGTGTTTTTCTAATAATTATCTGGTACTTTATTTCATGCATGGTGTAAAATAAATTCGCCTTGCGATTCTGAACAAACCGTTTTTAGGTTTTCAGTGGGTCTTGAAACAACCTGTATAAGAATTTAAACAAAACATGAATTAGCGTTTTCCAAAAAAATGTACATTTCATTCATGTCTTCAAAATATTCACTTCTTGGGCTCATTTTACTCAGAATCATTTGTACATTCACGCCTCATACATGAAAAAATGTGTCCCAAAATTTTGTATGGAAAAATATTTTTCCAGTGCGTCACGTTCATACAAATAAAACAATTATTCATACAAAAATGTCACGATCTGTAAAGGAAATCTTGGGACAATTTTTTTCATATATGAGGCGTGAATGTACATACAAATGATTCTGAGTAAAATGAGCCCAAGAAGTCAATATTTTGAAGACATGAATGACATTATTTTTGGAAAACGCTCGACTACTTTTTGAAGCCATACTTTAAAGCCGCCTCTATAGTTTTCGTTACTCTGGGCACCCCACATGACATGTAATAGTGGGGTAGCTATATTATTTTCGTGTAATATCAATGTTGGTACAGACGGGAGCAGAAGTGAGATGAGGAACTATTTATTGATTTAATGTTTATTTGAACAAGATGTAAGACTTAATAAATACCTAATGAAATATCTAAAAAAATGATTTTAAAGTTTTCCACGTCAGAATGAAAAGATAGTAGGAAAAAATGTTTTCTGTGTGAGGTCCGTTTCACAAAAAAACTGGTTTTAATTTAAAGCGAAAGAAAGTCTGAGTCCAAGTAGGTAACTAGTATTAAAATCATTCTTCGCTATTTTTACGTATAGTCTAGTGTATAGTTTGTAGCTTTCTAATAGGCCCCGAAGGCTAATCCTATTGTCTATTGTTAAGAAAAACCGCTCGTGCCACGTGCCACAACCACCTGCATAAAAAATCGGTACTTCGGTTACTGAGTGCCGGCGAGTCGAACGCTACAGAACCAGTCTAAAATGTGTCATCGAGATGCGTAACAAAGGCGCGTTATCGGAGAGCGCACCTACACTGGTTTTTTGAGCGTTGGACTAGCCCGCGCTCAGGTGCCAAATAGAATAATTAGGACCCTTTTTTGCAGGTAAGTAGCACGTGCGGTTTTACTGAACAATAGACAATAGGATAAGCCTTCGGGGTCTACTAGAAAGCTACAAACTATACATTTCATTTGATAACGTGACGTGACGTACGCGTTTGCGTTAGGTCTATTTCAAAACGTCGCTTGGCGTGGCTATTCAAAATCCTATACATAATGAGTCACGTCACGTCACGCTATCAAATGAAATTTTCTCTAGGGATTCTGATTTATTTACCTAAATGACGTTTAGATTGATTTTTTTAAATGCCCATTGTTTAATCGTTTCAATTTTTTTTCGTCATTTACCTATGTTCATAAACATTTAAAAATAAATTGCTAACGTTCACATTTACATTTTTAACTATGTAGTCAGCAGCAGAAGTTGCTAATCGGGCCAGGTGTTCAAAATGATCTTGACGCGACTATTATTGTTTAGAGAATAAGAGCGTGTCAAGGTAATTATGACCACCTCGCCCGCTTAGCAACTTCTGCTGCTGACTGTATATCATTTATTATAACTAGAATATCATCCTTTATGGTAACACTTTTGCCCTCGCCCGTACCAATATAAGGGCGGGTTCATATTAGCATCATATTGGCGAGCGGGGAGCAATACGTCTTTATGATGCCCGTGAAGAAATATTTGTTTTCTCATTACATTACTTACGCAATCGCGACTGTAGCTATATTTCATGGACAAATCGATTTTGTTCACACTCACAGTTATTATAAAATAAAATAATTCATCCCTAAGTAGTTCGTTTTTAGGGTTCCGTAGCCAAATGGCAAAAAACGGAACCCTTATAGATTCGTCATGTCTGTCTGTCTGTCTGTCCGTCACACATATGTCACAGCCACTTTTCTCCGAAACTATAAGAACTATACTGTTGAAACTTGGTAAGTAGATGTATTCTGTGAACCGCATTAAGATTTTCACACAAAAATAGAAAAAAAAACAATAAATTTTTGGGGTTCCCCATACTTCGAACTGAAACTCAAAATTTTTTTTTTCATCAAACCCATACGTGTGGGGTATCTATGGATAGGTCTTCAAAAATGATATTGAGGTTTCTAATATCATTTTTTTCTAAACTGAATAGTTTGCGCGAGAGACACTTCCAAAGTGGTAAAATGTGTGTCCCCCCCCCCCTGTAACTTCTAAAATAAGAGAATGATAAAACTAAAAAAAATATATGATGTACATTACCATGTAAACTTCCACCGAAAATTGGTTTGAACGAGATCTAGTAAGTAGTTTTTTTTATAAGTCTTAAATCGCCTAAATACGGAACCCTTCATGGGCGAGTCCGACTCGCACTTGGCCGCTTTTTAGCATTAGAAAAAGACTAAGAGATCTTGACGGGTCTTTTAATTGAAAAAGGCCTTTTAAAAATCAGTATTATTACTTATGAAAGCAAAAGAATGTAAATCATCGTAGGTATATTGATTCATAATTGTTATATATTTGCCGTGACTTATTTTTCAAAAGTGTTTTTCAATGAAAAGACACGTCAAGATTGTTTACCTTTTTTCTAATGCTAGAAAAACTTACTATAGAACTCAATTTTGACTCGACCGATTTCCTATTTTTCGCTCTTGTATCGTAATTAAGCATAGAAATAAATTAAAAGTGGAAAATTCACTGTCTTGGGTGGGACCCACGACCACCGGATCACTGGTACAGTGCTCTGCCATCTAATATATAATATCTGGGTGACCGAGCTTCGCTCGGAAGACATATAAAAACTCATAAATGCGCGTTTTCCCAGAGATAAGACCTAGCTAGATCGATTTCTCGCCCCCGAAAACCCCCATATAGTAAATGTCATCGAAATCGTTAGAGCCGTTTCCGAGATCCCCGAAATATATATATATACAAACAAGAATTGCTCGTTTAAAGGTATTAGATTTATATAAATAGAATTTAATTTATTTCTAAGCTTAATAGCGTCGTTCGCAGACGTTTCTGCTTGATACAAAATTATTTTTTCACAGCACCTATTCGGAAAAGAGCTTTTTCTTCTCTGCTAGGAGGGATCAAAGTGGCACTTTTCCCCCCTGCTAGGGAACTCCCTATTTTTCATTTTTTTGCACATTATTTTTTTAGCTTAAAAAATCTGTTTAAGCATCAGATTGTGTCAACACTAAGATTTTTTCATTTTCCTCATAGTTGATGTGAAAAGCAGTATATGTGTCACACGGTATCAAAATTATTTCGTCTTGGGCGTTAACACTTGAATCCCTCATTACGCTCAGGATTCTACTTTATTGTAGAATCCATCGCTTCAATAAGGATTCAATGTACGCCCTTGATGGAAATATATTATTTTGTGATCCCTTGTAACATAAACTACTATTGTATCGTAATTTACTGTTGTTATACATACTTACCCCTTAGCTCCCACATTAAGTTAATATACCTATTATAATTAATATATAATATACATTATGTAATATTTAAAATATTATAAATAAATAAATTACTATGACTAAGACTACCTAACAATATATATATTTGGGTGAAACCGTCCTAAACCTATTTCCACGTGACTGAACCAATTGTCATACAGGGTGTTCCACCCTGTATACACAATCGAACACAAAAGCCAATGTAAACACATGTAACTTATATAACACGGAAACGAAAGGACAAAAAGGGGACAAAACGTAAAAGGTCACAACTCGCAAAACGATATTCTTAAACAACTTTAGTTTAATTTTAAATCTTATTTCTACAACATTACAGTTGAAATTTGAACGTCAATGACTTATGTCTTTTTGTTAACGTTGTATGTTTTCGTACAATACAGGGTGGTTACGACGTTCTTGCACAAAATGGAGGTTTGACTTCCGGTGGAAAATAAAATTTACATTTCCGGGAAATGGCGCTAATAGAGGAAGAGGGGGAGGAATAACAATAAAAAAGGATAAACAAACAATAGGGCCCGAATTAGTATTCCTATCACGAAATATTCGTGCTGGTATCCCTATTTTACAAAAGAAAATACATTTTTCACCACACCAGTGCGCAAAGGCACTTTTTATTCTACAAAACATCTTCCATTTTATCCACAGTAATTTTATGCAAGCTTCCCCGCGTTGGTGTGGTGAAAAATGTTGTGTTACACTCGGTAACAAAATTTGTTTAAAAAACCCTCGTGCCTTGAAACCCTGATCATGATTCCACTTTTCAAATTTGAGATCTTTCGCTTGTTCGGTTTTAGCATTAGCAGTTAAACAACAACTTGTACTTACTCGTACCTAAAACTAGTCACAACACCTTATTATATGTAAAACAAAGTCCCCCGCCGCGTCTGTCTGTTTGTATGGGCCCGATTCGGATTTTGTAATAGACATCTATTAGGTAGATATCTTGTAGACATCGCCAAGATACGATAACGATATGTTTAAGATCTAACCTGTCAAATTTGACATTTCCGCGATTCTGGAGATACTCTTGAACGATTTCCACAAGATATTACTTAGAGATCTAATTCACATCTAATAGATATCTAACACGATCTATCGTAAAAGTGACATTGGTTGCCCGAATTGCGCTGCAAAAGAGAACTAGTTGAAATCTAAACTATAACGTATCTAGAATGGATCTAGTAGGTGTCGTCTCTTGTGAATATCTTGAAGTTCGAATACGGCAGTATATGTTCGCGATAAACTCAAAAACTACAGAACTGATTGTTTAGGTGTATAATATGTAATGGTTTTGTGTAACCCGTGCGAAGCCGGGGCGGGTCGTAGTCTGTAAATTAAATAACCTGTAAAAAAGTAAGTAATATTCTTACAATTGTATTAAGGATAAAAACAGGATAAAACTTGTATAGGATCGCTTCCTTGTATAGGATCAGGATAATATGAGTGGGGATCAAATCTTACCCGCAGGCAAGACATCACTTCACTGGGGAGAGTATCATTTCATAAAACGGAGGACAGTCTACATATTTCAGGGACACACCAACCTAAGCCCGTACCATGAGTCACTGACAGTGTCAAAACTGGCATATACGCTATCGAGAACGTAATTTACTTTCTATACACCTCGTTTGCACTAATATGCGAGTACGAGCGAGATGTATAGAAAGTAAGTTACGTTCTCGATGGCGTTTATGTCAGTGCCAAACTGATGGTAGCCGTACTAGCCACCGACATAAAATCGAAGTTAAGTACGCTCTCGTTTAAAACGACATTCTGAATTTACATAAAATTTGACAGAACATTCAAATAACATGTACAGATGTAGTGCATAATTATTTCCATCGTACTGGTCCAGTCATTACTGTACCGCGTTAATTATTAACTAAACATAAACATAACATATTGGCAGAACTCATACGCTAATCCACACACGCACGCACATGCACACACACACACACACACACACACATACACACACACACACACACTAAATAATAGCATAAAATACCTAAAACATTCTTTAAAATAAAAATAGAGAATGTTAGTTATAAGTAGTTTATAAAAAAAATAAGTTACTTGCTTTTTTTTTATACTTGCTTATATATAATATAACATTTCCTATATTCAGTAATAATAAGACTGTTTAGTTATGGAGGACCGGCACCCTGATACAGGTTCACTCACCTAAAAGGAAGTCCCAACCACTGATGGCAATTTATAGATACCGATAAGGAAATAAATAATTTTCATTTTTCATTTTCATTTTCATCGTAGGTATTTTCACGGAAACGTACGAACGTGTCTTGCTATTTCAGTCAGTCTCGGTACAAAAAGTACTGACATTGGCTGAAGTAGCATGACAAATACGAACGTTTGAGATAAAATACGATGGAAAACAATTATGCACTACATCTGTATCTATGTCTGGTGCTAGTTTCCGTTGCTATAAATTGTAATACAAAGAAATTAGAGAGAGATAAGTCTTGCTCTATTTTCTATGTAGGGAAGTATAAAAATGTTTGGCAACGAAGGCCGGCAACGCACTTACAACACCTCTGGTGTTGCGGGTGTCCATAGGCAATGGTAATAGCTTACTATCAAGCGACTCGTCTGTTCGATTCCCTCCTATAACATAAAAATTCCCTCCCGCGGAATTTCCTCCCGCGGACGCTCCGGCTGCGGAATGAGCTGCCTTCCTGGTTTTCCCGAGGGTCTACAGTATGGGGTTCTTCAAAAAAGGAGTGTACAGGTTTTTAAAAAGGTCGGCAACGCGCATGTAACACCTCTGGAGTTGCAGGCGTCCATAGGCTACGGTGACTGCTTACCATCAGGCGGCCCGTATGCTTGTTTGCCACCGATGTGGTATAAAAGAAAAAGACAGTCTCATTAGATCCCAGAGACATTGTCACCGTACACCATCCGCCCGCGGCTTCCGCTCATTGATGGCCACTTCCGTTACGGCGGGGCTCGACTATTATTGGTATTTTCGTCTTAAATGAAGAGAGAGAACTGTCTTCAGAATTGAGTATTTGTCGATGTCGATTTTAGGGCAACGTAGATTACGACTTGTCACATTATCTATAGTTGGTCAAACCAATTTGTCAGTCAGAAAGAACCAGGAAAACTATAACTACTCATCCTTTTTCTTTTGGGTGCTAGTACTACTGTAAGACAAAGATAGTATGATTGTCTCTGTCTATGTTTGAAACGAGACAATCCTTTGACAAACTATAGATACAATACAATACAAATACTCTTTATTGCACACCTCATTACAGAAAACAATACGGATAATACAGGAAGAAGAGGTTAAACAACAGGCGGTCTTATCGCTAAAAAGCGATCTCTTCCAGACAACCTTTAGATATGTCATTGTTAATTCTCGAATGTAGAACATGGGTCTTTATTGTTTCCCAAATAGTTTTAAGCCATAATGTATTGTTTGCCCGCATTTTCGTTAGTCATAATTGATTTGATTCAGAAATGCGTCACTTTTCAGGATTGCCATAAAACAAACCTAACCTAACCTAACCTATCTATAGGATAACCTAACGAAAATCCTGAAATGTTAACGGTTTCAGTTTTATGACTAATGATAATATGACAAACAATACATTATGACTTAAAACTTTATGGGAAACAACGGGACCCCATAGAACATATGTGGTGCAGGGTGATACCTACAGATCTAGTGCATAATTATTTTCCATCGTATTTTCACGGAAACGTACAAACGCGTCTTGCTATTTCAGTCAGTCTCGGTACAATAAGTACTGAGGTTGACTGAAGTAGCATGACAAATACCAACGTTTCCGAGAAAATACGATGGAAAACAATTATTCAGTAGATCTTCACTAGATTCACGACCAGTCTGGCCTAGTGGGTAGTGACACTAGTGACCCTGCCTGTGAAGCCGCGGTCCTGGGTTCGAATCCCAGCAAGGGCATTTATTTGTGTGATGAGCACAGATATTTGTTCCCGAGTCATGGTTGTTTTCTATGTATTTAAGTATTTGTATATTATATACCTATATCGTTGTCTGAGTACCCACAACACAAGCCTTCTTGAGCTTACCGTGGGGCTTAGCCAATTTGTGTAAAAATGTCCATTAATATTTATTTATTATTATTTATTTATCTGGATCAACATAACCCCCTGGAAAACGATATGTCTGTTCCCCCCTTTCTCCCCGATGTTCTTAAATTAAATCAATCATCTTCAAAGTCCCAGTATTTCAGTCAGTTGTCTCAAACAAGGGGTGGAACTTTTTTAAAGTAATTAATATTTATATCCGCTGGCGAAACTCAGATAATTACTTCTTTGTTTTCGGCCACTTAACTGACAGAAACTGTTATTGTTAATTTAAAATTGGGGAAAAAGTTTTATTATTAGAACAAATTAAATTACTTTCTATGAAAATATTTTAATTTGTGTTAGAGTCAGAAATGTATGGGATGTAAAACATTCTACGACTCTTCTCTTTCCGCACAGACTCTAGTGTGAAATCTTATCCGAAAATCCATAATATAAGTTACCTACCTACTCGCAAAAAACTGCAATAAAACGGACCTTATCTATAAGAGGCACCCCTTGGCAATTAATATCAATTATTACGGACGTAATACTGCCATTCGTCACGAGATGGCGCGGAGAAGGTACTTGTGGGGCTGAAACTTTAGAAAATAGCTTTCAGGAAGCTGGTGCCAAAGAAAAGCTTAAATAAAATATTTAAAAATGCTTCTAAAAAGCAACCAATTACATTTCTTTTTTTTTGTGTGGCAAACAAGAGTTTTTTTTTTCAGAAAGTTGTGTTTTTTTTTTAAATGAAAACTTGTTTAGCGGCGCTGTGCACTTTTTGAGGTGGGGAAAAAATGTTAAACTCGCGACAGGTCACGTGACCGACAGATTCGACAGATTGAAAATTCGTAGACGGACACGTGACCTGATCGAAAAACTGTTACAATGTCATTGAGTTTTCACCTCTGCCGGCACTCCCGGAGTGCAACCCGTTGTTTTTTTTATGAAGAGTTGTCTCTTCATTAGTATTATGCTGAGGCGTGTAAGTAGGGATGAAAATCTTGGCCTCCAGAACTTTATATGTTAAGTAAAAAATATCATATTTCTTCGACAGTTATTTTTTAAACTTTCATCTTAATTGACATAATTTCCTCAAGAATTCGCAAATCTTTTTCCCGTTCCTTTACCAATTAATTTCCAACTTTATTTTTAATTCTGCCCCGTGGTCCAGGATTCCCTAAGTGCAAACTGCAAATAATTCTGTCCACACCAACCATTTATCCTGCATCCATGCATTCATCACGGACATTTCGCAGTGCGATTTGGACTTCAGCCAGCGACAGACAAATTTCGAAAAAGGAACATCTGCATTAAGTTCACTAGCGGTTAATACCTTCTTTGGACTGAGTAGAAACTGTAGGAAGTACCTACTGCCGCGATTAGGGTTGCCAGCGGACGTGAATTTACGTATTTAAGTGTCAAAATTATCTTATCGCTGAAAAATAATCCCAATTTTGGTCTAAGTTTCGCAAAATTGTCTTTTGTGTATTTTGTGTTATTTCCAAGTGTTTTGGAGGAGACTTTTTTTTATTTTCGACGCCATTCCCTCAAGCCAAAAAAGTGCCAAGTTAAGCTTATTCCTACTTATTTTGATTGAAATTGCTTCGTCCGTACCGTACGCTTGAATCGGCCAAGGCCTGAAACTGTCTTACCTACTTTTGCATACGACATTATCTTAGAGATAGATAGGATCGTACATCGGGAGTCGAACCTCGAAATTATCGTACATGTGCGATAATTATCATACGCCTGGCAACCCTGGTGACGGTTTAAAATTTCAAAAAAGGATCGTTGACTTATTGAGTTACTGGCACTTATTACATTCTTCTATTTACCGTGACACGAGTCCAGTGAAGGCAATTTTCAAAAAAGGAACACCAACGTTCGATTTTAACGGCGCTTACTGCTTTCTTCTACTGACTGTTAATACTGCAATGTGGATTAAAAACTTAAAAAGGAGTAACTACGTTTTAAATTTCAATGTGGTTAATATGTTTTTCTACTAAAGAAGCGCTATGCGTCACGATGCGGGGCCATTTTTCATACGATTCAATAAATTTTCAGAAAGATAGTAATTGTTTTAAGGATGTCGCGTTCCGCTAAAGTAAATCGTGCAATAAATTCGTAAATTAGAACGTTATTTGTTGAACGGTGTATGAAATCAATACATATTATAAAACAAAGTCCCCTGCCGCGTCTGTCTGTCTGTATGTTTGCGATAAACTCAAAAACTACTGTACGGATTTTCATGCGGTTTTCACCTATTAATAGAGATTAATATTCTTGAGGAAGGTTTTGGTGTATAATTTGTAAAGGTTTCGTGTAAATTCGGTGAACTACCCGTGCGAAGCCGGGGCGGGTCGCTAGTGAAATGTGATCCGTTGTAACTTTAACCATAGAGAAAAAAATACATAGATTGCTCACTCCATACATCAGTTTTGATACCAAAAAGACTATTAATTTCAGTGTCTACATCTAGCATGCTCAACAACATAAGACTTTCCGGTCGGTGCTACATCTATTGTCAAGTAGCAGTAGTGATAGTTCCGCTACTCGATGCTACGAGTAACTGATGCTAATAGTCTTTTTGCTATCAAAACTGATGTATGGAGTGAGCACTCTTGTCTTACTATATTTCTCTATGCCTTAACGTTACATCCGGATTGGGATGTTATTGTTGCAGCATTACTGCTGCAGCGAGCGTTGACGCAAGTAGGTAGTATACGGTAAAAGAGTAACTGGCTTTCTACTCCCATATATACTAAACACCTTACCTAAGAACTTACAGTATGAACTAATTAATATTGTTGAAAACCATGGCAAATGTATGCCAATACTAAAAAAATACTACCTAAGTCTAGAATAATGCATATATAATAACTTAAGCATGTAATAATAGTATTAAGCAAACGCGGTTAGGACCGCGCGATCTCGCCAACTATTACATAAACCCTAGAGGTTTCCAATAGTGGCATGCATGTAAAAATTGTAAAGTTGTAAAGTGAATAAATAAATTAAAAAAAAAGTTAGTTTTCATCACACTTGCTCGAAAAAGATCTTATTTCACGCAGGTGTACTTGAAGGGAAAAGGACTAAGTATCAGGGATGTTGCGAACATCCGCATCCGCATTCGCAACCGCGGAACTTCCGCATTATTTTCAACATCCGCATCCGCATAAAATCGATGCGGAGCTTATGCGGATGCGGATGTCGAACAAGTCGGTACAGGAACGTCTTAGCGGCGGCGTAAGTGCTAGGTAATTTCGTCATTACCAGGCCTCGGAGTTTTTTTAGCACGGTAAGACTAAGGAGAGCTATGGAGTCTTTGTTAACATTAAAATTAAGTTCATACTCATACTCATCCTCATTAATTAAGTACAAGTAAATTATGTACAGCTCTAGACCTAATAAATATCAGCGATCATCACAATAACGAAATACGTAACTATATATTCATGACATAATGTGACATCTGATTTACTCATACACATATTTAGGTAAAGAGGTTTAATCATAAGTGGCCTATCACTTAAAAAAGTACTTAAGACATGCAATATGGGTAATATAATAATATTAACATACACATATACATATTATTACTTTTTTATAATATAACATTTAATTAAATATATGTAAACAGAATTAATTACATATAAGTAGTCTAAGTATTTATAAAACGATTCGGACGAACTTAATTAATGAGGATGAGTATGAGTATGAATTTAATTTTAATGTTAACAAAGACTCCATAGCTCTCCTTAGTCTTACCGTGCTAAAAAAACTCCGAGGCCTGGTCATTACCTATAACGAAATCGTCTAGATCCAGAAAAGTCGGCCAAGTTACTGTTTATTAAATATAACGCACCTATACATATTTTTGCTTAAATACTAAACGTTTCGTTTTTTTCAAATAAAAAAATACTAAAAATGTAATATTTGACGTTTTCTAAGTACCTAATCTTGACATCCGCATCCGCATCCGCATCCGCGGATGTGAGCCTTTAAATATCCGCATCCGCATCCGCGGATGTCAAAAAATCGGCATCCGCAACATCCCTGCTAAGTATCTACCTAGTTCCCGCGGGAGTAAAGCCGGGGACACACTTATCCCACGTACGCAACGTATGCAATGCATTATGACATCTGCACCCTAAAATTTGTATGCTTAGAAACATACTTGTCATACGCAACGCATGACAAGTATGTTTCTAAGCACACAACTTTCAGGGTTCAGATTGTCATAATGCATTGCATACGTTGCGTACGTGGGATAAGTGTGTCCCTGCCTTTATGGATTGTGAAAAAAAAAGTGTGAGGAAAAAATTGCGTATAACTCCGGGGGTAAGAATATTGTAAACTCGAGTCTTTAAATTATAAACTGAAATAGATGTCATATATTAAAGATAAAGTGACGAAGCCCTCCAGTGGTGAAGGCCGGATAACACAAAATAAAATGACTTGATTTGTTCCCAAAGTTGTGTCGAGTATTTAATTCATCATAGACATGTCTGACTATAGTTTTGCTGGGCATTTTCCGCCAATCGAAAACCGTTGTGCCTATTTCGCGTGAACACCAAGGCAGCGCTAACGTACGACGTATAACAATCGTGAGAGTTTAATTAAATCAGTAGGTATATTGAATAGTTCATTAGAAGCAAAGCGCGCCAACTAAGGTTTGCTCCCGGGAAATACCGGAACCGAAAGTACCGGGAATTCCCGGGATTTTAAGCCAAGAACCGGGATTACAAAATTAAAATCCCGCTACTTTCGGGATTTTCGGGACTAACATTTCCGGTACAATATCTGACTGTTTTCTTTTACTTAGCATGAAATAATATCATTAAGAAAACAAATATATTTTATTAATCTAAGGCTGATGCTAGGTAATACTTTTACGGCTGACCACTATATTCAAATACAATAAAAAATAGTCAATGGGTTTGACAATGCCTGTAATATAAAATTGCGTAATTTGAAACTTGGGCATAAGTGTTTTACGATAAATAATTTTATACGAATGATTAGTTATTATCGTACTATGGTAATAGACACATATTATCATACAAAAGAAGTGTGTGTACCTTCACTGTGCTTCTTTTTTATTGTACCAATGTTTAGAGAAAGATTCATGGTCGTTTTACGCATTTTTTTTTAGAAAATTTACGTAAAGCCTGTTTTTTAAAGGCAGTCCAGAAAGTACCGAAAATACCGGGAAATCCGGGTTTCGGTTTTGCCTGGTACTGTAAATCCCGGTTCTTTTAAACAGTACCGGTTCTGCAATCCCTAGCGCCAACTGAAGCTGCTACAATACCTATTAGTACCTACTTATTCCTCTGTCTGTATTGAGTACATTCTCTCTAAACTATCCCGGCCGTCAAAGTGGAGGAATATCACTAATTCCGCAGAACCCCCCCCCCCTTCACCCCCTTCCTAAGGAGGGCTCATTAAAACTTGGTCCTCTCAGGAATGCGGTACTTTGGGCGGCACAAGTGCTGAGTCTTGTTAGTGTGTTGTGGGTCGGATGTAGATTTGGGTTACATGGCTTTTCACTAGGCAAATTTCGCGATAGACCCCGTCTATAAATGTGAGTTAATATGTTTTCACTAGGTGTTTTGGATGATATTTTATGCACATGAAAAAAAGATTTATTTATGAATAATGCCTAGGGTTTGCAATCCGGATCGGGAATGTATGAAATTATCCAGATCTGGATCCGGATCCGCGGATGGTCCCATACATTTCGGATCCGTCCTGTAAACTAATGCTATAACTTCCTAGCCCAGCCATACAAAGGAAGACGCAAAAAATTTACAGTGAGATATTACCCTATAAAATTTAAAATTAACGAAACAAAACAAATTCATAATTCATAATTGTTTACTGCAGCCCATGGTATTACAAGATGTTCTTATGTTAGTTAGTGGACCCTACTAGGGCGTAGCAACATTTTAAAACCATAATTAATCTAAGTATAACTAAGTTGCACAAAACATAAGATAAATTAATATGTTATTCGTAATTTATTGATTGGTTTTGCTGTTGTAATTATAGCACCGCTCACAATCTCTCTGCTTGGCCTTAAGGTTGACTGGTAGAGAATGCCTTATGGCATTAAGTCCGCCTTTTGTACTATAAGGTTATTTTCTTTTGTGCAATTAAGATTAAATAAATAAATAAAATAGAAATAGCATAATATATAACATAATATTACATAACACGAGTATAACATAATATTTCCAACAATACGCATAAAAATTAAAACAATTAACTTATTCAACTCTGTTCCAATTGAAAATAACTTAAATTTCATTTCAATTTATACGAGTTGCTAATAGATTTTATCCTTGAGCGTTTAACATTAAAATTTAGAATAATAGAGTATAAATCCTTAATGCATATCTCTTAATTATTTAGCACTTTAGTGTTCTCCTGTACCAATCTAGACAGATATTAATCTAGACGCAATTTAACCGACGTATAGCCGTCGGCTAACCGCTCCTTAAGTACCGTTCCGTGTTATCGTGAACTTTAACTTTTAGTTATAGAACTTTTGACTTAAGTTTTTATTAGGCTATTGAAATCCAGTTGATGAATGTCTACATTCAAGACTCTATAAACTCAAAACAAATACTTCCCTACATAGTATAAAACAAAGTCGCTTCCCGCTGTCTGCCTGTCTCTATGTATGCTTAGATCTTTAAAAATACACAACGGATTAGATGCGTTTTTTTTATAATAGATAGAGTGATTCAAGAGGAAGGTTTATGTATAATTTGTTAACCCGTACGAAGCCGGGGCGGGTCGTAGACAAAAACAAATACTTATAGAATAAAAAAAGAGATAGGTAAGTTTAAAAAAAATATTTTCAAAAGACATTTCGTATATGTTGCGCAAAAACTCAGCCTCACTGTGCAGAGGGGGAACACGGCCAGTGTCCTGGGAACAGTGCCTCTGAGCCCGTACCATGAGTCACTGACAGTGTCAAAACTGACATTTACGCTATCGAGAACGTAATTTACTTTCTATACATCTCGTTTGCACTAATATGCGAGTACGAGCGAGATGTAAAGAAAGTAAATTACGTTCTCGACGGCGTTTATGTCAGTGCCAAACTGATGGTAGCCGTACAGGATAATTTAGGTTTAAAAAAAGACATTCTAAAATAACATGAACATTCAAGTAACATAGGTATATCTATATACTGGGTCAACCAAATCTTGTCAGTAGAAAAAGGCGGCAAATTTGAAAAATCGCGGGTTAGCAACACTACGTTTGAATTATTCAAAAATCGTGTGTCATTTAATATCATATCTGTGGTACTGTTTTGCTTTACATTGCTACTGACATATCCGACTTGACAGACTATACTACTATATCTGGTACTAGTGTTCTTTGCCAGAAATTGTAATAAAATTAGATTATTTTCTTTGAATAACATTTTTTAGCAACGGTAACTTAACTAGTAAGTACCAGACTTACAATTAGTGCCAGTTGCACCATCCGCACTTGACAGACTGATCATCGTCACCCGGCGCGCCGCGGCGGTTTACTATGAAACTTTCCATACAATAAAATTTAGCGAAGTCTTTAACGATGACAATTAGTTGTAGTTTGTAGTCATAGACTATAGGAATCCTCTGGACGGAGTTTAGAGCAATTATTTCATGAAACCGATGCTGCCAAAAATACTGGGGTGCGGGGGACGAGGTGAGCGAGTCCCGTGCCGTGATTAGTCCGTTCAAAGACACGGACGTCACACAAAGACACTTTGACTCGAAAATGGAGTAAAACTACCGTATATATTTGTGGCAGAGGGGGTAGCGCTACTATGCTCAGTCTAGAGGATGTCTTGTCTGTGGTTGTAGTGCAACCGACCTTAGATGTTACGTAAATTATCATGCCAATAGCCTAGGTCGTTTTTTAACGACTGCCAATAAAAAGGAGTGTATTGTTTTCAACATTTTCAGACACTAAGACTAATTACTTAAGACACAATATACTTATATATGGCAGTCCAAAAACATCCTGAATGTCATTGTAAAATGTCTGGTATCTGTCACACATTTTGTATGCAGCCTCGCGAATTACCGCAGAACAATATAAATCAAAACATTATCAATAATTGGAAATTAAACGAACTTACCTGTAAGTGAAGTTCATTTCAATTATATTAGCTGCACAAACTTCGAAATGATAATTTTAACTTGTAGTACGTGCTTTATCATGTAGCCTGTTCCATGAATGTTACAGAGAGGCAAAGCCAAAATTAAAAATATGTATCTGATTTATGAACATAACTCCTACGTTGAACGATTCCCGCGCTGTCAACTGTCAATGTCATTTAGTTTAGAGTAACAAGCCAAGACATAACACTTTCACTGCCAGTAGCCCGCTAGGATTCTCTATTCTTAGGTACTTATCGCTACAAAGCGGAAAAAACATATGGTATCCGCTATGCTTTTAGCTCACGCTGGCAGTGAATATGCCAATAGATGGAACAACTTGGCCCCCAATTCAGCAAAGCCAATATTGCCATAACTTTGACAGGGATTATAGGTACACGAATCCCTGGTTGTCTCAGGACAACGTGGGTACTGGGTGGGATGGGTTATCATTTCGAAGTTTGTGCAGCTAATATAATTGAAATGAACTTCACTTACAGGTAAGTTCGTTTAATTTCCAATTATTATTACGCTGCACAAACTTCTTCAATGATAATTTTAACTTGTAGATGTTTAGAGATAAGTATTCAAAGTTTGTTTTGGCTTTGTATTACAACAATGAAATCATTGATTAACAATGATTTATTATTTCATTTTAAATTAGGTACCTTTTTAGTTATCATTAACTATTTTCAAAATATAGGTATGTATATTTAGTTTACAACATTATTTAGAGATCTAGTGATATCATTTCATCAAACTGTCTATCGTATAGTATAGATAGTTGAAACAAAAATAATTTGATCCTTATTTATTAATAGGTAAGTATTTTCATTTATACCACCAAATACCACATACAACTTAATTATTATAGGAAAGAAATCAAAGGATAGCATGAGATGCATCTGTTGGCGAATACAACAACTATAAGCAACTCTTGGCAGTGTGTTATTGTTGGTTACACCTTTAAGTAACACTTATTTTCTCATTTATCATAGTAAGGATTTACCAAAATTATTGGATGGAACCATGATTATGAAATTGAGAAAAATCATTACAAGAATCACTCCACCTTGATGTTTTTCTTCCACCAACTCCTAAACGATTTACGGTTGACACAACACATAACAGGTTAAATAGGTGATGAAAATAAAAATATATCAATACAAATCTTTAAGAGTTGACTTATGTAATCCCTCTACAAATCGTTTGGGAAGTGATTTTTTCATGATTCTGAGGGCAATAAATAATCACTAACAAGTTAACTACCATCACGAATATTATTGTTCGTTATTTATATATACAGGTAATCAATGTTTTACACCTCATTCAATTTGAAATTAGTGTTTTCCCTGAAAAAATTAATGCTATGGATAGCAAGGGTTGCTGAAATTTATCAATCAGAATAACAGTAAAGTTTGATATTTTTTCAAGGACAGGGTTTGCACGTTGTATAGGTACAATCACAACAGCTAATAAAAGTGATAAAGTAATTTTTTACTTTTTCTTAATCCTGTAATGAATGATTTTCATTAGTTGGTGACATTGTTAATAAATAATTTAAGACCGATTAAGGGTACTAGGTCACACTTTAAGGTTGAGTTTGGTGTAATCGAAAAAACGTTCTTCATAAAGTGTTCAATTCTATCATTTGAGGAGAGCCTATTCCCCAATAAAAGCACAAGAGCAGATTTACAATTATTTACACATCTATACCCTCATTACATAATGCTATTAAAAACGGCAAGCACTTCTGAAACAGATGCCATAAAATAATTAATGTAATTATTTTTACATAACATACACCAGTATTTCAAGTGTGTACTGTGTGTGTGTGTGTGTGCTTGACGGTGTTGGGCGCAAGGGATTACACCGTACTGTACTCCTTTCTCCTCTTCCTCTTCTCCTTCAGTGATGGCTGATGGCACTTCCTGGATAACACTGGGGTAACCAGGATAATGGATAATGGGGTAACCGCTGTTGAAACTTGAAACCAGTTAATAAAATATGTTTTTATAAATGAGAGTTGGGGCGCAAATCTTATACAATTATATGTACATATGCGTGTAAATATTTTGTAAACTGAGTAGTTACAATGACCGTGCCTTGATGCCTTCTACTTTTCCTAAATTTTAATACCTTAGATTTCGTTTCAGTTGGAAGGAAAACATAGATAAAATATTTTTTGCAAAAGCATCTACTTATGTAGAAAAAACATCTGGGTTACTTCACCAGGATATTTATATAATAACCAATAACTCGTGAGGTATATGGATTTCCAAAATGTTGTAAGAATTTCAAATTTAATTTGCGTTAAATCTGAAATCTTACATTATTTTCTCTCAATCAGCTTATGACACTTAAAGCACATATAGCATTTAAGTAGAATATTGTAATTTCTCTTTTCACACCACTGCTAATGTTCCTAGACATAAAAAATACTGTATTTCATTTCACCGGTTTATAAATAATTGCGATAGCTGTGTTGTCTTCTCTCAGATGTATCTCAGTGTGGTAAACCGGAAAAGAGGGTCTTTAAACATAAACAAGACCACCATAACCTGAACAAAATTAATGTACCTAATTCATTCTATTAGGCTTATTTAATAATTTCCACACGGGTGTAAGTATTACCGTAAGTAATTAAATATCTGGAAAAAATATATATTTATAACCCTTTATTTTAATTAGCCACCAAATTATGTCACACTAGGTGATATATTGGCATTG
Organism: Cydia amplana; assembly: GCF_948474715.1. Classification (NCBI taxonomy): domain Eukaryota; kingdom Metazoa; phylum Arthropoda; class Insecta; order Lepidoptera; family Tortricidae; genus Cydia; species Cydia amplana. Next base: position 2,806,565 of record NC_086093.1, on the reverse strand, counting down.
TATTTCTTTAAAATATACGAAATTCAGTATAGGTACTTTTATCTATTCAGCTCTTTAAATACACACATAACCATATTCATTAGCCAAACTTAAATATCTATAACTTGTAGTTATAGGTACCTATAACTTGTAGTTATAGGTACAACAACCCATTTATATGAGCAAAGTTCATTAAAACTAATTACAATGTGACCAATATATAAAGGACTTTATCTGTTGTTTAAGTTTGTATTTATCCTTATCGGCTAAAGAAATAATTATAGTATTACCCAGCTTTCTGAGGTAAGTACTAAGGAGCTAATTTCATTTGATTATAGCTCCATATAGGTAATGGTATCAAGACTAATTAAGTGTATCTTGTATATGTATGCACCTACATGGTATAAATAACATTTATAATAATAAGCTTCAACAATAGATATATAATCTAAACAATTGCTCATTATGTGACCTCTAGATCTTAGACACTTCATGAAAGGTCTGACACATATCGACACCTAGTCTAATAGTCTAATAAAAGGACTTATGTCATTACTTCATTAGTTTCATAACAGTTCCAATTCCCTGTTGACTTAAACTGCTTAGTTGCAATAAATTTACTTCTTCTATAGGTATCTGTATTTATTTCTCTTAGGATTTGGTAGAGAAAATATTGAAGTCAATATTAAACTGTATAAAGTGTACATTATTTTATAAGGACATCATAGGCATATACACACAGTATATATCACAGTCACATAGTTTTCTAGTATTTGACTATCAATTTTACAGAATTGATCATATTTCGGAATACCTCTAGGTATTAGCACAGACAAAAATTTAATTTTGTATGACAGAATCCTTGTAAATATGATGTCACTGCAATTAAAGAAGTGTATTTAAATAAACCACAGCTTTTGAGAATTTGTTCTAAATGAACACAGGCTGTTGTAATGTCACTTGAGTGCGACCACATTGTGACTGCAGAGAGGAAAGTGTTGCTCCGCTTCCTTATCGCTGCTTTTGACCAGGGTTTTTTGTATGTTGTAATGTTAAATGAACACTTTATTATATGAAACAAATAGTAACAGCAAAACATACATTGGAAAATATGATTGATAATCGAGCCCTTGAAGTTGAAGTACCGGGCCGTAAGCTATTAGTTTTTCTGTTAGATTTTCTTATAATATCACTTGTCGACAGCATGTTTTAAAGAAATCTCTAATGCCATTTATTGTGCTTTAATAGTATTTAAAGGACCGCTGCCTTAGCGAAGATTCTCAGTGATGACAGTCACACAAATGAAAGTCAGTCACTTAAAAGCGACAGCCGGTTGCAGCACAAAATTGATTGAGAGCTAAATCATCACAGTTAGCAAACAAATACTTAGCCTTATTCATTACTGACAAGCATCTCACCAGCCGCAGTTCAAGTCGCTGCCAATAAAATTTTACAGCGCAGATTATTTTTGCATAATCTTGTTTGGGTCATACTGGTTTTGTAATGTTCTTAATTATACATCTGAAAAAACAAACAACGAGGTTGTCTTATTAGGATTTTTCCATATCCAGATTTCTGGTGCCTCCGTCTCACGATGTCAAGATTTACTCGCTTAATTCCTTGCTTGCTGAAATAAGAATAAATATTTTAATTCACCTACTTGAAGATGAGTACATATCAAGAGACGGCCTAATTTGGCATACCACATTGATTAACTCATGGGGCCACAAAACCCAGTTCTAGCAAGACTTGTGGCCTTAAGTCCACTGCCATTGGCAGGTAGGATATGAGCCATATCTCAGTGCTGTTAGTAAGGAATAAGTGACAACACCACAATGTCCCAAATATACTGGCATTGAACACACCTAGTATTAGTATGTGAAAGATTGCCAAGTTCAAATATCATCAGAGATACCTAGGTTAGTACTCCAAAAAGCTTAGTATAGCCATTTTACAAACAGATGCACCTAGAATAGTGCTCCAGATTGCAGTGCATAGCTCAGTCACCATGTGCAGTTAGCAGACAGACACACCTATAATAGTGGCCCAGAATGCACAGTGCACAGCACAACCACCGTGTGCAGTTAGCAGACAGAGGCACCTAGAATAGTGCTCCAGAATGCACAGTGCACAGCGCAACCACCGTGTGCGGTTAGCAGACAGATGCACCTAGAATAGTGCTCCAGAATGCACAGTGCACAGCACAACCACCGTGTGCAGTTAGCAGACAGACGCACCTAGAATAGTGCTCCAGAATGCAGTGCACAGCTCAGTCACCATGTGCAGTTAGCGGACAGATATACACCTAGCTAGAATAGTGTTCCAAAAAATCCAGAATGCACAAGTAGCACAAACGTCGAAAATCATGAACAAATAAGCACTTGATACTGGGTCCACTGTATTTCCTACTTTGCGTTTATTTCCCTTTCGGAATTTTAGATACGTATTAAACATTCGGTCGCTGGCGAGCGAGAAGGGCACAGATTGCTTTTTATACGCCACGCGAAAATCGCTTTTTTCTCTACGCCGCTGGCGGAGATGGAGATGATGATGCAGACCTAAAATAAAAAGTAGGTACCTACGTCCATGCCCTGCTAGATTCTTATTTTGATATGCAACATGTCCGGGTGGATAGTCATGCTATCCACGAAACGACGCCGCCTTTGACCTTGGTCGCGAAAGTAGCATTTTCTTCTTCAGTCTTCTTGTATTTTCTTCCAATTTTGTAATTGGTCGGACTGTCGTACACTAATATTTTATTTTTTCACATATTTATTATATATTTACTATTATTTCCTGTTAAAAAAGTTATATTTTATTAAGCCCTAATGGTCTAGGCTAACATGAATAAACACAATGACATTGACAGTTGACAGCGCGGGAATCGTTCAACGTAGGAGTTATGTTCATAAATCAGATACATATTTTTAATTTTGGCTTTGCCTCTCTGTAACATTCATGGAACAGGCTACATGATAAAGCACGTACTACAAGTTAAAATTATCATTGAAGAAGTTTGTGCAGCGTAATAATAATGTATGATATAAGCTTGTTTGACGTGCTGCCAACTTTAATGTGCAACCAGCAATTGTGTGAATTGATATTAATGCGTACTGAGAAACAATAACGGCTATTGTGACCTAACTTTAGAGCCTAGACCAACTTGTGCACTAACTGCATAAGAATTACATGCGTGTCTTAAGTAAGCTCTGACTTAACTACTAAAGTACCTATATTTGGGCATTTCTATTTAAATTGTAACTGTAACTTAAATTGTAACTTGCATTTTAGATTTTGGCATTTCTATATGCTTACATTAAATATTTCGACTCAGAATAGGGTATTTTCCTACTAGTCAAATCAGTTTCTTTGTTAGAACTATAGTAAACGATTTGCTAATACGGAATTTATATGAAACATCGTGACGTCACGGTCAACTCGCCTACTTTTTATATTTCTATCCGATTTATTAAATAAAACTTGTGCTTAAAAATAACTGCTATAGCTGGTCAACCAAATCTTGTCAGTAAAAAAAGGCGCGAAATTCAAATTTTCTATGGGACGATATCCCTTCGCGCCTACATTTTTCAAATTTGCCGCCTTTTTCTACTGTCAAAATCTGGTTGACCAAGTATATCTATGTTTTTCTAATAATTATTTGGTGCTTTATTTCATTCATGGTGTGAAATAATTTATTTTAAATACTCTATGATATACTTAAGTCGCTAGTGCTGCACTCTGGCGGCAAAACATTGCAGTAATACTCCCTATTGTGAAACCTAAAGCTCCTAGTTCGCCGCAAACCGGTCGGTCGCGTGTACTCGTGCAGTCTTCATTTGACATCCGATATTACGAATGCATCGCCCGGGAATCGAACCGCCCACCGCCGCTGTCGAATAAGTTAGCCGCGGGGCGCAAATATTGTAGTCTCCATCAGATATACAGGGTAATTTTGTATATGACCGTGTTTTAAGAGGTGAATATAGTTGGTCAAACCAAATTGTCAGTAAATAAAAACAAAAAAAACTATATATACTAGGTAACCCTTTTCTTATGGGTGCTAGTTGTCTAGTGTAAGACAAAGATAGTATGATTATCTCTGTCTATGTTTAAAATGAGACAGTCCTTTGACAAACTATATTTATTCACATCAACACACTGAACAACTATAGTTTGGCCCAGGACTGTCTTATTTCAAACATAGAGAGAAATCATACTGTCTTTGTCTTACGCTGGTATTAGCACCCAAAAGAAAGGAATGAGTATAATTGTATTTATTTATTTAAACTTTATTGCACCAATTTACACAAAAAGAGTACAAATGGCGGACTTAACGCCTTGAGGCATTCTCTACCAGTCAAACATTGGGCTAAACAGAGACAGTTTGTTTGGTGCAGGATTATAAATAGTGGATATGAAAACAGGCCATGCCACTTTAGTTATATATAATCGGTTTACAATTTTTAATATTTTTTCATATCTTTCCTATCTATAATTATTTTCTTTGCTTTTTAATACTCTATGCGAGAATACTACCAAAGGAATCATAAGACATAAAATACGGCAGCTAAATATATCTGCGCAAATGTTTAGTCTGACTGTGAGTATTAAGTTTCATATATATTAATAGTTTATTGTTTCTGTGAATACAGTTTAGGATTATTGTAATAATAGACTAATTGCAGATAACATAATCTAGACGACCGGTGTGGCCTAGTGGGTAGTGACCCTGCCTGCTAAGCCGATGGTCCTGGGTTCGAATCCCGGTAAGGGCATTTATTTGTGTGATGAACACTAATATTTGTTCCGGAGTCATGGATGTTTTCTATGTATATAAGTATGTATTTATCTATATAAGTATGTATATCGTCGCCTAACACCCATAGTACAAGCTTTGCTTAGTTTGGGGCTAGGTTGATCTGTGTAAGATGTCTCCCAATTATTATTATTATTTATTAATGGGTATTGGTTAATAGTACATTACATACCTAGGGAGGTGAATTCGTAAATGCTCCAGATCGCAGGTGTTTGTGGCCCGAACCGAAGGTGAGGGCCATAAATATGCGATCTGGGGCTTTACGAATTACCGCCCGTTTTACGTCTTGACTTGGCCAGGAAGTGACATTTTGTTATATATTTAATTACACAAACGGGTCTACCGCGATATAATATAATTGTTTTTACCTTTAATTCCGACGTTTCAGCTGAGTTGCATCAGCTGTGGTCACGGAAGGACTGACGTCCCAACGACGTCACGTCGTTGTGTAATTAAATATGTGTACAAAACGCGAGAGTTTATAGTGTGACATTTTCTTCTCGCGTAGCGGGAAGAAAATCCCACTTACGGGCCTGGGGTGACGTAATAATATTATCACCACGACTGGCATAAAACTAGTTGACAAGTTGGAATCGTTAGTTGCTAGACTGATAGTTAGACTAAGATAAGTCTTCAACGATTTTGATAGCACACGCAGTGCAAGTGTTATTTTAAACGTCAAACTTCTATGAAATTATGACGTATAAATAACACTTGCTCTGTGTATGCTATCAAAATCGTTGCAAACTTTTCTTGGTCTGACTATCTATAAAGCTCATTCTTACAAGCTTAATTAATAATAATAATTGTAAAACCGCGACGTCATGTACAATAAATAACAGACGTAAAATTTCTATTTTGAACTACGGCACCCTAACCACCTTTGCTAACCGCTCCCTACAAATCTCCACACCATTTCGTGCGTCACAATTATTTCAATTACTTATGTTGGTAATACTTACACACTCCCTTTTCATGTGGCACGAATTAAAAAAAATATCCAATCTGTGCGTGCGGGTGCAAATATTTTAAAGCTTAAACATGGCTATGGAATCGTATTCAGCCAACGTGTATACAAGGTTTTATTTAAGTGAATTTCGTAGTGAGTTAAGCTTTTAAGTGTGTGACATTGGAATTGGACATTCAGCCAATGTTACGTGTACACAAGGCGTTATATGAGTACATTTAATGGTGAGTTACGCCTTTGTGTGTGTCTGGCCGGTGATAAATTAAGTTATGAATGGAATGGACTCGTGCGTCGTGCGTCGGACGTTCGATAATTGAATGGGGTTTTTTCTTGTCTGTGGCGGCCGGTACAGAAGATTCAAGTAAAGTCTATTTTTTTATTCCGTAGACTAAAATGACATTTCATAGTATGAACATCATGTGTCATTTCATACTATGAAATGTCATTTTAGTCTACCGAATAAAAAAATAGACTTTAGCAGAACGTAAAAAATTATGTTCTGAAGTACAGTCAACATCAGTATCTGTTATATTCTAAGATTGATATGTGTTTCTTGTAAAATTTTCCTAAACTTTTTTAAGAATTTTCTACCCTTTTGCAATTTATACATCTGTAGCTGTGTATACGGACTATTATACGCAAAAGTTTCAATGTTTTTCCAACACCCGAGCCAAACTATCAATACGTTAGCATGCGTTGTCTGTCTGTCTGTCAGTCCCCGGATACTAAACAGACACCCTCAAATCTAATTGGTATTTATAAATACGAACACTCGAGATTATCTTACTGATGACTAACTGCATAGAGAAAAAAATACATAGAGTGCTCACTCCATACATCAGTTCAGACTATTAATTTCAGTGTCTACATCTAGCATCGTGTAGCGGAACTATCAGTACTGCTACTTGACAATAGATGTAGCACCGACCGGAAAGTCTTATCTCAACAGCATAAGACTTTCCGGTCGGTGGCGACATCTATTGTCAAGTAGCAGTACTGATAGTTCCGCTACTCGATGCTAGATGCTAATAGTCTTTTTGGTACTAAAACTGATGTATGGAGTGAGCACTCTTGTCTTACTATATTTCTCTATGCTAACTGTGATATATTTGGAAATTACACCACTAAAATAAAATAAAAAAAGTATGTTCTTATGTCTGAGATTAGAAGAGATATGAATGAAACGATTGATGAACGAATGACATAGGTAAAGTGCCTAAAGTTGGTCAAACCATTTTGTCAGTCAGTAAGAACCAGGAAAACTATACAACCTACTCATCCCTGTCTTTTGGGTGCTAGTACTAGTGTAAGACAAATATAGTATTATTATCTCTGTCTATGTTTGAAATGAGACAGTCCTTTGAGAAACTATTCCTACTTAAATATACGGGTGTCGAAAACCGTCGGATGCATTCTGAAAAGGGAGTCGTATTACAATGGAACTATGGGTGATTTTCGGAATTATCCGACATAGGTACGAAATTACCCGAATACACCTTGTAGTATTTTTCACAAAGCTTGGGTACGGTGACAGCTGTCATCTTGTATAAAGATGACAGCAGTTATCGTACCCAAGCTATGTGAAAAATATTCCAAATATACATAGATGGTAGGATATAATTATATCCTAATAGATGCATAATAGAGATGTGGTATACGCGTGCGTCCGTGAGGGTCAAAACCTGAGGTCAAAACATACGCAATGCGACACGAGTGCGACACTGATTGGTCGAATTTATTTGTTGCCCACCATAATCCATACTAAATTTATGGTGGGGAATAAAAAAAAATGAGACTGTGACAAGGACAAACAATAATAGCGTTTTCGCTGCTACTCCTACTGAAAGATTCATAAGACTATCCCGTTCGGTAATTTCCCCCCACCCCTCATGCCTGATCCAGTTATACTAGATTAAACCATAGTTCAGTTCAGTTTCAGTTATAAAGTTAAAATATCTGGTAGACCGAGCTTCGCTCGGTAAACATATAAAAATTCAAGAATAAGCGTTTTCCCAGAGATAAGACCTAGCTAGATCGATTTTTTGCCCCCGAAAACTCCCATATACCAAATTTCATCGAAATCGTTAGAGCCGTTTCCGAGATCGCCGAAATATATATATATATATATATATATCTTCTTCTTCAACCTAGCGTTTTCCCAGCCTAGCGCCAGGGTCCGCTTTCCTGCTTAGTCTTCTCCACATATATAAATAAATATATAAATAAATAAATAAATAAACAAGAATTGCTCGTTTAAAGGTATTAGATATTGCTAAGTGTTGTTTAATTTACTCTTGAAATCATTATGAGAATGTACTCTTCGACTCTTAAGACCCAAAAAGAAAGGCATGAACCATCCTAAATATTCGTAATTGTTAATTGTACACAATCTCAGTTAATTGTACCTTAATTCAAGTTGTTTGGGCTTGCGAGATGAAACAGTAGGGATGTAAATATCGACAATATCGATATCGATAAAGAAAAGAATATTTCATATGATCGACGATCTACCGTAAGAGTACTACACTTCTTAAACGGCTACCAGAGTTCCATATCATATTGGAAATTCACCAGTAATGATGCGCTATCCCATTCTAAATTAAGCCTAGCATATTGAGCCTAGGGCTCATATATGGTGGAAATATTCACTGGATTGGGTACGGTCTTGGTAGCTCAGATGGAAGAGCACTGTAATTCAATTCAATTCAATGTTTTATTCATAAAATATACATTTTACACGTCAAATTTTTAAACATTATTAAATCTAGGTACATTCTGTTATAAATAATTCATATTACATATTTTTTTATAATAGATTTCTTATTCACTTATCACATGTCTTTATTCATTGAATTTGATACAACCAAAAAACTCATCAATCGAATACAAAGCGTCTATTTCAAGTTTTGCTTTTATCTTTCGTACAAATGAATTATAGCTTGAAGCCTGTTTAATTGCTGGAGAGATTGCATTGTAAACCTTAGTACCAATGTAGTTAGGACATTTTTTAGCTTTAACGAGCCGTGTGTGAGGTAAACTAAGCTCATGCCGCCGTCGAGTAATGGAGCCGTGCGTGTCAGCGTTGGTACGGAAGAGATGAATGTGTTTTTTGACGTACTTAGCCAGTTCTAGGATGTAAAGACTGGGTACAGTTAAGATTTTGTGATTCCTGAACAGATCTTTTGCAGGGTGATCCCAACCCACACCGGCGATAACACGCACTGCTCTTTTTTGGAGCCTGAATACTCTCTCGCGTTCCGCCGCCGAGCCCCAAAGGTCAATTCCATAGATTAAAATAGAGTTAAAATAACCGTAATAGGCCTTTTTTACGTTAGTGGAACTGAGGCATGGGCGCAGCCTGCTAAGAGCAAAGCAAGCAGAGGACAGTCTTTGACATAAGTTGTCAATATGGGGTGTCCATTTTAATCCAGCATCAATGGTTAGCCCTAGATACTTTACCTGGTCAACTTGGGGCACCGGTTGGCCATTGCACGTAATATTTAATGAGTACTCATAATCGCTTGAGCAACGCAGACTAAAGTGAATGATGTGTGTTTTCTCCACATTCAGTACCAAGCCGTTAGCAGTAAGCCATGACGATATTTGATCCATTACTTCTTGTAGTTTAGATTTTAATTGTAAGTACGTCTCAGCCGCGACAATGACACACCCATCATCGGCAAATAGAACAAATTCCGCCTGGTCTGAGGCTGAGGTAAAGTCATTCATGAGCAAAACGAACAGGTTGTTTCCCATTATAGATCCTTGTGGGACAGCGCAAGGGCCCAGTTCTAGTAGGTCAGATTTTGTTCCATTTACCGACGTTAGTTGTTTGCGCGTCTCGAGGAATGATTCGATTACTCGGTGAAAGTTACCAGTGATGCCGTAGTGGTGAAGCTTTGCTAATATGAGCGGATGACTTACGAGTTCGAAGGCACGTGATAGATCGCAAAAAATCGCTGCCACCTGTCGCCGCCCGTCCAGGTGACCCATTACTCTGGATATGACGTCACGCGCCGCATCTATTGTTGACCGGCCGGGTTGATAAGCGTATTGCTGTTTATTTAACAATTGATTTTGATTGAAAAAGGACATAAGTTCATCGCTTAATAGTCGCTCAAGAACTTTTGAGAATATGGGAATCAATGAGATTGGTCTATAATTTTTTAACACATCCTTATCTCCTTTACCTTTGTATACAGGCTGGACTTTGACCTTTTTAAAGTTAGAGGGGTAAATTCCGTCTGCTATGCAATGATTGAATAGTTTAGTGAAAATCGCCGTGTGCCTGCTACACTGCCACATCTCAAAAAACCGTTTTTTCGAGAAATCGCGTCTCAAAGTTGTGAGAGTATAGTTCAGGGTGTATAATAGGATCTTACTCCTTTAGTTTTAGGTCTATGAATTTAAAATTTAGCTTTTTTTACTCGGAATGATATAACCCTCCTTATGACCACGCCACTTTTTAAAAGAAATGTATATTTTTTAAGACACAAGGCCCGAAAGACAGGTATTTAGAGTTGTGGCCGTATTGCAGAAACGTTTTTTAAAGATTTTGAGATGCGGCCAAATTTAAACACAAAATTATTTGATAAAGGTTACCATGTAAATATAAATAAAAACACCAAAATAGTTAAAATCCCTTTATTTTATCAACTTTGATAGGAACAAGATTACTGTACGCGATAATATGTGTAACTAGCTTATAATCAGCAACATTATACCATGTCATTACCAAATAATATTAATTGTTTAAAAGGTTCTTTATAAAATTTGAACAAATAAAACTTTGAAACTTCTTTTTTAAAACATTCAAAATAATAAAAAGTATTTAGAATACCTACTATATTATAAAATAAGAAATCAAAACACAATACTGTTCCTTGCTAATTTGTGAAATCGACATCTTTAAGAACATTGCAGGCAATTTATTTATTATAATGCATTCAGTAAGTTAATTCTTACAAGTAGGTAACTTCTTATAAGTAATTAGTACAAGAAATAACGAATATCACAATGTATTTCAACTTAGCACTAATAAAAAAAGCGTTGATATACAAAATATTTTGTTTTCGTTACTTTAGTAGAATCAACGTATGTAATAATCAGTCTTCTTTAAGTAGACTTACAAAATACAAAGGTAGTAAATTGCTGTATATTTTCCTTTAAAAGGCCAATATTTAGTACTTACACAATACACATCAATAACACGTAACTACTGGACACTAAACTTAATCATAGGTAATTCTGTTTTCTGGTGAATCCTTCGCTTTTGACAAAGGTGTCACACGAGAGAGACTGTCCGAGGTGGCATTACGTGTATTAGCAGATCTACTCGTAGTCCTCGAAATGTTAGATCTAAAACAAGCAAGCATATAAAACATAGCTATATCTAGTTTCTATCATTCTTCATAAAATCATTTTAATGGAAATAAATTGAATAGCTAGGACACACACCGAAAAAAACATTAAACACAGTCATTACCACGAAAATGCCTTTACCATTATCAAATAAGTAAATGTAAATATATCAAAGTAACGACTTGATTTAATCGTCGTGATTTAATTTTTGGCGCCAAAGTCCCCAAAATAAAAGCAGTTATTATAATATTTAACAAAATTTCAATATTATGACACCATCCCGAATACAACCATCCCGAACACAGTTAGTAATTTACCTCACACAATAAAATCCGTTGCATATTATTGGCAGTAAAGCGTGCTATAGAATTAGACACATATAATATTATATACAATAAGGCAGCGAGACTTGGCCTTTACTAGAGCGGCACAAGCAGGAACTGCGTGTCACGGAAATGAAGATGCTGCGGTGGATGTGCGGAGTTTCACGCAAGGATCGCGTCCGAAACGCCCACATCCGGGGTAGTCTTGGCGTCCGTGACATCGCTGACAAACTGCAAGAGTGCCGCCTTCGTTGGTATGGCCACGTCTCGCGCAGACCGGCAAGTTACGTTGGTAACGAATGCCTGGCCATGCCGCCTCCTCCCGGTACGGGAAGAAAAGGCTGGCCCAGGAAGCGATGGCTTGATGTCGTTAAGGAGGACATGCGTGCCAACGGACTCACCACCAGGGACGCCGAAGACCGGGCAAAGTGGACACGAAGGAGTCGGAAGGCGGACCCCGGGTCCTCGCGCCCCGCGCGGGGGCACAGCTGGGATTGACGCCAGGATGATGATGATGATGAATATTATATACAATAAAATGTTAGTTAAATACATACACACTCTTCGAAAACATGCTCAATACTTATCTTTCTTCAGACGGGTAAAAATATGTATTAGGCTCACGACCCTCACTGATGAGCCATATTGAACCGCACTTGTAAGAAAACAAAGTTGAGATTTGCTTAATCATTTTGTTGCGTTGTGGTAGTTTCGGTGGCGAGCTGGTAATTTTGTAATAATAAGTGTAATACTTACTGCTGTGACACAACCAATTGCCGTTTGTTTCTTTTATATTTATAGTGATTCATCGTAATTATCACTCAACTAATTATTATTTTCTAGGACGCAACTCAAAAGCTTCATTTAAAACGTGTGCTATATAGCCACAACTCAAAAGGGCCGTCAGTTCACGTACGAACGCCAGACGGCAGACTGGCAAGTGGCTGTATTGCAGGGAATCGTCTGACTATTTATGGTCAAATCCATAAGGCCACTTGTGAGAAAAAGGCTCTTAAAGACCTTTTTTGCTATGGCTCTCGAAATAAGGTCGTAAATTGAACAATTTTGAATACGAATCTGCAATAATCCAGAAAATTAAAATTTTTGAATTGTGGCCGTATAGCAGGCACACGGCGAAATATCTATAACAAATGATGGAAGTATATCGAATAGCCGGGTCGACATATCGTTGATATCTGTTGAGCTTTTCCGTTTAATTATTTGGACAACCTTTGCCACCTGTTGGCGGGAAAAGCCTTTGAATTGAAATTCGCGTATGTGTCGCTCAATTTGCTTGTTAAGATATTGAAGCGCTAAGAGGATATTAGTTTGAGCATTATAGTTCCTATTTGCATCAACGTAAAACCGGTTTAGGTCAGTAGCTACGGCGGCGCATCGCTGTGCTTCACTCTGACCAGCTGATTTGCTTATCAGTATTTGGAGCGCATCGCCTTTGTTTACACTCTTACCGGTCTCGGTAGCGATGACACGCCATGCCGTACGGCTGATATTATTACTGTTGGCTATTGATTTATTAATACAATCCCTCCGGGCCGTACATAACTCATTAAAATAAGCAGTTTCAATTTTTAACAGGTCCTGAGGTAAATGACAGTCGTCAGGGCTATTACATATTTGTTTTTTAATGCTTCGCAAATGTGAGCGTAAAACCCTTACTGAGTCGTTTACCCAAGACTTTGTTACACTGTTTTGGGGATATTTCCTTATTGGAAAATGTAGGTTGAAATAATAGGTGATGATGTCAAGAACAGAGTTAACAGTTCGGTTTATACAAACAGGTTTATTTAAAACAGAGTTCCAGTCATAGTTAGTTAGGCTTAAATTAAATTGGTCTATATTGTAGCTAGAAAAAAGTCGTTTCCATATAATATTATTACATTGATAAGTTTTGTCAATTTGAAAGGTTATAATTATACATTTGTGGTCAGATAAGTGCATCTCATAGGATTTTGCGCTAACAATTTCATGAGTTGACATGTTCGAATAGGCGTGATCTATGCATGACGCTCTGGTTTTACAAATTCTTGTGGGAGAAGACACAAGTGGCTTTAATCCCGCTGACGTTACAGAATCAAGTAATGATTTTTTTTCCGAAGTATTTGTTAATAAATCTACATTGAAGTCACCCACAATGAGCACTTTATATTGTTTTAATAATTGAAGCTCGATTAACTGATTAAATTTATTAAGGAACGTTAAGAAGTTACTTTTCTCACCTGGTTGGGGCGGTGGTTTATACACACATATAACTATCACATTTAGTCCAATAAGCTCAATTGCGCACGCCTCGAAATCCATTTCTTGACAGAGGGCAGACACTTCCTGGCGCTCTATTGTTAAGAACGAAGACCTGGTGAAGATGCATACTCCGCCACCTCGATGTTTAGATCTGCAGAATTTAGCGCTAAGTTTGAAGTTTGTTATATTGATGGATCCTATCTCAGATGGTGATAACCAGTGTTCAGAAATGCAGAGAACATCACTTCCTTTAAGGAGTTCGAGCTCACACTCCAATTTGTAGGTTTTGTTTTTTAATCGATTAACGTTCTGATGAATTACACTAATTTGTTTTGTGTCGATTGTCAGTTTCGTCGTTTTGATACCACCAAATTGAGTGATAAACGGCTCAGACTTTGTGTTGAGATTGGATGGGCTATCCCGACATCGCGTTTGTTTTGGAGAATGTTCATGGACATCATAGTCACTAGCTTTGTCGTGTTGGATCCTGCTGTCTGGATGCAGCAGTGGCGGGCGGGCTCCTCGCACGCCGGGCGCTGCGGCGAAACCACTCGCTGACTGAGATTCCCGGTGGCCAGCTGCTAGGGTCCATGAAGTAATCGTATTTCTCGTAAGGTAATGTTATGGAGAAAGAAGCGTAGTAATTGTGTTTCAGAGTTATTTGCTCCACTTTGTATGCCTCACAGTCATTTTTCTTCTTCATGTAGCGTAGTAGGGTTTCCGCGGTAGTGTTGGTTTTAAAAAAGCATGCATGAATGCGCTTCACTCTGTCCATTGTTTGTAAATCTGGATCTGCGGCTCCGGAGCCTTTTATTGCTGCTCTTCGGATGCTTTTTCGATTTTTCTTTCGGGACTTCTGTTCTTCCCACGCATTGTCATCATATTCATTTTCGGCAACGTCCGAGATGATTGTCGTTGTACTTAAAGATTTTGGTGTTAGTTCAGGGTTAAATAATCCTGACTCCGTTTGCGAAGAGATGTTTTTTTCTTCGGACGATGTAGGTGGCTCACATTTCGTATCTACTGCTGTGTTCGCGTCAGTTACATCTGTAGCCGGTGTCGGAGGCGTCGCGAGCGCATTCAATTTTCTGCCTTGCGTAGCACGGTTTATAGCTGCAGTTGCGTTGAGGCGCGCTTGGCGCACTGGACGCGGCTGTGTTATTGCCGGTGTAACGGTTGGTTTTTTCGGCTGAGATTTGGGGGTGGATTGATTCCCATCTATTTTGCATGTTAGCTCGCGTATTAGCAGAGACTGATTTGATATTTTAGCATTTTGCTCACTAATAACGTTTTCTAGACATTTCACTTTTTCCACCAGGTTAGACACATTCTGTAGCACTTTTTGCACATCACTTTCTATATTATTGAGTGACATTTTGTATTTTTACGAATAAAACGGCAGCAGCGTACTGTCTCGCGCGTCCGTCCCGTCGCGGGTTGATTAGGTTTACTGTACTAGTGATCCAGTGGTAGTGGGTTCAAGTACCACCCAAGACAGTGAATTTCACTTTTAATTTATTTCGAAGCTTAATAGCATTGTTCGCAGACGTTTCTGTTTAATACAAAATTAATATCTATGTGTAGTTTTGGTGTATCTTTTCTTTTGCTAATAATTGTTATACAAAGAAATAGAGCCAGTCAACTATTTTTGTACAAATCTACTACTTGCTCTATTTAATTCGTATTAAAAAATTGAGCCAATTATCAGACGATATTTTTGTTTGTTTATTTTATTTATTTGTTATTATGAATGTTTTAATGTTTTACGTTTAATACATGAAATAAACTTATAATCTAATACAGTTTCCTGCAAAACTGTTTGCACAGTTTGACTGCAGGCGCGAGTCTCTGTTGTCATTTATACGAGTATGTTACCCATTTAAATATCCATGCTGAGTTACATGCTTACATGTTACTTCAGCATGCCGTTTTAAAATGAAAGGGTAATTTCGATTGTATGATAGCGGCTTTTTGGAGACGGGTTCGTGTTCGTGAGGCCACAGAATAAATAATAGTACTAGGTACAGAAGATTCACTCTCTAACAGAACGCGTGTATTACGACAGATATGACCGCTAGGTGGCGCAACGCGAGCAGGCGTCCTTTCCGTAGCGGTGCGCGGCAACTACTATGGCTATACACCGAAATTGGTGTGGGCCGCATGTACTTGTAGGTAGTTGTAGCGTCGCGACGAAATCGCGGAGTGAGCCACGCCTGGTGAGGCTCTTAATCTATCGATATCGATAGCACCCACATAGCCCCAACCGTACTTGTATTAAGTCGGCCATGTTTGTCCAACAATTACACGCGCAATTAGCGGATCGTCATTGCCGCTTCGGCCGGCAATCGATTGAGATATTTTAATCGCTGGCCCCGGGGTTCCTTATGGAAATGTGGCTGTGACGCTATGGAAAATATGTAGATTGTCTAGAAATAGGGTAGGTATTTAACGACATAATACACAGGATAAGTGACTAAAAGCGATCGATACAGGATGGCCTAAACATAGGTTGACAAAAATTTAAGAATTATTTTCTTATGTACCTAATGTCATTTACAAAATGTAATTAAAAAAAACTAAAATCATATCATTCCAATAAAATAAATCCTCTTTTTTCACAACAGAATTTGCAAGTTAAAGCCGTATCCAGACGAGCTGGGCAAATCGACCGATTTGATCAGGAATATAATTGGCGCCAATCTCATCTAGCGTCCACACGTATACACAATTTAAACACCAATTTGCATTCCATAGATACTAACTTCGAAAATTGGCATTTTTGTGTCCGCACCTGCTGATTTGATCGGGGAATCAAATTGGCGTTTGCGTCCGCACGGCCTGATTCGATCGGACAATTTCATCAGATTGGCGAAAAATTGTCTCGTCTGGACTCCACTTAACTGTATACCTAGCTGTACGAAACCCTAAACAATTAGCCTTCTTTATTATATTTTTATTTCATCTTGTGAAGTCGGCACTCTTTTGAGAAACGATTGCGATACGTTTTATATCGATACGATTAAATACTTCAATTAAATTACAACATAATTAAACATGATAATAACCGCTCGACGAGATATTTTAATTATTTCAATAGGGAATATTACGCGAAACTCGGCGTACGGGGCGCCACTGCCATCCTTCACAATGTAAGGGTCTACCGCAAACGAGAGAGTCGAAATTTTGTTATCTAACCTCTCTATCACTCTTGCTATTGATAGTTGACCAACTATTGTGCTTTAATTACCGAGATATGGTAGTTCGGACTTGGTATCATCATCATCACTACATAGTATAAAACAAAGTCGCTTCCCTCTGTCTGTCTGTCTGCCTGTATGCTTAGATCTTTAAAACTACGCAACGGATTTTGATGCGGTTTTTTTTAAATTGATAAAGTGATTCAAGAGAAAGGTTTATGTATAATTTGTTAATCCGTGCGAAGCAATATATCCCTGTTAACTTTCATTGTTCATAATTATCTATCGTAATATAAGTAATTGATAATTACCTACCGGTACCAATGAAAGTGTACCGACAGTAATAAAACGACTCTCGAACGGATATGGCAATGAAACAAGCCTCATAAAGCGATTAATTCATTACTCCCACGGGCTGTACGATTTACATACAAATAAAATTTATATGAAAGTTGAGAGTCAAAGTTATACAGGGTGAAGTTTATAAAGTGACTAGAATCGCTGTTTGGCATTATAACCATTATTGATCGTTGTTAGACACTAAATCTATTATTATATGATCGATACAATCGATAATTGTCACCCATGTTACTTCGGATGTTCGGTTTGGACATATTATAATGTACGTGAAAATTGGTAAAAGCTAAAAACTTGTACAGTAATTTTCTGTTTATAATTTAATATTTATAACTTTTAAAATAAATTTATTATTAATAGGTTAGAAGTAATTAATTGTAAAAAAATACTAACGTATCTATAAAATAAAACTTAATTAAAACTAAAAACTAATACTAAATAAAATTAAATAAATCTAAGAAATTGCGCCCCTTTGGCATGGTGCCGATGACGCTGGGCCTAATTTAATTACTTAAGTAAGACAGTTATCCATACTGCAGTCTAAAACTTTAATAATCAAGTTTCTATTTTTTTTTATATGCTCGTTATCAATGTCATCCTGTAGAATTGATTTAATTAATTAGTTTACTGCTACAGTCGGTAATAACTGATTTATAATTATACCAATATAAATGCGTACAAGTAATTAAATTATGATGACCGATGTAAGTATATTATGTTAATTTTATTATTTAATAAATTTATTATATGTTATACATTCATTAACTGTCAAATGTGTATTAAAGTCAAATATAGGCATATCAGGCATACGAGTACATATATGTATAGGTAAAACCGAATACGTTGTTTAAGTGAATCATCTTTTATAGGTATAGGTGCATTGGGATAACTTCAAAAGCGGGGTGATTTATAAAATGGCAAATACGAGTATCTAGGTACTAGACTAGAAGCACTAAAGGTCGTTTCTCAAAAAGTTGGCACCGCCACCTGTCAATAGGTTTATGTTAGAACTTTTTTTTCATTATGTATAATTTTTATATATAAAATTTTAACACATATTTAGAGAGACTTTTTACACAGAGGCCTAATACTTTGAAAAAGATTTAATAAATATTGATTACAAAAAAATATATTGTAACTACGTTTATCCGCTAACCTGTCGTGTCCCAACGCGAGGTACTGATGTTCCAAGCTATGAAAACCACACAAATTATTGACTTAATTTAACGTCATTGCTGTATTTTATTAACATATATCCTTCACTTTTAAAGTATTACTGTCGCATAACAATATTATGGTTATATTTTAAGTTATTCGGCTTCAAAGTTTGTCCAAGGCAATTCTTGACATTCACCTGTCGCGTCACGTTCACGACGATTGTATAACCCCCACCGCACCTTTCCCGTATCACTCCGCACGAGCCGAAGCCGTCAGTCATCAGCTATCACCTGGTAGGACGACGACGTGGTTATTGTGCTCCGCAATTAAAACACAAACGACAAAGTATCGGAAATTGGAGTTTGTAATGGGTAAGTACTCTTTATCCTGGCGAGGATATCTTGCTAATTGGGTATCCTATCGCATTACTATTAAGATATGTAACGTAATCAATAGTTTAGTTTTATATGCCTAAGTATGGAGGTCATCAAGCTAATACATTTTGTGTATTCGCGATATAACTGCCATTTTCCCCATCACCTGCATATCGTCCACCTGGCTAAAACTGCCAGGTGGATGAGATTTTGCGGCAGGTTAATGTCACTGATACCACAACTAATACTCGTAACTATATAATTGTATAGCGGTTATATCGCTTTTGTGTGTTAATTTAGGAATAAAAACTATCCTGTCTGTTAAAGCTGCATATTATTCAAATTTATGTACTTTTGTCTTACGTCTCGTTAACCTGGCCAAAAAAGTCAGGTGAATGATGCAATAGCAGGTGAATGAAGCGTCATTCACTTGCCATATGACAGGTGAACGATAACTATTTTAAATCCACGTTACATATACTCAAACAGTGATTAAGTAGATTTGTGACGTCCCATGGGAAAAGGTACCTTATGAGGGTTTTTAGTTTTAGACATATTAAAATGTTTTGTAAAAAGGTGAAAACATGCTCAATTTTTTTATTGTGTGATGAGATGACGGGCGAGAGAGAGAGGTCAGTTCTGATAATGAGATCCATGAAGAATCGAGGGAACTCCTCAAATCTTAAAGGCATACATATAGTGAGTTTTGTGTTTTTATTTACAAATCAAGCATATACATTCAAAAAAGTGACATTTGATGAAGTGGAACTGCTGATGAAGATCAGAACGGAACTCTTCAACGACGCATAGTTCACGTTTGGCGATTTGTCCTCTTTGTTATGTTTGTTAAACAAGTTAAGTTTGTAAGTTACATTTTTGTCAAGCTCGAGTTCTGATGATGAGATCCATGAGGAATCGAGGGAACTCCTCAAATATTAAAGGTATGCGTATATACTTTTGAATTTTCATCAGAAAATCAAGCATTTTCATTAAAAACTGTCGCATTTGATGAAGTGGAACTGCTGATGATGATCAGAACAGAACTCTTCAACGACGCATAGTACACGTTTGGCGATTTCGATTTCGACTTGGACTGGGACTGGGGATGGGACCCGGACCCAGACTTGGGCCCGGACTCGGACCCGGACTTGGACTATGACCCGGACCTACTGCTCTTCCAGGACGTGTTGGATGACCAAAACAGCGTATACCTATGATGCACCAAGTCTATTCCACTTGTACTGCGAGGGTTCAGCATCAGCTCTATCTTGGGTACTGCCCTCCCAAGTCCTCATCAAGACGTGTCGAATGACCAAAACAGCGTGTGTCTATGTTGCACCAAACCTGAGTTCCACTAGGTACTGCGAGGGTTCAGCATCAGCTCTATCTTGGGTACCGCTTTTCCAAGTGCTAATCAAGACGTGTTGGATGACCAAAACAGCGTGTGCCTATGTTGCACCAAACCTGAGTTCCACTAGGTACTGCGAGGGTTCAGCATCAGCTCTATCTTGGGTACTGCCCTCCCAAGTCCTCATCAAGACGTGTCGAATGACCAAAACAGCGTGTGTCTATGTTGCATCAAACCTAAGTTCCAGTAGGTACTGTTAGGGTTCAGCATCAGCTCTATCTTGGGTACTGCTCTCCCAAGTGCTCATCAAGACGTGTCGAATGACCAAAACAGCGTGTGTCTATGTTGCACCAAACCTGAGTTCCACTAGGTACTGCGAGGGTTCAGCATCAGCTCTATCTTGGGTACTGCCCTCCCAAGTCCTGCCATCCAAAATTTTAACCTACTATTGTAATCATCGTAGTGGACAATAAGGTCCCTTTTTATAGAAAATGACACATTTTTCGATTATTTTTATAAGGCATTGAAAATTATGTGATGGACAGGTGAATGACACTCATTTCAGGTGAATGATGACAAGAAACCAGGTTAACGTCAACGGACACAGGTTAATGGAGCCTCTCGATAACGTGTCAATATTTTCAGTGGAATTTGTACTTATTTCTCGATAACCTGCTTCTACTATCGATAACCTGGGGACAAAATATCTTTCACCTGTCCTTGATGTCATTCACCTGAATTTTCAAACGCCTATATCTTCTAAACTAATTGAAGGAATTGCTTCCCTTCCACATTTTCTAATAGTTTAAGTTGCCTTTTAACGATCTCAATAAAAAAAAATGCGAAAATGCATAATTTTTGAAAATCATTTTTAACCTGGCGGTGCCAACTTTTTGAGAAACGACCTAAACAAACACTAAACAGTGTGAGAAGGAAAAAGTGTGGACTTAACGAAGATGTAGTGACAAAAATTGAGAAAGGTATGTTGAGAAGGTTTGGACACGTGGAAAGAATGAGTGAAAGAAGGCTGACAAAGAGAGTGTATAAGGGAGCAGTAGAAGAGGGAGTTGGAAGGGCAGACCTCGGCGGGCTTTCTCTGATCAGATCGGGGAAATCCTGAGGAAAGGCCAGGTCAAGAGCACCCTAAACCGGCGAGCGTGTATGAGGAATGTTATGAAAGTAACGGAAGCGAAAGAGGTATGTCAGGATCGTAGCAAGTGGAAATCCGTGGTCTCTGCCTACCTCTCCAGGAAATAGGCGTGATTATATGTATGTGTATGTAGTTGTAGAAACACTTTCTGCTGTAGCAATAAGCAAGATGCCTGGGTAAGCATTGCTGTAGCGTAAGTGTTTCTATAAACGTGATAGCTAATAAGCTAGATTGTCCTCTGTTATGGGCAATGGGTCAGCGGACAAAGTCACTTTTTTTAATAAATTATTAAGTATTTGATTAAGTTACTGTTGTTACATAGATGATAAGCTATAACTGAAAATTAATTATAACTGTAATTTCGCATGTCCAAAAATTACTCTGCCCCGCCCCGGCGCGAAGTGAGACTAAAATACTATAAATAGTTAGTGACCCATATGACTATAAAACGATAGCAGGCGTGTCTCACTCCGCGATTTCGTCGCTTTGCTACAGGTAGCTAAAAGTACATCCGTTCGGTTCGGCCCCAATTTTGGGGAAAACCATAATCCGCGCGTGGCGCTGTCGCCACCTAGCGGCCATATCTGTGCTGATCGTAACAGACGCGTTTTGTTAGAGAGTGAGTCTTCTGTACCTAGTACTATTATTTATTCTGTGATGATAGTAAAACTAATTGCACGCTTTGTACAGTTAGTGAGCCATATACAGCGAAAGCTTAACATTATCGTACCATTTACGATTGTTTACAAACTTTAACCTCGCGCCGCCCACCATACAAAATTATAGACAAGGAAGTTTGAACCTTTTTGTTTTTTAAAATTTTACGAGACAAATGAAACGCTACCTTCTTTGTTATTAATTAAGGTTGACATTCCATCGAAACTGAGTGTACATCCTAATGTACATTGGGCGGCTCGAGGTTAAGGTGGGAAGTAAAAGGATTGTTATACAGTCGCCATCAGATATATCGGAGCAGCCGACGCGCTCACAAAATATCTGTACACGCCTCTATTGTCAAGGCGTTAGAGTGCGTGTTCAGATATTTTTGGGCGCCTCGGGCGCTCCGATATATCTGATGGCGACTGTATGTAGCGCGAGAAAGTTCTATTCAGTTACAACTGGCTTTTAGGGTCAAAGGTACGTTCGTAAACTACTAGGTTTACTTCGTTGGACACACAATTTGAAAAAACAAAGATACTGAAGGTGACATTTAGCCCAGTTAAGATACGGTTGCCGGTTGTGCAAAACATTAAACTATAAGAGTCTATTTTAAACATCATTCTAATATGACATTTACAATAAATCTAATACCTTTTTCTACTCCAGCACTTAAATGTGTCAATTAAATGACTGACAGTGATATCTAAAGCAATGTCATTTGAATGCTTTGTCTATAGGCTCATAAGATGACTGCTAGCAGTCATCTTATGAGTATAATACAACTGCTTTATTTTTTTTAAAGATACAAGTTCCGATCATCTTGATTGAAAGAGGTATGTTTTCATTTACAATAATAACTCTTTTTTTTTTAAATAATAACTCATTTTTTTTTAAATAATAACTCTTTTTTTTTAATAATAACTCTTTTTTTTAATAATAACTCTTTTTTTTTAATAATAACTCTTGTTTTTAATAATAACTCTCTCTTTTTTTTTTTTTTTTTTTTTTTTTTTTTTTTTTTTTTTTTTTTTGCTGCAGCTGTCATAGAAAAAGTAATGTATGCAACAGCTCATAATTGGTTCTTAAAATTCTCGGGTCTTTTTTTACAAAACTCGACTTTTTTTTTTTTTTTTGCTGCAGCTGTCATAGAAAAAGTAATGTATGCAACAGCTCATAATTGGTTCTTAAAATTCTCGGGTCTTTTTTTTACAAAACTCGACTACGTCTCGTTTTGTAACTTCGACCCTTGAATTTTAAGAACCCTTATTATATCACTGTTGCATAAACTACTATTAAACGAGCAATTCTTGTAAGTATATCTATTTATTAATAGGTATATATATTTCGGGGATCTCAGGAACGGCTCTAACGATTTCGATGAAATTTGCTATATGGGGGTTTTCGGGGGCGAAAAATCGATGTAGCTAGGTTTTATCTCTGGGAAAACGCGCATTTTTGAGTTTTTATATTTGTTTTCTGAGCAAAGCTCGGTCTCCCAGATATTATCTATATATATATATAAATGCAAGTGTCCTGACTGACTGACTGACTGACTGATTCATCAACGCAGAGCCGAAACTACAAAAGCTAGAAAGTTGAAATTTGCACACTAGGTTGAATTTATAAAGTGTACGAGAGATAAGAAGCGATTTTGAAAAATTCAACCCCTAAGGGGGTTAAAAAGGGGATGAAAGGTTGTATGGGGTGCAAGTTTTATTTCAAGCGAGGAATTTGAAACTTTGTAAAAATGTACTATATTAAAAAACAAGAAAATTAATTTCTGCGTTTTCGAAAATTCATCCCCCAAGGTGGTGAAAAAGGGGTTGAAAGTTTGTATGGAGATCAAATATTTTTGTGAGTGTTGGACTTGAAACTTTGTATATGGGGATATTATTATAAGACGGGAAAAGTAATTTCAGCGTTTTTGAAAATTCATCCCCTAACAGGGTTAAAAAGGGGTTGAAAGTTTGAATCCATTACAAATGCTTTGAAACTTCTTAGAAAGGCATAATAGCCGATGACAAAAAAATAAGTAATTGCGACGTTTTAGGTAATTCAACCTCTAAGGGGGTAAAAAAGGGGATGAAACTTTGTCCTGGGGTGCAAATTTTATTTTAAGCTAGGACCTTGAAACTTCGTAAAAATGTACTATATTAAAAAACAAGAAAATTAATTTCTGCGTTTTCGAAAATTCATCCCCCAAGGTGGTGAAAAAGGGGTTGAAAGTTTGTATGGAGATCAAATATTTTTGTGAGTGTTGGACTTGAAACTTTGTATATGGGGATATTATTATAAGACGGGAAAAGTAATTTCAGCGTTTTTGAAAATTCATCCCCTAACAGGGTTAAAAAGGGGTTGCAAGTTTGAATCCATTACAAATGCTTTGAAACTTCTTAGAAAGGCATAATAGCCGATAACAAAAAAAGTAATTGCAACGTTTTTGGAAATTCAACCCCTAAGGGGGTTAAAAAAGGGTTGAAAGTTCGTCTTATGGTGCAAATTTTATTTTAAGCTAGGAACTTGAAACTTTGCAAAAAGGTATTGAATTAAGATACAAGAAAACAAATTTCAGCGTTTTTAAAAATTCATTCCCCAAGGTGGTAAAACATGGGGTTGAAAATTTGTACGGATATCAAATATTTTTGAGAGTGCGGGACTTGAATCTTTGTATTTAGGGATATTATTAGAAGACAGGGAAAGTTATTTCAGCGTTTTGTAAAATTCATCCCCTAACAGGGTAAAAAGGGGTTGAAAGTTTGTATGGAGTTCAAATTTTATTTTAAGCTACGAACTTGAAACTTCAAAAAAATATATGTTATTAAAATACAAGAAAACTCATTTCAGCGTTTTTGAATATTCATCCCCTAAAGTGGTGAAAAAGGGGTTGAAAGTTTGTATGGATATCAAACATTTTTTCGAACGCGGGACTTGAATCTTTGTATTTCGGGATATTATTAAAATACAGGAAAAGTAATTTCAGCGTTTTGTAAAATTCATCCCCTAACAGGGTTAAACAGGGGTTGAAAGTTTGAATCCATTACAAATGCTTTGAAACTTCTTAGAAAGGCATAATAGCCGATTACAAAAAAAAGTAATTGCAACGTGTTTGGAAATTCAACCCCTAAGGGGGTTAAAAAGGGGATGAAAGTTCGTCTTAGGGTGCAAATTATATTTTAAGCTAGGTACTTGAAACTTTGCAAAAAGGTATTGAATTAAGATACAAGAAAACAAATTTCAGCGTTTTTAAAAATTCATCCCCCAAGGTGATAAAACATGGGGTTGAAAATTTGTACGGATATCAAATATTTTTGAGAGTGCGGGACTTGAATCTTTGTATTTGGGAATATTATTAGAAGAAAGGAAAAGTTATTTCAGCGTCTGGTAAAATTCATCCCCTAACAGGGTTAAAAAGGGGTTGAAAATTTGTATGGCGT
The DNA here is from genome assembly GCF_948474715.1 of Cydia amplana. NCBI lineage: Eukaryota > Metazoa > Arthropoda > Insecta > Lepidoptera > Tortricidae > Cydia > Cydia amplana. Next base: position 2,781,182 of record NC_086093.1, on the reverse strand, counting down.
TCAAATTTTATTTTAAGCTAGGAACTTGAAACTTCAAAAAAATATATGTTATTAAAATACAAGAAAACTCATTTCAGCGTTTTTGAATATTCATCCCCTAAAGTGGTGAAAAAGGGGTTGAAAGTTTGTATGGATATCAAACATTTTTTCGAACGCGGGACTTGAATCTTTGTATTTCGGGATATTATTAAAATACAGGAAAAGTAATTTCAGCGTTTTGTAAAATTCATCCCCTAACAGGGTTAAACAGGGGTTGAAAGTTTGAATCCATTACAAATGCTTTGAAACTTCTTAGAAAGGCATAATAGCCGATTACAAAAAAAAGTAATTGCAACGTGTTTGGAAATTCAACCCCTAAGGGGTTAAAAAGGGGATGAAAGTTCGTCTTACGGTGCAAATTTTATTTTAAGCTAGGGACTTGAAACTTTGCAAAAAGGTATTGAATTAAGATACAAGAAAACAAATTTCAGCGTTTTTAAAAATTCATCCCCTAAGGTGGTAAAACATGGGGTTGAAAATTTGTACGGATATCAAATATTTTTGAGAGTGTGGGACTTGAATCTTTGTATTTTGGGATATTATTAGAAGACAGGGAAAGTTATTTCAGCGTTTTGTAAAATTCATCCCCTAACAGGGTTAAAAAGGGGTTGAAAGTTTGTATGGAGTTCAAATTTTATTTTAAGCTAGGAACTTGAAACTTCGTAAAAATATATGTTATTAAAATACAAGAAAAGTAATTTCAGCGTTTTTGAATATTCATCCCCTAAAGTGGTGAAAAAGGGGTTGAAAGTTTGTATGGATATCAAACATTTTTTCGAACGCGGGACTTGAATCTTTGTATTTCGGGATATTATTGAAATACAGGAAAAGTAATTTCAGCGTTTTGTATAATTCATCCCCTAACAGGGTTAAACAGGGGTTGAAAGTTTGAATCCATTACAAATCCTTTGAAACTTCTTAGAAAGGCATAATAGCCGATTACAAAAAAAAGTAATTGCAACGCTTTTGGAAATTCAACCCCTAAGGGGGTTAAAAAGGCGATGAAAGTTCGTTTTAAGGTACAAATTTTATTTTAAGTTAGGAACTTGAAACTTTGCAAAAAGGTATTGAATTAAGATACAAGAAAACAAATTTCAGCGTTTTTAAAAATTCATCCCCCAAGGTGGTAAAACATGGGGTTGAAAATTTGTACGGATATCAAATATTTTTGAGAGTGCGGGACTTGAATTTTTGTATTTGGGGATATTATTAGAAGACAGGAAAAGTTATTTCAGCGTTTTGTAAATCCCCTAACAGGGTTAAAAAGGGGTTGAAATTTTGTATGGAGTTCAAATTTTATTTTAAGCTAGGAACTTGAAACTTCGTAAATATATATGTTATTAAAATACAAGAAAACTAATTTCAGCGTTATTGAATATTCATCCCCTAAAGTGGTGAAAAAGGGGTTGAAAGTTTGTATGGATATCAAACATTTTTTCGAACGCGGGACTTGAATCTTTGTATTTCGGGATATTACTAAAATACAGGAAAGTAATTTCAGCGTTTTGTATAATTCATCCCCTAACAGGGTTAAACAGGCGTTGAATGTTTGAATCCATTACAAATGCTTTGAAACTTCTTAGAAAGGCATAATAGCCGATTACAAAAAAAGTAATTGCAACGTTTTTGGAAATTCAACCCCTAAGGGGGTTAAAAAGGGGATGAAAGTTCGTCTTAGGGTGCAAATTGTATTTAAAGCTAGGAACTTGAAACTTCGTAAATAGGTAGTTAGGTAGTAGGTTTTATTAAATAGAGGACATGAAAATCTTCTAAGGGGGTTTAGAGGGATTATATCGAGGACAATTTTATTCAGTTAGGGGCTTGAAACTTAGTAGGTTGTGAAAGACAAGTCTCATGCATTGTATAATATTAATAATTAAGAAATGATTAACCGTCCTACCGCAATCTCTTGCTGCATAATGTTCTAAGCTAATGTAGAATATATAACCACCAATATACAAATCCACGCGTACGAAGTCGCGGGCAACAGCTAGTAAATATATAAGTATGCAGGAATTCTACCAACCGAATATCGCCGGTTTTTCCACAGATACTCGTTTTTTCGTTTACATTGAATAATGATCTGGAACATCGGAAAATTCGAAAGTCATTTAAAATTAAAGTATGTATATAAATCATAATGTATGAAACTCGTGAAACTTAAATCAGTGTTCATATTTTCATGTTTTCCATAATTCCAAATAGCTCGCACGGTTTCTAATAGCATAACACAATAGTATTACATACTTCTTTATACTGTTTGGTCATTTCTATACATTTTCGGAGCTCTATCGGACTTATGGTCGCAATAAACAGTTTTACAGCCAACTTGAGCGTGTACAGATTGTAAACTAAATGAGCTTTTATTGAACTTAATTGATATATTCAAAACGTTACAGTTTGTCGGCCAATTATGATAAAGTTTCATGCTTGGAGTTTTACATTTATAACTTATAACGAATTATATATGTATACCTAGAAAGTTAGAAAAGAAGATCGAAAATGCGGCGAGATATTGCATGCTGTCAAGCTATCTAAAGTTCTAAACTTATCAACTACCTAATGTATATTTTTCTAATTAAACAATCGAGAGGGCTTCGACATTTTTTCTTTAATATATGACATCTATTTCAGTTTATTATTTATACACAGTAGTGTGACTACTTAAAAAAAAACAAAAATAATTTGATTTGTTCCCAAAGTTGTTAACAATTATATGTAATTAGAAAAAAAATTACAAGTATTTGTTATGCGATTACGCGACGCGTCTCCATTTCAGCTTGGGCAATAGTTATTATTTTTACGAGGGGGGCAAAGTTGTTGTTTATCCTCGTGCTAATATTGATACGTGAGCAAGCGAAAGTTTCCAAAATTGAACCATGAGCGTAGCCAGCGTTCTCCTTTAGATTACACATATACAGATCACTTTTATCAACCGATTCTCGTGAAGTTTGAGAGCAAGTCCATTAAAACTAAAAAGGTAAATTTAATATCTTCGGTTACCGCGATAGTTACACATGAAATAAAACCATGAAAACGGATTATATCGCGTATAATGAATTTAATTATAATACACCACGAAGTTTCGAACCCTTTACAGCGTCCGTGGTAAAGTAAATTAAAGATAAGCTCACATACATACTTAAATGCGAGTCTTGGTAAGTGCAAAGTTACCATTACGGTCTCTACTATATCAAACCGTCATCACACAAACCAAGTTGCCAACAAGATGCATAAACAGTTCCATTTCAACACATGTTAAACTTAGTCAGAATAGTTACATCACTCTAAGTGGCACTAAGTGCCGGCACTGTCATAAGTGCCGTACAAGTGCCGTAAGTGCCCGCCACCACTAATGCTGTGAGAGTTCACCTGTGCATGTTCCAATTTGATTTAAGACACTTTGAAGACAAGGTTACGGTATCATTTTAGAAAATGCAAATTATATAAATACTTATATTCGTATTTTATTGAATTATATAAAAGGTCAGGCTTACATAAGTAAAGTAAATTAAAGGTAAATATTATATAAAAGATTCATAATATTGACAGAAATAAATAAATTCAACAAGTCAATTAAATAAAAATAAATAAATAAATATACATTTTACACGTCAAATTTTTAAACATTATTAAATTTAAGTAAATTTTGTTATAAATCATTCATATTACAATAGTTATTAGATATTTATAACAAAGTATTATTAAATTTATTATATCTTATTATTATTTATTAACCATATAATTCTAGTAACAAAACTTCCGTGAGACATATTAAATATATTAAAAACGGGTCACTCACGTATTTTAAGTCGAAAAACGCTCGACATGTTTCACTCCGTACCGAGTAGTATCATCAGGAGCTTGCGTTTACGGTGACGGACCGGCGCAGACTACGCAGAAATACGTGAGTGACCCGTTTTTAATATATTTAATACATATAATTCTAGCTTTATAAAATAAAAATTCATTAAACGTCACAATTCGATACCTCAGTCTAGGTGCCAACCAATTGTAATCGCTTGCTGTGACAATCGATTTGGGTTAGTTACATCTCTATATAGGCACGTCAGTCATAATGTGTCAAAAGACGCAAATAAAAATAATTCCACTATAGTTCATTTAAGAGCGGACTTACACTAAATTGCACTTTCTTTGTTTCAGAGATCTCCAAGGAAACAACATCTCTATCATTTTCCAGAGCGATTTTCAAAACTTAAAGGAGTTAAAGACACTGTAAGTTTATTTTAAATTACTTATTTGACATTTATGCTAAATGTATATGGATAGCGTGCAATTACATTTTTAACCCAATGCAATATAAAAATGTTCTTATTTATTCAAATGTTTAAATACTACAGACATTAGAAACTGTAGGTGGTCTCATTAAATTTGATCGTTACTACTAAAATTGGTTTCATAAAAGTTCAATTTAGTAATGACTTTCATTTATTTCCCAGGCAATTATCCGAAAACCAAATACACACCATCGAGCGAGATGCATTTTTGGAGCTCACCGCATTGGAGAGGCTGTAAGTATTTATTTTTATACAAAACCTCCTGCTAAAGTTACGTCATTCGGAAACAATTCCAAATTCGAACGCTCGATTTTTCAAATCGCCCAATCAGAGCGCGCGGTCACTAATATCCGCACGAGGTGACCTTGCATCGTCGTAATGCAATTATTTTTTCAATTTATTTCAATTGCAGGAAATTGAACAATAATCGTCTGGGCCACTTGCCAGAAGGTCTTTTTATGAGATTGAGGCATCTCCAGAGATTGTGAGTAACCCCAATTGGGGATTCCAATGGTGTGGTCCTGCTATTCCCCCTTTTGATGATGTGGATTGCATAGGTTTTGCTGTGATTTTAAATTATATCAAATAGTCAATAATGGACGTATCATAAATTGTACATTTTAATCAGATTTTGTAACACTTTTTACATCTATTATTTTATTATTGCTTTATTAATGATAGGTTAGAAATAATACTCCTGTTGTAATTTCTGTTTAGCAAGCAATTAAAATTTAGCATAATCATCCTTAGTTAAAATAACTACCTAAGAAATATCTCATTTGTCTTAATATAAAATATTTTTTTATTGAATTGAACCATATTTTAACTTACAGAAAAAGGACCTTGCTAAAGTAAGGATGGTATGCGCGAAGAATATCGTACATTGACCCGTATCTCTATCGCACGCGCATAATTATATTGCGGTCCCACTCGCACAGTGGCATTGACATCCGGCATCATCTGCGGGGTAGCAATATTATTATACGCGTGTGATAGAGATTGAAAATGGTGGTTCAATGTAAGAAATTCTTCGTGTTTAGCGTCCTTAGTTTACACGAACGTGTAGATATAATCTAAAGCACAGCAAAACTGTCCGCAGTTATCAAAACTCTCGGTAGATGGTGCTTGTCTCACCCGGCGCTTCGCCCCCAGATGGCGCTTACCCCGTCCGCCATTTTGTTTCGTTCGACTAATTCCATCGATACCTTGGCCAATTTCTTTTTCAACAGTTACGTTTTATGAAGATTGGTTTTCCAATATGTTGCACTTAGTTTAGAGAAAAGGATCCATCCACAAAAATGTGTCATTATTATAAATGACTTCCGTTTTTGACAGATTTTTTGGGTTGGATCTTTTTTCCTAAATTACGTTCAGATCGCATTTCACATCATGTCGCATTTTTATCACCGGTCATGCCATGCGTCACTTTCGCACTTACATATTTGTTAGAACGTGACAAATGATAAAGAGACGGCCATCTTAGCCCTACAGGTGGTCTAGGCTAGGGCATGAATACGGGAATCCCGGAATCCTGAAATACCGGAATATTGGACTTTTATGGTTATTGTATACTTAAAAAATCGCACTTCATAAAGCGTAACAAGAAATCACACGAAAAACACCCCACCAATAATTTTCTTCTAACTCTAAGGGTGCAAAAACCCAAGAGTACAAAAACAGATGTTATTTTATAAACGAGATATCAATGGAAATAAAAGTAAGATTTAAAAAATAAAACCGAAAGATCTTATTTACTAACGCCATCTGGTTAACAAAATATTAAATTTCAAATTTCTTCATACTTTATATTAGCTATTTGGCTATACATTGTATAATTTAAAATAACGTTTCTTGTTGAATGACATGATAATCATGATATCCTAAAACTTGCATTTTAATTAACGATTTTTACTTTTGTCTAATCTTTCTCTAATCCTATTATAGGTATTACAGCAAAATCATATTAATGCGAACACTGTTAATTACCTATATCTTTGACCACATTTTTCATGATATCTCGTAGGTACTAGTGACGTCTTGTACTCCGGGTTGCCCTGCATTTAGGTTGCCCCCGTCTGGGTTCGGTCTAACCCGCTAGTCTACCTGTCTCAGGCACTAATCTATCGCAATCCCGGTTCCCGGGAATCCCTGAATCCCGGTTTTCACATCCTTATCCAATTTAATTGAACTAAAATCGTATTTTTTTTTATTAAAAAAGATTATTGAATGACAAGTTTGTCACAAAATCAAGGAAGACCAATCTGTTTGTGCATAGATTCTCAGTAAGTAAGTATATTGATTAGTGTTTTTTGCGAGTTCATACATTTGTTACTTGCGTTCAGTGCCAAATGTATGAACTCAGAATAAACACTAATCATTGTGCAAAGAAGGCCTATCCAATATGCCAATCGTTTGCGCCGTAGCGAAAGAAACGGTAACGTCTCGCTATCCCTCTTCCATATAAGTGCGAAAGAGAGACATTAGCGTTTCGTTAGCTGCTCCGCATTGGCATTTTGGCTAAGCCCCCTGGCCCTATAGTGAAGGCCACACTCATCCTATACAACTTACAGTCAGCAGCAAAAGTTTATAAGCGGGCGAGGTGTTCAAAATTACCTTGACACGCTCTTATTCTCCTAACAATAAAGTCGCATCAAGATCATTTTGAACACTATGCCCGCTGAGCAACTTCTGCTGCTGTACAATATCCTTAGAAAAACACTCAGCTATCCATTTCTTATCCTTCAGCATTTCAATAAAAGATAAGATGTTTTCGCGGAATCCTGAAGAATGTTTAAAACAAAATCCCGTCTTATCCCCGTAATCCCGTAGTATTCCCGGGAACGAAACTAGGCAACTGATGCTTTCTGTGTATTAAAGCTAAGCTAGGTTACTAATTAATGTAAAGGTAAGTTTGTAGATACATAACTGTTTTCAGGGATTGTTTATTGGTGTATTTTCACAGGTCTACACAACAATGTAAATGAAAATGACAGCACTTTAGCCGTACCACGAGTTGGCATTTTACACTGACGTTAGAGTTTGCGATTTGCGTGAACTCGATCGCATTCCCTCTCTATCGCACCAATGTGTCACGTAGACGCTAACGTCAATGTCAAATGCCAAAATTACAAAATTTTGCTCATTAAAAATTCTTAAATTCCTCATATTTTTGTTTGTGAATCGAAATTGTTCATTTCCGAAATGAATGTGAAACTTATCTGAAATTTTCGAGTACTTTTTGGAAACTTCGAAACTAGCACAACTGCGTACCTATTACTTTCACGTTTTTCAATGCTTCAAATATCTAATAGCAAACAGAGGCAAAAGTGGTTTTCACAAAAAAATTTAGCGTGACGTAGATTTATTTTATAAGTCTCCTGGTTTTTTTTATAAATCTCTCAGAAGTATACTTTCAGAAATAATCTAGTTTACCTATATTTTTCTATTTTTACTAAAACCTAAAATTGATATCGATTGATTCGTTCTTTACGGTAATGATTTTCGGTATAAATAAATAGAAATTACCACTCCTTTTCTATAAGCAGCGAGAGCCGGAAACGACAATAAGAAGTGAGTTTACGTGCGCGTACGCATAGGGTTGGGATTAGTGCATCGATAAGCTCGATAAGGTTATACCACAGAATAAATAATATTACTACGTACAGAAGATTCACTATAACGTACCCGTCTATTACGACAGATATGACCGCTAGGTGGCGCAAGCGCGAACGCGTCCGTTCCGTAGCGGTGCGCGGCAACTACTATGGCTAGACACCAAAATTGGTGTGGCAGTTAACAGTGTGGACGATGTTATCTTCGCGACACGTAGGTACGTAGTTTTAATAAGAAGTTCAGTTAAGAAGATAGTTAAATAAACAACGATGTCTACGGTTTAGGATTAAGATTATAATTCTTGCGTCTTGTTGTTTTTAAGCAGCGATTGAGCCAGGCTCTTTTTAAGATATATTAATGTTGTATAAAATACTAGCGACCCGCCCCGGATTGGCACGGGTTAACAAATTATACATAAACCTGCCTCTTGAATCACTCCATCTATTAAAAAAAACCGCATCAAACTCCGTTGCGTAGTTTTAAAGATCTAAGCACACATAGGGACAGACGGCGGGAAGCGACTTTTATACTATGTAGTGATTGATGATCATAATATGAATTTATCTAGATTGATATAGGTCATAGCATAATTTATTTATTTTTTTATACTATCGTAGGCCCCATTTATTATGTCCGCATGATCGAAGATAATTTTTATTGTTAATTATTGTCAAACTTGTTACTTATAAAATAAATGAAATCAAAACATCGATAGTCCTGTACACATCTCTAGGGCCCTTAGCCGAATCTTGGACCTACTGACAGTTTGATGCATTGATATATGCCCATGTGAACACGCGCAGGATATGTCAAATGATCTATGGAATGATCTATAATGGGCTGGTCGAATGTAACCTAATTTTCGGTCGGAAGGTTAGGTAATGAAATAAAAGAAGTAGAAATTACTTGAACTTTATTATTTATTTATTTATTTTAATCTTTATTGCGCAATACATGAAGGTACAAATGGCAGACTTAACGCCTTAAGGCATTCTCTACCAGTCAACCAATGGGTCAAACCAGAAAGATCAAGTAGGTGCAGTGTCTTTTAGAGTAAATTACTTAATTAGAACTTTATTGCACGAAATAAAAGAAATCATGTAAAAATGATGGACTTCATGCCTAATAGCAGTTACTAAATACAAGTGGCGAACTTAATGCCTTTAGACATTCTCTGTCAGTTAATGTTGGGGTCAAAAGTCAAAAGAGAATTACAATTATTAGATAGCAAATAAAGCACATATATAGTTTGTCAAAGGACTGTCTCATTTCAAACATAGACAAAGAAAATCATACTATCTTTGTCTTACACTAGTACTAGCACCCGAAAGAAAAGGATAATTATAGTTTTTCTTATTTAATGACTAATTTGGTTTGACCAACTATATTAGGTATGTATTGTTAGGCAATTGACTTGACCGGATTCATTCCAGTACTTTTTGTTCCAGAAAGAACTTGAACTACATACCTTTAGATTAATGTTTTTGGCGGGATTTATACAGAGTGATTCACGAGACGTGAGTAAGATCAGCACTCAGTACATGTTAATTTAATTTAATGAAATCGTATTTAAGTAAAACAATCACACCTTTTTCCTATTTTTAACTCATTGTCCGTCATGTTTTTGACGTGATAACGTCTTATAAATCGATGAACACCGGTAGAATGCACGAAAAAGTATCACGTAACTGGACAGACCTCCATGGCATGGTAACGTTGTGGACAAATCTCCATGGTAACGTATAAAAGTATGCAATTTTTCATCAATGTTTGTATGACGTTACCACGCAAAATTATCGTCCCTAAACCGACTTTACAGACAACCATTTTTAGGGTTCCGTACCCAAAGGGTAAAAACGGGACCCTATTACTAAGACTCCGCTGTCCGTCCGTCCGTCCGTCCGTCTGTCACCAGGCTGTATCTCACGAACCGTGATAGCTAGACAGTTGAAATTTTCACAGATGATGTATTTCTGTTGCCGCTATAACAACAAATACTAAAAACAGAATAAAATAAAGATTTAAGTGGGGCTCCCATACAACAAACGTGATTTTTGACCGAAGTTAAGCAACGTCGGGCGGGATCAGTACTTGGATGGGTGACCGTTTTTTTGCTTGTTTTGCTCTATTTTTTGTTGATGGTGCGGAACCCTCCGTGCGCGAGTCCGACTCGCACTTGGCCGGTTTTTTTTATCTGTTTAACTCGGGTGAAAGCTGTGGGTGAAAGGCATCTTGGTTTCACCCCATTTCACCCCTTGGTTAAAAATCTACTAGGTATACTGAATCTGTTAAACTAGCTTAATCCTGCTCTCCCTGATCTCCTGAATCACCCTGTATATTACGTGAATAGTTAGGATATTGCGATATTCTTTGACATGGCTGCTTCCTTCTCAAGATGGCGGCTTCCGTCTCACGTGAGGCGCGTGCGCGTGCATTAATGTGCGAGTCTAGTTATTCAACGAAGTTTACTTAAAAAAATTAAAATATACTTAGTCAAGCAAATCATGTCAGTAGAAAAAGGCGGCAAATTTGACAAAATCGCGGGTTAGCAACACTACGTTTGAATTGTTCGAAAATCGCGTGTCATTAACATCTTATCTGTGGAACTGTTTTGTTTACATTTCATCGTTGTTCGATGTACCTTGCTGCTTTCCTAGGGATACCATACTTTAGTTTGCTTTACATTGCTACTGACATATCCTTGAAGAAATGTTATATATACTGGGGCACAGCGGTCGGCAACCTTTTAGCAGCCAAGGGCCGTATAGTATTAACGAAGTTGACGCGGGCCGCACTTTGTTAATATCTACGACTTTTCAATAATAATAATATTACATACAAAATAGCAGAGAAGTTCGCGGGCCGCATGCGGAAGCAAGGAAATTGCGTTTTGGTCGGTCAAATATTGCGATTATGTTGGTTTATGTAGGTATGTTGTTACTATACAATATTTTTTTAATAAAATATAAGGAAACGAATGGTACCATTCTTTTCTTCCTATTTGGAATTTAAAAAAAACTTAAGTACTGGTCATTTTTAATTTTCCAATATATTGTGATAAATTGCTCATTTTCTATCTGTTTAACTAGATTTAGTTATAAACTTCAACATGTGTCAACAACCCTATTTTGAACTTTTATATTCAAATTCATATATTGTATAAATAAAATCATATCCATTATTGTAAGTACACAAAATCAGATAATTCAATTCGCAATAAAATGGACTTGAAATCTACTTACCAACTTTTCTTACCCAATAAAATATAAAATTTCTTCGCCCAATTTTCACTTATTCAGCGTAATTAAATTTCTGCAAATGCACCAACGTGGAGGCATTTGTACAAATTCCAAATTGTCTCATACAAATGCAAATTTGCTATCGGGCCGGCCCTATCTCTTTCTGACAGCCCTGGGGACCGTGCATACTGTAGTGGGGAGTAGGGTTGTCACTTCTACGTTTTATGCTTTTTAATTATTTATTTAAACTTTATTGCACAACACACAAAAATAATGTAAAAATGGTTGACTTAATGCCTAATGGCATTCTCTACCAGTCAACCAAACCAAACAGATACATGTAAAAATGGTGCAAGGAGAAAAAAGGAATTTACTTATTAGAACTGTGGTAAACAACTGAACAAATAATAATACATTCTTTTTCATTTTATTTTATCGTTTGTGAAATCACTGAGCTTTTTTTCTAGTGCTTTAAAAATTACGAATTAATTAATGCTTATATTCGATACAAACATACACCACAACATTAACCTTTTAACCGCCGTAGACTGATATATAAGACATAAAAAATCGGCCTCATTTCGCCGCTGTCTGATAAATAAGACAAAACTTCGTGTAATTTCGTACCCCCCGGCGACACGAGCACGCTCGATGACGTATTCTATGGCTGTTAAAAGGTTAAAGTAGGCTTCAATCTAGATAAATTAGAAGTAACAGTGCTTCGGATGGTTCCAGAAAAGTATAACACTCAGCATGTGTCGCAGCACCTGAGTAGACATAAGAACAGTATGGTATGGCTACCACCAGTTTGGCACTGACATAAACGCCATCGAGAACGTAATTTACTTTCTATACATCTCGCTCGTACTCGCATATAAGTGCAAACGAGATGTATAGAAAGTAAATTACGTTATCGATAGCGTATATGTCAGTTTTGACACTGTCAGTGACTCATGGTATGGGCTCAGGCGGGCTAGTCTACGACATTCCTCATACTGTTTTTTTTCCTTATATAGCGATAATTTGTGGCAACCCTAGTACTAAATTATATAATAAGGCTCCCGTCCCCTGCGTTACTGGTACTTCCTATTCGTTACCGACTTGGGAATGGGTAATTCATTGTTCGGTCACGACTTGAAAGAACGTTGGGATACATTACCACCCATACCACTTGTACTAATCTCTATTGCACGCGCATAATTATACTGCTGTCCCGCTCGCACAGTGTCCTTGACCGCCGGCATCATGGGCGGGACAGCAATATACCTAATTGCACGCGTGCGATAGAGATAAGAACAGGCGGATCAGTCTACGACATTCCTCGTACTAAGCGTCCTTTCCTTAGCTATAAATGCTATAAGTAATTTGTGACAACCCTAGGTACGTAAGGTACTAAATTATATAATATGAACGCTGCCGTCCCCTGCGTTACCGGCAGTTCCTATTCCTTACCGACTTGGGAACGGGTAGTTCATTGTTCGGTCACGTCTTGAGCCTTCGGGAACATACGCTGTGAGGGCAACGAATACGTTTAGGTATATTTTAGAATTGGTTGTAAAGAAAAGTTTCTTTCGTTTTTAGGGTTCTGTAGCCAAAATGGCAAAAACAAAAACGGAACCCTTATAGTTTCGTCATCTCATATCTCCAGTTTTATGCCTCATACTCCTCATAGTATCTGAGATATAAAAACACAACTCATAAATTATTAATAGTTTAATCTAGGAATTATAAATTGTAACATAAATGTGTGAAACATTTTAACATGATGAGATCTAAACTAAACATTATAATATAGTGGTGCGATATATGTTAAATGTGTACAAGTTTATGAGCGAGTCGTAATAGTAGTTTATGCAACAGTGATATAATAAGGGTTCTTAAAATTCAAGGTTCGAAGTTACAAAACGAGACGTAGTCGAGTTTTGTAAAAAAAGACCCGAGAATTTTAAGAACCAATTATGAGCTGTTGCATACATTACTTTTTCTATGACAGCTGCAGCAAAAAAAAAAAAAAAAAAGAGTTATTATTAAAAAAAAGAGTTATTATTAAAAAAAAAGAGTTATTATTAAAAAAAAAGAGTTTTTATTTAAAAAAAATTGAGTTATTATTTAAAAAAAAAAGAGTTATTATTTAAAAAAAAAAGAGTTATTATTTAAAAAAAAAAAAGAGTTATTATTGTAAATGAAAACATACCTCTTTCAATCAAGATGATCGGAACTTGTATCTTTAAAAAATAAAGCAGTTGTATTATACTCATAAGATGACTGCTAGCAGTCATCTTATGAGCCTATAGACAAAGCATTCAAATGACATTGCTTTAGATATCACTGTCAGTCATTTAATTGACACATTTAAGTGCTGGAGTAGAAAAAGTTTACTAAAGTTCTGTTCACGGCACACTTTAGCAGGCCGTGTTGTTAATGTTAATGCTACACTATTGAGTCGATTTCTCAAAAAGACCAGAGGGCCTAGCCAAGATGACAAACGTTTGCCCCGTAGCGAACAGAACAGAGTAATCTCTCTTTATATTTAGGTACCGTGCACGTTGGAAGGTCTGCCATCTTGTGGCCTGAATCGGAAACATAAACATGCCATTGCCAAGCAAGTGTCTAACGTTTCCGTTGTCTAAAGTGTCCCCTATAGTTCATGCACGTTCTCTATAGATCCCTCTTCTCTTCCGATATAGTGCGACAGAGAGCTTATACAAGCTTGCTTTTGGTAGCTATAGTGCCTATAGTTACCAGCAGTAACCACGCTGACCCGCACGCCAGTCCGGTGTACGAGCGGGATATAAAATAGGTGCATAATAGGCGTTTGCGTCCGCACGGCCTGATTTGATCGGTCAATTTCATCAGATTGGCGAAAAATTGTCTCGTCTGGACACGGCTTTAGGAAAAGCCTTCAAGGAGGCAAAGACTAGCCTTTTCTATGCAAGTCTTAAAGGGCATAGCATTGAATTGAGGATGCATAGAGGGATACACTATGATTAAATATTAACGTAGGACCACTATATATACCTACAGTAAATATAGCTAAGCATCCACGCCACAACACGTTTCGTTACTTTTGGTCTTTAAAAGTGGAATCTTGAGCATTGCAAGGGTTTCAAGGCACGATAAACGTTTCTTCCGAGTGGAACACAAAGATGTTCACCACACCAAGGCAAGTAAAAAAGTCTCTTCTCCTTCCTCGCGTTGTCCCGGCATTTTGCCACGGCTCACGGGAGCCTGGGGTCCGCTGGACACATAATCCCAAGAATTGACGTAGGCTCTAATTTTTACGAAAGCGACTGCCATCTGACCTTCCAACCCAGAGGGGAAACTTAGGCCTTATTGGGATTAAGTAGTACGGTTTCCTTCACTGAAAAGCAACTGGTAAATATCAAATGATAATACTTAAGTCAAGGAAAAAAGTAACTGTAAAATAGTCAATTCCACCAGCCAACATGAGAAAATAACTCAAAGATTGCATCAGATTATTTTGCCACTCTTGTGGATACAATTTTTCTCATCCGTTTTTGAAGGATAAAGAGTTTTCTGAGCTGGTCTGCTGAAATAGTACATTATTGTCGAGGTTCGGAAGTAGCTACTTGCAGGCTGCGGATTCGTTTTAAACGGACGACCTTGGGAGTCCGTTTAATTGAATCAGCAGCCAGCAAGTTGCCTTCCAGCCAAGTCATATATAGTGCTTATCTTAAAAATGGTGCAAGAAATAGAAATATTTTACAGAAGCAACGTTCTAATTTTCACAGAATAAAGTAAAATCATTAAAAAGATTTGTTGCCGCTTTAAAAAAAAAGACGTGTATTTTTCTGCTGAAAATACGCCAACGAATTTGAGACACCTAAATAGTCGCGGTACCAACATTATAATAATAAGTGCTGATCATCTGTTTGGCTGTTTAATGGATCTATGCCTTCATTTGATATGGCCATTTAAAGTTTTAAAAAGTTTGGAACTCGTTAAATAATGAAATTTGTATGCAACATTGCAGTCCCGAAATCGATACTGCAATGTTTTTAACTTTTTAATTTTTTGAATGACCATAAACTACGTACTTCGCGACCTATTTTTTAACCGGCAACGTCGACTTCCCGTCCATTTTTGAGAAAATAATCTTATCATCGTAATTTTTTTGCCGTCCAGTGCACTCTGACACCCACAATACAAAATTATAGCCAAGGAAATTAGAATCTTGCTGTATTTTCAATTAGGTTCAATTTCATTTGTTCGAAAATTTTACGAGACAAATGAAATGCTACCTACTTTGTTTTTATCTAAGGTTGACATTCCATCGAAACTGAGTGTACATCCTAATGTACATTCGGCGGCGTGAGGTTAAAAGGTTTTCATCCTCACACCGTGAAAGCTTCTATTATTCGCAGTTCTGTTTCCAATTTATTTTTATCGCCATTGGCGCAGCTTCAGCGCTTTCAGCAGTCAAGTGAATTGCGATTTAAGCTTGATGTGTCGAGAATGCTCGGCGATCCGAAAGCTCTTCATGTTGAAAGCTGGAAAGGATCTATATTTAATAGGATATTTGTATGAAATGTGGTAGTTTATAAGGAAACTAGAGACCCGCCCCGGCTTCGCACGGGTTAACAAATTATACATAAACCTTCCTCTTGAATCACTATCTATATAAAAAAAACTGCATCAAAATCCGTTGCGTAGTTTTAAAGATCTAAGCATACATAAGGACAGACAGACAGCGACTTTGTTTTATACTATGTAGTGATGATACGAGAAAGCACCAGGAGTACCAATGTGTCAAAGAGAATTATCAAAAATTGCAATGTTCCCATGAAATTTTCTCGGTATTTTTTCTGCACGTTTATTTCAAACCTTCTTACAGTTAGTTTCGATTTCTATGACAAATGAAATAGACGCCAATGAGTGACGTAAATGTTAATTGAAACAGTCGTCTACAGTTAATAATAAGAACACTGAGTAACAATAATAATCCCTTATCTTAGACGGGAACTTTCTAAGTGGAAACTGACATGAGAAATCTCTTTTGAAAGTTTCCAGAAATTTTGGTAGTTTTGAGAATATTCTGCTACACATTGCTCAAACTACTTGCGGAAATAATATGGTATTTGAGTTCTAACATGTGACGTCACTATCAAATTACCTACTCTTTATAGTTTTATACGGGTTTAAAAAAAAATTGTGTCTAAAAATAACTGCTGTCTACGTTTCTCTATTAATCTTCTGGTGCTTTATTTCTTGCATGGTGAAAACTTATTTATTTTAAATACAGTCAAATACCTACCCTATTCATTATTTTGAAAAATATTATGCGACATGTACCTAAGAATCACGAAACTTTACCAATAGACACTTCCTTAACGCTTACAAATGGCCTTTTCCCAGTCTTATTTTCCCTTTTGTCTTCAAATCCCGTGAATGCAGTCGTTTAGCCGCGGAACAGGGGAAACCACTCCGTGCGGGGCGAAATGGTGCAATAATAAATACGTTTGGGGTGTAATGGCGGCAAAAGTGATTAGATTAGGTGGGTATTTCTTTGAGGATTATTATCGCCCGAACCACAGAATAAATAATAGTACTAGGTACAGAAGACTCTCTCGAACAAAACGCGTCTGTTACGATCAGCACAGATATGGCCGCTAGGTGGCGACCGCGCCACGCGCGGCTTACGGCTAGCCACCAAAATTGGTGTGGAACGGATGTACCTGTAGCAAAGCGACGAAATCGCGGAGTGAGCCATTACGCATACCACCCGGCGCGGGGACGGGCCGGGATGGTTATGTGGGACTCCCTGTTGTGGGCTAATGAGACCCCAGGTTTACCCACTAAAACCCCTCTGTTGCCGCCTCGGGGTTTACGCCTGCGCGAACTTAGGTTGAGTTCTATTATCTATTTTTTTTTTCGATTTTCTTTAATGGTGGGTTGACTGCAAATCTATGGATCCGAGGATCTACCGCGAAAACCGAAATTCGCAAAAGGCGGGAAATTTTCTCTTTTATACTCTACAAAAGAGTGTGCTATCAAAATCGTTGCAGACTTATCTTGGTCTTACTCTTGATTAGGTAGGATTTTTCATATCTTTGATGATTATTATCGCCCGAACGTAGGTTGAGTTCTATTAGGTATCTATTTTTTTCGCTTATATCCTCATTGGTAAGATGACAGGGAATCTATCATTTAAAACCCGCTTTATAACTTAGTACGCGTATCATGAAAATTTATGAAAAGACGGTGATTGAATGAGTTTATAAGTATCTAATCCATCTTTGACACGGGACAAAAAATCGACAAAAACATTGACGGAGCCAAATTTTCGCTAAGGAAAATTCACTTCTGAATATATTAAATACATATAGTCATATCATCGTGGCTACCTGTATGAATGTAGGTGGTGTATTCCCATTTGTCTCCGCCGAGCACAGATAGGAATAGGCCCTATATATTGGTCAATCATTTCCATTTGTCCCCGCGTCATGTATAGCGGCGGTCACGTGGGGCGGGGACAAATGGAAAATCACCATGTAGAAATACCTACTAGTTTAGAAATGCTAGTTTGAATTTTGTGCAACTATATTCGGTTCTTAATTACGGTATTTAGGTCATTTAAAGTCTATTTTTTTATTCAGCAGACTAAAATGACATTTCATAGTATGAACATCATGTGTCATTTCATAGTATGAAATGTCATTTTAGTCTACCGAATAAAAAAATAGACTTTAGATCAAAAGTTCAGACTTTTCGCGTTGACTAAGCCATACATTTTTCAAAGTGTAGGTACTTACAAAAGCTATTGTCAGTATTTACCAGTTAATTATATGGACAAATCCAAACCTTAGCTTTAGTTCGTTTTTTTTTTTCATTCGAAAAAAGACTACGCGATCTTGACGTGTCTTTTAATGAAAAACGCTTTTTAAACATCAGTAACTATTACTTATGAAAGCAAAAGAATGTAAATAATCGCATATGATTCACAATTGTTACATATTTGCCGTGACTTATTTTTCAAAAGTGTTTTTCAATAAAAAGACACGTCAAAATTGTTTGTCCTTTTCTCTCATGCTAAAAAATACGAACTATAACACATAACACGGTATTTTATTTAAATAAACCTGGTTGTTGTTTCAGGGTTTTTTCTAATGCTAAAAAGACGAACACAGTGCCTCCAATATTACTAGTTCAAAAAGCTCCCTCAAAGCCCCGAGAGCTCATTACGCGGCCGACTTCCGGAAGATGGCGGCACTTCCGGCGCAGTCTGTGATACTTTGTTCTTTGATACTGAAATCAATCAAGAATTGAGTATTGGATTTTCTAACGTAATTGTTTAAATATATTTTTTGTGTATTAGCTTTTAGTTCGTATCCCTACTAATATTATAAATGTGAAAGTAAGCATGTTTGTCTTTTGCCTCTTTACGCTAAACCGCTGAACCGATTTAGATGAAATTTGGTAAGGATTTTTTGCGACCATTTGCGACCATTGTGAATTATCATCGAGATGATGTTTATACTATAATATACATTTTTATTAAGCGCTGGTGGCCTAGCGGTAAGAGCGTGCGACTTGCAATCCGGAGGTCGCGGGTTCAAACCCCGGCTCGTACCAATGAGTTTTTCGGAACTTATGTACTTACGAAATATCATTTGATATTTACCAGTCGCTTTTAGGTGAAGGAAACTATCGTGAGGAAACCGGACTAATCCCAATAAGGCCTAGTTTATCCTCTGGGTTGGGAGGTCAGATGGTAGTCGTTTTCGTAAAAACTTAGTGCCTACGCCAATTCCTGGGATTAGTTGCCAAGCGGACCCCAGGCTCCCATGAGCCGTGGCCAAAATGCTGGGACAACGCGAGGAAGAGGAAGAAGATACATTTTTAAGTTTTTATTTTATTACAGTTTAAAGTTTTATTCTTAAGTACGGCTACCATCAGTTTGGCACTGACATTTTAAACGCCATCGAGAACGTAATTTACTTTCTATACATCTCGCGCGTACTCGCATATTAGTGCGTACGAGATGTATAGAAAGTAAATTACGTTCTCGATGGCGTTTATGTCAGTTTTCCGGGCGGATCGTGAGCGGGGAGCTCGCTTTTATAAAACGCTCACGCCCTGCCCGGAAAACGCGCCTGTGTGACGGAACGGACGGGACGGAAGGTGTAAGTGTAAGGCCTGAGTGGACGCTCGAAGCGGAGCGTTCGGCGGGGCGTGCAGCGTGGCGTCGGGCTCACGCGTGATGTGAGCAGCGTCCACTAAGGCCGCTCCTATAGGTACGCTTGCATTTGTTTAACATGCACGCCGCACGCCCCGCCCCGCTGCACGCCCAACTCCACTGAGCGTCCACTCAGGCCTTACACTAAGACGCAAAGTATAGCGAATTTTGTTATGTTTAATTTATTTTGAAAAGTCTAAGGGATTCATATATTTTTTAAAGTTGTTAATCAAAAGTGTTACCTACAGGCCACACCCGGTAAATATACTTACCACTGGACCTTTTCTCACCACAAAGACTTACAAATGTATCTAGGTTTTTCTGCCTATTTGTAGCCATTAAACTACTTTACAAAAACCCTACTAAGCTGCAGTTTAAAAACAAAACCCGATCGGCTGAAAGCCGCGCCTTGGTCTGTGTCTGATTGCACAGATTACGTAGACACCGCATTATGAAGGTTCAAAGCACGATTTTACACTTTTGCAAGTTTACTTTTAAATTCTAAGCCCTGAGATTGGATACAGCATTTATTTTATACTACAACAGCCTGAAAAAAAAGAAATAAATTTGTTTTATTTCAAGCAAGCACCCATATAACACAGTACACAAAGAATTACCTATAAAATAACTGTTGAAATACGAATTATTTTAATTTTTTTAATTACAATTTGTAATGTAACCTGCTAACTAGAGGTAGGTAAATAAAAACTTAGTTCTTATAGGTGGCAAATTTAAAAAGTGTAGCGCGAAGGGTTGACCTGCCATAGAAAATTTGAATTTCGCGCCTTTTTCTACTGGAAAAGTGGGTGCCAAACTATAAATTATGTACATAATCTCGCATTTTTGAGTTTAGGGCCGTTTGTAGAAAACGGTCCGAATTTCTAAAATACCAGATGGTGGAAATGTAAATTTGATGTTTACCAAATGGAGTTAGAGTTTTTTTTTGTAGATAAATTTATTTATTTACCTACACGTAACTGAAGTTAGCGGTCGCGCTCTCAAATAAATTTATTACTAGATCGCCTGTGTAGTGACCAAATTTATGTAGATATTTTTTTTATATACACGAAACTGCAGTGAATATGCAGCCGCGCTCTCAAAATAAATTATGTACCTACCACTGGTGACCGCAAATCTTATTTGCTTCATCTAGTTGAGGTAATCTAGCATCCACCATTTTGTCCTCCAACGAAACAACATGGCGACAATGGCTAATGGCGCCGGAAAGTGTTTTTGAAAGGAAGGGTTTCGGCGAATGTTTTTGCAGGTTTTTTCTTAAAACGTCGTTTTGGCTTTTTACCTTGGACTTTAAGTCAACATTGGACATACCTAATGGTGTTTTAAAATGCAATTAGGCTTATTCATTAAAATGTTGTTTAAAGTACTTATTGTAAAAATTTATTTGCCTTTATTATACACGATATTAGGTGCATTAGCTAACGTATTTGATATGTAATTTAAGGAAACTATAGGTCTATTTACTGCTGCTTAATCTACTGATCAATGTAAAAGAATGGCTGTTTGTTTCTCAATAAATAATAAATAAAAAAACTGAAATTAAGAATCGGAATCTCTGTGCGTTATAAATTCGAAGGGATTTGAATATTGTCTTGGGGTCTGATTTTTTAAACAAAACGCAGAGGTCATACTTTTTTCAGTACTTAAAATTATAGGATTGAAATCGGCCTGTCAGTTGTTCGGAACTTGCACCTTTTGCGTTTAACTGACAGGCCGATATCGTCCGGCGGACTGGTAATCAGTGGGCCCCTTAAACTAAAATATCTGGTAGACCGAGCTTTGCTCGGAAAACGTATAAAAACTCAAAAATGAGTGTTTTCCCAGAGATAAGACATAGCTAGATCGATTATTCGGCCCCGATTATTCGAACCCCCATATAGAAAATTTCATCAAAATTGTTAGAGCCCTTTCCGAGACCCCGAGAAAAAATAAGTCTTCTCATATATCAGGATCCAGAAACTATTCCTGGACTGGCCACTTAGAAAAAATAAGTCTTCTCATATATCAGGATCCAGAAACTTTCAGTATGGCCCACGTGTACTCACGCAAAAAGCCAAAACCACTTAATTTAATAAGAAAATCCCGTCACATTCTCAAAACAGCACTCCGTCGCGTAGGTAATTAGGCGCAATAATTAATTTAACTAATTACACGCTCAAGTGCCGCCATCTTGTGGAGCCGCGAAATGGAGACCGGATATTAATGGCGCCTCTTTATTAATTGCGGCTCGTGAAGATTTTCCGTTTTGTTAGTGTGCTCCATGATTTATAGTCGGTCAAAGAACTTTGTCAATAGAAAAGGCGCGAAATTCGAATTTTATATGGGACCCTTCGCGCCTAGCTATTTTAAATTTGCTGCTTTTTCTACTGACAGAAATGGCTTGACAGACTATAAATAAGTTTTTTGTTAGAGTTGAAGTAAAATGTGTAAGTAAGTAAGTAACTAAGTAAAGTAAATACACTTTATTGCACCACAAAGAAAAATACAATAACAGATTTACAGTGTAAATAAAGGTAGCAACAGGCGGTCTTATCGCTGTAAGCGATCTCTTCCAGACAACCTAGTAGTAGTAGTAGTAGTAGTGTAGTTTATATTTAGGATTATTTCTGAGGCCAAAGCGTTTACACAGTATAGAACCGATTGACTTTAGGTATATAGGTGGTCAAGCAAATCTTGTCAGTAAAAAAAGGCCCGAAATTCAAATTTTCTATGGGACGATATCCCTGCGTGCCTACATTTTTCACATTTGCCGCCTTTTTCTACTGACAAGATCTGCTTGACCAAGTATAATAATTGGTAGGTAAGTAAAACTATTTTTAGAAAAATCGATTTTAACCTTTTTAGGTCGGTCAACAACGACGGTTGAAATTACAATATCGAACAGCATGGAATGGTACCTATTGTCACTACTGTAAGTGATTGAGTTATTGAGTGGTCTAATCTGGCCAGTCTATTACCCTGAAATTCAAGAAAGTATCCCATTAAAACCCTGGTTTTTTCGATACCGTGATGTAAAAAAGTTACTTCTACAATTTGCAAATGCGTTTGGGACTATTAGTGCTATCTTGTACTATTGTAAGAGACATTAATGCCAAAAATCAGACGGACAAAGTGAAGTGGTCAATTACTATAGCAGTCAACCCTTAGTCTAATTTCCGTGTAAATTTTTCATGGCACTTGCCGTTGACTAAAGGATGACTCACGCTAGAACGGGCTGTGTCCGGGCTAAGGCGTCTGACTTGTTATTTTCTATGACGTCTGATCGGTTATCATGTGGTGCTTTCCATAGAAATGAAGCGCCGGAAGCTTCGGCCCAGCCCGGACCCGGTCTAGCGTGAGTCACATCCTTAAAACCTATAAAAACACTACATAGTATAAAACAAAGTTAACAAAGTCGCTTCCCGCTGTCTATATGCTTAGATCTTTAAAACTACGCAACGGATTTTGATGCGATTTGTGATACAAGAGGAAGATTTATGTATAATTTGTTAACCGGTGCGAAGCCAAGGCGGGTCGCTAGTTAGCAATATAAAATACTACAGTTTTCCGGTAGCCCGTCTTAAAACAAGCACTCAGCATATTTGAATTCAATTAACTTTCCATGGAATTACAAAATGGATCGTGAATAAACATCCCAATTGGTTATCAATTTCCGCGGCTGAAACAATTGCCCGCATCAAGTATTAATTGCCTTTGGATATTGTAATGGGGCTGGCAAAGGGTCGCGGAGGTACGAAAGGCATCGTGTTAGTGTAAGGCCTGAGTGGACGCTCGAGTTGGGCGTGCAGCGGGGCGGGGCGTGCGGCGTGCATGTTAAACAAATGCAAGCGTATAGGAGCGGCCTTAGTGCACGCTGCTCAAATCACTTGGGAGCTCGACGCCACGCTGCACACCCCGCCGAACGCTCCGCTTCGAGCGTCCACTCAGGCCTTACACTTATTACTATAGACAAAGACATATGTAACTCCGTATAAGATGAATAAAGTTTAAGAAAAAAACGTGCCTTGGAAATCAAGAAAAAGTCATTCTGCTCCTTTGATAGTGCACGACACCTTGCACTTTGTGACTATGCGCTGAAACTTGGCACAGTTGATCCTTAGGTGGTCTTGAGTTGATAGAGACCGGGAGCCAATGAGAGCCACCTCACATTTAGTGGGCGAGGGGGGGAATTTCGACGCTGCCGCGCTTCAATTGAAGCCACATTTCTCTAAAGCTATAGGTATTAGGGCATGTGATATATCATCTTCAGATAAATTGAGGATGAGGAATCTATTTTTAGAACAAAAACAATGCACTTTCTAACAAAAAATAATGAATAAAGTAGAAAACGCAAAAAAAAGTATATTTTTTTTATAATTACATTTTTTTTTAAGTCTCAGACAGACAGAAATCTCAAAACAAAAAATATAGTCGTAATGCTAGACTTATCTAGTTTACAAAAATATATAGTGTTACGTACGTGTGCTGGCTTGCTGGCTAGAACCGAACTGGGGGTACCCGCAGATCTTCTTATCTACCCACACATGTCAATATATAACATGCCTTTCCCTCTGGATAGATGACACTTCACTATATTTCGAATTCAATATTTAAAGTCAGTTTTGCACTACACTGTTTATACACTTAAACTATATTGTTCACTAATACCCTAACATGCTTTCATAGTCTTTGTTATTATTTAGTAACTACCTAACTATTGGCTATCTGCACTCTAATGTTCATCATCTCCACTATCAGACTCAATGTCTGTACTACCATATCCTTGAAGAGCTATCCTTTTCAAGGATGGTCTGCTGGACGGTGGGCTTTCACTTGACCGGGGTCGTTTATTACTGTTCAGTTCATTTCTAGGCACTGTATCATCCGAATCCAGTACTACACACTCTTCTGGACCTTTAACACCAATCATCTCTGCCCACTGACTTGGTGGAGGGATTCTTAATGTGCCAAAACCCTCATCTTCTCTTTCTTCTTCCCCTTGTTGAACTTCTTTACTATTACTTGCCTTGATTTCCGCTTGTGGTTCTTCTTCTGTGCCACTTCTAGTAAAACCAAGCATTTGGTTGACATGTCTAATAAATAATTTATTTCCTTGTTTAATTTTATATCTTAACACTCCAATCCTTTTGACTATTGTCCCTTCTAACCATCTCGGCCCAGCTCTATAGTTCCTGAAACAGACTGTCTCTCCCACTCTAAATTCTCTCACACGTTTTGTTTCATTTTCCTGGATATCTTCTGTCTCCTTTTCTTGAATCGAAAGAGGGTGTAGCCTATCAAATTTAGTTCGGAAACGTCTATTGTTAAGGAGTTCCGCGGGTGTTTTACCGGTGACAGAACTGGGTGTTGTCCGCAACCCATACAATATCTTTTGCAGTCTGGTTGACCATGGGAGATGTGACATCTTTTTTAACTTCAATTTTATTGTCTGGACCGTTCTTTCTGCCTGTCCATTAGACGCAGGATGATATGGAGGTACCAGTATATGTCTAATACCATTCTGTTTAAAATATTGACATATCTCTTCTGACGTAAACGCTTTCCCGTTATCGCTCACTATGGTGTCTGGCAGCCCTTGTTCAGCAAATATCTCCTCTAGCTTATTAATTACCATACTTGAACTTTGGTCACTAACTATTTTGACCTCCGGCCATTTTGAGTATGCGTCAATTAATATTAAGAAAACTTTGCCCATGAAAGGCCCTGCAAAATCAATATGCAGCCTAGACCAAGCCTTTGGTGGGGTAATCCATCTGTGCGTCACTTTGGCTGGCATATTCCTTACTTCCTTACAAGTTTGGCAATTATTTATCAAGCTCTCTATATCTCTGTCGAGACCAGGCCACCAGAAATAACTCCTTGCCATTGCTTTGGTGATAACTATACCATCATGATTGTTATGGAGCTCTTGAAGAACGCCTTCACGTAGCTTCTGAGGCACAATTACTCTACCTCCCCACAATATACAGTCATTGTATTCTGTTAATTCATCCCTTCTTACATAATAATCTCTATATTTCTCTTCTACTGTACTTGGCCAACCATTCCTAATCCAGAACATCACCTTTGCTAATATACCATCGGTTTTACTCAATTTAGCCACCTCCTTAGCCGTCATCTGTAACTCCACTGGTGTCTCATTGAGCAACAAAACATTCACCTCTTGCAGCTCTTCTTCTTTTCCACTGCTTTCAGGACCGGGCCATCTACTTAGGGCATCAGCATTCCCAATTTTTTTCCCTTCAACATATTGTAACTCGTAATCGTACGAGTTTAACAATAAAGCCCATCTTAACATCCTGGGTGATATCACATTAGGTATTGGCTTTTTTGGGTCAAATATACCCAAAAGTGGTTTATGGTCTGTCTGAATGACTATCTTACGGCCAAAAATATATGAGTAAAATTTCTGTACTGCAAAAATAATTGCAGCAGCCTCTTTATCAATCTGCGAATAATTTCGTTCATGAGAGCTCATAGTCCTGGAAGCAAACATGATTGGTCTCAAAGAACCATCCTCCATCCTGTGTTCCAGAACTGCACCCAGACCGTACTGCGAAGCATCACATGTGATAACCACCGGTTTCTTTAAATCATAATGTACTAATGTATTCCCTGTAGTCAACATTCTTTTCAAGAGACTAAAAGCTTGTTGGCAATTTGGTGACCATACCCATTTGGCTCCTTTCAATAACAACTTGTACAGTGGTTCAGCTACCGTTGCTTTCTGTGCTATAAATCTGTCATAAAAATTCAGCAATCCAAGAAAAGCCTGCAACTCCTTTACATTTTTTGGTGCTGACGTCTCCATTATAGCCTTGATCTTGTCTCCACAAGGATGTAGGCCATTGGCATCAATCACATGTCCCAGAAACTCCACACTTGCCTTCCCAAACTTGCACTTCTCCTTGTTGACTCTTAACCCAGCTTCCTTTAGGACCTGCAAGATGCGTTGAAGTCTGTCACTGTGTTCTTGTATTGTGCGTCCAGTGACCACAATATCATCCAACAGTACTGCTGCTCCTGACACGCCTGCCAATAAGTTGCTCATCATGCGCTGAAAAATTCCAGGACAGGCTTTAACCCCAAAAGCTAATCTTTTGCACCGAAACAATCCTTTAGGAGTATTTAAAGTAAGTAGTTTTGAAGTCGGTTCATCGACTACCACCTGGGTGTAAGCCTGCTCTAAATCTATCTTACTGAAAATAATTCCTCCTTGCAAAACCGCAAAAGCTTCATTTAACGTAGGCAGAGGGTAAGTATCAGTCTCAGTAGCCGTATTCACAGTGGCCCTGTAATCCCCACAAAGTCTGACTTTCCCATTCTTCTTAATGATAGGTACTATAGGACTGGCAAACTCAGAATGACTCACCGGTTCCAAAACATCTTCTGCAACTAATCTATCAATCTCTTGTAAAACTCTCTCTTTAATTGCAAACGCCACAGGCCTACACTTCAAAAATTTTGGTTTCGCATCAGGTTTCAAAGGTATGGTTACTACCGGGCCGGTGTACTTTCCTAAACCAGACTGAAAAACTTCTTTATATTTTTCCAGTAAAGTATCTATACCTCCGTCCTCCAATTTCACGTTATAAATTCCATGAATATCAATCTTTAACTCTGGAAACCAATCACGGCCCATCAAATCAGGCCCATTGCCTTTCGCTATCAGCAAGTTTAATTTTGTATGTATGTTCTTAAACCTTACATCAACTGTGGCTTCTCCTAACAACTCCACCTGATTTTCCGTCCAGGTTGTTAACCTAACTCTTGAGTCATCTAACCTTGGTAAGTTTCCATTCCAAATTTTCCTCGCTGTACTTTCTCTCAACATGGTAAATGCCGCTCCAGAATCGACTTCCAAATTGACTAGTCGACCATTTAATTCTACATTTGCATAGAATGGAGCCACTTTGTTCGACACCCAATTACACGAGACATCCTCATACAATCCATTAACCCGACTCGATTCCTTTGACTTACTTTTGTCTCGTGTCTCCGAACATACCTCTGCAATATGGCCCATTCTTTTACACACATAGCACCTACTATATCTGAACCTACAGAAATTTCCGTGCTTTTTGCCACACCGCCAACAATCCTTGCTCGGTTCCAACGGTTTAGCTTTAATTTTATTAACCTCCATTGGCTCGTCACCGCCTGTACTAGTAGGCGCCACGCTAGAGGTCGCTGCCGTCGCTGGCGTCGCCATGACTATCACTCCGGCGTCCGCCGTTTCAGCCGTTAACGCTAATTTTACCGCTTGATCAAAAGTTAACGTTGTCTGTTGCAACAGTTGCTTTTGTATATCTTTATCACGAATGCCACATACTAACCGGTCGCGCAACGTACGATCCAAATCGGTAAAATTGCACTCTATAGCCAATTTACGCAAACTAGCCACGTACTCTTTTATATTTTCACTGCTCGATTGACACCTCATATGAAACTTATACGATTGCACTATCTCATTTTGTTTTGGATTAAAATGATCGTCTAACGTGGTTTTTACCGTTGTATAGGTTATGTCTGTGATCTTTTTCGGTGAAATTAACGACTCAACGAGATCATATAAATCACGACCACAAACTGCAAAGAAATTCGCCTTTTTTAACTCATCCGTCTGAATACTATTCGCGAGCAAACAATAGTCGAACCTATTCACGTAATTTTTCCAATTGTCTTTGTCCATATGAAATTCACAAAATTTTACCGCCATTTTATTCACCACACTAAATAACACTTTTAAACATTCAAACACTATGTTTAATGCACTTTTAGCCTATTTCCGAATTAAATCCCGTCGCCAGAATGTTACGTACGTGTGCTGGCTTGCTGGCTAGAACCGAACTGGGGGTACCCGCAGATCTTCTTATCTACCCACACATGTCAATATATAACATATAGTTTATTATATAAATCTGTTGAAACATGGGAGATAAAAAATAATATTCAGCGTGGGTCAGGGTGATCTCAATGCATGATCGTCAACTCAAGACCACCTAAGGATCAACTGTGCCAAGTTTCAGCGCATAGTCACAAAGTGCAAGGTTCCCATACAACGGCGTGCAGTATCAAAGGTGCTAATAGATGGCGCACACACGTTTCATATTTAACAATTTTAACACATTGGTACATATCAGTGAAAGAACATGGGTCAAAATGGTATAAAAATAATAAAATATATCCATATATATACATTTTTTTGATAGTTTTACACATTTGAGTTTTAATCGTGTGTCGATAGATGGCAGTAAATTTACTGTGAGTACAAAATTTACTATGACAAGACCCCTTTATACTATCTATTCTCTTTGCCACCAAACAAAAAAATTGTCGCAATCGCATTCGCAACCTGTACCTACGCGACCAAAACGTCGTAAGTAATAGCGCTTAGCGTTTAGGAGTATGTGCTGCTGTAGATGTACCTATATGGTTTTTGCAATAAATGTTTTTCTATTCCATTCTATTCTTCTATTCATATACGAAATGAAGTGAAGTAATGCGTAATGTGCCAAGGCGATCGTCCCGTTCGCGTCAAAACCGTAACGAATTATTCCATCTGAATCGGCTGATATTGGGCTGTAACCGCGCGCACGCCCTCTTTGGCGGTCAAAGGGTTAAAAAAGTTAAATCTAACTAAACGAAGTCAGTTAGGGTTTATATTCAGTAAAATAAGAGCGTTAATTACATAGCGTAATGTGTTACATAGGTTTGATAGATGTCTACCAAAAAAAAGTTAGGTAATTTTTTACAAATATATGATTTAAGTTTAGACTTATAAAAGCGTAATGGCGTTTTCTCATTCTTTCGCACCATTATATTCCCATTTCACAACCGTAAGACGTTCATGAAACATTCAATGAGATATATTAACGCCTCATCCACACGATCCGACTCCGCGCCAATTCGGCGCGATCAATTATTCACGGTTACGGATACCGTACCGGCAAACGGGGATAGTGTGGATGCGGCTTTAGGTGTTTTATTCTATTGATTTTGTAGTCTAAGCTAAGGGCGCATTTAGACGGCGCACGAACTCGTATACGATTTTAGTTACATTACGGACCATTAAGGTTACAACAATTAAGCCGACCGATCAAATGACGCAATGAAACGCCTTTAGGGCTCATTTAGACGGTGCGAGAACTCGCATGCGAGTTTCATTACATTGCGTCATTTGATCGGTCGGCTGAATTGATGTACCCTCAATGGTCCGCAATGTAACTAAAATCGCATGCGAGTTCGCGCGCCGTCTAAATGAGCCCTAACTCTACACCGACATTGCAGTGACTGAGTGTGGAGATGTCTTATTTTTGTTAGCAATTAGATGTTTGACTCCCACACTGTTTAATATAAAATGACCCTTTTGACATTTCCTGCAGTACTGACTGCATGACTGTATTGCAGTGTGACATTCCTAATAGTTAATCAAAATGGGCAGATGTCAAACTCTCAAAATATTTCCTTCCGCTATTTTAAATTTTTTGCGACTATTTTACTAAAATGTAATAGTATTTTATGCAACCGTTATATAAAAAGGGTTAAAAAAGGCGAGTGGCGTGGGTTACAGGAATACGTCACGAGCATTTTTTGACCTACCTCAACTACCTAGTCATAGTCAACAAGATTTTCATGCTTTTAAAAACATAATTTGCAGCGTTTTTTGGCGAACCGCAAGCACTATACGTATACTTACTGGGCGCCAAGTAGACGCCATCGTCAATCACACAAGTATTGTCTTTCGTCAACATTTTGCCGCCATAACTTTCAAATGTCAATGTCAAATCGTAATCGTACGGATACGCAGGAAAGTAGGACAGGCTAACTATTAGTTTATGGTTATATGACTAGATTGCCAGTAGGAATTCCTATTCGTGAGTCATACCATAGAGTATAGACAATGGAATATAAGTTAGGGCAGTTACATAAATCCTCATCAACGCTGGTTCGGTTATAAGTGTTATAACTCGTTGACGTTTTGTTTAAATTGTCAATAGCGTTTGTATATAAAAATATAAAACCACAGAGCTACAATGTACAAATTGTACAACTTACAGCTTGACCAGTAATATATGATCATTGTATTTTTTTAGCTTTAGTTATTAGTTGTAGTTAATTTTAGTTTTATATTCATTTTATAACACTTATTATGCTTGACCAGTAATATATGATCATTGTCAAGAGGGCGCTGTTATCCTCATGTATAGGGTGACAGTTCAGTATAGTATGAAAAAATTAGTTCCAGTGAAATTCCGCAACATGGCGCGTGATCATATATTCCTGGTCAGGCTTTACAACATTTCCGACAGGAAGGAAAAAAAGTGCGACCAAAATCGGAATGTCAAGTGTAAGAAATTTTAAGCGTACATTATTTACTTTATTGTAACAGTATATTCCACGATATAATCCTTTGTCATTAGTACATTTTTCTTTATTTGTGCTTAAGATTGACTGGTAGAGAATGCTTTTGGCATTAAGCCCGCCTTTTGTACGATAAGTTTTTCTTTTGTGCAATAAATATTAAATATTAAAATATTATTTAAATAAATAAATCTCAAAAATAGTCACGTCATTTGTAGTCCGCATCTCTCGTACCTAAGTTATTTCGTAAGTTCTAGATTTTTGGTATATTTCTTGGTCTATGGTCATAGTTTATGTTATGAACTATGTGTTAAACACAGACACGCCATTGTTAATTTACATATTAGACAACTACTTAGGGTTAATTCTTGAGTTTTTCGCTTACGGTTTTCTTTAAATCACAATAGTTTTTGTATCTTTGTGTTTTTTTTTTCAATACTATTGTTATTGCGTTTTTTGTAATTCGACATTTAGAGGATTTATACATCTCTATGTTAGTTTGATTTGATATTTACGGCTTAGTTGTATTTTATAATTATTGATGTGTTTTTTTTTTGCTGTGTAAAAGTGCCCTTGTGGCCTATTTGCTGAATAAATGTTGATATTTGATATTTGATATTTGACAATGTTTAAAAAACACAGTCTGCAAAGAAACATGTTTAAGTCATGAAAGTTTTCCATGGAACAGCCATTTTATTTCGGTATCCAAAAAACCTCTTACAGCGTTAAATACATAGGATACTGACGGCCAACGTGGCCAAATACATAGCCGTTACATTACACATTTGTTACCATAGAAATAAAGATACTTTTGCCGTTACTATCTATTTGACTTTGCACCTCCGCCTAAGGGTTTAAGACACTGTATTATCATACGTAAAACAAAAATGCATTTAACAAAAAAAAAAAAAGCTTAAATTACCTACTTAAAAAATTACCTGCAACACAGTCCTCGAATTGCTAAAACGGTCTTAAACACATGGAGAGAACTGTTAAAAACGGTATTAAAAGGGCCTTTGAAACTCGCAAATTTTACACTCGTTTCACGCACGTGTGAACCCGGCTTATAAAGAAGTCCACAATATTCCCGCGGCGCCGGGGGGCTGCGTTAAAAATTAATATTTAATTACTCGTTCGCGTGCTGAATGTGATACGCGTACTGTACGAATACTTGTGGAGGGACAAGTATTTTGTACTAGTATAAATACTTGATAAATACTAGGTGCTAGTAGAGGTATTTTTTTGTTTTTCTCATTGGTTGTTGTAATTTTAAATAATCATAACGTAGAGTCTGTGCGGAAAGAGAAGAGTCGTGAATTATACGGGAACCAATACATTCTACGACTCTTCTCTTTCCACACAGACTCTAGTACGTGTGAAATAAATTGTAAGTTTGAATCAGTATACATGGCCCGCTTTTTGGCAATTTTAGGATACCTATAATAACCGTCGTAACTATCGCATTAAAATATAAAAAATCATAAATTTAAAAAAAAAATGCGTTTTACATGCAAAAATTCTACTCGCTTGATTTTCTTTGTAATTATAACATATATTTACGTTAGTTACGTTATTAGCTTAGATATAGTATGTTACGTAAATATTCATTCCAAGTTTCATGTAATTTAGGCTTGTCGTTTTAAAATGAGACCGTAATTTTGATTGTATGGAAGCGGCTTCCGTGTGAATACTCGTCTCTCATATAACCTCTAGTCGCCCATACGTCAAACCTTGCCAAGCAAAATGAGATTTTATTTTGTCAACACAAAATTCAAATTAGAATGGAACAGGAGACTAGAGAATAATATCCTACTTTGTACCTCAAGTATGTACCTATACACCTCTCCGCTCTACCTTTCCTAGTAGTATCAATCACTCACCAACTGAAATAAAGCCTTACTCATTTATAAATAAGTCTGAAATTCTTTTGTCCCGGCAAATATCAATTTGGACAACATTCCGAAGAAACTATTACCTACAAAGAAATTAGCGATTCAATACGTGAGTGACCCGTTTTTAATATATTTACTAAATTAGCGATTCATTAATCGATCGGTATGTATACTTTCGTGTTTCGTTATTTGAGAACTTTGAGTCGGCGACCTTAAAATTCAAATTAAATGGTCAAGCAGACATCCAAAACTCTTCTTCTCCTCCCCAAGACCTCTAAAGAAGCACGATCCATTACTTTTTCTAAACTTCTTCTACCATTCCAGAGACCTAAGCCGCAATGAGCTGACGGCAATCAGTCGACGAACCTTCCGCGGTCTCTCGGCCCTCAAAAGTCTACATCTGGATGGAAACCAGCTCAAATGCATCGATGAAAAGGCCCTTGAGAACCTGAAGAGTCTGGAAGTACTGTGAGTGGACTTTTCTTACTTTTTCATAGTAGAACAACTGAAAGCCATCAGTGCCTTCCGCGGTCTCTCGGCCCTCAAGAGTCTACATCTGGATGGAAACCAGCTCAAATGCATTGATGAAAAGGCCCTTGAGAACCTGAAGAGTCTGGAAGTACTGTAAGTTGGTATTTTTTTACTTTTTCATAGTAATTAGACCAAATGAAAGCCATCAGTGCCTTCCGCGGTCTCTCGGCCCTCAAGAGTCTACATCTGTATGGAACCAGCTCAAATGCATCGATGAAAAGGCGCTGGAAAACTTGAAAAGCGAAGTACTGTAAGTTGATGACATCATAACTCCTTTCCTTTTTTTTTTTGGTGCTTCGGTTCAAATGGGGTTGGCCGGTCGAAGTATTTAGCAGATGGCGCCATCATAGCTTGCCCTGTCAATCCCTTAGAATTGTGTCAAATTTTTGTTTTTTTAATGCCCTGGATGCCAGCCTTTTAAGCCAAATGTCATAGAAAAAGGGGCTGGCTATGATGGCGCCATTTATGCAAACCTTTGACAGTTACCAACCCCATTGATTCAAATAGCCTAAAGATCAATCGTACCGATGTTCATAACTTTTAACAGCATTTGCAGCATAAATATTTCATTATGTATTTCAATTAATTAATTTACCGGTATCACTAAATGTTGAAAATACCTCTTTTTGTTAACGTGTGTATAATATGAACTGTAAATGAAAATGTTGCGTGTTGTTTTGCTATCGCATTCGCATATAATAGCCGAAATACCCATTAAAAAAGCATTAATTTTTTTTTATACTATTAAATAAGCATTGAGTTTAATACAAAGTTAATTGTCTATTTCTTGATTATTAAACAAATTAGAGAGCTTTTATATTTTTTGTTTTGTATCTGATGCGAAATAGTTGCCTAGATGACTAGGCCGATAGAAAATTGAAATAGAATCACACAATTGGCTAGACAAGTAGTCACACAAATAACTAGTTTTAATTTAATTGATTCCTTTGTGTTAAGACACTTTAGTTTTTTCTTATTCAGTCTTGGAGGATATAATCAAACGGAGACGCCATGTCTGTAATTTTCTGTACAAAACCGTCTGCCGATATTTGCGGGGGAGGGGAACGTCAAATGTATGCGTAACGTAAAAATAGCCATGTCAGATAAACGTCAGTCCATACATTGTGTATGACCGTTGGCCGCCTATTTTCGACAGACGGGAAAGCCTGTTAATGGCTACTCCGTTTAGTTGTATCCTCCAAGTATTCAGTAGATAACAAGTGACCCGCCCCGGCTTTACACGGGTTAACAAATTATACATAAACCTTCCTCTTGAATCACTTCTATTTAAAAAAACGCATCAAAATCCGTTGCGTAGTTTTAAAGATCTAAGCATACATAGGGACAGACAGACAGCGGGAAGCGACTTTGTTTTATACTATAGTGATGATAAACTTAGTTTATTGTGAAATTATTCATCGCAAGTGTCTTTTAAATGCCATTAGTGTCTATTTACGTCACCGGAACCATATTAAAGATAATCTTAATCTTAAATAGCCCCAGCAGCCGTCTAAGTGTAAGGCCTGAGTGGACGCTCGAAGCGGAGCGTTCAGCGGGGCGTGCAGCGTGGCTTCGGGCTCACGCGTGACGTGAGCAGCGTGCACTAAGGCCGCTCCTATACGCTTGCATTTGTTTAACATGCACGCCGCACGCCCCGCCCCGCTGCACGCCCAACTCGAGCGTCCACTCAGGCCTTACACTAAGGGAGATGATCATCCTGACTTGCAGAAACGTGGATAATGTCCACACCGTGACTGAGCACTTGCAACTTTGCTGATCCTTCATAGATTATATGAAAGGTCCGACTTGGAATTTATTTATTGAACTTTACATGAAAAAATGTGTCCCAAAATTTTGTATGAAATTTTTTTTTTCCAAAGTGCGTTACGTTCATACAAATAAAAAAAAATCATACATAAATGTGACGATCTGGAAAGGAATTTTTTGGACACATTTTTTAATGTATGAGGCGTGAATGTACAAATGATTCTGAGTAAAATGAGCCCAAGAAGTCAATATTTTGAAGACATGAATGAAATGTACACTTTTTTTGGAAAACGCTCATATATTTTACGAGTTTGCGACACTGCATGCGTGTTAAAATAATTCCATGGGTATTTTCCTCTACTTAAAATAAATTATTTCACACCGTGCACGAAATAAAACACCATATAATTCTTAGAAAATCATAGACAGAAGTTATTTTAAAACACTATTTCGATTTAATAAATCAGATAGAAATATAATAAGTAGGCGAGTTGACCGTGACGCCACTACACACGTTTTCTTATAAATTCCATATTGGCAAATCGTTTTGACAGTTCTTTAAAAGAAGCTGATTTGACTAGTAGGAAAGTACCCAATTTCCGGTTAAGAGATGCAACGATGCAATCTATCTATCAAACGCCGCAATGTAACGTAAATCGCATGCGATTACCTGTGATGTGAATGGAGCCCTTAGGCACAGGGCGGACACGCCATACATCAAAAATGATTTGCGTTTATATGTGTGCGCGGCACGTCTGTACACGCGTCATTGAGTTTCTGACGGAATCCTGACATGCTCTCAGTAGAGCGACTTACGCACACATTCATGTCGTGGCCTGTCGCGGGCGAGGTAATCCGAGTCGGGGCGGGGCGGTGCGTGTCCGTTCTGTATGATAATACTATTACTTATTCTGTGCCTTAGGGTCGGTTGCATCAAACTTTTTTTCACACATCTGTGGCAAACCAGCATACGAGCTGCCTGATGGCAAGCAGTCACCGTAGCCTTTGGACTGTTTGTCATCGTTAAAGAATTCGCTAAATTTTATTGTATGGAAAGATTCATAGTAAACCGCCGCGGCGCGCCGGGTGACGTTGATCAGTCTGTCAAGTGCGAATGGTGCAACTCGCACTAAGTAAAACTTTAAGCCACCTCCACACTCGTGCGCGAATCGCGGCGCGAAGCCGCGACTCACGCACATAGTCTGAAGGGGGCTTTAATTAATTGTTTTATTTCCGTTTCCAGAACCCTAAACAACAACAACTTGACGTACCTCTCGCTGGAGCCGGCGGCTGTCGCGCGACTACACACGCTGCGACTGACCGACAATCCGGTCGTGTGCGATTGTCGCGTGGCACGGCTGGCTAGCGCTGTGAAGAGTACCGGCATTTTGGGAGTTGGAGCAAGGTACGTTTAAATTATTTAAAAATCTTTATCTCAAACCAGTAGCGATGTATACTCTGTTAGGGTCTGGCCGAATACAGAAAAGTCGTGAAATATAAGGAAACTAATTAATACATTCTATGACTCTTCTATTTACGCAAAGACTAGTTTTAGTTATTAAACAACAATCGCGCGACAACACACGCTGCGACTGACCGACAATCCGGTCGTGTTCGTGTGCGGTCGCGTCACACAGTTGACTAGCTCCGTCAAGAGTACCTATCGGCATTTTGGGCGTCGGACCAAGGTACGATTATTTATTTAAATGTTGTTGGACTAAAAAGCGTACAAGAGACGGATGAATAAAACTTTTGGGCAAACTGAAACTTGTACATCGTCAAGTAATGTGGCCACAGTCGCGTACGATTGTCACGTTGCGAACAAATTAGCTTAGAGTTATTATATTATCTTTATTACTTGGTCCGGGACGGGATACAAAGTTGATGTGTCAATTAGGGGGAAAATAGAGCCCATAAATTTTACCAATTTGCCTAAAGTGAATGTCACGTGTAAATCGGAACGTTTCTTGCAGATGTCAAGCCCCAGCCACATTAAGGGGAGCTCTTCTGACTGATCTGGAGGCGCACGAGTTGATATGTAGCGGTAAGTTTGTATTATTTCATGGGTTATTTTATTTTATTACCTTTATTTAGGATTACCAACAGATAATACATCTTACATGCTTTTAAATCTATATAACAATCATGACTGATGCTTATCTAATTATAGGTAACCACAACTTATATAAGTGTCTTGTACCTGTGAACAATAGTGAACATGCAGTAAACTTAAACTTATGGTTACGTATACCTATATGAATTAGTACCTGTACATTACATTAATTAATGCTAGCATGCATGTGTAACCTAAATACAGGATATTTTTTTTTACTTTTAGCCAAATTTTGCAAGTTGCATACATCGGTTTTAGTACCAAAAAGACTATTAGCATCTAGCATCGAGTAGCGGAACTATCAGTACTGCTACTTGACAATAGATGTAACACCGACCGGAAAGTCTTATGCTGTTGAGATAAGACTTTCCGGTCGGTGCTACATCTATTGTCAAGTAGCAGTACTGATAGTTCCGCTACTTGATGCTAGATGTAGACACTGAAATTAATAGTCTGAACTGATGTATGGAGTGAGCACTCTTGTTATACTATATTTCTCTATGATATAGGTCACACTCAGCAACTTATACTATAGGTAAGGGTATTAAGTAAGTACACCCTATATAACTGCCGACAAATGGTAAAATACTGTAACTCAAGTTTTCTTATTTTCGATACCTCCTTCAATAACAGGCGTAGAGAAATATCAGTTCTCAAAGTGTATAAAAATAGGCAATTTCAATGATTATCAAACTTTTATTCGTATTTTACTCTAAACAGGACCCACAACTGCAATGCCCGGCGAGTGCTCCGCGGAGCCCCGCTGTCCCCCACCCTGTCGCTGCACACCCGAGGGTACAGTCGACTGCAGAGAGAAACTTCTGTCGGAACTGCCTTCCACCATCCCACATAGAGCTACAGAGATGTAAGTATTGTTGCCCATAGGGCCACTTTTGACTCGCGTATCAACGGTGTTCGCAGGCGAATGGTTTGCCGAGTCACACTGTCCCCCACCTTGCTGATGCACACCCGAGGGTACAGTTGACTGCAGAGAGAAACTTCTTTCGGAGTTACCTTCTACTATCCCTCATAGAGCTACTGAAATGTAAGCATTGTTGCCCATAGGGCCACGTTTGACTCGCGTAACAACAGTGTTTGCAGGCGAATGGTTTGCCGAGTCTAGCTGCCCGCCTTCTTGTCGCTGCACACCCAAGGGTTCAGTTGACTGCAGAGAGAAACTTCTTTCGGAGTTACCTTCTACTATCCCGCATAGAGCTACAGAAATGTAAATATTGTTGCCTATAGGGCCACTTTTGACTCGCGTAGCAACAGTGTTCGCAGGCGAATGGTTTGCCGAGTCACACTGTCCCCCACCTTGCTGATGCACACTCGAGGGTACAGTTGACTGCAGAGAGAAACTTCAGTCGGAACTGCCTTCCACCATCCCACATAGAGCTACTGAAATGTAAGTACTGTTTCCTTATAGGGCCGCTTTTGACGCGCGTAACAACAGCGCTTTCAGGTGAATGGTTTGACGAGTCTAGCTGCCCGCCTTCTTGTCGCTGCACACCCAAGGGTACAGTTGACTGCAGAGAGAAATTTCTGTCTGAACTGCCTTCTCTTATCCCGCATAGAGCTACAGAGATGTAAGCATTGTTGCCTATAGGGCCACTTTTGACTCGCGTAGCAACAGTGTTCGCAGGCGAATGGTTTGCCGAGTCACACTGTCCCCCACCTTGCTGATGCACACTCGAGGGTACAGTTGACTGCAGAGAGAAACTTCTGTCGGAACTGCCTTCTACCATCCCACTACAGAGATGTAAGTATTGTTGCCTGTAGGGCCACTTTTGACTCGCGTAGCAACAGTGTTCGCAGGCGAATGGTTTACCGAGTCTCACTGTCCCCCACCTTGCTGATGCACATTCGAGGGTACAGTTGACTGCAGAGAGAAACTTCTTTCGGAGTTACCTTCTACTATCCCTCATAGAGCTACTGAAATGTAAGTATTGTTGCCTATAGGGCCACTTTTGACTCGCGTAGCAACAATGTTCGCAGGTGAATGGTTTGCCGAGTCACACTGTCCCCCACCTTGCTGATGCAGACCCGAGGGTACAGTTGACTGCAGAGTGAAACTTCTTTCGGAGTTACCTTCTACTATCCCGCATAGAGCTACAGAGATGTAAGTATTGTTGCCTATAGGGCCACTTTTGACTCGCGTAGCAACAGTGTCCGCAGGTGAATGGTTTGCCGAGTCACACTGTCCCCCACCTTGCTGATGCACACTCGAGGGTACAGTTGACTGCAGAGAGAAACTTCTGTCGGAACTGCCTTCCACCATCCCACTACAGATATGTAAGTATTGTTGCCTATAGGGCCACTTTTGACTCGCGTAGCAACAGTGTCGCAGGTGAATGGTTTGCCGAGTCACACTGTCCCCCACCTTGCTGATGCACACTCGAGGGTACAGTTGACTGCAGAGAGAAACTTATTTCGGAGTTACCTTCTACTATCCCGCATAGAGCTACAGAAATGTAAATATTGTTGCCTATAGGGCCACTTTTGACTCGCGTAGCAACAGTATTCGCAGGTGAATGGTTTGCCGAGTCTCGCTCAACAACAGTAATCACAGTGTATGGTTTCGAATGCTTCGCCTTGCCCCGTGTAACCCCTCTACTTGAGCGCAAGAAATCTGATGCAGCTTAAGATGCTGCCAGCTATATTCTCCACAGAGTTGGGCACTTTGATTGAAGAGAAAATCCTTCAAACATGGCCGTGTTCTTGGCATTGGCACAGAATAGTTAACAGTTTAAGATAAGTGCAATATTTCTATCCTCCTGAGACTAAATGTACATTACAATGTACATAATTCGTGCAATCTAATTTGAACCTTTCATGAACCAAATATAGTAGCATTTCTTTCGTTTCATTGCTTTTTAAAACAAACGAAATTCGTTCTAATTTACATAGAAAATAAGGTTCATATTAAAAACTTTAAAACTTTATATGGTGGGTCTTACGAGACTATAAAATATATGGTCACTCAATTCACGTGTATTGGCGCAGTCGGTAGGATCAACACATTATCTGACTATAGAGAATAGAAATGAAAAAAGAACTAACTCGTCTCTCTCTTTCCAGTCGCCTAGAACAGAACGAGATAACGGAGGTCGGCGCCGGCGCGTTTTCGGCAGTGAAGCGAATCGCGCGCATCGACCTGAGCAACAACAAGATCACGAAGTTAGCTGCGGATGCGTTCACCGGACTAGCGCATCTAACTTCATTGTAAGTTTATTCTTCGTTTTTTTGGCCTATTTTTTTTTTTCAAAGAATATTTTATTTATGCAACAACAGATAAAATTACAATCTAAAACTAAAGTTAAAAATAAACTAAGTACTTATCATAAAATTATTTATAATAAGATAAAACTGCAGAATCTAGACACTAAAACAAAGAGACATGAAGTGATTATATTGGTTCTTAACTTCTTAACAAAAATCCGCATCCTCGCACATCTCTGGTGGAAACGCAGCGTAATCCAGACTTACGTTACTTGACTTCTTGAACAGTATTCCTCATTCAATGTATGTACCAATAAACTACCTATTCGAGAGTAGACTATTTAGAGTAGAATAATTGTACATATTATAGTTCGTTTTTTTTGCATTAGAAAAAGACTACGCGATCTTGCCGTGTCTTTTAATTGAAAAACGGTTTTTAAAAATCAGGAGCTATTACATATGAAAGCAAAAGAACGTAAATAATCGCATATGATTCATAATTGTTACATATACGTATTTACCGTGACTTATTTCTCAAAATTGTTTTCAATAAAAAGACACGTTAAGATTGTTTACCTTTTCTCTCATGCTAAAAAATACGAACTATGACAGGGTATTTTATTTAAATAGACCTTGTTATATTTCAGGGTTTTATATGGCAATAAAATCAAAGAGTTGCCTACAGGGATTTTCCACGGCCTGTCCTCATTACAGTTGCTGTAAGTAAACTCTAATATAATAATATTTCATATTTATTTAATTCGTATGTGCACGGATACATTACACTATAATAATACTGTGTTACCTATTAGACTTGGCTCACGAGATAACCGCCACGTGGGATGTCCATTCGGCGATAATTGTCCCGATAGTCGTTTCAGCGAACGATCGGAAAATAAATAAATGGAATATTTACACTGTTAGTCATTTTTTAGAACTTTTCTTAAATAAGTAGGTATGTATTTTGTTTACAGATTATTGAATTCGAACGAAATAACCTGCGTACGAAAAGACACCTTCCGAGATCTGCAGAACTTGAAATTATTGTAAGTTTTTGTTTATGTTTGTTAATTTAACGTACATTCAGCAGAAGTGGTT
This sequence comes from Cydia amplana, assembly GCF_948474715.1. Lineage (NCBI taxonomy): Eukaryota > Metazoa > Arthropoda > Insecta > Lepidoptera > Tortricidae > Cydia > Cydia amplana. The sequence continues at coordinate 2,739,795 of NC_086093.1, read as the reverse complement.
AAGTAGCTGATGTGTGTAAGGCCTGAGTGGACGCTCGAGTTGTGCGTGCAGCGGGGCGGGGCGTGCGGCGTGCATGTTAAACAAATGCAAGCGTATAGGAGCGGCCTTAGTGCACGCTGCTCACGTCACGCGTGAGCCCACAGCCACGCTGCACGCCCCGCCGAACGCTCCGCTCCGAGCATCCACTCAGGCCTTACACTAAATCTTGCACACTTATTCTCTTAACAATAAAGCAGTCAGATAATGTTGAACATCTCGATAGATAATGTATTTACTTGTGCTGGTCCAAGGTATGGAAATGGATTAATATATTTAGACACGCCATTTTAAATTTATAGCAGCAGAGGTGACAACAAAATTGTATGACATACAACATATCTACACCTTAATGTTTTATTGTATATTGTATATGTCAATATGAGTTACTGGTATTTTTTTAATTTCAGATCTCTTTACGATAATAACATCAGGTCTCTTCCCAACGGCACTTTCGCCGCGTTAACCGGCATACAGACTTTGTAAGTAAATCATATTTACTAAGTATACTTATAATATAACTAGCGAGTCGCCCCGTCTTCGCACGGGTTAAAAAAATATACATAAACCTTCCTCTTGAATCACTCTATCTATTAAAAAAACCGTATCTAAATCCGTTGCGTAGTTTTAAAGATCTAAGCTTACATGTATAGGGACAGACAGCGGGAAGCGACTTTGTTTTATACTATGTAGTGATTATGTAGGAGTACTTAAAACAAGTATTTATACAACAGGTGTGCAAGGTGTGGAAAGTTTACAAAATGTTCTTCACAAGAAAAAAGTTCCCATTTTGGAAATGGAAAGTTTAATTCCCTCTTTCCAAAATGTGAGAATATTTTTCGGATTTCATTACAGTCTTCTCTGGGCTGTGTTCTATTTAATTCAAGAATGCTATGCCCCGTAGTCTTTTGGCACAGACATTAGCTGAGCCACCTTCCCTTTCAATTAGTTTGTAAGCATTATTGTGTACTTTTATTATGTACCTATGTTCAAACTCTTTGAATAAACGTCTTTTATTATTATTATTTATTATTTGTATCTCCTTTTTTTATTATTATTCTCTTTATTTATTTTTGGTCTTAAGTTAGGTTATTTTATAATATGGATATAAAAATAAAATACAAAAACACTTACAAAAACAATACAAAATACTTATAAACATATTATAAAAAAACCTAACCTAGGGTGCCGCCAGCAGCGGGGCAAGGCCCAAGCTGCCGGTGGTCAGGGCTGCAGAGAGAGGAACCGGCGGACTATCCGCGTCGTGTCCAAGATCACCGCCTTCTGCATCTGACCCTTGATCCAACCACCTAGCGAGAGTCTCTCAAGATGTTGGTCGAGACTCTTATTATTATTATTATTAACTGCAAAATCCTACAGGATACAACACCGATAAGAGCAAGAATACCCAACTAGAACTGATGATTATGTTTAATTGAATCTCAACTCTATTCCACAGGCACTTAGGTCGCAATCCGTTCGCCTGCGACTGCTCCTTACGCTGGCTGGCCGCCTACCTCCGCAAAAACCCCAACCTTGAGACTTCTGGAGCCAAGTGCGACTCCCCGAAGAGAATGGCTCGCAAACGAATAGATGCACTCAGGGAGGACAACTTTAAATGCAAACGTGAGTTGACAAAGCTTATTTGAGCCTTATAATGTAGGCATTTAGGTCGCAATCCGTGTGCATGTGAAGGCTCCTTATTGTAGATAGGTAGGTATATTCGTACCATTGCAAGAACCCAAGCCTTGAGACTTCTGGAGCCAAGTGCGACTCCCCGAAGAGAATGGCTCGCAAGCGAATAGACACTCAGGGAGGACAACTTTAAATGCAAACGTGAGTTGACAAAGCTTATTTGAGCTTTATAATGTAGGCGTTTAGGTCGAGATCCGTTCGCAAACGCTTTAAAACCTATTATTGCTTTGGGCAGACTTACCTAACTATTTATCTTTTATTTTGAAGATATTTAATTTAATTAATTGAAGGGATGTTTACAAAAACAACATAACTGACTACACTGGTTGACACCTGAAACGATTAACAATGTTCTTAAAAAAGTGTCAACCGCTCTAAGCAGTTATGTTGTTTTTGTAAACATCTCTTCAATTGTACTAGCTGCAACTTAAATTATAACATTGACATAATATAATATTGACAGAAATAGGTAACTGGACGTGTTTATGATTTACCTACCTACAACATTAAAATGACGTATTCGTAATAAACACACAAATAAATGCCCTTACCGGGATTCGAACCCGGGACCTCCAGCTTAGTAATAGGCTGGGTCACTAAAGACTAGGCTAGGAGGCCGTTAAAATTTGTAATCTTAAGGGTATTTTTATTACATGTCAATTAGCTCTGTTCTGTGGATATTGTATTTTTATTAATTATTTTAATGCAGGTATGTTTAGCATGTAGGCACTAACTCCTAAATATAAGTACTTGTAATACTAACAATTTTATGGAACTATGCCATAGTCTAATAAAACATGGTCTTCTCTTCCCAGAGTGACACAAGCCTACGTCACAATAACATTGCCACTTTTTATAGCGCTATCGCATATTATCATATAGCGCTGTCGCATGATGACGTAGGCTTGTGTCAGTCACGTGGTCGGAAGAGAGTACCAGGCGGAGTATATTATTATACCATGGAACTATGCCATCTGAAATAAATATATTGGATTGAATTATTTTCAGCCGGCGAAGAGTCAGCCAACGCGTGCGCCGACGCCGCGGCGTGCCCGGCGGCGTGCTCGTGCGAGTACGCCGTGCGCGCCGTCAGCGTCGCGTGCGCACGCCAGGGACTTGTGGAGGTGCCGAGGGATCTGCCGCTCAACACTGACGCTTTGTAAGTATCGACTCATTAATCTAGAGCAGCGGTCGGCAACCCGCGGCCCGTGAACCTGTCACTTGCGGTCCGCGAGCCTCCCTGGCTATTTTTTTATGTAATATTGACAAATGTTCTGATCTAGACTTTGGCGTATGCTGAAGACCTTTGACGTCTGGTGGCCGCCCGGTAGGTCGGCCCAGATACTCGTACCGCTGGGGAGACAGTGTGGAAGCGGATCAGCGTCAGCTTCAAGCCGATAAATGGCAGGAAACGGCGCAGGATCGGGAAAAGTGGTGTGCTGTCGTTTTGGAGGCCAAGATCCTCTTTGGGTCGCTGAGCCATAATAGTTACTTTTATTAGTTAGTTGAAGACCGCTAGTACTTGCAGAACATGCTAAGTATTAAGTCATGATCGTCGAGCGATCTGCCACTTGACACTGATTCTCTGTAAGTATCACAATACAGCTCTACAGTAAGACGTGTGTGGTGTCAGCGTGGCGTGCGCACGCCAGGGACTTGTGGAGGTGCCGAGGGACCTGCCACTTAACACGGATGCCTTATGAGTAGCCTCTAATAGGCTAGATGACAAATTTTCATTTATGGTATCAATCAATCAGGTTTGTTTTTATCCAATACATGCATTAAACCAATACAAAAGTCAGAAATGATAGTCAAAGTCCGACAGTCGTACACTACACTCGCGAAACGCCCCTAGCAAATCGCTATGTGAACGTGACGTCAATGTCACTGAGATCGCATCTTGAAGTATGAACAAAACAAGAAAATTGCGTTTTTGTCGGTGAAATATTGCGTTTATGTATATGGTTGCCATACAATCTTTTTTTGGATAAAATGTGAGGAATCGAATGGTATCCTTACTTATTTCGTTTATGAAAGTTAAAAAAAAACTTAAATTTTGAAATTTTCAGGTGCTGTATTTTTGTATTATTTCCATTTTTTTTTTAATATCCACAATATTGTGATATATTGCTCATTTGCTATCTATTTTACTAGATTTTTCTATAAAATTCAACATGTGTCATCATCCCTATTAGTCTAGAGTTTGTCGATTGGGGCTGTGCACAAATCACGCGAGGTGTTTTCGGCTACATTTGAAGACCAGCCCTGGAAGGCACCAGCAACATGCTGAGTTGAGGCAATTTCGTGGCACTTTAATCTTATTTTGTGTTTTATTTTATACTATGTATTGTCTCGTTTATTTGAGCTTAAGAATAAATTATATTCTATTCTATTCTATCACCTAATAGTTAAATAGCGTACCAACATTTATTTATCTGCTACTCACACTGTGCAACATTTTTTATAAAACTTCCAGGTTGATGCCAGACAACAGTCTAGGACAGATCAAGTCGGACGGACTATTTGGTCGGCTTCCAGACCTGATCAAACTGGACTTCAGGAACAACGGTAAGTCTATTACGTCTGTTATTACGCTAAATGCGTCTGGTGACCAGAGGGCTGGCAGCTACTTCGGCCAGAGACTAAGTCTGGCCATCCAACGAGGTAACGCTGCCAGTCTTCTTTGCACCATAACACATGACAGCGACCTGCGGGCGCAGTATGGTTCCATTTTTATCGCCTGTCACTATGCCCGTCACTTTCGCACTTGCATACTTGTTAGAACGTGAGAGGCATGGTGACAAGCGATAACAATGCAACCGTGCTACCGCCGCTGGGGAGCATTTTTTATTTATAAGATTATTTTAAGTTTTACTATACCTACATGTAGTTTAGTTTTATTGTTTAGTTTGGCTTTTTATGTCTCAATAATAAAGGAAAATAAATATTTATGCTAGAAAAACTTAGTTACCTATTTGTTGAAATTTCTTCCACAAGTACCATGACATCAGTTTTTTGAAATACGTTTACAAGAAGTCCATTTGCTCTGTCACTCGAATATTGTAAATCAAAAATCAACAGAGCATTGCATGTATTAGGTATATACCAGGGTTGGAATAAGAATTACCAGCCTTGTTTTACTAAACGTCCTCGCTTCCCAGCCTGCCATCGATTTACACTCGACCCGCAATTTTTTTTTTTTATTATAAATGGGCTTACTCATGGCCACAGACTAGCCGAGGCGAAGACGTGGCCTACGATGGAGCGAGCCTGCCCAGAAGGTGCCTGTTCACCCTTGATTTGAAGGTTGCCGGGTTATATGTGCTCGGATATATAGACGCCGGCAAGGAATTCCATTCCTTGGCAGTTCGCATAAGAAAAGCGGAAGCAAAGCGCTATTCCCACTAATTCCCACCTAATATACAATTTCTTGTTTAGGTATAACAGTGATTGAAGACAACGCGTTCGACGGCGCTGCCAACATTCAAGAGTTGCTGCTGGACGGTAATCTCCTGCAGACGGTCACCGACAAGATGTTCTTTGGACTGCACAGTTTGGGCACTCTGTAAGTATTCGTGTAAGGCCTGAGTGGACGCTCGAGTTGGGCGTGCAGCGGGGCGGGGCGTGCGGCGTGCATGTTAAACAAATGCGCACGTATAGGAGCGGCCTTAGTGCACGCTGCTCACGTCACGCGTGAGCCCACAGCCACGCTGCACGCCCCGCCGAGCGAGCGTCCACTCAGGCCTTACACTTAGTCACAAAATACCTATGGGTACAGATTACTACAGATAGAGGGAGTGTATCTAAGAGCCACCCCACACTATCGTCTCCCGAACGTCGGCGTTTAATCAACTCTATGGCTGTTGCTCAAGGTAACGTTCACGCAACTGCGCAGCGACGTCTTTTTCCATAACGCCGATTAGACGCCGACGCTCAAAAGTGTGGGTGGCCTTAAAGATTGCATTGGACTTATGAAAACTGCCAATCAAAAAACGGCCCAGTAAAGTTCACATTTATGACACAGCGTGCCATGTGCAGCATGCGTTTTCGCACGTCGCCAATAGGTAGAATAGCCATTTATTGTCATTACTTCCAACTAAACTAACTATAGATGGTCAAGCAGATCTTGTCATTAGAAAAAGGCGGCAAATTTGAAAAATGTAGGCCCGAAGGGATATCGTCCCATATAAAATTTGAATTTCGCGCCTTTTTCTACAGACAAGATATGCTTGACCATCTATAACTTCGTTGATTAGTTAGTTTACGTGATCGGTATCCCTGTCGTCACTAAAAATGTATATGTCACCGTAAAATTGTAAACACTCAGCACTCAGTTTATAATCTCGCTACTCGCTAGTTAAATTATAAATTGACGGTATAAACTAACCTAACCTAGATTGTACCTTAAGTAACGGGTTCACAATCTTACGGTGTCATATATAGTAAGTAATATCGTTTTCTTTTACAGATCTCTTACTGATAACAAGATTAGATGCATCACTCCAGCTGCCTTCGATCACCTGACTATGCTATCCACACTGTAAGTCAATTTCATTTGCTACTTTGTATAACATAAGCTTATCAGACGCATACCTACTTCACAGGTAAGCATAATTGGGTACTTTCCTCTACTTAAAATAAATTATTTCACACCGTGCACGAAATAAAGCACCAGATAATTATTAGAAAAATATAGATAGCAGTTATTTTTAAATACTATTTCTATTTAATAAATTGGATTGAAATATAAAAAGTAGGTGAGATAACTGTGACGTCACTACACACGTTTTCATATAAATTCCATATTAGAAAATCGTTGTGACAGTTCTAAAAAAGAAGCTGATTTGACTAGTAGGAAAGTAGCCAATTATGAAGATCCTTTCAGACTTGGAAAATATTTGCTTCATAACATTTTTTACTGGTGGAGTTGTAATTTTTTATCATTATTACCATTGTCAGCGATGAAATGGATACTAGATTGAAACTAGGCAATTTCTAAAGGCGCTCAAGCTCAAAATAGATCTAATTGTTTACAATCTTTATCTAGTGTAAAACCTTCAGATTTGAGAAAGGTGTCATGTCAAATTATACCCTAAAAATAATGAAAAGTAATGGTGATATCTGGAGCATTTGATTGATTACTAGGGTGGATCAACTATATCTTGTTGTTATTCTGTCCGGTCAGCCAAGAGACAATAGTAGCATAGTTTGTTAGAAGACATTGTACACCACCTTCTGACACGCTTGGTAGACGACCCTCAATGGAAAGGGTTTATAAGTATTAAGTATCACAAAAAAGCGTGTTTGGTAGATTTAAATGCCTAAAAATCAGGTTTTAAAGAGTGATCCAGGAGAACGTAACCATGGCAACGAGTGACAAGAAAAAGTTGATTCACCCACTATGTGTGTATATTTATAATGTGGTTTTTTATCACAGAAACCTAGAAAGCAATCCCCTGGAATGCAACTGCCATACTGCCTGGTTGGCGGGCTGGCTGCGCGTGCGCCGGCTCGCCCCGGGGGCCACATGCGCGTCGCCGCCGCAGTTACGACAAGCGCAGTTACACGCCCTCGACCAGGCGGATTTCAAGTGCGAACGTGAGTACACAGTATAACTTAACCCCTTGTACTACAGTAGAACCTCGATAATTAGTTCGCGGTTCGGATAATCGAAATGTGAGTTTTGGGTTTTGGGACGAGTTAAAAACAAAAACAACACTTTTTACATACCTAAATACAGTACATGATATATACACCGTGTTTTTTTTTATTTCCGTTTATTTCAAGGGTGCATTCCTGAGCTTAAATCAAGTAACTTTCTCAAAGACACCGATATTCTAATTAACTCCATTTCGGAGATAATCAATAATTTATTTTTTTCCTTTATGGCCTCTACAAGCGTGTACACTTGCCTTTGGGCCGGTTTACATATTGATTAGTGTTTAGAATGAGTTCATACATTTCTACTAAATTTAAGTACAATCTCGGTCGATCGATGTTCGAAATGACATTGATATGTCACAGATTTCAATTGTTTGGTTGAGTTAAATGTAAAACCCGTGTTACAACAACACTATTTGCTACTTTTAATTCGTTTTTAAACTTAATTTTTTTTTTGTAAAAAAGCAAAAAAAAAATTTTTTTTTGGTAAATTAACTATGCCGTTTAGTTTTCTTAAACGTACTTAACCATACCCCGAAGTTAACGGAATTCAATAAAAACACGGTGTATAATCGACCAAAGATCTCCCCCGCGAAGTACGCGAAGCACGGCCGTCGTGTACGCTGCTCGCACTGTTGGTGCTTGAGAAAGGATACCTTAGAGGCTCTCTGAACGGATCCCTTTGTTTGACATTAATGATTGAAAGTCATAATGCATTGATTGTACGTATGGATTCTATGGTCCGAAATAAATGTTTTTTTTTTATTGTCAGATTATCATTAGTCATAATTCTGAAACCGTTACTTTCCTAAGGTTATCCCATGGATAGGTTAATTAGGTTCAGGTTAGGTTTGTTTTATAGCAATCCTGAAAAGTTACGCGTTTCTGAGAAAAACCAAATTATGACTAACGAAAATGCGGACAAACAATACATTATGACTTACAACTTTATGGGAAACAATAGAGACCCCACTGCTAAACATGTCGTGCGAGTGAGTAAAAAAAAATACGTGAGTCTAAACCGTAAAATTATTTTAAAGATATTAAATAGGGGCTCTCAAGCCCCTAACGGCTAAAACACGCTCTCATTCTGTATCACTACATAGTATAAAACAAAGTCGCTTCCCGCTGTCTGTCCCTATGTATATATTAGACCTTTAAAACTACGCAACGGATTTTGATGCCGTTTTAATAGATAGAGTGATTCAAGAGGGAGGTTTATGTATAATTTGTTAACCCGTGCCATAGAGAAAAAAAATACATAGAGTGCTCACTCCATACATCAGTTCAGACTATTAATTTCAGTGTCTACATCTAGCATCGAGTAGCGGAACTATGAGTACTGCTACTTGACAATAGATGTAGCACCGACCGGAAAGTCTTATCTCAATAGCATAAGACTTTCCGGTCGGTGCTACATCTATTGTCAAGTAGCAGTACTGATAGTTCCGCTACTCGATGCTAGATGCTAATAGTCTTTTTGGTACTAAAACTGATGTATGGAGTGAGCACTCTATGTATTTTTTTCTCTATGCCCGTGCGAAGCCGGGGCGGGTCGCTAGTTACCTATAACATTATGTTTGTTTCAGCGGAAGACAAAGGTTGTTTAGCAGCAGATTACTGCCCCGTTCAGTGCTCGTGCACCGGCACGGTGGTGCGATGCTCACGCGCACAACTGTCGGCTCTACCCAACAATATACCAAGGCAGACCACTGAATTGTAAGTCTCAACGATACAGGGCTATAACCGCGAAAATCGAAGTTCGGAAATTGCGGCCATTTTTCTCTGCCACTCTAATTACGTGCTTAGCCGACTTATAACAAAACAATCTTTTCAAAAGTCGACTTAATTACTTAAACAAGAAGGTTCACATCAACAGCTCTTACCGGTAGTCAGCAGTAACAATCAACCTCTTTCTATCCTCCTAAGGCCCAAGGTCCTACCTATAGTATCTATTCAGTTCGATGTAATTTAAACCATGTTCAATTGGAACAGAGTCGCTTTTGCTTTGTTTAATTCAATTTTCAAACAACGCAAAATCAACTCTATTTCCTAGTTTAGGTTCAAATTTCAGTTGTCAAATTTTGTTAGTTTCGTTTGTATGGCTGAGCCCTAGGAGGCTATTTGTACATACATATAACGTTTAATTTTATGTTTTAAATTGCAGATACCTAGAATCCAACGATATAACCAGCATCTCACCGGAACAGATCCAGCATCTAACGCAACTCACTCGCCTGGACGTGTCCAACAACAAGATTGGCGTGCTCGCGAATAACACCTTCCAGGGACTCACGAAACTGTCCACGCTTATCGTCAGTTATAACAAGCTGCGGTGTGTTCAGGTGAGCGTATCTACAGTGTGTGTTTAGTTAGTAAATACAACGATATGTGGCTTTCCATTAGAGATGGGTCCTTATTCTTTATTTGCACAAGGATCTAAAGGACCTTTTCTGATGGAAAAGCACATATAACCAGCATCTCAGCGGATCAGATCCACTATGTAACGCAACTCACGCGGCTGGATCTGTCCAACAACAAGATTGGCGTGCTCGCGAATAACACCTTCCAGGGACTCACGAAACTGTCCACGCTCATCGTCAGTTATAACAAGCTGCGGTGTGTTCAGGTGAGCGTATCTACAGTGTGTGTTTAGTTAGTAAATACAACGATATGTGGCTTTCCATTAGAGATGGGTCCTTATTCTTTATTTGCACAAGGATCTAAAGGACCTTTCCTGATGGAAAATCACATATAACCAGCATCTCACCGGAACAGATCCAGCATCTAACGCAACTCACTCGCCTGGACGTGTCCAACAACAAGATTGGCGTGCTCGCGAACAACACCTTCCAGGGACTCACGAAACTGTCCACGCTTATCGTCAGTTACAACACAACAAGCTGCGGTGTATCCACAGTGTGCTTAGTAAATCCAAAGATATGTGGATTTCCATTGAGAAGAGTCTTTATTCTGGGTCTAAAGGACCTTTACTGATGGAAAGCCACATATGACCAGCATCTCAGCGAACCAGATCCAGTATCTAACGTGGCTGGATCTGTCCGACAACAAGATTGGCGTGCTCGCGAATAACACCTTCCAGGGACTCACGAAACTGTCCACGCTTATCGTCAGTTATAACAAGCTGCGGTGTGTTCAAGTAAGTGTATCTACAGTGTGCTTAGTAAATCCAACGATATGTGGCTCTCCATAGAGAAGGGTCCTTACACTTCAGTTGGACCTTTCCATCAGAAAAGGGCTCTTAATAAAACAATAAATAAAATAAATATTTAATCCAACTAATAATGTAATCTAAGATAGCACCCGCGTGCACCAGACCGCGAAATGCACCCGCCCACGAAACGCGGACGCCCTAAAAATCTAGCAAAGTACTTTTTATAGTATTTTATACAATCGTGATATAATGGAGAGCTTTTCAGTCGAGTACCGTGTTTGCCTTAAGTAAAGGTACGAGATTTAAAAGCTTGATTATATCACTATTGTATACAATACTTTTTCTACGAGTCAACAAAAAAAATACTTAAAACTAGTAGAATAATCATATATGTAGGTAAAAAAACCAAAAGTATACAGCTAAGATGCGCGAGCAGTCGCGATACCTTCATACTCGTACGCGCGCCCCGCGCCCCGCGCCCCCGGCCGGTTGGTCAACGACACCTTCTCGTAACTCATGAGGCCCTGGTACTTGCTCCGCGCTTTCGATTGGTCAATTTCATTATAGTCGACTAAACTGTATCGAAATGAATATTATAGTTGACTAAACTGTATCGAAATGAATATTATAGTTGCCTAAACTGTATTGAAATTAAAATTATAGTTGAGTTGGGATCCCATAGTGAAAAAAGTATGCGATTTCACTTTGGTATACGAAGTCTTAATTCAAGCATTGCAGTCGACGAGTAGAAAAACTTCTTTTCTCAAAAATGGACGGCAAAGTCGACGTTGCCGGTTAAAAAATAGGTCGCGAAGTGCGTAGTTTATGGTCATTCAAAAAATTAAAAAGTTAAAAACATTGCAATCTCGATTTCGGGACTGCAATGTTGCATACAAATTCCATTATTTAACGAGTTCCAAACTTTTTAAAACTTTTTTCTACTCCAGCACTTAAATGTGTCAATTAAATGACTGACAGTGATATCTAAAGCAATGTCATTTGAATGCTTTGTCTATAGGCTCATAAGATGACTGCTAGCAGTCATCTTATGAGTATAATACAACTGCTTTATTTTTTTTAAAGATACAAGTTCCGATCATCTTGATTGAAAGAGGTATGTTTTCATTTACAATAATAACTCTTTTTTTTTTTTAAATAATAACTCTTTTTTTTTTAAATAATAACTCAATTTTTTTTAAATAATAACTCTTTTTTTTAATAATCTCTTTTTTTTTTGTTTTTTTTTTTTTTTTTTTTTTTTTTTTTTTTTTTTTTTTTTTTTTTTTTGCTGCAGCTGTCATAGAAAAAGTAATGTATGCAACAGCTCATAATTGGTTCTTAAAATTCTCGGGTCTTTTTTTACAAAACTCGACTACGTCTCGTTTTGTAACTTCGACCCTTGAATTTTAAGAACCCTTATTATATCACTGTTGCATAAACTACTATAAATGGCCATATCAAATGAAGGCATAGGTCTATTAAACAGCCAAACTCAGCACTTATTATTATAATATTTATAATGTTGGTACAGCGACTATTTAGGTGTCTCAAATACGTTGGCGTATTTTCAGCAGAAAAATACACGTCTTTTTTTTTTAAAGGCGGTAAGCAAATCTTTTTAATGGTTTTACTTTATTCTGTGAAAATTAGAACGTTGCTTCTGTAAAATATTTCTATTTCTTGCACCATTTTTGAGAAAAGCACTATATATGACTCGGCTGGAAGGCTACTTGCTGGCTTCGGATTCAATTAAACGGACTCCCAAGGTCGTCCGTTTAAAACGAATCCTCAGCCTGCAAGTAGCTACTTCCGAACCTCGACAATAATGTACTATTATATTTTTGGACCACTGACTATAATTCATCATAATTTTTAGCGCGACGCCCTCAAAGGTCTGACACAGCTCCGCGTCCTGTCTCTCCACGGGAACAACATCTCGATGCTTGCTGATGGCGTGTTCAGAGATTTGGAGTCTATTTCACACGTGTAAGAATGCTTTTTCTTTTAAAAACTACGCGAGTAATCATATATTTCAACTTTGCCTAGATTTTAGATTGACATGTATTCAATAAGAAACATAATCTACTATAGCCTCGCGCCGCCCAATGTACATTAGGATGTACACTCAGTTTCGATGGAATGTCAACCTTAATTAATAACAAAGAAGGTAGCATTTCATTTGCCTCGTAAAATTTTCGAACAAATGAAATTCAACCCAATTGAAAATACAACAAGATTCAAACTTCCTTGGCTATAATTTTGTATAGTGGGCGGCACGAGGTTAAAATCTACTCTATTGTTTATAGAGAAACTTAACAACTGATCTGTACCTATTATAATTATTTCGTTGCGTTACGTTACATATTTTAACATATAGCTGGTCAACCAAATCTTGTCAGTAAAAAAAGGCGCGAAATTCAAATTTTCTATGGGACGTTATCCCTTCGCGCCTACATTTTTCAAATTTGCCGCCTTTTTCTACTGTCAAGATCTGGTTGACCAAGTATACCTACACTATCTTTGGTTCCAACTAGCGACACTAGATGGCGTTGATTGTAGGCTACGTTTTTTAACATTAAAGCATGAGATTGCTCATAATATGTATTTAAGTTTTATTTTAATTGGTTTATATAAATTAACCAAACAAGGCCTTCTGCAAATTTAACAATATAGTTCGCTGATTTCGACATTGATGACGCTAGAGCCCGTCTTATCTCACTTTCGAAATAAATAAACTCTTGTTTACCTCCCAAGTTGTTCTCTTTTCAAAATAAAGGTACCTTCATATTTTGTTTTAACATTATTTGTCTTAACCATTTTTTTTTCTACCAGGGCCCTTGGCTCCAACCCCCTCTACTGCGACTGCTCGACCCGCTGGCTCTCCGAATGGGCCAAGAACGCGGGCGAATACGTCGAGCCCGGCATAGCTCGCTGCGCCGACCCGCCCGCCATGAGAGACAAGCTCATACTGAGCACGCAATCTTCAGCGTTCATTTGCAAAGGTACGTGAGATTGGTTGAGTTGTTGCTTCAATTAGCCGGTAGATGGAGATGATTTTAATTCTTGCCATACTGAATACAATCTTCAGCGTTCATTTACAAAAGTACGTTGTATTAGAGGTGGGTTTCTACATAATTATGCTTATAATAGAAATACTGTGCGCCGACCTTCCAGCTATGAGACATGCGCATTTTTAATTTTTAATAGTGTGAACTTTAACTTTGCGAGAGACTTTGTTTTTAATGTAGCTGACTTGTATCTACCTAAACTTACATCGTCGTATTGCATGGTAGTACGTCTCTCTCAAACTTGCAACGAATATATCGATATATTGAATTTTTTATGCCACTCTAACTGCAGGGTGTGTAAAATATATATACTAATACGTATGAGTTAATTGTTATGTTAAAAAATAAATAAGATTTATTTAAATATGTGAATTGTGATATTCTGTATGTATGTATTTTTTTCTCTATGGTTTTGGTACCAAAAAGACTTTTAATTTCAGTGTCTACATCTAGCGAGTAGCGGTAGCTATCGAGTATCGGAACTATCAGTACTGCTACTTGACAATAGATGTAGCACCGACCGGAAAGTCTTATGCTCAACAACATAACTTTCCGGTCGGTGCTACATCTATTGTCAAGTAGCAGTACTGATAGTTCCGCTACTCGATGCTAGATGCTAATAGTCTTTTTGGCATCTTTTAGGTATCAAAACCGATGTATGGAGTGAGCACTCTTGTCTTACTATATATCTCTATGCCAAAACTGATGTATAGAGTGAGCAATCTATGTATTTTTTTCTCTATGTTCCAGGCAAGCCGCCATCCGACATCGTGTCAAAATGCGACCGCTGCTACAACAACCCGTGCCGCAACGGTGGCGCCTGCTCCGCCACCGCGTCCGGCGGCTTCAAATGCCTGTGCGCGAGGGGCTTCCACGGCGCGACGTGCGACGCGCAGATAGATGCGTGCTACGGCGAACCGTGCGCGAACGGAGTGTGTCAACTGCTTGAGGAGGGTCGATTCCAGTGAGTAGCCTATTTGAGTAGCTTATTTTAAAACTTGTGACTATTTACCAGCTAGATGGCGCTGTACTCAACTTTGCAACTGTACTCAACGATGCGCAGGGGGGCTACCGCGAAAACCGAAATTCGCAAATTGCGGGATCTTTCTCGTTTACTCTTATTAAGACGTAATTAGAGTAACAGCTGTGCGCAGAATACGTGCTACGGCGAGCCATGCGCGTATGGAGTTTGTCAACTGCTTGAGGAGGGTCGATTCCAGTGAGTAGCCTATTTGAGTAGCTTATTTTAAAACTTGACTATTTACCAGCTAGATGGCGCTGTACTCAACTTTGCAACTGTACTCAACGATGCGCAGGGGGGCTACCGCGAAAACCGAAATTCGCAAATTGCGGGATCTTTCTCGTTTACTCTTATTAAGACGTAATTAGAGTGACAGCTGTGCGCAGAATACGTGCTACGGCGAACCGTGCGCGAACGGAGTGTGTCAACTGCTTGAGGAGGATCGATTCCAGTGAGTAGCCTATTTGAGTAGCTTATTTTAAAACTTGACTATTTACCAGCTAGATGGCGCTGTTCTCAACTTTGCAACTGTACTCAACGATGCGCAGAATACGTGCTACGGCGAACCGTGTGCGAATGAAGTTTGTCAATTGCTTGAGGAGGGGCGGTTTCAGTAAGTAGCTTATTTGAGTAGCTTATTTTAAAACTTGTGACTATTTACCAGCTAGATGGCGCTGTACTCAACTTTGCAACTGTACTCAACGATGCGCAGAATACGTGCTACGGCGAACTGTGCGCGAATGGAGTTTGTCAATTGCTTGAGTAGGGTCGATTCCAGTGAGTAGCTTATTTTAAAACTTGTGACTATTTACCAGCTAGATGGCGCTGTACTCAACTTTGCAACTGTACTCAACGATGCGCAGAATACGTGCTACGGCGAGCCATGCGCGTATGGAGTTTGTCAATTGCTTGAGTAGGGTCGATTCCAGTATTTTAAAATTTGTGACTTTATCAGCTAGATGGCGTTGTACTCAACTTTGTGTAGCATCTGGCTCATAATTGTTGACCTATAGACCAAACGGTACGTTTCTTATAAGTCAGTAGACTTCCATTCAAATGTTCATGCGCAAGGTTTCTACTTCGTGACGTGTGATGCGCAGATAGATGGCGTTGCCTTGAATAAAGGCCATTCCAGTGATAATATGAGAATTGTTGTAAAATTTGTATTTTTGCAAGCTAATGACAAACTTGTAGTGTCTCTATTACTCGGGATATAGAGTAAGTACCCATGTAGGTACTTTTATTTATATTACCTTCTTTTTTTAGCTGCTCATGCCAGCCGGGCTACACCGGTGTGCGTTGTGAGGTCAATATAGACGACTGCGCAGCACACCGCTGCCAGAACAACGCGACATGCATCGACCAGTTGGAGGGGTACTCCTGCCAATGTGCGCCTGGATATATGGGTGAGAAATACTAGAATATTGCTTTATATCGGCCCGATCAGTTCAACATGTAAGCCGACGACGATTTCCTCGCGGACGCTCCGACTGTGGAATGAGCTCTCTTCCGAGGTTTTCCCGAGGGTCTACAGTATGGGGTTCTTGGGGAGTGTACAGGTTTTTAAATGGTCGGCAACGCGCATGTAACACCTCTGGAGTTGCAGGCGTCCATAGATTACGGTGACTGCTTTCCACCAGGCGGCCCGTATGCTTGTTT
The DNA here is from genome assembly GCF_948474715.1 of Cydia amplana. NCBI lineage: Eukaryota > Metazoa > Arthropoda > Insecta > Lepidoptera > Tortricidae > Cydia > Cydia amplana. The sequence goes on along the minus strand of NC_086093.1, from coordinate 2,723,480 downwards.
GCCACCGATGTGGCATAAAAGAAAACGAAAGCATATACCCTTTATTTCCGAAACTACTGAGTCAAAAGTTTTTAAAAAAATACACAGTTCTTTACCTATAGATGACAGGAAAATCTACTAGAAATGTGCAGTCAAGCGTGAGTCGGACTTAATATACCCTTGGAAAGCGAGTCCGAAACGCACGTTACTTGGCCGGTTTTTAAAGTAATTTTACTTTAAGTCAATTTAAACAGGGGACATTCGTTTGATACTATGTATACGATTTGAATTGTTATGTTTTCAGTTACTCATTATCGGTTAGGTATGAACGGACTGCAACGGAATGGAATTTGCTCGGAGGATATAATCTGGTTATATCATCTAAGCCCTAAGAGAATTTGTTATTAATTTTAAACAAATAGTAAGTATGTAATTTTACAATTTCCCTGTCGTTCTCAGGCGACTTCTGCGAGAAGAAAATCCCCTTCTGCACATCAGAGTTCAACCCCTGCGCCAACGGCGCGACCTGCACCGACCATGGCAGTCATTACTCGTGCACCTGCCCACGGGGGTATTCTGGACAGAACTGCACCACTAACGCTGATGACTGCGTCAATCATATGTGCCAGGTAATCTTCAGCATAACTTGTTAGTTCTTCTGTAGTTGCCTGTGATATTGGTCTAGTTCAGGGGTCACCAAATGGCGGACCGCCGACCTACTTTATTTTTTTACTTAATTAATAAACTCCACAAACTCAAGTAGATATGGACCGCGTTGGTCATTTTTTTAAGAACCTGCTCTACCCCTGTAGAAACTAATTGGTGACCCCTGGTTGTGAATGCACGACAATGGGTCCATATTTCCGGTGTTTGAATTTTTCCTGGCCAGTTCATTGGCTGCATCGTATCCTCTTGGCTTAGGCTTCGATGGCATTTGAGTATGAACTCTGTTGTGAATGTAAATAAATTTACCTGAATTTTTTGTAAAGTTTGATGCATTGTCGCAGAATGGCGCCACTTGCGTAGACGGCCTCGATGAGTACAAATGCGTCTGCTCCGCTGGCTACGCCGGCCGCTACTGCGAAGCCGCACCGCACGCCGCTCTGGGGACGTCACCGTGCGCCCATCATGACTGCGTGCACGGAGTGTGCTATCTGCCCACGGCCGCGCTGGCGTTGCAGGTAGTGTAGCCACACAACGATAGAGGGCGCTGTAGTTAGTTATATATATTTTTTGTAAGGGCTAGAGAAGTGCAAGAAACAGGAAAAAAATAAAGTGCTCTGGAGTTGCAGGCCGTATGCTTGTTTGCCACCGTCGTGGTATAGAAAAAGACGCCTTAAGCCGCTCTAATTGTGGCCATCAGTGTGCTATCTACCCACGGCCGCGCTGGCGTTGCAGGTAGTGTAGCCCCACAACGATAGAGGGCGCTGTAGTTAAATGTAGACATATCACTGTATGTGGAAGGGCTAAAAAAGTGCCTTAAGCAGCTCCAGGGACTTGACCCTCTGCACATCATAATTGTGTGCTAAATTGTTTATGAATCTCATACCTTTAAACGAGCAATTCTTGTTTATTTATATATATATATTTTGGGGATCTCGGAAACAGCTAAAACGATTTCGATGAAATTTGCTATAAGTATAGGTGTTATCGGGGGCGAAAAATCGATCTAGGTAGGTCTTATAGCTGGTCAAGCAGATCTTGTCAGTAGAAAAAGCCGCGAAATTCAAATTTTCTATAGGACGATATCCCTTCGCGCCTACATTTTTCAAATTTGCCGCCTTTTTCTACTGACAAGATCTACTTAACCAGCTACTTATATATCTGGGTAAACGCGCATTTTTGAGTATTTATCATATATTTTCTGAGCAGAGCTCGTCTCCCAGATATTATGTATTTATAGTGATAACTGTGTACACGGTAGTATAATTAAACCGCAGTGGCTGTTCTACAGGACGACATTATGATGGAGCGCATGCACAACGCGCCGGGCGACTACCTCTGCAAGTGCGCGCCCGGCTACTCTGGTACGTAATAAAGCCATTTTGTTTATATAGTTTGTCAAGCCGGATATGTCAGTAGCAATGTAAAGCAAACTAAAGTATGGTATCCCTAGGAAACGAACAAAAAGCAGCAATGTACATCGAACATCGATGAAATGTAAACAAAACAGTTCCACAGATAAGATAGAAATGACACGCGATTTTCGAATATTTCAAACGTAGTGTTGCTAACCCGCGATTTTTCAAATCTGCCGCCTTTTTCTACTGACAAGATTTGCTTGAACGAGTATATGTGTACCACTAAGGGCCAGGTGCACCAACCACATTTGACAGACTGATCAACATCACTCGGCAGAGAACTATGAAAACTCCCAAACAATAAAATTTTGCGAACGCTTTAACGGTGACAGGCGGTTTGGTGCAACCGATTCTAAGTATACTTACAACTTATTACATTACGAACAAACGAAGATATTTGTTAAAAATAATTTAATTTGTTTAGAATAAATTTAAAAGTGGAATAATTACTGTCCTAGGTGTGAATTGAACTCACGGCCTCTGGATCGATACTCCGTGAGTTAAAGTCTCACCCAGGACAGTAGTTTTTCCACTTATAAATTTGTTCTAAGCTTAATAGCATCATTCGCAAACATTCCTACTTGTTTAAAATAATTCGTCGTTATCGAAAATTTGTGTAGAAGGCAGCACCGTATCTCTCCCTATACCGTAAACCCGTACCTAAAAATTTTATTCTAATCAAATTGAAATAACTAAAGATTAAATTACCAAGATCTCCAACCAACAATTCTACAATTCGTTTATTCACAGGCCGCCTCTGCGAGTACCTCACATCGCTCACGTTTAACCACAATGACTCATTGGTTGAACTCGAGCCACTGCGCACGGCACCTCAAGCTAATGTCACTCTCGGTAAGCAGTAAGCACTAGTGCCATCTAGTTTATGAAACGAATATTGGACTTATACTCTATTACTACAAGCGCCATCTAGTTTATGATACGGGCAGCCTTAGTACCTCACATCGCTCACGTTTAACCACAATGACTCATTGGTTGAACTCGAGCCACTGCGCACGGCATCTCAAGCTAATGTCACTCTCAGTAAGTGCTACTTAACTATACTTTGTATCTTTAGGTATTTAAATAAAACTAAACAAAAAAATTGTACATTTTCGGGTTATTATAGTTAACCAACCAAATACAAAACCGCCTGGATCTGTCACTGAACGACTTGACTTTAAGCTACTCTATTTGATCGTGTAATGTTCTCATCTACCCTCAAGAGGCTCAAGGAGTCATTTGAGGGTAGATTTTGTTTACTTTTGTTTCAATACCAAAGATACAGACTGTAGTACAAGCGCCATCTAGTGTATTAACTAAACCACCGTAACCAAAGTATTCCTAATATTGTCTTCGGTTACCGCGATAGTTATTACTCATATATAATCCGTTTTAATAGTTTTATTTCAAAAGTATTCCTATTAAATACAATTTTTTGTTTCTTCGCCGTTGCCTCTTTTAATTCCTTCTAATCAATTAGGTGCTTTTATAAATCTAACGTGCTTATAATAAAATCATGTAATTATGTATTAATGTAAGGCCTGAGTGGAAGCTCGAGTTGTGCGTGCAGCGGGGCGGGGCGTGCGGCGTGCATGTTAAACAAATGCGCACGTATAGGAGCGGCCTTAGTGCACGCTGCTCACATCACGCGTGAGCCCACAGCCACGCTGCACGCCCCGCCGAACGCTCCGCCCCGCCGAACGCTCCGCTCCGAGCGTCCACTCAGACCTTACACTGCATAAAATGGAATCTAGCGTTGACTGTCACATTGTAAGAAACCTATTTATTTCAGTATTCAGCACAACTCAGCACCACGGCGTGCTGATGTATTTCGGCGACAATGAGCACCTCGCTGTTGAGCTGTTCAACGGTCGCATACGCATCAGCTACGATGTCGGCAACCATCCCACTTCTACAATGTATAGGTAAGTTCCACTTCTCTTACACGGACACACACACACACACACACACACACACACACACATAATAGGGAGTATCCTCCTATGGCCCAGCCACACAAACGAAGCATCCAAAATTTGCCACTGAAATTTGAACCTAAACTGTAGGAAATAGAGTTGATTTTGCGTTGTTTGAAAATTGAACGAAACGATGCAAAAGCGACTCTGTTCCAATTGAACATGGTTTAAATTACATCGAACTTAATAGATACTATAGGTAGGACCTTGGGCCTTAGGAGGGTATTACTGCAATGTTTTGCCGCCAGAGTGCAGCACTAGTGACTTAAGTGTACCATAGAGTAACTTATACATACTGTACCTTAAACTGTTTTTTGACAAGTTGTCACAGACAATCAAATATGACATTGATACATCAAGGCGGTTTGTTTACAAAGGGCCTACCGGGAAACGCGAAATCGAAACTCAGCTGCCTGCCTCTTTATCGCTGATGTGACAGAGAAGTTAGATAACAATATTTTGACTCTCTCGTTTGCGGTAGACCCTTAGATTGTCACTTATTGTGGGAGTGGCGGCCCCTACGCAGACTTTCGCGTAATATTCCCTATTAGTCAGACACGAATTTTATTCACGTTAGTTACCTTAAGTGTAAGGCCTGAGTGGACGCTCGGAGCGGAGCGTTGGGCGGGGCGTGCAGCGTGGCTGTGGGCTCACGCGTGACGTGAGCAGCGTGCACTAAGGCCGCTCCTACACGCTTGCATTAGTTTAACATGCACGCCGCACACCCCGCCCCGCTGCACGCACAACTCGAGCGTCCACTGAGGCCTTACAGTAAGTTTTTTTTTCTTAGCTTTGAAATGGTGTCGGACGGCGCGTACCACAAGGCGGAACTAGTCGCAGTAAAGAAAAACTTCACTTTGCGAGTCGATGACGGTCCGGCACGCTCCATCATCAATGAAGGTGACGCGTCTCTTTCTATCTAGTGTGTTAGAGAGGGACGAATGCTGTCATCTTCGAACACAAGGCGGAATTAATGCGGATAATCTATAACTATATGTCGGGAATCGTGGGCGTAAATATCATACTATCAGGAGCACATCAGGACCTTCAATCATTGATGGCGAGCCCTCGTCAATGAAATACGTTATTCAACTCGCAGTCTTTACTGGATAAGACTGATTACAAATCATATCACACGTTACACTTCTTATTCAAAGCAAACCAGTGGATTAGACCCAGGAACCGCCACAGACGTCATCTTCTCCCGTTCATTCTCTGATCTCATCTGAAGATTGATTGACAGCATAACTTCAATTGTTCTGGATTTCATTTGTTTTTGACAGCGCACTCTATGACGCCTTGGCGGAACTGCGCCGAACGCCACTCAGGTGTACACATAACACCCTAGTTTGCTCTATTTGTCAAAGATTGCATGATAAAACGCCTCTCAAAGGCGATAGATGGCACAATTCAATCATTCTCCGACATATCTCTCTTCTTCCTCGCGTTATCCCGGCATTTTGTTTTGTCACGGCTCATGGGAGCCTGGGGTCCGCTTGACAACTAATCCCACGAATTGACGTAGGCACTAGTTTTTACGAAAGCGACTGCCATCTGACCTTCCAACCCAGAGGGGAAACTAGGCCTTATTGGGATTAGTCCGGTTTCCTCACGATGTTTTCCTTCACCGAAAAGCAACTGGTAAATATCAAATTATATTTCGTACATAAGTTCCGAAAAACTCATTGGTACGAGCCGGGGTTTGAACCCGCGACCTCCGGATTGAAAGTCGCACGCTCTTACCGCTAGGCCACCAGCGCTTATTAATCATTCTCCGACATATATATTATGTTATTCAATGCTCGGTTTTCCTTATTTCTTAATTGTTTAACTTAGAGTTTAATATTTCAGGCAACAAGGAATACCTCCGTCTCGAGCGGCCTATGTATATCGGCGGTGTGCCAGAAGATGTCGCTAGGGACGCGTTCAGCAAGTGGCACCTCCGTAACATTACCAGCTTTAGAGGTAAGCTTCTAAATTAAAGTTTCATTGATTTTGATTGATGTGTGAAATCCAAGATATTTTTCACACCACCTATTCGGAAAAGAGCTTTTTCTTCCCTGCTAGGAGCGATCAAAGTGGCACTTTTCCTCCCTGCTAGGAGGGATCAAAGTGGCACTTTTCCTCCCTGCTAGGAGGGATCAAAGTAACACTTTTCTGCACACTATTTTTACATTTTTTTTGCACATTATTTTTTTAGCTTAAATAATCTGTTTAAGCATCAGATTGTGTCAACACTAAGATTTTTTATTTTCCTCAAATAGTTGATGTGAAAGTATGTGTCACACGGTATCAAAATTATTTCGAATGCCGCCTGTTTATTTTTGTGACAACAATGAAAGAATACTGAAAATAGGTTCAACTTGATCCAATACATCAGATTATGTAGCGATGCTACACGGTTTCCCATACTAAAAACATACTACACAACCTGCAATGAATGAGTGTCGCATTTCCGACAAAATAACATATACCAAAGTATGACAATTATGTAAAACTGTAGTATACCTTCTCAGCTGTAGGTTGATCAAAATACCCCGCCTCCTGGCTGGCTAGATTCGAAGAAACAAGCCCAAAGAGAATGCCACTCGAACGGAACTTGTCACCCGGGTTGTGCTGAAATTACTGGACTGAACCTGGCTTTGCGCATATCAAAATGATCCTTGTGATCCACTCTAACTGCTCAAATAGGTCACATCCTAATCTAATTAGTATTTTAGAATCATTTATAAAATTGCTTAAAATTATAAATCATAAATATGTGGGTCCTCCATCGTTCGACAGAAGAAACGTCAAAATAAACGAAGGTTTCGTTACTGCATAGGCAGGGAAGATATTCCGAACGAAACAATGTAGGAAATAGTAATAAAAGATGTAATTATTAATTATTATTGTTAACAACTTAAAATAATTCAAGTATTAATGAACATTTGTATTTTACAAGAATTACTGGATTTAAAAAATGCTCGAGTTGGTTTGAAGTTTAATGCATTGATGTGAATCGAAACGCAATTGACGGGTTGGTGGACTTTTCGAGAGGTGACAGGGCAGAACACTTGGGGGGTTTTTGGGTTTGTCGGGACGACGTGGGCTGGAAGCTTGTCCTAGATCGATTGTGGGAAAAATTGTCACGTCTCCTCCTGCCGCCCGGCTCAGCCGGTGGGAACTCGGACTATGATGTAGGCCCGTTTCCGTGGGTGAATCGCGTGGGTGATTCGCGTGAGTGAAGTGCGCGTTCCGGTGTACCCTTCGCCGCCTTCCGAAGGGGAAACATGGTGGACAGTCGTGCTCCCGCGCACGTCAGCGTGTGCCGCCAGCTTGGCGGCGCGGCGCATTGACGCCGCGTCCCATAGCCGTAGGGCACGGCCCCGACCCGCAGACCGTGCGTCAGGCGGCCCAGAGCGCCGCTTGACGATCCCGAGGCTCTTCATGCGGTCCCGCCCGCGAAGATACCGGCTGCCGCGGACCGTTCTCGCCCTGGCTTAAAGAAGTTAAGGCTCGACGAACGGCCGCCGCCTTCTGACCACATCCGCCTGCTGCGGCCAGCAGCAGTGTTTCTCCGGATAACGACCTTGCGCCGGATTCGTGAGTGCACCAAACTTTAGTGTTAGATTTTGGCCAAAATCTCGCGTCCCGTTTGATCTCGCGGCCGTATTTTTAAGGCTCTAGGACTATATTAACGTTCCCCCTCAGCGGTCGGGGTATTCTCTGTTTCCCAGCGCCCGCATCTAGCGAGGTGCCATGTAAATAAGGTCTGTCACCGATTTGGAAAGTAAATTGCATGATACACATTTGGCCTTATCCTTTATAGCGCCCTATCCCTACTCTCATAACCAGGTTTAAAGCAACAAGAGGTCCTTGTATTTCAATGGTTCAGTGTCTTGCTGCGAGCCTTATCCGGCATCTATTGTTGAGCATTTAAAAGTGTTGAAAGCATAATCTTAACAAACCACAACTATTCGGCCATCGCCGCTTCAAAAAATTCTCATTTTTATACACTACAATGGCGCCCGAACTTAAAAGCTTTCTAAACATTTACCCTGGTTACTGTGAGCTTGGAAAGGTGATAATAACAATTTATAAAAAAAATTGTCATTTAAAAAAAAAACTTAATATTTAAAAAAAATTGTTGAATTATTGGAGTTAAAAACACAATGTCAATTAATTTGTAAGTTTGCTTGTGGCAGGGTAGCAATTTTATCAATTATTATAATTTTTATTAGGCTACACTATGACTAATTAGCATAGCGCTCAGCCACTTATTATTTTTTTCACCACGCTCCATTTGAGAGCATAGTGGTAATTTATTTTAACACTTCAGGTGCAAAGTGAAGTGTTATCAATTTATTATACTTTATTACATACCCTGACACAAGCAAACCAGCTTTTTCACCGACATGCCGGACGGGGAAGGAGAGGAATTTCATGAAGTAGGTGGGGTAGATAGCTAAGCCACCCACCCCTACCCGTGTCTAATACCTCATTGTTTAATACGCGACCACTGGGTGCCGCATTGGACACCCGCCCGCCCGGTCAACCCATTTCCCACACATTTCAAAAGTATTAAAATATTTATCCACTTTTACTTGTCAAACCAACTCAAACTTAACATTCTGAAGACTTAGTAGGATAGACGAGACGCTCTAAATTATTTTTTTCGGTTTTGACTTATTCGGTTCTAAATAGAACTATTTTATAGAACTTAAATGTTCACATTATTTGTTTTGTTTGAAATTTGAGGAAATTGGCCTTAGTACCAACCTCAATTCCAGCTATCTTTGCATAGCATTTTTTATGTTGTACTGAAACATGCACCATTTGTATTCGCTAAAGGTAGGGAGATGTCGACGAACGGCATGCTGCATTCCACATGGAGTAGTATTCCTGATTTGTCACATAACCTCCGAATTTCCGACTGCTAGAGCAAACCGCTTTGTAGTTAAGGTAATCTGAAAAAATTCAGTTACCATTTAATCTCAGAGCATTGGTTAAGTGACATTATGCTCAAAATTGTATTTTACAAGGTGTATTTTCAAGCTACCAACTTATTTTTATTTTTCGGGTGAACTTCGGTAACAACCCATTTTTTTTGAGTATGCATACTTCCTTGACTCATTTGGTCAAGATTTTTTCAAGTGTTTTCTGGAAAACCTTATTTTTTTGTGACTACACACCCTAAGGGTCCAGGGTGATTCATTTATATGGGATATAACTCACTGACTTTGACATGAAAAAGAAAACCAAGTTTTTTCTTTTTCACGTAGTGTAAGCCCGCTGGCTACACATTGGAATATGACTTGAGTGTGAGCTACAAGTTAGCCTCCACTATAAGTGCAATTACTAGGTATAAACTAGCAACTAGTTACCACATTCCATTAAGGTACTAGTAGTTTTATAGTTATAGGCATATAAGCATAGTAGAGCATGCTATATTAAAACATAATTATTAGTATTGTACTATGTATATGACTACTAGTAATATACTAAATAGTAAGAATTGAAAAATATAGTTGAAAATACTTGATATTTAAATTAGGTTTTAAATACATTAGTTAACCATAAAATAGAGATTAGCTTATTGGTAGTTACATTGAAAGTGGTTAGACCACTCAACTTAGGATTATTTTAAATGAAATCCAAGGGATATTTTTAGTTAGGTTGTAGAAACCACAGTGTACTAGCTAGACACTGTGATTTCCAATACATAACATACAAGGATAAAGGTCTAGGACATAGGTCTAACAAGTAGTAATAAAACTTTATAGTCCAAGAGACGGACATAGGTAGACTAAGTTTTAATAATAGCCGGCATGCTCAACATATAAGTCTAAGCTTAGGGTATAACAATGATATATGTCAAATGTATATGTATATATATGCATGCATAATTAACGTCCTAATAGACTTGTTGATTTCGGGAAAAATTCTCCGGTTACCCCGGCTGCCTCGGTTAAGCGGACTTAACCTCTTTGCCGAGAGAGGGGATATTGTAGCGATGCTACACGGTTTCCCATACTAAAAACATACTACACAACCTGCAATGAATGAGTGTCGCATTTCCGACAAAATAACATATACCAAAGTATGACAATTATGTAAAACTGTAGTATACCTTCTCAGCTGTAGGTTGATCAAAATACCCCGCCTCCTGGCTGGCTAGATTCGAAGAAACAAGCCCAAAGAGAATGCCACTCGAACGGAACTTGTCACCCGGGTTGTGCTGAAATTACTGGACTGAACCTGGCTTTGCGCATATCAAAATGATCCTTGTGATCCACTCTAACTGCTCAAATAGGTCACATCCTAATCTAATTAGTATTTTAGAATCATTTATAAAATTGCTTAAAATTATAAATCATAAATATGTGGGTCCTCCATCGTTCGACAGAAGAAACGTCAAAATAAACGAAGGTTTCGTTACTGCATAGGCAGGGAAGATATTCCGAACGAAACAATGTAGGAAATAGTAATAAAAGATGTAATTATTAATTATTATTGTTAACAACTTAAAATAATTCAAGTATTAATGAACATTTGTATTTTACAAGAATTACTGGATTTAAAAAATGCTCGAGTTGGTTTGAAGTTTAATGCATTGATGTGAATCGAAACGCAATTGACGGGTTGGTGGACTTTTCGAGAGGTGACAGGGCAGAACACTTGGGGGGTTTTTGGGTTTGTCGGGACGACGTGGGCTGGAAGCTTGTCCTAGATCGATTGTGGGAAAAATTGTCACGTCTCCTCCTGCCGCCCGGCTCAGCCGGTGGGAACTCGGACTATGATGTAGGCCCGTTTCCGTGGGTGAATCGCGTGGGTGATTCGCGTGAGTGAAGTGCGCGTTCCGGTGTACCCTTCGCCGCCTTCCGAAGGGGAAACATGGTGGACAGTCGTGCTCCCGCGCACGTCAGCGTGTGCCGCCAGCTTGGCGGCGCGGCGCATTGACGCCGCGTCCCATAGCCGTAGGGCACGGCCCCGACCCGCAGACCGTGCGTCAGGCGGCCCAGAGCGCCGCTTGACGATCCCGAGGCTCTTCATGCGGTCCCGCCCGCGAAGATACCGGCTGCCGCGGACCGTTCTCGCCCTGGCTTAAAGAAGTTAAGGCTCGACGAACGGCCGCCGCCTTCTGACCACATCCGCCTGCTGCGGCCAGCAGCAGTGTTTCTCCGGATAACGACCTTGCGCCGGATTCGTGAGTGCACCAAACTTTAGTGTTAGATTTTGGCCAAAATCTCGCGTCCCGTTTGATCTCGCGGCCGTATTTTTAAGGCTATAGGACTATATTAACGTTCCCCCTCAGCGGTCGGGGTATTCTCTGTTTCCCAGCGCCCGCATCTAGCGAGGTGCCATGTAAATAAGGTCTGTCACCGATTTGGAAAGTAAATTGCATGATACACATTTGGCCTTATCCTTTATAGCGCCCTATCCCTACTCTCATAACCAGGTTTAAAGCAACAAGAGGTCCTTGTATTTCAATGGTTCAGTGTCTTGCTGCGAGCCTTATCCGGCATCTATTGTTGAGCATTTAAAAGTGTTGAAAGCATAATCTTAACAAACCACAACTATTCGGCCATCGCCGCTTCAAAAAATTCTCATTTTTATACACTACAATTAACATATCCGAAATCAATTGAAGTTTTTATACAAAATAATACGTTAACTTACCCGGGGGTACTATTAACACAAGTTACATTTATTCAACTGTAGGCATTTTTCTCAACAAAAATTAATTAAAATAATATCGAATTTTGTCTAAGACATACCTTTGCCTAAAATGCTCAATAACCTCGGTTACGTTTTGCATCTACCTACCAAACACTATGTATATTTATTACTACGTAATCTAATTTATTGACAGTAATTTAAATGTAATAAGTAATTTAAATGTAAATATTTTACTTCGCTCAAAAGTTACGTTTTTTCTGTTTATTTCTCACTGCACCCTTGACGCTAGGGATGTTTGACTGGCAGAATGCCTATAGGGGCATTAAGTCCGCCTGTTGTACTCTTTAATGTGCAATAAAGTTTTAAAATAAAATATAGTACCTACATTACATACCTAGGGAGGCGAATTCGTAAATGCTCCAGATCCTGCGATCTGTTTGTGGCCCGAACTGAAGGTAGGCTTTACGAATTACCGCCCGTGGTTTGTCTAAAGTTTTACGTCTCGCCTCGGCCAGGAAGTGAGATTTTCTTCTCCCGTAGCGGGAAGAAATTCCCACTTACGGGTCTAGGGTGACGTAAATTAACCTTTTGAACGCCACAGACGGCTTTAGGTTGGCATTATTTATTCACACAACTAAATTTTACCCCCGTGGCGTCAGTGGCACGGCAAATGGACGCGCCGTTTGGCGTTCAAAAGGTTAAGAGCCAACAGGAGTGGTCATTTCTCCATACAAACGTACTCGACTGTTTCCTCCGTGGGTTTTGAAGCTAGAGCAATGATTTTTTCAACACAGATTAATATTGTCAATATCTGTGTCGGACCGTTTTGCTTTTTTTGATATTTTTGTTATTTAAGGCGCTAGAGCCCTTCAAATATGTCCAAAATGGCCTAATCGATTATGACGCAATGAGAGGCGTGGTATTCAAAACTGATATCAATTAGCCAATAAAGCAAAACGGTCCGACACAGATAATTTCATAATCATTCAGATTTTCAAATTTGGTTACGATTGGTTAAGTTTTGGAGGAGGAAACAGTCGAGTACGAAACCTCGATTTTTGACATTTTTACGCAGGATTTTTCGCCTTGTCCTTATCGCACTAGTTTTAGGAGCCGCTTCCGTTAGCGAGACGGGTATATTTACCTAAAATAATATTTAAATCTCAGCTCCTGTTTCGTCTTAAATGATTGTCCCCCCAGGTTGCGTGAAGGAAGCCTGGATCAACCACAAGCGCGTGGACTTCGTGAACGCGGCGCGCGTGGCGCGCGCGGCCGCGGGGTGCGGGGAGGACGAGCCCGCCGCGCCGGCGCCGCCCGCCGTGCTGCAGGACCCGCACCACGCCCCGGTATAGTTTGTAGCTTTCTAGTAGAGCCCGAAGGCTTATCCTATTGTCTATTGTTCAGTAAAACCGCACTTGCTACTTACCTGCAAAAAAGGGTCTTCATTATTCTATTTGGCACCTGAGCGCGGGCTAGTCCAACGCTCAAAAAACCAGTGTAGGTGCGCTCTCCGATAACGCGCCTTTGTTACGCATCTCGATGACACATTTTAGACTGGTTCTGTAGCGTCCGACTCGCCGGCACTCAGTAACCGAAGTACCGATTTTTTATGCAGGTGGTTGTGGCACGTGGCACGAGCGGTGTTTCTTAACAATAGACAATAGGATTAGCCTTCGGGCTCTATTAGAAAGCTACAAACTATACCGACCGGCCTGAGCCTATCTATCTCTTATTTGTACCTCTATACACGATGATTTTTAGGGTCCCGTACCCAAAGGGTAAAAACGGGACCCTATTACTAAGACTCCGCTGTCCGTCCGTCTGTCCGTCCGTCCGTCCGTCTGTCACCAGGCTGTATCTCACGAACCATCATAGCTAAACAGTTGAAATTTTCACAGATGATGTATTTTTGTTGCCGCTATAACAACAAACACTAAAAACGGAATAAAATAAAGATTTAAGTGGGGCTCCCATACGACAAACGTCATTTTTGACCGAAGTCAAGCAACGTCGGGCGGGGTCAGTACTTGGATGGGTGACCGTTTTTTTTGCTTGTTTTGCTCTATTTTTTGTTGATGGTGCGGAACCCTCCGTGCGCGAGTCCGACTCGCACTTGGCCGGTTTTTTAATCGGTGATCAGGAACATTTTTTCTAACTCAGTAATTGATGTAGATCACGTTGAAGTCGTAATGACATGGAAACAAACTTGTTTTTTTTTTTAAATCATAATTTTAATTTTGAGATCAATTTTATCCTAAAATCCTTGTCACTCTACTAATCGGTATCTATGAATTATAGCCTCTTTACAAACTTAATGGCAATTGATAATTTATGAGTAACAACTTGTCATTGTCATTGTCATATGCATAAACAAACTCATAAATTCGTCAAATTTCCCGCCATATCAATGGCACTTGACGTATCGTAGTTACTTCATGTAGGATAACCATGTATTTATTGGTTATTAGTTTTAATTATGTTTTAACTTTCAATTAATTAAACAGTGAGATAATTGCGTGAGATCTAGCCTAATATGTTTAATTTGAGCTAGATATTAATATTTTTCTACTCCTGATCACCGATTAAAAATCATCGTGTATAAGCTATACCTGGATACCATCTAGTGATATTCTAGGTTGTTACTTGTTAACTAAAAAATAAGCTACTCGGCTCGCTTTTATCTTTTGTCGACGAACTCGTCCCGAAGGCTTGCCCCTCCGTGCTACAGGGCCCCCACCATTCTCAAGTCAGTCTCTGTCTCTTTCCATTATATGTAAACTGCGCGTGAACGCCATCTAGTGACGTTTTAGCTACTAACCAAAAAATAAGCAACCAAAATAAGCTACTTAGCTCGCTGTTACTTTTTTACCCGCGCCGCGTCCTTAATCTTAATTAGGGATGTAACGATACATGATTTTGCCGATACGATACCGATACCGATATTTAAAGTAAATAATCGGCGATACCGATATCGATAGCCTGGTAGTTAGTTAATAGGTAAATCAAATAAATAAAGAATTATATCCTTTATATGCATAAACCATACTTATGTTTAATAGACACTCGATTTTAAAAAGTGTGAAAAACTGAAAAATAAAAATAAAGAAAAATATATTCCTATTAGGAAAATAGCACGATTATAGCAGCTTCACTGTTACGTTGAGTAAGTTATATATCGTAGTAAAACTTACGTAAGTTTTGACAAATCAAGTTAAAACTGAGGTGAAGAATATTCTTGCCCACTAAAATACCTTACTGTGGGTTGTTTACATTTTGTTACGATATCGGGCGTATTTAAATCGGCGATGCCGATTATATCGCCCGATATATCGTATCGGTATCGGTATCGTTACATCCCTAATCTTAATCGTCAACAGTATGAACTTGAAGTAAAACAACGGAGATTTTTCACCAAAATGCGATCTCTTTCAGACAACTCGCATGTAACACCTATGGATTTGCAGGCGTTCATAGGCTACGGTGACTGCTATAAAAAAAACTTTTACTTCGGTTGGTGTTTGTCAATAAACGAATATGGTCTTGCATACGGTGCCTGTGGTCACCACGTCAGCAGTCGTAATCACACTAATCATACTTATAGCTGGTCAACCAAATCTTATCAGTAAAAAAAGGCGCGAAATTCAAATTTTCTATGGGACGATATCCCCTCGCGCCTACATTTTTCAAAGGGTATAGCCGGGTAAGCATGGCCAAACTGCCCTTAGCGAAAAAAACAATTTCCTTTTACTGGATTATTAACCTATGTATATGTAGTGCATTCACCAAATATTAAGCCTCAAATGCTTCAGATTTAAAAAAAAAATGCAAAAAAAGAAAAATCATTTTTATTTTATTACAGCCAAAGTACTAATCCGATTTCTTTGTAATTTGGGTATGTTGTATATACAATTAAGGTCGCTTTCTGAAAAAAATAATATTGAATTATCTCTTAAAATAATAGTAAAAAATTTAGATGAAAATTTTCAGAAAAATAAAAAAAATACATGCGAGATAGCGACAGTTATCAAATTTACATATTTCATGTAGAATTTAATAATGTTTAACATATATTTTTTTCAAAAATTAAAATCGGGATTAACAGTGTTAAAAACTCGAATTTGTAACATCCCATAATACCTTCTCTTCATACAAAATAACTTGTACGTTATACTAGAAAGTTATATTCCCAACGCAATTTGAATTTAGAACGCGACTTATTTCGCTGAGCGCGGACCTTAAACTCCGTGGCTGTATGCGGCTAGGGCGAACGGCATTCAGAGATTTAAAAAGCGGCCAAGTGCGAGTCGGACTCGCCCATGAAGGGTTCCGTATTTAGGCGATTTATGACGTATAAAAAAAAAACTATTTACAAGATCTCGTTCAAACCAATTTTCGGTGGAAGTTTACATGGTAATGTACATCATATATTTTTTTTAGTTTTATCATTTTCTTATTTTAGAAGTTACAGGGGGGGGGGACACACATTTTACCAATTTGGAAGTGTCTCTCGCGCAAACTATTCAGTTTAGAAAAAAATGATATTAGAAACCTCAATATCATTTTTGAAGTCCTATCCATAGATACCCCACACGTATGGGTTTGATGAAAAAAAAAATTTTGAGTTTCAGTTCGAAGTATGGGGAACCCCAAAAATTTATTGCTTTTTTTTTCTATTTTTGTGTGAAAATCTTAATGCGGTTCACAGAATACATCTACTTACCAAGTTTCAACAGTATAGTTCTTATAGTTTCGGAGAAAAGTGGCTGTGACATATGGACGGACAGACAGACGGACAGACGGACAGACAGACAGACATGACGAATCTATAAGGGTTCCGTTTTTTGCCATTTGGCTACGGAACCCTAAAAAAAGCGCGGGAACAGGAAAATAGGCACGAATTTTATACAGAGCGTTAACGATTGAAAAATGTCTGGGTCAATTTCACCAAACGAGCATTTTTGTCTAATTCCCATGGAATTTTGAAATACTAACATTACACAAAAAAAATTATGCTGATAATTTGATAAAAAATATAATAAACATTAATTTTCTTATGGGGTAAAAATATTCATAAAACTATAAAAGTTATTTCAATTTAAAATTTTGGTCAGGGCACGGGAATTAGTGTGTCCATGGGAATTAGATTTTACTAGCACGGAAATTAGAACATGGCACAGGAATTGTTTTCTTAACTTATTTTGGTAGTTAAAACTATTATTTATGTATATTTTAATCTACAATAATGTACTTTAACCATACTGAAGCGGCATCGAACATATTTACCTTCTTTAATTTTAGTTTCGGACCACAAATCTACGAAAGTATGATACACTAAAAACTACGTATTTGACTAATCGTTTCCTTGATTTTAATGGCAACTAATCTCTCTTTCTTAGTAAAATGTACATATTTCAAAACAATACCTACTTACATACATACATACATACAAAACTATTCATTAAATTAAAAAGTGTCATGATGTATCTGCATGTAGATAGGTACAAGGTGTATGATCTGGTATATGGCCGTATAGGAAATGATACTAAGAAATAAGTAAATAGGGGCACAGTGAGAAGAAGTTATTGTGTAAGTTAATCTGAAGAAATCGAATATGCTGCCTTCATAAATTCATAACACAAAAAATTGTTTGACCACATATGAGGTAAGGTGGGGTAAGACTATCACAGACAGACAGACATGACGAATCCATAAGGGTTCCGTTTTTTGCCATTTGGCTACGGAACCCTAATAAGGTATCTAATAGTAGTAATAGTATTACGATTTTAATACCCCCTGGCACTGACTAAAATAACCGACTTGGTTTCCCATTACATCTCAAAACTTTTTTGTAGTAGAAGAACTGCGTTGCGAGACTTGCATCTTTTTACATGTAATGTTTTTGATAGGATCCCATCTCTTTTTGTAGGCTGTCCTTCTTTTCAGGTAATCATACCCATACCATACTGATACTATGTATACACATCTTTATTCATACTCACATCGTACGTCGTAGTGTACCTTTACTTTCCCTACTAATTGTAAGAACTAAAAGGTAACGTTGTTATCGCATATATTTCTATGGGATTACAAACTTATTTATGCAGTTATTAGATCTTTAGAACGTGACTAATATTGCAGTATTATTAGATTTTTATTGGCTTAAAAAGCTAAAACCAAATTACGTTTCAAATTTGGGTATGCTAGAAGTACCTTAAAATAATGATGATCGTGAGTGATTGTGTCAGTGACAAAACTAAGGGATTGTAAAGTGCATTAAATGTTATTTTGATAGAATGTTATTGAGATTTGATGGTACGGCCGTGCCACTTTGTTTTGCTCGACTTGGCGGCGGCACTGCCGTGCCCCCAGATCCTTTGTCCTTCCCCGGGTCTCAAACTATCTCCATGCCAAATATCATCAAGATGATATTGGTTCAGCGGTTTAAGCGTGACGAGATAACAGACAGACAGACAGAGATACTTTCGCATTTATAATATAGTAAGAATAGGATATATATTTATTTTTTCTTGTATTAGAAAAGCTAATTTATAACAACTAATCTATTAAACGAGCAATTCTTGTATATATTTCGGGGATCTCGGAAACGGCTCTAACGATTTCGAATGAAATTTGATCATATATGAGGGTTTTTTGGGGTGAAAAATCGATCTAGCTAGGTGTTATCTCTGGGAAAACGCGCATTTTTGAGTTTTTAGGTAGGTATATGTTTTCCATGCAAAGCTCGGTCTCCCAGATATTTAAACTTTATACGGTATACGCTGTCAGCTGTCAAATTTACAAAAAAAAAAACATTGCAAATTTGATTCATTTTGTTTCATGTAACCTTAGGTACAGGTATTATAATATGTAATAATTCCAGAAATAGTTTTATGTTTATATAATATTTTAATTTTATAATATGATCAATGAATAAGGTACGGTGGGGCAAGACTAACAGTACAAGGATTCCATACAAGTGATAGTCTTACCCCGGTGTCGTCTTACCCCACCTTACCTTACGTATTAAAATTGCCCGGGTTATTCGGGTCCACCCTGTATGTACTATAGTACTTATACTAAAAAACCGTTCACAAATTTTTGTGCATTCTTTAAGATTTCCTTAAATGCAAAATAGAAAGATATACGTCATATTATTATTACATATAATATATATTCAATGCCAATATACATAAATGTAATAATAATATGACGTAAACATTGCCAATTAACTTAAAGTGCCCCCAATAAAAGATTTGTTGACAATAAATGTAATACTTTCTAATTCCCGTGCCACTTAATCAGCTATTTTAGGTAAATTTGCTATGGGAATTAGGGCACGGAAATTAGAATTCGTAATAAAAAAATTCGCCAAAAATTTAAATCGTGTTTGACCAAACTGTTATGTTATCGCTTACATAAAGATACATAAAGGGCTCCTAAATATGACAATTGTTATTGAAAAGCTATCTGGAAAATAAAATTTATAAGGGGCATCGAAATTAGAAAAAAATTGTCGCCCACCCGGATTCCGAAATACTTACGCGATTTGCTCAAACACGCCACGGCTTGACGTACATCCGTTTGCTTTGAAAGACAGCCGAATACTGCCAGTACAGGTGAGGCGGGACACGAGGCGGTTCAAATACAGACGTCGGCTGTCAGAGCCCTGTGAGTTTTGCCGACGAAATTGTACTCGCGCGCTCGGACAAAATTTAAACATCGATCACGAGTTATTTACCACAATTAAGTTAATAGTGTATGTGCTCAGTGATAGTAAATATCATCTAGTTTAAGTATTTGACACTAAATTAGTGATACTAATGTAGAATTTTTCGTAGGATTTTTCATTATGCTCAAAAGTAGATTCCGGACAGGGCACGGGAGCAGTAATTTGAGCCTTTAGGTATTTTTAAGTGTACTCTAAAAACCAATTAATCAGTGAATTCATATGGAACTCGGTGTGAAAGTGTGACTTCTTTATGTAAAAAAAAAATGGTAAGTATTATCTGATGCTAACCCGCGATTTTCATCACGGACAGAAAAAAAATCGTGTTCAGAAATTGACCCGTCTGTTCCTTTGATGAATAAAATACGTCACATTCTAAATTCAAATTCGTAAAGACTGCGTTCACAATATACTTCATTCGTTTATGACTACTTAGCTTTGCTTGTATGAAGAGAGAGTATTATGGGATGTTACAAATTCGAGTTTTTCACACTGTTAATCCCGATTTTAATTTTTGAAAAAAATATATGTTAAACATTATTAAATTCTACATAAAATATGTAAATTTGGTAACTGTCGCTATCTCGCACGTATTTTTTTTATTTTTCTGAAAATTTTCATCTCAATTTTTTACTATTATTTTAAGAGATAATTCAATATTATTTTTTTCAGAAAGCGACCTTAATTGTATATACAACATACCCAAATTACAAAGAAATCGGATTATTACTTTGGCTGTAATAAAATAAAAATGATTTTTCTTTTTTTGCATTTTTTTTTTAAATCTGAAGCATTTGAGGCTTAATATTTGGTGAAAGCACTACATATACATAGGTTAATAATCCAGTAAAAGGATATTGTTTTTTTCGCTAAGGGCAGTTTGGCCATGCTTACCCGGCTATACCCTTTGCCGCCTTTTTCTACTGTCAAGATCTGGTTGACCGAGTATACATGTTTTTTTGCGCAGGATCCATGCGTTCCGAATCCGTGCGCGCGCGGCGGGCGCTGCGTGCGCGAGGACGGGCCGGCGGACTACTCGTGCCGCTGCCGCGCGGGCACCGCCGGCGCGCAGTGCGAGCTACGGACATCTATCGGTAATTATACACAAACACTTTACATTGCGCGCTTTGTGCCGAGTCTTGCAGGAATGGCGCTGTATAAGGCGCGCAACCTAAAGCAAACAATAGGTACACCTCGACAAGTGGGAGTAATACGGTCGCCGTGTGCGCGAGGTCGGTCCTTCAGAGCTTCAGACTAGTCACCGCCGGCGCGCAGTGCGAGCTACGGACATCTATCGGTAATTATACACAAACGCTTTACATTGCGCGCTTTGTGCCGAGTCTTGCAGGAATGGCGCTGTATAAGGCGCGCAATCTAAAGCAAACAATAGGTACACCTCGACAAATGGGAGTAATACGGTCGCCGTGTGCGCGAGGTCGGTCCTTCAGAGCTTCAGACTAGTCACCGCCGGCGCGCAGTGCGGGCTACGGACATCTATCGGTAATTATACACAAACGCTTTACATTGCGCGCTTAATGCGGAGTCTTGCAGGTATAGCGCTGTATAAGGCGCGCAATCTAAAGCAAACAATAGGTACACCTCGACAAGTGGGAGTAATACGGTCGCCGTGTGCGCGAGGTCGGTCCTTCAGAGCTTCAGACTAGTCACCGCCGGCGCACAGTGCGAGCTACGGACATCTATCGGTAATTATACACAAACGCTTTACATTGCGCGCTTTGTGCCGAGTCTTGCAGGAATGGCGCTGTATAAGGCGCGCAATCTAAAGCAAACAATAGGTACACCTCGACAAGTGGGAGTAATACGGTCGCCGTGTGCGCGAGGTCGGTCCTTCAGAGCTTCAGACTAGTCACCGCCGGCGCGCAGTGCGGGCTACGGACATCTATCGGTAATTATACACAAACGCTTTACATTGCGCGCTTAATGCGGAGTCTTGCAGGTATAGCGCTGTATAAGGCGCGCAATCTAAAGCAAACAATAGGTACACCTCGACAAGTGGGAGTAATACGGTCGCTGTGTGCGCGAGGACATCTATCGGTAACTTTTCCTACTCAATACTCATTACGAGTTTTACAAAATCGACCCTCATTTGCAATAGGCTTGATGACAAGTTTTATTAATATCAGTCGATCTGGGGCCTAATTCGACAAGCGACTTTTGACGTCTCATGTTGAACTCCCGTTGAATCTGAACAATCGTGGGTTGTCGAATAGGTAAAGATCATAAAGTTGTACATGTCGAATATGGGCCCGGTTTGTTTTGAGGATCAAATGTAACATTGTCAATGACACATTGTAAATGTAACGTTGTCATTTGTCATGTGATATATGAAACCCATTTCCATGATAAATTGCTCATTTATGTCATGCAACTATTATGCCACACAAATAATTATGTGATGTCACTTGTTATAACAAATAATATGCTTTAGAATATGTAATCATTATGACAATGTATATTAGACGAAGTGTTAATATACCTTATGACCATTATATCAATAATAACATTATGTATACCGTTAATTAGGTATTGCAGTAGTATGCCATTTATTACGTTATTCAAAATATCGATATATCAAACTATAATATATGAAAAGTAATTATAACAAATGTAATGCACCCGTCATCATCCCTATATCTTACTTTCCACACTTGTACAGTCAACTACAAAGAGATGTATCCACTTTTTCACCTTATTGCATTGTAATAAAGTGAAAAAGTGGATACATCTCTTTGTAGTCGACCCTACATATTTGAAATATGTAACAGATATTTATTTTACGTTTGAATGTACAGGGGGCGCGCCTGTGATCACTCAGAAGATGCCGCAGCGTAAGATGGCCATCAACAACGTCCAGGCTTCACCAGGTATGATACCTTTATTCATTGACATATATATCTCAGGACTGGCCTTACCTGCACTTAAAATGATACTAGTTCAGCGGTGTCACTCACGAATTCGAGCGAATCGTGTAGTCTAACGCGACTACTAGTTGCGACCAATCGCGCGGCCGCGCGCGCGTAATGCGAACTCATCAACCAATCGCGTTGCAGCGTTTTCACACCGCTGTACGGCCCCATTCTTATTGCCCGTAAGACTAGTCCTGAGATATATATGTCAATGCCTTTATTCCAATGTTATTCGTAATTTCGAGGTTAGTCCCTTAGTAGTTTATGAGACGTGTTTACCTCCCAAATATAGGTATAAAAAATAAATATGGGACAATTTTTTATTTTATTTTATTTATTATTGGGAAACAAACAGCGAAAAAAAATACATATGTTTTTAAACAAATACAGAAAACACATAAGCCATAACAGTTTCCACTTAAAATAGAGTAATAACATTTTTGTTGCTCAAACTAGACTTACACAATTTGGTTGAACTTATGACTTTGTAAGTATGGTTAAATGTAGGTTTAGGTAAGATCATCAAATTAAACCTTAAAACAATAACTAAACTATAGCGATATATACATGCAGCTCGTTATCATACTGAATACAGATCTTTAAAATCTAATAGGTACTTACTTTTTTTTTTTAAATTACAATTCTTTGTTTTTTTTTTTTTTTATTTGTTATTTGTTCTTTATTGCAGAAACAAACTTAGGTAAGGTTGCATTAAATATATCGATATCAGAGTACTTTTCATTATAAATTTTGCATGCTCTAACAATAAATCTGTTCTTTGCGTACACAGTTCGGTTGGAAGGAATTGAGAATAAGCCAGAGGAACGCGTTCGACGGTCTGGACATAGAAATAATATGTTCGAAAGCAAATTAGGCGAGTCTATTGACCCGTTAAGAATTTTAAATAAGACAACTTGGTCCCTGACTTCGCGACGTACTTGAAGGGATAATAGATGGTTAGGAAAAGTTTTGAATTTATATTTCATAAACTTGATAAATTTATTTTGGATCCTTTCTATTGAATCAATGTGAATAGCAAAATGCTACAGAAATCGTCCTAGTCTCCCATAGGAAGCTCAATAAGAGCTCATTTAGACGGTGCGAGAACTCGCATGCTAGTTTCATTACATTGCGTCATTTGATCGGTCGGCTGAATTGATGTAACCTCAATGGTCCGCAATGTAACTAAAATCGTATATGAGTTCGCGCGCCGTCTAAATGAGCCCTAAGGACTAAGGATTGTGTTGTGGGTAATACACCACGATATTTCTAATAGATACTTAGATATAAAATAAATAATAAAAATAAAATTCATTTATTTCGAGTAACGAGGACTCATAATCACAATAATATACAATTAAATTAAAATTACATTAAACAAAATAAATAACATTAAACATACACTATTCTAAATACTAAGCACAACACAACAAAAATTATTTTAAAACATGCCGGTCGCAACAATGCCGCGTGTAGGGGCAGTCGACTCTGTCGGCAATCATGGCCAGGACGGCGTTGGGGCTAGCTCGCACTCTACGGACCAAGGCGGCGCCGCGCGCGCGCATGCTCGCGGAGAAACACGCCGCGCGCGCCTCCGCGAACATGCCCGACGCGCTGCAGTAGCGAGGCAGCCCCATCACCGCCCTGAACGCATTGTTAAACTGCACACGGAGGGTGTTGTAGGCTTTCCGAGTGTAGTTCGCCCACAGGCTGCACGTGTACAGAGACGTGCAGTACGCTCTAAAAAGCGTTACTTTCACGTCCCAGGAACACCTTGCAAACCTCCGGGCGATCATGTTAGCTCTAACACATAAGGCCCTCCGCTCACGCTCGATGTCAGCACTGTCCTTGAGGTCGGTCGTAACGATATGGCCAAGATATTTAAATTGTTGTACTCTTTCCAGAGGTACGCCATTCAGATATATAGGGGGCACGTCCAGTACTCGTTTAGACCCAACCTCAAAGACCATATACTGGCTTTCAACGGCATTGTACATTAAACCGTGGTCACTAACGTACTCCTCACAGGTTTTAAGTAAGGTGCGAAGGCCACACATTGACGCACTCAGCAGGACCATATCGTCTGCATAACTCAAGTTATTTACGCAAATACCATCCACATGACAGCCGATATGCCGACCGCTGAGCTCGACAATAAGTGCATTCATGTACAGGTTGAAGAGTGAGGGAGACGTTAGACCTCCCTGTCTCACACCACACTCCAGCCTGTACTCCTCCGACATCTCTCCTGCCCATCTCACGCTGTTGACCTGGTGTCCGTACCAGTGCCTGAAAATGTTAACTAGTTCCTGAGGCAAATTAATGCTCTCAAGCTTTCTCCATAATCGCTCGTAGGACACCATGTCAAAAGCTTTGGATAAATCCAATATAGAGTGGAAAAAAAGCGCTGGTGGCCTGGCGGTAAGAGCGTGCGACTTTCAATCCGGAGGTCGCGGGTTCAATGAACTTTTATGTATGAAATATCGTTTGATATTTACCAGTTGCTTTTCGGTGAAGGAAAACATCGTGAGGAAACCGGACTAATCCAAATAAGGCCTAGTTTCCCCTCTGGGTTGGAAGGTAAGATGGCAGTCGCTTTCGTAAAAACTAGTGCCTAGTTGCCTACTGCCTACGTCAATTTTTGTGAGAGTCAGGATGGCGGGTGTATGGAAACAAAAATAAACAAAAAGCATACCATATTTTAGTACCTAATTTGTACTATTTGGTACCTCCTATAAAAAAATTAGTACCTCACGGTATTTCAAGTTATTACCAAAAAACGTTACACCCGCCAACCTGACAGTCAGAATGGCGGGTGTATTTTATTACGCTATGATCCCGTGATTATTGATAAATTCTATAAAAGCCAAATTTTAGTACCTTTTTAGTACTTTAATATTCAATTATAAATTGAGCCATTTTATTTGTGGTTTCCGAGTTTTACTAATTTTACACTTTGCATTGCTATTAAAAAAATTCAGGCGCTTTAATTTTTCACCGTATCTATATCGTTTTTAAGAAAAAACGCTACGCTACAACTATTTTTATTACGCCAGGATTTAGTACCTTTCATGTTTAATCTGTTACCCTTTCACGGTTAATCTGTTAGGTTCAATTAACTATGAAAATTACGTCTTACAAATGGCCAGGCGCCATGTCAAAGGATGCTTCCTAAGAAGAAATTCCGCTCTTCATTGTGCATGTAATTGTGCACCTAATACCTACTCTTAAGTACAGGTTAATCAAATAAAACTTGCAAATTATGTCTGTTTGTCCGTATATTAGTGTGATGAATATACTCCTTTGTGGGATCCCGTTGATGTCCTTGTTTTGCTAAGAAATGCTAAGTACCACATACTATATTTTTATTTTCTACTGTGAGTACGATTGAAATACATACCTTTTGCAAGCAATATTTTCATTTAACTATTCTTACATGAGGTTTTTCTATCGTCTTGGTTAGTTTCTTAACTTATACATAACTAACAAAATACCACACCCGGTAGTATTTTCATGTTTAATATCCAAATGGTTCTATACAGGATGGATTTTCTTTTTGAGTCAGTGAGGGCAGCTACCAGATCCCGTGCTGCTACGAAAAAACGGTCTTAGAAGACCTTCGCTCGATTTCAAATTAATAAAGATTGGCTTTTACAGATTTCGAAAAAAACATACAGGGTGCGAGAAAAAGGTCATTTTTGCAAACTTTTTGAAGTGAAAACTTCTTTAGCGGCGCTGGGCACTTTTTGAGGTGGGGAAAAAATGATAAACTCGAGACAGCGTAAGGCGATCACGTGACCGTAAGGGGCGTAAGGCGATCACGTGGCATAATGAATAAAGAAAAACGCAGTGTTATTTGACATTTATGTTGCGGACTCCTTTTCAAGACTCTTTACCTATGTTCAAATAATTTGACGTTGTCATGGCAGTATGTAAATAAACATGTCAATGAAAAAGTGTGATCTTATTTGAGAATGATAATAATATATAATAAATAAATAGAATACCTCCGCTAAACGTATGTATCGTGTTACCGGGCGTTGGTAACATAGTGTGGTGAGTTTTCACTTCTATCGGCACTCCCGGAGTGCAACCGTTGTTGCTTGTTTTTTGATGCCAATCGATCCCATTCCTATTGAGGATCAAAAGCTTGTATGGAACCAATAAAAAAAATTCCGGCTAGAAAAGCCACAAATCGAGGAAAACTTTTCCCATACAATTTAAGTATGAAAATGAAAACTTTTATTTTTCACATGCTATTTTTGTATGCCAATCGATTCCATTCCTATCCAGTATCAATAGTTTCCTTGTGGTCAACTTACGGTAATGTACTAAAAAGTCAACAAATAAAAAAAAACTTTTTCCATACATTTACTATGGAGAAAACGTGAAATTTAATTCACATTCTTCTATCTACCCAATCAGTCCTGTTCCTGTCACATTTAAAGATCATAATACTGTATGAAGACATCTTACTGCTGTAAGACTGATGGGCGAGATAGAAAATTGTGAATAAAATTTCACGTTTTCTCCATAGTAAATGTATGGAAAAAGTTTTTATTAATTTGTGGCTTTTTAGTTCATTATTGGAAGTTGACCCCTAGGAAGCTATTGATACTGGATAGGAATGGAATCGATTTTCATACAAAAATAGCATGTGAAAAATAAAAGTTTTCATTTTCATACAAATTGTATGGGAAAAGTTTTCCTCGATTTGTGGCTTTTCTAGCCGGAATTTTTTTTATTGGTTCCATACAAGCTTTTGATCCTCAATAGGAATGGGATCGATTGGCATCAAAAAACAAGCAACAACGGTTGCACTCCGGGAGTGCCGATAGAAGTGAAAACTCACCACACTATGTTACCAACGCCCGGTAACACGATACATACGTTTAGCGGAGGTATTCTATTTATTTATTATATATTATTATCATTCTCAAATAAGATCACACTTTTTCATTGACATGTTTATTTACATACTGCCATGACAACGTCAAATTATTTGAACATAGGTAAAGAGTCTTGAAAAGGAGTCCGCAACATAAATGTCAAATAACACTGCGTTTTTCTTTATTCATTATGCCACGTGATCGCCTTACGCCCCTTACGGTCACGTGATCGCCTTACGCTGTCTCGAGTTTATCATTTTTTCCCCACCTCAAAAAGTGCCCAGCGCCGCTAAAGAAGTTTTCACTTCAAAAAGTTTGCAAAAATGACCTTTTTCTCGCACCCTGTATGTTTTTTTCGAAATCTGTAAAAGCCAATCTTTATTAATTTGAAATCGAGCGAAGGTCTTCTAAGACCGTTTTTTCGTAGCAGCACGGGATCTGGTAGCTGCCCTCACTGACTCAAAAAGAAAATCCATCCTGTATAGAACCATTTGGATATTAAACATGAAAATACTACCGGGTGTGGTATTTTGTTAGTTATGTATAAGTTAAGAAACTAACCAAGACGATAGAAAAACCTCATGTAAGAATAGTTAAATGAAAATATTGCTTGCAAAAGGTATGTATTTCAATCGTACTCACAGTAGAAAATAAAAATATAGTATGTGGTACTTAGCATTTCTTAGCAAAACAAGGACATCAACGGGATCCCACAAAGGAGTATATTCATCACACTAATATACGGACAAACAGACATAATTTGCAAGTTTTATTTGATTAACCTGTACTTAAGAGTAGGTATTAGGTGCACAATTACATGCACAATGAAGAGCGGAATTTCTTCTTAGGAAGCATCCTTTGACATGGCGCCTGGCCATTTGTAAGACGTAATTTTCATAGTTAATTGAACCTAACAGATTAACCGTGAAAGGGTAACAGATTAAACATGAAAGGTACTAAATCCTGGCGTAATAAAAATAGTTGTAGCGTAGCGTTTTTTCTTAAAAACGATATAGATACGGTAAAAAATTAAAGCGCCTGAATTTTTTTAATAGCAATGCAAAGTGTAAAATTAGTAAAACTCGGAAACCACAAATAAAATGGCTCAATTTATAATTGAATATTAAAGTACTAAAAAGGTACTAAAATTTGGCTTTTATAGAATTTATCAATAATCACGGGATCATAGCGTAATAAAATACACCCGCCATTCTGACTGTCAGGTTGGCGGGTGTAACGTTTTTTGGTAATAACTTGAAATACCGTGAGGTACTAATTTTTTTATAGGAGGTACCAAATAGTACAAATTAGGTACTAAAATATGGTATGCTTCTTGTTTATTTTTGTTTCCATACACCCGCCATCCTGACTCTCACAATTTTTGGGAACAAAAATAGCCATTTTGCCATAGGCTCCCATGAGCCGTGGCAAAATGCCGGGATAACGCGAGGAATAAGAAGATATAGAGTGGACATGAAACCGTCATGTCCACTCTGAATTATTGTCATTGTGAATATTTTAATAATGTATGTTGGTTTGTTTCAGCCGCCCCGTCTCACAAACAGCAAGCTGAGCACGCACCCGCCGCCGCACCCAATGGAGCATGTAGAAAGGTATCTAATAAAAACCGGCCAAGTGCGAGTCGGACTCGCGCACGGAGGGTTCCGCACCATTAACAAAAAATAGAGCAAAAAAATCGTGTTTGTTGTATGGGAGCCCCCCTTAAATATTTATTTTATTTTATTTTTAGTATTTGTTGTTATAGCGGCAACAGAGATACATCATTTGTGAAAATTTCAAATCTCTAGCTATCGCGGTTCATGAGATACAGCCTGGTGACAGACGGACGGACGGACGGACGGACGAACAGCGAAGTCTTAGTAATAGGGTCCCGTTTTTTACCCTTTGGGTACGGAACCCTAATAATATTTACCTCTTACAAACCTATGTATAATTTTGTCTTTCTTCAACAAATAGAAATATCAAACGGGTACACTACATAAACGGAAAAAATATTTTCGGATTTTTTCTAAATCGGAACTTTAAGCTTTCGTGCATATGAAAATCGGATTTTAAGTATTCGGAAATAGCACAGTCGTGATTTTCTTCTTTCGTGGTTTTCAAAGTCGTAATTTCGATATTTCGGACATATAAAAAATCGGGATTATGAAAGTCGGAAAAACATATTTCGGAATATTTGGGTGTTCCCATATCAAACAGATGGATAGGGACAAACGATTATCAAACGTTTGTTAGATTTGGCAGCCGTTTATCAATAACGCCATTAGACATTTTCTAGCTATTACCTAGTAAACCCAAATGATCTGTAGCGGGCATAAATGTGTCAGAAATTATGCAAAATTGAACCCTATCGCTTTGATATAAGATTCAAAATAATTGTGGGAAATATATTCCCTCTGCCTTATACAGTCTTAAGGGGCCCATAATTACCAGTTCGCCGGACGATTCAACTAGCCTGTCAGTTGTTCGGAGCTGTCACCTTTTGCGTTTAACCACAGAATAAATAATAGTACTAGGTACAGAAGACCCACTCTCTAACAAAACGCGTCTGTTACGATCAAGACAGATATGGCCGCTAGGTGGCGACAGCGCCACGCGCGGCTTATGGCTATAGCCACCAAAATTGGTGCGGAACGGATGTACTTTTAGCTACCTGTAGCAAAGCGACGAAATCGCGGAGTCACGCCTGGTTTAACTGACAGGCTGATATCATCCGGCGGACTGTTAATCTATGGGCCCCTTTAATGTTGGCTTTTCGGACTTTACAGGAAGCGACTCGCGAATACATAGTGGAAGGTAGTTGCCGCAGCCGCCGCGCTGTCCGCTCCGCGCGCTGCGCCGGGACTAGGAACGGTTGCGGCAAGCAGCACTGCTGCGCGCCGCGCAAGACCAAGAAGAGGAAGGTGTGTGTCTCGCTCTAACACTGTCTCTAGCATGTGCCGTCTCACTCGCCCTAATACATAGTGGAGGGTAGTTGCCGCGGCCGCCGCGCTGTCCGCTCCGCGCGCTGCGCCGGGACTAGGAACGGTTGCGGCAAGCAGCACTGCTGCGCGCCGCGCAAGACCAAGAAGAGGAAGGTGTGTGTCTCGCTCTAACACTGTCTCTAGCATGTGCCGTCTCACTCGCCCTAATACATAGTGGAGGGTAGTTGCCGCGGCCGCCGCGCTGTCCGCTCCGCGCGCTGCGCCGGGACTAGGAACGGTTGCGGCAAGCAGCACTGCTGCGCGCCGCGCAAGACCAAGAAGAGGAAGGTGTGTGTCTCGCTCTAACACTGTCTCTAGCATGTGCCGTCTCACTCGCCCTAATACATAGTGGAGGGTAGTTGCCGCAGCCGCCGCGCTGTCCGCTCCGCGCGCTGCGCCGGGACTAGGAACGGTTGCGGCAAGCAGCACTGCTGCGCGCCGCGCAAGACCAAGAAGAGGAAGGTGTGTGTCTCGCTCTAACACTGTCTCTAGCATGTGCCGTCTCACTCGCCCTAATACATAGTGGAGGGTAGTTGCCGCAGCCGCCGCGCTGTCCGCTCCGCGCGCTGCGCCGGGACTAGGAACGGTTGCGGCAAGCAGCACTGCTGCGCGCCGCGCAAGACCAAGAAGAGGAAGGTGTGTGTCTCGCTCTAACACTGTCTCTAGCATGTGCCGTCTCACTCGCCCTAATACATAGTGGAGGGTAGTTGCCTCAGCCGCCGCGCTGTCCGCTCCGCGCGCTGCGCCGGGACTAGGAACGGTTGCGGCAAGCAGCACTGCTGCGCGCCGCGCAAGACCAAGAAGAGGAAGGTGTGTGTCTCGCTCTAACACTGTCTCTAGCATGTGCTGTCTCTCTCGCCCTAATACATAGTGGAGGGTAGTTGCCGCAGCCGCCGCGCTGTCCGCTCCGCGCGCTGCGCCGGGACTAGGAACGGTTGCGGCAAGCAGCACTGCTGCGCGCCGCGCAAGACCAAGAAGAGGAAGGTACGTGTCTCGCTCTAACACTGTCTCTAGCATGTGCTGTCTCTCTCGCCCTAATACATAGTGGAGGGTAGTTGTGTGTAGGAACCAAACGCAAGACCAAGAAGAGGAAGGTATGTGGTTAATCGTACCTCTCAGTCCAGCAATGTCTTGTAGCGTGTGAATTGTATCCGGTTCGAAGGACCATGTTAATAATGGTCCTATCCTGTTACGTTACAGAACCATAGAGATAAGATAAGATAAAAGATAGTTTATTCAAGTAGGCATATTACAATGCACTTATGAACGTCAAATAAAGCTACACCCCGGCTCCAACCCTACACCTCTACCTCGAGAAGATTTAAATCCCCCCCTCAACCATGTTTTTACATGTTAAGTACGTGAGCAGAATTGGAATATGTTTAACCCAAAATTAAGCACACCTCTTGGTCGTCTTTCGAACGTTCTTAATGATCACAAACATGTCCACAGATCCGGCTGGTCTGCCCCGACGGCACGCGCACGAGCAAGGACATCGAGATCGTGCGCAAATGCGCGTGCGGCAAGAAGTGCGCGCGCACCACCCCTTTCCATTAAAGACTGTAACCTTAGGTCCAGGCATTTCACAGACGATGGCATTTAAATAGGCTAGCTAGTCCGTCTAAGTTATTCTCACAAGGCACAATGTCCTATTTTTAGGATACTTTAAATGAATTAAATGTCATTACGGTCCTCGAAGACAATTTGAAAACCAGACACTTTAAACTAATACTTTGGAAATAATTGTGCTAACCTATAAATATAAAAACGTCGTCTATTCTATTGAATATCTCTAAAAAAACTATTTAATTCAGTTTCTAAAGTAAATTAAATGCCATTTGTTTGGGCCTAACAAAAATTGACTGTGGACTTGTTAGTTTACATAATGACCATAGAGAAATATAGTAAGACAAGAGTGCTCACTCCATACATCAGTTCAGACTATTAATTTCAGTGTCTACATCTAGCATCGAGTAGCGGAACTATCAGTACTGCTACTTAACAATAGATGTAGCACCGACCGGAAAGTCTTATCTCAACAGCATAAGACTTTCCGGTCGGTGCTACATCTATTGTCAAGTAGCAGTACTGATAGTTCCGCTACTCGATGCTAGATGCTAATAGTCTTTTTGATACTAAAAGTGATGTATGGAGTGAGTACTCTATGTATTTTTTTCTCTATGATAATAACTGAATAGGTTTTGTATAAACTAACAAGTTAGCAGTTATTACTCAGTTTTAATTTATTACTGTCAACACTGCCCTTTAAATAAAAAAAATGACTTAAAATCTCATTAGAAAACCAAAACTCCTAAAATAGTAGTTTTTTTCTAAACTGGCAACATTCTTGACAGGACTGAAGCAACGCGCCTCTGACAATAATTTTGAGCGTGAAACCTCTGTTTTGTAGCGATAGGTCACGGGTAGACTTGATGAAATAACGAATTTACCAAATGTACATGTGCGAACGTAGTGGCGGCCTAAAAAACGTAAAATGTAAAGGTTTCTCAAATACGTAGTGAACATTTAGAATTATCTTTAGAGGTACCATTTTCTAATTAGTAGATATCTTGATTTGTTTGTACAGTCAGCAGCAGAAGTTGCTAAGCGGGCGAGGTGTTAAAAATTACCTTGACGCGCACTTATTCTTTTAACAATAAAGTCGCGTCAAGATCATTTTGAACACCTCCGCTTAGCAATTATTGCTGCTGACTGTACAAAGACTTAAAAAAAAAACTCAGACACTGCTATGCAAATGCGGTGATAAATAGAAATACATTTAGAAATAAAAAGTTGATGTTATGTTGGTTATTTACACGGTTTTCCATTTAAAAGCACGTAAAATGTATAATTATCTAAAAATATCTGCAATATTTGATAAAAAAAGCGCTGGTGGTCTAGCGGTAAGAGCATGCGACTTGCAATCCGGAGGTCGCGGGTTCGAACCCCGGCTCGTACCAATGAGTTTGTCGGAACTTATGTACGAAATATCATTTGATATTTACCAGTTCGCTTTTCGGTGAAGGAAAACATCGTGAGGAAACCGGACTAATCCCAATACGGGCCTAGTTTACCCTCTGGGTTGGAAGGTCAGATGGCAGTCGCTTCCGTAAAAACTAGTGCCCACGCCAATTACTGGGATTAGTTGCCAAGCGGACCCCAGGCTCCCATGAGCCGTGGCAAAAATGCCGGGACAACGCGAGGAAGATGATGATCTGCAATATTTGATACACGAATGAAGATATCAACTAATTTGTAAATGGTATTACCAATATTGTAATAAGAACATAACCTCACTTTTTATAAAATATTTAATAGGATCGCGTGTAGATTTAGAATAATCATCACGGTATTTTATCACACTAGACTAAAACTGTACTACCAGAAGGGTATATTCACCATTTTTATTACAACAAAA
This sequence comes from Cydia amplana, assembly GCF_948474715.1. Lineage (NCBI taxonomy): Eukaryota > Metazoa > Arthropoda > Insecta > Lepidoptera > Tortricidae > Cydia > Cydia amplana. The sequence continues at coordinate 2,689,838 of NC_086093.1, read as the reverse complement.
ACTTTGTTCGTAAATAAAAATAGCAATGAAATTAATTATGTGTTCATTTAATGTAATTATAATTAATATTTATTATTTTAAAGTTGTTTAATTAGTATTCGATAGTTTTAAGTTAGTTAATAATATTTAGCTTTAATTAATTCATGGATCAGTTTAAAACAGAAATATATAAAGTCGGAAACTTAAGTCTTGCCAGCTCTCTCTGAAGATTGCCATAATTTTCTTATATTCTACTTAAAAAACATTTTTGGCCTATCGTAGGCTTTAAAATAAGTATTCGTATCACAAATTTAAGATATAATAGGTAAGCCATGATAAAGTAGTCATAGTTATTATTAGAAATGTACTCATATCCGTTTGTGACTGAAATTCTTTTGTAAAATAAAAATATATAAAATATCTATTGCCATTTTGTTGCTAAAGTAGGCTTATTAAATGTAAATTTATTAGATGTTAAGTGTATGTAAATCTTACTGTTTAGTGTAACGTGTATTGCATTCCGTATTTATATCTACCATTTTGGTAGTTTTCTTTTTCGTATGGTATCCCTGGAGATACAACAGACAACCACTAGGCTCAGACAATCAGCTCACACTTAAAATCTGTAAAATGTTTTTACAGTACATATGGTGTTACTTTACCACACTAGCGCAGTAGTTAGCACTTTACGTGCCTATGTCGAAAATGTAAAGGCCTATATGTACTGTAAATCGTTGTACGGTCTGTCTGTTTTGAGCAAAACAAGAACTGTTAAATATTCACACAACAACGCATTTAACGACCTAAAATATTTTATATCAGTATTAAAAACTAACAACCAATAGGGAAATCTTTCAAAACCATCCTTTGTTGCTATTGGATAAAGCCAACATTCAATGTTGCCATACAAAAATATTCTTGCCATGTACTGTTTCAAAAAGCTACCACACAGTGACATTGGCAACCGGCATCATGCCCCAAAGATAGCAACAGGCAATGGACGAAAATACTTGTGGAAAGCGTACTTAGGCCTTAAGCTTTGGTTTCCTCCGAAAGTGGTGCCGTCATATAGCGGCCGTCTCCATACAAATACTACGACATCCATATTTAGCCGTATTAGGTACCTATTTAGTATGGAGACGGCCGCTATATGACGGCACCGCTATCCTAGGAAAACCGATCTTAATACCTTTACAATAAGGTTTTTAATTGGTCAGCTAACAGTGCGGGGGAGGGGTTTTGATGGATTTATCTATTTTAGTTTTAAGTAGATGTTAAGTGTTTTAATTTGTAGTCCGATGTGATGCTTAAACACTCATCTCTATACTATTCTATTTCTGAGCTTTTTTGACATTGATTTCATTTCGACCTTATTGGTGAAAGAGATCTATTCTAAACTCAGATTCTGAAATATCAATTAATAGGGTATTTGACTGTGTTTAAAATAAATAATTTTACACCATGCATGAAATAAAGCACCAGAAGATTAATAGAGAAACGTAGACAGCAGTTATTTTTAGAGACAATATATATTTTAAAACTCGTATCAAACTACAAAGAGTAGGTTATTTGATTGTGACGTCACATGCTAGTGATTCAGAAATTCCATAGTAGCAAAATCGTTTTGACAGTTCGTAAAAAGAAACTTATTTGACTAGTAGTCAAATACTCTATTCTGTTTCTTACTATGCTAACAAAATATACCTACTTTTATTTTTGAGAAAAAAAAAAGAAAAGAAAAAAGTATACTTTGGAGATGAGTGGCTTAATATCGAGTGATGACGTCATCGCCGCATGCGCTTTTTAATAATTAAAATATAATAATTATTGTCTATGAACTTTATAATTTATTTGATGTAATAAAAGAGGATGTTAGATATATCTCTGCCTTTTACTTTTTTCGTAATTTATTTTGTCCCCATGTTGCAATATTTGATAGCCATCACATTGTTTTGCATAATTCGTAGAAAAAAATTGATCTAAGTTTTAGCGAGAAAAAAGCATATAAGTAACATTGAGGTTACAAGAGACGACATCTCGAACAAAATGTTTTCGCACCTCAGAGAAGTGCATGCATGCATGCGAAGCCGAAAATTGTTAATAAAGACGCCACGAGTATTTTTTGACTCAGTTAAACAACGTTGCGTACAATACTTTTCACCTCAGCAGCTCGAACAAGGGTACTTTGCTACTTAAAAACAGTGAGCAAAATCGCATTTTGCTCACTGAGTGAGACAAAATGAGCAAAATGCGATTTTGCTCACTCGGTGAGCAAAATTCGATTTTGCTCACTGTTTTTAAGTAGCAAAGTACCCTTGTTCGAGATGCTGAGGTGAAAATTTAATTGTTGGTATATCTTAAGAAAACATGAGTGAATAGAGGTAAGTGATTAAGTAGGAATACATTTTTCGGGTTCTCTAATATGTTCTCACTGCTGAGGTGAAAAGTTTTGTGAACTACACGAGATCAAAGTTATTTACATCTCGTGCGCTTTTGAGTCCCTTACTACGCTCAAGATTCTAAATTAGATTCACTCGCTACGCTCGTGAATCTATTATAGAATCTTTCGCTTGCACGGGACTCAAAATAAGCACTCGAAGAAATATCAAACTTTGATCTCTTGTTGTACAAATAACTATTTTCTACGACCAAACATTTACTTTGAAAACTAAATAATAGTAAATCAACAGTTATTCCATTGCTTACCGGTGAAATGTTATTCCATCCCTTTTATTATATTTTCTTGTGCTATTGTTGCAACTTTTTAACACGCACGAAGGCATTTTTTTAATTTTAATTTTTTTTTAATTTTCTGTACAAATGTGTGGCATCTCGTCAGTGGTCGGTGACGTACTAAAAGCAAAGAAGTGCATGCACTTCTCTGAGGTGCGGAAACATTTTGTTCGAGATGTCGTCTCTTGTATATACCTCAATGATAAGTAAGGAAGGAGTGGTACTTAACTCCATACATTAGTTTTCTTACCAGAACCACAGAATAAATAATAGTACTAGGTACTGAAGTCTCACTCTCTAACAAAACGCGTCTGTTTTATCAGCACAGATATGGCCGCTAGGTGGCGACAGCGCCACGCGCGGCTTATGGCTTTCCCCAAAATTGGGGCCGAACGGATGTACTTTTAGCTACCTGTAGCAAAGCGATGAAATCGCGGAGTGAGCCACGCCTGCCAGAACGCGAGTTATTTCGCAGTCGACAAGGTCATTTCCGATCACGTTTCCTAATTCACCCTGTATATTTAATATCCGCTGAGTTAAAGTAGTAAGAATAGAAACAACAGTATAACGAGGTAGATAACATTTACTTATTCACAACAGCTCATAAGATGAAAATGTATTCCAGCGTTATTTAACAAAAATAAATTATATTCGTTATCACATTATTCTAAAATGGACGTTTAAATTAATTTAAAATAATAAATAAAATTCAGAACTTACAAGAAATGTAATCAATTTTTTTTTTTATTTTACATTTGACAACATCGATGTTGGATATAGTGTTGCCTGTATTCACATTAAATTATTTCATTCCTAGATTTAAATAACACAGATCTAAAAACAGCGCTGTGTATAAATTTTATTTTTCGTTAAAATTTAATACAATGATTGTGAAGAAATAAGCAAGACTCGCCTAAGTGGACAATCTAGCCTATGGGCGTTTGAGACTCCAGACTTTGTAAATGTCTTCTAACTTCTAACCATATCATTTGATATTCCTTAAAGAAATGATTAATTACAAGAATATATTTAATTTATACTGACATTGATTAAAGACTCGTTTGGCAAAGCCATTAAGCCATTATTATATACCTAGTGTGTAAATCCAATACGGGCGATAAATTAAACCAGATATGGAATTTATCCGTGTAATCATTAATTAAGAAGTTTTTTTAAGTTACACTTAATTTTGACCCCGTAATTAATTTTTGAAAATTTACCGAGCAGCAATGTACTGCAAACATTACGAGACATATTATGATATGAGAATACGAGATACAAGCTTTTATAGTAACTGTCAACGAGCTTTGATAGTTACTTTAAAAAGCGCGTATCCCGTAACTTGTGTGTTGCTTTATATTGCGGGTCGAATCATTTTGTTATTTTTATTTTCATTGTATTTCTAAGAAAAAAATATCTCAATATACTTCTTAGGTCCTATGCTAACCACCCGTTTAAATATTCGCCCGTATTGAATTTACACACTGTATAAGGTATAATTAGGTTAATTCGTTAGACTTATATCGACCGGGTTATGAACCGTGATTACCTTTTGTATTGTTTTCGAACTCCCGATATTTCATCACGGTTCATATCCCGGTCGATATAAGTCTAGTGAAACTAACCGTGAACCATTCAAAACTGTTAGGTTAATTCATATTTATACTTGCTCATACTAAATGGCTGCATTTTAGGTTATTCTTTCCTGGTTCTTTTACAACGTAGTTTTCATTTCTGGGTGTAAGATTACAGAGTTTTTCTGGACGTCATCAAAGGGGCTACCGTGAAAACCGAATTTAACAAATTGGGGGGATCTTTCGCTTTCACTGCAATGAAGTCGTAATTTGAGTGACAGACAAAAATGCCCGCAATATGCGAAATTCGGTTTTCGCGGTAGCCCCTCAGGCGGTCTAGCATGAGTTGCGTTATCGCGCGCGAGTCCATACTTGAAGTCGCGCCACATAATAAATGAATGAATGAATAACAAATAAATGAATGAATGAATGAATAAATAATAGTACTAGGTACAGAACACTCACTCTCTAACAAAACGCGTCTGTCATGATCAGGACAGATATGGCCGCTAGGTGGCGACAGCGCCACGCGCGGCTTATGGCTAAGCCACCAAAATTGGTGTGGAACGGATGTACTTTTAGCTACCTGTAGCAAAGCGACCAATTCGCGGAGTGAGACACGCCTGGTCGCGCTAGATGTAGGTATGCAGTCGCGCGCGAGAAAGCAACTCATGCTAGACCGTCAGATCGCTATATTTCGTATACTAAGATTACTAAGCTATCCTAAGCCTGGATGAGTTTGTCCAGGATGGTATCACAGCTGTCCCAAGGCACCACCTTGGCTTTTATGTGGGGGGTTGAAGACGTGAGGGTCTTTTTTATTAAGTCGTCCAGAGGGTAGCCGCGGCGGGGGAACACGGTTGCCTGTGGGCAAAGGAGAAAATCAAAATAATATACTTAATCATATTTTTTTTATGATATAGAAGGCAAACGAGCAGATGGTAAGCGGTTACCGCCGCCCATGGACGGACATCCGTTTTTGGGTTCTTTCAACTCAGAATCACTAGCATATTCAATCCTGATGATAAAAAAAGTGTCCCAAAAATTTGTATGAAAATTGTACATTCCACTACGTCACGCCCATACAAGTGAAAATTTTTCTCAGACTATAACGTGACGTAATGGAATGGACATTTTGGGACATCTTTTTTTTAATAGCGGGATAGAGAATGCTGTCGATTCTGAGTAGAATGAGCCCAAGAATGTCCAGATCTGAAAAAATCAGTTTTTCGATATTTATTTTAGAAAAAGCCCAGAGGGAGTACGCTCTTTTCTTGCTGTTTTCTTTTCTTTTCATAATAATAATTTGAGCCTATATACGTCCCACTGCTGGGCACAGACTTCCTCTCATGCGCTAGAGGGCTTGGGCTATAGTCCCCACGCTAGCCCAATGCGGATAAAAATATGAAACATAAATATTGTTCAAATGGTGCAGAGCTCCAGTAAGTTGCTTCGAAATTGTACCTCAAAATGGGTGAAAATGGGGTTGATTTTTTTTAATGGCTATCATTCGGACGAGGTTTCAGGCTGAGGGTTATATTTATATTATTACCCTCAGAGTTAAAATTATTTCATCTGAGGTATGAATAATAAATTTCGGCCATTATGTATTTTCCGGCAACAGGTATCAATGTTCTTCATCATATTTGAGACACCACTCCGAGAGTGCAAGTGGCTTGCATAAAACTTATGATAAAATGCACAAGTTACTCAAATGAGCAGGTAAGTTAGCCGCATGACAGTAGTCGATCCTGATATCAGCGGCATAAGCATATAGTCGAGGACTGGCGCACCATTGGGCCAGTGCAAGTGACTTGCACAGATACTTACATGAGCGGGTAAGTTAGTAGCCGGACAATAGTCGTTCCTGCCGTCACCGGCATAGCATATGTTCGAGTATTGGTAACTTGCGCACCACTGGGTAAGCGCAAGTGACTTGCACTAATACTTACATGAGCGGGTAAGTTAGTAGCCGGACAATAGTCGTTCCTGCCGTCACCAGCGTAGCATATGTTCGAGTACTGGTGCCTTGCGCACAACTGGGCGAGCGCAAGTGACTTGCACTAATACTTACATGAGCGGGTAAGTTAGTAGCCGGACAATAGTCGTTCCTGCCGTCACCAGCGTAGCATATGTTCGAGTACTGGTGCCTTGCGCACCACTGGGCGAGTGCAAGTGACTTGCACAGGTTGGTGGGGCAGCGCGAGCAGGCAGTCTGCCGCATGCAGGGCTCGATGTATAACCGCCCTTGGTCCCAGAAGGCGCGGTTGGTAATCACAGCCTTTATGCAGTCCTGAAAAAAGTTTTTTGTATAATACTTAATAAGTTACCATCAAAACGGCATGGGTGCAGAGACAGATGTCATTTCACTACTATACATGCAAAATTGGTAAAATTGGTAAATATACGCGATATAATCCGTTCCAATAGTTTTATTTCATGAGTAACTATCGCGGTAACTGAAGACAATATTTTTTATAATGTGTTTATATATTTTTTGTATTGTTTTGTGTTTTTATATTTAACTTTTATTTTCATATTATTGTAAAAACCCTAGCCTAAGAAGGATGATGAATAAAATATTAATAAATCATATACAGATCTTCTAAATGAACACATAACATGGTGGTTTGATAACATGGTGTCGTGTCCAGTAAGTAAAATAAGTGCTCATACTTAAAGTTTGTATCAGGGATGTTGCGAATATTCACATGCGGATATCCGCATCCGCATCCGCAACCGCGGAATATCCGCATTATTTTCAACATCCGCATCTGCATCCGCATCCGCATAAAATCGATGCGGAGTTTAATGCGGATGCGGATGTGGAACAGGTCGGTACAGGAACGTCTTAGCATCGGCGTAAGTGCTAGACTGCTAGGTAATTTTAGTCATTAGCCAAAAAAAACTTATTAGAAATGAGCAGTCAAGCGTGAATGGGACTTAATATACGGAACCCTTATTGGAACGCGAGTCCGACTCGCACTTGGCCGGTTTTTTGAAATAAAAATTACTAAAATGTAATATTTGACGTTTTTTATGTACCTATCTTGACATCCGCATCCGCATCCGCGGATGTGAGCCTTTAAAAATCCGCATCCGCGGATGTCAAAAAATCGGCATCCGCAACATCATCATCATCATCATCTGTTTCAGACTCTGTATCTGTAGGTACTTAAATAAAAGTAAACAAACAATTTGCACATTTTCGGGTAGTTATAACAATTAATGGTTAACCGACCAATTACAAAACCGCCTGGATCAGTCACTGAACGAAACGTACATTATTTGATCGTGTAATGTTTTCTTCTACCCTCAACTGGCTTAAGGAGCCATTGGGGGTAGATTTTGTCTACTTTTATACCTAAAGATACAGAGTATATTAAGCGATCTGTGACACCTAGTCCCTAGACAGTACACACACTATATACACACGACATAACCTTGTCGTGATCACGCGTTTACTCGCCGTGACGTCATATCGAAACAAATGCTAACTTAATTAGAGTAGGCACGGGAAACGTACAAACAATACTTGACTATTTCTAGATCTTATGTGTTTGGAATAAGGTCGATGATTGGTTAGGAAACAAAACACGTTCTGAAAAGATGGTCATTTGCTTTTCTATGGTATGTATGGCGTCATATTTAGTTTCATTTCAAATGACGCGTTTCAGGGCACGATGAGTTATAGACCAAGAAAAGTCTGCAACGATTTGGATGCAGGTAAATTATGACGTATGAATAATCATACGTCATAATTTCATTTCATAGAAGTTTGACGTTTAAAAATAACACTTGCACTGCGAGTGCAATCAAAATTGTTGCTGATTCTAGTTTGAATCGAATTCTTACGAGTTTAGGTATACCTACAGTCCTACATACATAATTAAACACGAGTATACTCGTACCTACCGAGTGAAATATAAACGGAGCACAGAGTTCAGAAATTAAGAAATATAGTTAGATACTTTTGCCTGACTCGGGTTACCGTAGTCGGCAATACATCTATATGTAAATTGTGGAAAGGTTACAAGAGATTGGAAAGTTCCCGGAAAATTTATTGGTAATTAAGGAAACTTTCTCTTTAGGTAAAGGAAAATTTCGTCCCTATACAAAAATATGAGAAGTTTAAAAAAAAAATGTCAATGTGGCTTTCTTTTAACTTTCAGACGGCACGTCTGTTCTGCAAAGTTTTTAAACTTCTTTATTAACGCATACTTACAGCATGTTTTTCAAGAAAGTTATACACTATTATAGTTCGTTTTTAGGGTTCCGTACCCAAAGGGTAAAAACGGGACCCTATTACTAAGACTCCGCTGTCCGTCCGTCCGTCCGTCCGTCACCAGGCTGTATCTCACGAATCGTGATAGCTAGACAGTTGAAATTTTCACAGATGATGTATTTCTGTTGCCGCTATAACAACAACTACTAAAAACAGAATAAAATAAAGATTTAAGTGGGGCTCCCATACAAACGTGATTTTTGACCGAAGTTAAGCAACGTCGGGCGGGGTCAGTACTTGGATGGGTGACCGTTTTTTTGCTTGTTTTGCTGTATTTTTTGTTGATGGTGCGGAACCCTCCGTGCGCGACTCCGACTCGCACTTGGCCGGTTTTTTTTTAGCATTAGAAATAAGGTAAGCGATCTTGACAAGTCTTTTAATTGAAAAAAGCATTTTAAAAATCAGTAACTATTACTTATGAAAGCAGAAGAATATAAATGATCGTATTAGATTCATAATTGTTACATATTTGCCGTGACTTATTTTTAAAACGTGTTTCTCAATTAAAAGACACATCAAGATTGTTTGCCTTTTTTCTAATGCTAAAAAAAACGAACTATAAAGTAAGTACGAAAAAGGTATGTACATACTTACCTATCTACCAGTAGTTTTATCACACTTGAGAATTACACACACAATAGATACACTACAATAATAAACAACCCACAATAGTTCAATACCCTTGAGAACCAAACATAATGAAATTGTTATAAATCCCTAGTGGTTAGCGTGGTATTTACTATTTAGTGAGACTTACAAGCCAATTCGAGTTTTAGTTATTAGATTTGATTCTGATACGATACTGATCTGTCAGTGTTAAAAGTGTTCTTCAACCAAAAACGTCACTTTTGACACGTAGTTTCGCAAGTAGATTCGTTTCGTAATATAGTCTAAGGATTTCGACACCCTCGTATGTATAGCCCCAAGTTCACTTTCACCCTGTACATGTACAAAAGGACGTCTGACGTAAAGGGTGTATTATTCTGCTCGGTCGAGTGTCACTTAGCGACCACACCCTGTATCAGCTGCGAAGTGATTTTCCATCCATTAAACTTTCCATTATGAATAACAAGACTTAAGGTCGCTCGCGCGAATTTTCTTTGTTTCTTATCACTACAGAATCAGAAATTGTTTATTGCCTATTAGTGTTTACATCTTTCGGTTCCCGCAGGATTGTGTCAGCTAACTTGTGTCTAAAAAAGATCTGTGTAAGCTGAAGGTGTCATGTCACAAGTGATGAGTTGAAGATGTTAGTATTTGTGTTTCATATGTTACACTTTTATATTTTATTTTATTCTAAGAGGACGAGGAGCCGCCGCCCCGGGAGGCCAACGTCTCATGTATTTATTAATAGTATACTCTATTTCACCGATTCTTTTGTTTTTTAGTAGTGGGTTAAATTCTCCGTGCGCCAGGTAAGCGTCCCCAGGTGTGTTCAGTTATCACTACATAGTATAAAACAAAGTCGCTTCCCGCTGTCTGTCCCTATATATGCTTAAATCTTTAAAACTACGCAACGGATTTAGATGCGGTTTTTTTAATAGATAGAGTGATTCAAGAGGAAGGTTTATGTATAATTTGTTCACCCGTGCGAAGCCGGGGCGGGTCGCTAGTTATCTCCTAAATACAAAAAAACTATTTTTTTTAACACAAAGGAATCAATTAAATTAAGACTAGTTATTTGTGTGACTACTTGTCTAGCCAATTGTGTGATTCTAGATCAATTAACTATCCGCCTACGGCCTAGGCATCAAATGGATGCCGGCGTTTAATGAATTGCCTACGCGACTAATTATCTGGCTAATTTAACCAGATGGCTCCGATATATGTATAAAACATGAAAGTTAATATCGGCACAACGGGAAAGGCTTCACTTGCTACGCACTACGGCGTAGCACACGTAGCATGAAAATAGTAGCTACATTATACTGTAGAGGCTATAATGTAAGCCATACTGACAGTGAATTTTAGCCGGCCGAGCAGAAAGCAAGGCTCTTGCAAAACAAGAGGAATTATACCTAAAACGCTTTATTTTGGTGTTAAACCTACCTCTACCATAGAGAAAAAAATACATAGAGTGCTCACTCCATACATCAGTTTTAGTACCAAAAAGACTATTAGTATCTAGCATCGAGTAGCGGAACTATCAGTACTGCTACTTGACAATATACTATAGACATAGTTGAAAATGTTAAGTTCCTTGGCATACGTCTTGACTCCAAGTTAAACTGGGTACAGGAGCTGGAAGCTATTGAAAACGTAATTAATTCTGCGTGCTACGCCTTGAGAAGCCGCAGAGACGAAATTAGTGTAGTACAACTAAAAATAGTATATCATGCTCTAATTGAATCGAAATTGCGGTATAGCATTATGTTCTGGGGTAACAGTTTCAGATATAACGTGAACAGAGCTCTAATCGCTCAAAAAAGGGCTGTAAGAACCATATTTCGAATTCCACCGTGGGTCTCTTGTAGGCAATATTTCCTTAACCCTTTGACCGCCGTTGGCATGTATACAAGACAACGATAGAACGATACACTGGCGCCGCTGTCTTGTATACAAGACAAAAATTCAACCGCTCGGTAAATGTGGAAAAAATATCAATTATTTTTTTTTACACTCATGTTAATGTTTTAGGTCCTTGTTTAAAAAAAAAATTGCATTTATTGCAGCTATAGAAATCCATTCTTTTATAATAAGGCTCTCAAAAAAATTGCTCCAGATTTCAACGTTTTTCTTGTTCCTCGTCGCCGTTGTCCTGTATACAAGACAGCTAGGGATGGGAATGTTAACTCGATATGAGAATATTAAAAATAAATATCAAATCGCAAATCTGGTTTTATTTAAGCATTTGAACACTTGTTAAATGCCAATTGGTCGTAACTAGTAACTAGAATACGTAAAACGAGACGAGAGAGACAGGCATTAACTATAGCTGAAGTTCAGGGAGTCAGAGTCAGACAAGTAAATCTGTCCTCGTGGTTTATTTGCAGAACAAAAGATTCATTTTAAGATGATAGTGTAGTGGGGGGTGATACCCTGCAGTGACCGCTTCGCACAAGAATGGTCCAGGCGGACGCTAGGACTATATAGTCAGTGTCGCCTAACTATGAGAATGTTATATATTTGAAATTGACGAAAAATTGTCATGGTATGGAGGATGTAATACGGGAACTGAGAAGCTCATCTAAGGAACATGTCGAATATGAAACATGCATTCCCGAACATTTCCGATCCCCACCCTTTTCCAATATTATTGTTCTTCACTCATTGACAATTCAATTAACCCACGTGCAATTTTCCCCAATGCAGTTCCGGTACTTACATTTATATTATCGACACACGATGCGCGGCTCTAACGTTACGCTTATAAAGTTTACGTACCGACAAGCGCTTACGCCGTTGACCTAGAGACTATTATTACTTAATTCGCGCGGAAACAGTCCTTGTCGGTCTGCACTGCGGACAGTCCATGCGCGCCGTTGTCTTGTATAAACGACTTCTTGTACAGCCTAGTGCGGTGATATTACGTCATGAATCGATATTGTTTAGTGGTTGTTTTTAATGATAAAGACCTTTATTTTTAACATTATTACTATTTGCAATCCCTAAACTTTTTATTAGTTGTTTACTTAAAATTTGCTCTGGCGTGTGAGTGAGCGTCTTTGCGGACTAGGTCCGGCGGCCAAAAGGTTAAGCTTGGTATACTTACGATGCCCTGCTTATATGTACACATACTGCTTACGGAACTTGTCAAACACAAGAAAAGATTCGAAACGGATGAAGAAGAGGAACTGCGTTTTCTCACACGAACTAAAAATTTGAAAATAAATTTTCGCCCTACTTCAAAAATTGAGGAGCACTGTGTGAGACATCAGGCTGTTAAGTTATTTAATAAACTGCCTCAGCATTTGAAAAATATTTCAGAGTATACTATCTTTAAGCAAAAACTGAAGCAATATTTGTTAAGAGGTTTCTTCTATAGCTTGGATGAGTTATTTAATACTGATTTAGTTTAGTTATAGTGTATAAGTTGTTCATAAATGCCATATTTGATCTCATTATGTATAACGTGAATATTGTCCTAAAATGTGTTATTAGTAAGTAAGTATTTTGTCTAAAAACGAATATGATAATTGTTAGGTATATTATTTCCAAAATGTTACCTATTTTATTTTACTTCAAACACAATCTTGTATTGTTGATGAATAAATATGATATATGATATGACAATAGATGTAGCATCGACCGGAAAGTCTTATGCTGTAAGACTTTCCGGTCGGTGCTACATCTATTGTCAAGTAGCAGTACTGATAGTTCCGCTACTCGATGCTAGATGTAGACACTGAAATTAATAGTCTGAACTGATGTATGGAGTGAGCACTCTTGTCTTACTTATTTCTCTATGCTCTAACTGATGTGTGACAGCCAATGTTGTACGAATAGGGATGATGACACATGTTGAATTTTATAACAAAATCTAGTAAAATAGATAGCATACAAGCAATTTATCACAATAATGTGGATATTAAAATAAAATATTGAAAAATTACAAAAATACAGGACCTGAAAGTTTCGAAATTTAAGTTTTTTTTTTACTTCCAAAAACGATAAAAGTAAGGGTACCTACCATTCGATTCTTTACATTTCATCCAAAAAAATATTGTATAGCAACTCTATATACATAAACGCAATATTTCACCGACAAAAACGCAATTTTCTTGTTTTGTCCATACTACAAGATGGGCTCCCAGAGACCTTGACGTCACGTTCCCTTGCCGTTTTGTACTTATAGGGTGTTTCGCGAGTGAAGTGCGACTGTCGGCTTTTGACTACAATTTCTGACTTTTGTGTTACTTTAATGCAATGGGTCGCATATATAGACATTTGATCCTAAAAACAAACCCGATCGATTGATAGGTACCATAAATGAAAATTAATCATGTAGCCTATATACCCGTTAGCGCCACTTGCAGCATCCCACTAACCCGGAGTTAATCAGTTAAACCTGGAGCTACCATGGTTCCGAATACAATTTGACACTGGGTTAATGGTTTAACGGGTTAACCCCGGGTTACTGGGATGGTGCAAATGGCGCTTAATGTCCTAAAACGCTTTATTTTCGTGTTAAACCTACCTCTAACTAATGTGTGACAGCCAACGTTGTACGAATACTGTGTTCGCGTCGGTGAGAAGACTATATGCCAGCCAGCCTTCAACATGTGTATACAGCCCGGGGTCGGTCTATATTCGTCCAATTCTAACATATATTATATGCGTAAGCATATAGCGTACAGCGAGTAACTTTTAGTAGTTTTTACTACATCCTTTTCAATCTAACCTCTAAGTGCTATGAATTTTCAGCGGTTAGCTACAGTCGTAGTCGATAACATGGGTTCGACGAATCTCGCAGATTGATTGTTAGACGGCCGAACCGAGGCGAGGCCTATACGAGACACGAGGCTAAATGCACTGAAATTCGCAGATTGATTGGTAGACGGCCGAACCGAGGCGAGGTCTGTAAGAGACACGAGGCTAAATACGCATACATTTAAGTTAAATTACCTCTAACTGATGTGTAGACAACCAGTGCTGTACGAATACTGTGTTTGCGTCAGTGAGTAGCACTATATGCCAGCCAGCCTTATGTAAAGCTTTCAACATGTGTATGCAGCCTGGGGTCGGTTTCATGGAGGCTATCGCGCTGAGGACGTCCGCCTCTCGGAGGCCAGCAGAGTAGGCGTGCTCGAATACCTGGAATAAAAAGTTAAGGTTATCTGACAATTTCCTGTATACTTATTTCTAGGTCGGTAATTAGTAACGAGGGTTACGGCCCGATTCGAACTTTAAGATACGCCAGTTAATAGATCTAGAAACGATACGGATTAGCAGCGTCAAATATGAGGTTTCTTCAAACAAAAACGTCACTTTTGACACTGACACATCTAATCCATATCGTTTCTAGATCTATTAATTGACGTATATACCTTAAAGGTCGAATGGGGCAGTAAGTACTTAGCATCCATATCTACTTATTGTATTGCGAATTGTCATTGTCAGGTGACAAAGGGTTGGGCGTCTGCCATTTATATATACCTAAGGTCACAGTAAAAAGGTTAAAGGTGAAAAGGTTATCTAGTAATCCACTGAAACCTATTTACAAATGAACGCAAAGAATTTTGCTAATGCGTGGGTGGTGGGTGAATCTAAAGGGAATAAATGTATATAGTATGTATGTATGTATTGTGTGTATAAAGTAAAGTAAAATAATGTTTTCAAACAATTTTCGCCCTTTTATTCAAAGTTTCAAGTCGAGTCAAGAAGCCAAATAATAGTCACCTATTGAAAAAAACATTTATCTACAATAAAGTATCAATGGTCGATATCAAAACCAAAAAAAAAAAGGAATAGAGTGAATTTGGAAAATGATTTAATCGTCTGCGTGTCGCGGCAGGAACCGCGGTTTAGCGGAACCAAATTAGTCAAAATGAAACAACCTCATTCTTCACACTGAATACAGTTAAACCTTTACTTTTAAAATACAGTTTACCTATCTAATAATGATTTGTTTTATTAATACCTACATTAACGACCTTTAAAATTTAAATTTTAAAGGATTGGATTATTTTTAAGTTTAAAAAATGAAATTGCTTTCTATAAGTTTCTCTCAAAGCTGAACTTCGCGACCCACACTTTGGAAAACACTGATTTACATAATTAAATACCATAATTTTTAAATAAACAGTTATTGATTAAAGTGTCACCGTTTGAGGAGTACAATCTATGTTTTAATTATTTGCTCGTGTTAAAGGCCACACCCGCTAGGTATATAGAGGTACTAAAATACAAATGATCTTCCTCGCGTTATCCCGGCATTTTGCCACGGCTCATGGGAGCCTGGGGTCCGCTTGACAAGTAATCTCAAGAATTGGCGTATACACTAGTTTTTACGAAAGCGACTGCCATCTGACCTTCCAACCCAGAGGGGAAACTAGGCCTTGTTGGGATTAGTCCGGTTTCCTCACGATGTTTCCCTTCACCGAAGAGCGACTGGTAAATATCAAATGATATTTCGTACATAAGTTCCGAAAAACTCTTTGGTACGAGCCGGGGTTTGAAACCAAAATACTACTAAATTAATAACTACTTAGCTTAAATCTATAAGTGTAAGGCCTGAGCATAGGCCTGAGTAGACGCTCGATGCGGAGCGTTCGGCGAGGCGTGCAGCGTGGCGTCGGGGTCAGGAGTAATTTGAACAGCGTGCACTAAGGCCGCTCCTATACGTTTGCATTTGTTTAACATGCACGCCGCACGCCCCGCCCCGCTGCACGCCCAACTCGAGCGTCCACTCAGGCCTTACACTAATAGGGTCCTGAGGCATTGTACCAAGGATGCTGGCGGCATTTCCTCGCTTTATCGCAATGCTGAATACGTTGGCCAGCTCTTCGGTCACCAGTTACGTCAACCAATCGCTTCGCGATTTCTGCAGACAACTTGTGCGCGCTGGGACATTTATATATGCACTCGTAATATTGGGGTTCCGTACCCAAAGGGTAAAAACGGGACCCTATTACCAAGACTCCACTGTCCGTCTTTCCAATTGTCTGTCTGTCTGTAACCAGGCTGTATCTCTCTCATGAACCGAGCTAGACAGTTGAAATTTTCACAGATGATGTCTTTCTGTTGCCGCTATAACAACAAATACTAAAAAGTTATTTTAGTAGTACCTAATATGTGTATATGTGTAGCCATAAGACAAATAATTGTGAAACACGCCAGATTTCAGGGAAGTGCTCTGTTTATGTGCTGTGACGTTACTTTTGCGTCAAGGAATGGTCCAAGTCATATAAGAAAGGCGGGAAAGGAAGGTCATTTTACGTATTTATTAATATCTTATTTATAATCTCACACAGATCAACCTAGTCCCAAACTAAGCAAAGCTTGTACTATGGGTACTAAGGCGACTAAATAGATAACATCAATAACTCAGGAACAAACTCGTGATGAACACACAAATAAATACCCCTACCGGGATTCGAACCCGAGACCTCCAGCTTCGTAGGCAGGGTCACTACCGACTATAGTCTATAATTTTAGGTACCTATTTAAAAAAGGGTGAACAAAATCTACCCTCAAATGGCTTCTTAAGCCAGTTGAAGGTAGATGAAAATATTAGGTACATGATCAAATAATGTAGGTTAAAGTCAGGTCGTTCAGTGACAGATCCAGGTGGTTTTGTATTTGGTTGGTTAATCAATAAATGTTATAACACTTATAACTACCCGAAAATGTACAAATTGTTTGTTTACTTTTATTTAAATAGGTACCTAAAGATACAGAGTATAGGCTAGGAGGCCGTTAGGTAATATGGCCGTATGGTGACGTATTTAGTTTCCGAAATTACAAAAAAATCCACATGGAAAATCAGTAAGTATTTAGTTACTTTTTAATCAGGCAGGTAGGTAGTTTATTTAATCAGTAGTTAGTAGGTGTTTTTTTTTTGATCAGAAGTTTCTGACATTTTGAGTGGAGAACGAAATTCTACATTTTCAAAATTGAGACTCATATTTTTCTTATTAAATTTTCAGAAATATGCGAAATATTTTCCAGCTACTTGGAAACTTTTCGTAATATGTATGTCTTTTTACTAAATTGAGTCTATAAAATAAATAGGTACACAATTACTGAAATTCGAAACAATGCTCTACGTCTACACAGTAATTGCCCCTACCAAGATTCAAACCCGGGACCATCCGCTGCACTACCGACTATAGGCGTCCGAGTCATTAATACACTTATTAACAAAGAAAACCGGTGACTACATATGAGTCATTATTTACAAAAGGACCCGTTATATTGGTATTTAGACTTAGAGGATATAACCAAACGGAGACGCCATGTCTGTAATTTTCGGTACAAAATAGTCTGCCGATTTTTTCGGGGGAGGGGCAGGTCAAATGTATAGGTAACGTAAAAAAAGCCATGTTAGATAAACGTCAGCCATACAATGTGTATGACCATTGGCCGCCTACTTTCGACAGAGGGGAACGCCAGTTAATGGCTACTCCGTTTGGTTATATCCTCTTAAGTTTAGAGTACAAACGTTGATAATTAGTAATTACTTATTGAAACAATGTAACCTCCTTTATACATTTTGAACCTTGTATTCTAGAAGTTATAAAGTTATAATTTAGAATTATTATCTAGTGCAACACTGTTAAGGACATAAATTAAGAGATAGATAATTATATAAATAAGATTATCAGATTTAAATACTCGTAGTGACATAACGTGTCAATATGTGAGACTGAATAGATGTCTCGCTATATTAAGAGCAGCTTAGTAAAAATAGAAAGTTAAAAAATAATAGAGTTATAAAATGACAGAACAGAGAAGATTTACTCCGTTTATGAGACAAGTAAATGATTTATTTTTGTGGTTTTTGTGGCTCGTAGGATTTATATCGTAAACAGTTAAATGGGACACTATACAGTGTGGCTAAAAATAACTTTCAGCTGTTTAGTGTTGTCAAAATTCGAGTCATTATCTTATCTGTGGTCGTGCACGCAAAGGGACAATGCTGAGCCGAACGGAGCCAAGTTTGCCCGAAGTCAGGAGTGTCTCCCCACTGCCTGAACCGCTGTCAAACTTCGGTTTTCTAGGAAGTTTCCTTTCTGTACGGTAGTACTATTATTTATTCTGTGGTTTTGTCAGTGCTTGGTGACCGCAGCCGTCAGCATAAACATGGTCGGCTTCGGCTGCAGCACGGGTTACTTGGGCATCATGCTGCCGCAGCTGCAGCAGCCGGGTTCCACCATCACCGTCACCAAGGAACAGGCTTCTTGGCTAGGTCAGTTAATTCTACCGTCCTTATTTATAAGAAAAGCTGAACTGACATTGTGTGAAAAGTCAAAAACAGGCCTTCGAAATAAATATTCGTATAGCTATACCTTTTAAATTTAAGGTACTTAATTGCCAGTTCGGTTGCAATATACTACGATACTACCCAATCATCTTGCTATTAAAATGACAGATCGGCTGAAGAAATGAAAACAAGGATTATAAAACTAAACTAAGGACACCAAGCACGAATAATTTCATACACTGACACGCCATTTTCTATCTCTATCGCTATCCCTTTTTTTTTTTAATACCACATTGGTGGCAAACAAGCATACGGGCCGCCTGATGGTAAGCAGTCACCGTAGCCTATGGACGCCTGCAACGCCAGAGGTGTTACATGCGCGTTGCCGACCTTTTTTTAAAAACCTGTACACTCCTTTTTTGAAGAACCCCATACCGTAGACCCTCGGGAAAACCTCGGAAGGGAGCTCATTCCACAGCCGGAGCGTCCGCGGGAGGAAATTCCTCTTAAACCGCACAGTACGCGACCATTTAGGTTCTAGGGTGTGTGGATGAACACCCTGCCGATGGCGAGCGGTGCGGTGATAGAAAGCTGCCGTTGGCATCATGTCAAACAATTCTTCAGAGCACAGCCCATTGTACAAGCGGTAGAACACACATAAGGAGGCAAGGTCTCTCCTCAGACTTAAAGGTTCAATACCGCTTGTGAGTTTGGGATCATCGACGATTCGTACAGCGCGCCTTTGGATTGAGTCGAAGGGTCCAAGCTGGCATCCAGGTGCTCCTGCCCAAAGGTGACAGCAGTACTCCATATGGGGTCTGAATGCGCTGGCACAGTGGAAATACGCTGGCATAATCGGCGAGACAGCAATATAATTATGCGCGTGCGACAGAGATAGTAAATGGCGTGTCAAATTTTTCGTGCTATTGGCAAGGTGCGAAGTCGGTGGAGGGGAAGTGGCGCTGATCGTCACAAACACAGGTAATCTTATGGAATGTCCGACATTAGTACTAGCGGCAGCCACTTGAACCAATTTTACTCCATAAGATTTAACGTAAAAAGTCCGACAAAATGAGGGCAGCACCAGTCGTGCACCTAGCGAATATGTTTTTACACGTTTTCAGTGTCAGTGGGAGCAATGACATTGGTCTTCGGCACCTTCCTGGTGCCATCAATAATGTCGCGCGCGGGGCGGAAGGTTGCGCTCTACCTGGTCTCCGTAATCTCGATCCTAGCCTGGTTCGCCTACATCCTGGCTACGAGCTATGAGGTATACTAACTTATCAGTCCCGTGCAAATTTCCCCATCACACCCTTCTCTAAACGCCTTAGGAAGGCGCATAGCAACATCTACCTATCTGATGATGATTGTCACACGATTGAAAGCTTTTTTTTTGTCTTTTGGCTTTTACTTTCATCTGCCATCGGCTTTCTTATATGTAGTTCGTTTTTTTTAGCATTAGAAATAAGGTAAACAATCTTGATGTGTCTTTTAATTGAAAAACACATTTTAAAAATAAGTTACGGCAAATATGTAACAATTATGAATCTAATACGATCATTTATATTAATAGTTTAGTATAAGTAATAGTTTTTGATTTTTAAAAAGCGTTTTTCAATTAAAAGACATGTCAAGATCGCTTACCTTCTTGCAAGTTCTTTCTAATGCTAAAAAAAACGAACTATAGCCATAATCAGATTGTACGAATTATATACGTTTGAAGGCAGCGGCTTCTATTTTATAAAGCAGAAGGTACTGGATTCGTGGTGATTTTGTAATGAATTTCCCAAACTTTTTTAA
This sequence comes from Cydia amplana, assembly GCF_948474715.1. NCBI lineage: Eukaryota > Metazoa > Arthropoda > Insecta > Lepidoptera > Tortricidae > Cydia > Cydia amplana. The sequence continues at coordinate 2,669,602 of NC_086093.1, read as the reverse complement.
TTAAATACACATACTGACCAGTTTCAACTCTCATGTCACCCGATGGAAAGTTTTATCCTTAGCATGCTGGTCATTGCACAAATCAAATTTTATTTCTATACCTACTCTTTGCAAAGCGGGCCACGTTGTTTACACACACACACATGCACCGAATTCGATTGTATTTTAAACCGCTTTCAAGTCATTTTCGCACTTTAAGGTAACTATTTTTATTCCCTTTATCAAGTTGGCTACTTATCTTCATGCCCTTTCAGGTGCTGCTACTAGGCGCGATGGCCAACGGTTTCTCATTTGGCATGTTCGCGCCGCTGCGCTCCATCTACATCGGCGAGTGCTCCAGCCCGCGCTACCGCGGCGGCCTCCTCACCACTTGCGTTGAATCTCAAATCTTTGGCGTCCTATTCGTCCATCTCACTGGATCACTTATCAGCTACAAGTTAACTGCTATCTGCTCTATATCATTCCCTGTTATCAGTCTCCTCTTGATTATTTACTCGCCCGAATCTCCGAGCTGGCTCGCAACGAAAGGTCAATACGATAGATGTGGAAAGAATTTCATATGGTTAAGAGGAGAAGAAGAAATGCCTGAGCTGAAGAAAATGATAGAAACAGTCCTTTTGCCAACAACTAAAACAAATCAAAACAAGGTTAAAGAAATTATAGCAGTTGTAAAGAAGAAAGAATTCTGTAAGCCAATTCTTCTCATGTTTGCCTTGTATATTATGCTTACATGTGCAGGAGGACTCTTAATGGCTGTGTATGGAGTAACGATCTTAGAATCGCTGATGGGTCCCGAAGTTAACGCTAGTATCTGGATGGTCGCTTTAGATTGTCTGAGGGTCCTTTCTACTGCTATCGCAGTTTTGGTGATAAACAAAGTAAAGAGAAGGAAAATTCTGTTTAGCGTTGGGTTTTTCTGTGTTGGAAGCCAATTGTGTATGGGCGCTTACGTGTTTGCAAGAAGCAATGGTTATTTGCTCTTCGATTCATGGATACCTGGTACGTTAATCAGCGTGCAAATGATGTCGGTATCTATGGGAATGCAACCACTGCCAGGTGTTATAGCCGGTGAAGTATATCCATTGCAACACAGAGGTCTTTCAAGCAGTGTTGGTTTGATAATGCTGAGTATATCTGCATTTGCGGTACTTAAGGGTTATCCGAGTTTAGTATCAGTGATAGGTCTGGGAGAAAGTTACTTTTTGTTCTCTGGAATTATAGCAGCATGTCTGGTGGTTGCGTGGGTGCTGCTTCCGGAGACGAGTGGTCGAACCCTGCAGGAAGTGGAGGATCACTTCCGGGGTCCACTGTTAAAGCTTGAAGGTGAGAAGCAACCGTTAACGCATTCGGTGACAGCCAGCTACTTGTCCATACACGAATGACGATGTGTGTGTGTTTATGTGCAGCAGTCGTTTTACCTACATATCAAATATAAAGGATGTATAGTTAAGGCATCGTTAACATTTTTTTCTACTCGTCGACTGCAATGCTTGAATTAAGACTTCGTATACCAAAGTGAAATCGTATACTTTTTTCACTATGGGACCCCAACTCAACTATAATATTCATTTCGATACAGTTTAGGCAACTATAATATTCATTTCGATACAGTTTAGTCAACTATAATGAAATTGACCAATCGAAAGCTCGGAGCAAGTACCAGGGCCTCATGAGTTACGAGAAGGTGTCGTTGACCAACCGGCCGGGGGCGCGGGGCGCGGGGGCCGGGTCGCGTACGAGTATGAAGGTATCGCGGCTGTTCGCGCATCTTAGCTGTATACTTTTGGTTTTTTTACCTACATATATGATTCTTCTACTAGTTTTAAGTATTTTTTTTGTTGACTCGTAGAAAAAGTATTGTATACAATAGTGATATAATCAAGCTTTTCAATCTCGTACCTTCCTTAGGCAACACAGCAAGCTTCGTTGCCTAAACACGGTACTCGACTGAAAAGCTCTCCATTATATCACGATTGTATAAAATACTATTGTAAATCGGTGTTGTGAACTTTAACGAAATTGTCTAAAATATAACAATGTGGTTTAACTTGTTTACTTGGTGTAATATAATTTAATCCGTTTATAATGACAAGCATAACAACAATAATCACAAGAATTACATTAATAAACGAAGCTATTTTAAATAAATGACGTAATTTCGTGCATAAATAAATAGGTATATAGTTTAACCTGCCTTGTAATATACTGTCAATGGCAACGAATTTTGCAGGAAAATATAGCTACCTAAATATAACGTTAAAGGTGGGAACAATAGTGCCACCTTATTAATTGCTACGTTTATGTTAATGTGTAAGTAACCACCTATCTTCGGCATACACATCATATTATAAAATTTATAAAGCACACTTGTCTAAAAACGCCCCGCTTCCGCTTATCCCTTCCACCCTGACCCCTATTCATTGCCAACGCGACCGCGGCAAGGCCACGCGTGTTGGGCCACATCCAAGCGTATTCACACTTATGGCCCAACTAGTATAAACACGCTCTCTTATTCCTTATAGTTAGTATGAAGCTAGGGGTCATCTTACACTGCAAGATCTCTAGTCACTGGCCAATGGGAATGCAAAGCCAGGGCTTTCCTATCGCGAAAACGAAATCACTTGCTATTTTACAGTGTATCTATACCGCACAGGTAGAAATGCCAAGATGTCACATGTCGGTCACGTTGGCAACTCCTATTATGTCATGTGCTCCTGGTAGGGAATTCTGTAGCTACTTTTACGTACACCCTCGAAATTACTTGCTATTTTACAGTGTATCTATACTGCACAGGTAGAAATGCCAGAAATGTCACATGTCGGTCACGTTCGCAACTCCTGTTATGTCATGTGCTCCTGGTAGGGAATTCTGTGGCTACTTTTACGTACACCCTCGAAATTACTTGCTATTTTACAGTGTATCTATACTGCACAGGTAGAATGCCAGAAATGTCACATGTCGGTCACGTTCGCAACTCCTGTTATGTCATGTGCTCCTGGTAGGGAATTCTGTGGCTACTTTTACGTACACCCTCGAAATTACTTGCCATTTTACAGTGTATCTATACTGCACAGGTAGAAATGCCAGAAATGTCACATGTCGGTCACGTTCGCAACTCCTGTTATGTCATGAGCTCCTGGTAGGGAATTCTGTAGCTACTTTTACGTACACCCTCGAAATTACTTGCTAAGGTGACAATAGCTTGCGCATCGATCGCCATCGAATAGCTTTGTGTCTATCACTCTTCCTTATTAGTGTGACAGTAACAGTTGCGTTTCGTTCGCTACGTAGCGTTACCGATTGGCATTTAGCGTCTATCCAGGGGTCACCAAATGGCGGACCCCAGTCCGCATCCGAACCGCCGAACTATTTTATTCTTTTGCTTATTTAATAAAGTCAAGGAGAAACGGACTTATTTTATTTTAAGAACCGGACCCCTGAAAAAACGAATTGGTGACCCCTGGTTCACCTAGACCCCTAGATTCCCGTCATTTCATGGAATTTGGCGTCAAATGGAAACGGCTGAGAGCGTCATGAAATTTTACTGTAGCTTAACCTCGTAAGACACACCATATAAAGTTTACTAACTTTTAATTTGAACCTTATTCTATATGTAAATTAGAGCAAATTTATTTTGTTTTAAAAAGCAATGAAACAAAAATGCAACTTTATTTGGTTCATGAAAGGTTCAAATTAGATTTCTCGAATATGTATGAACATTGTATTGTACATTTAGTCTCAGGAGGGTAAAACCAAATGTCGATGAATAAGTTGTCTTGGTCAAGTTTCGGCGTAATGAACTAGAAAAATCGAACCTTCGCTGTCGGGAAAAATCTAGTTTCGGCCGGAGACTATTAATCGCCTAGAAATCCTAGAATACGTGAAACAGATTGGAAGCGTAATGATGACCGAATATCATTCCACGTGTTTAAGAGATGATACTCGTGATACACCTGTAGACCACTCTTAGCCCCAATTATCTTACTCATGCTAAACTACAGCCTGAGTCAGTTTCCCGCCATTTCATCATTACCGTGACGCTATATTTAAATATGGAATTCAACGATATAATGAAAGACTATGATAACATGACTATGATGTGATGATATGATATGTAGTAGATATTTCTGAACGCGAAACAAACTAAACATAATAAACTAGAGCAGTGGTTCCCAAAGTTGACTAGACTCTGACCCACCTAACATTATTGGTAAAACGCTCAGATTTCCTAGAAGTTTCAGGGCACACTCAATATATTCACTCGCGAGCCAATTTGGCAAATGCTGAACTTGATAAGTACCAAACCTTCCGTTTCAGCGACAATCCAGTTTCCGTCGCCTAGAATACATCAATAATATTGGAAGCGTAATGATGACTGAATATCATTCCACGTGTTTAAGAGATGATACTCGTGATACACCTGTAGACCACTCTTAGCCCCAATTATCCCGCCATTTCATCATTACCGTGACGCTATATTTAACCTTTTAACCGCCAGTAAGTTTTGATCGAGCGTGCTCGTGTCGCCACCGACAGTAATTGTACCACGCAGAGTAAGGCATAGTTACGGGAGTTATAAATGTGCTGTAAAAACCAAATCAGATCTTTGTCTTATTTATCAGACTGTGGCGAAATGAGCTCGATTTGTAATGGCGGTTAAAGGCTTAAATATGGAATTCAATAATATAATGATTATGACGACCTATGAGCTGGCGCATTTTTTGCTCAAAAACTCAGCCTCACTGTGCAGAGAGGGAACGCGGCCAGTGTCGCGGACAATGCTTCAGGCTAATTTAGGGTTACATTTATGATTTATTTATTTATTTTGTTATTTAATCTCTGTTTTAATAAATTAAAATATAATGAAAGACTATGATAATTAGACTGTAGCAGATACTTCTTAATGCGAGGTGTAGGGATAGAGATATTATAAGTGTCTCTATTTAGAAAAGTATTAGAGGATAGAAATGTAGATTTTTCCGCTAAATATTGTTGCTGAATGTACCAATGATTACATGGAGTTTGCTGCGCTAATCTCAGCTTCCAAGTTATCCATTAGCCGTTATCATAATCATATCCTTGACCTTCGCTGATAAGGATCGTGATAATGATAATATTTTTACGGTTAAGGTTTTGCGTATGGTTATTAGGATTCCGTACCCAAAGGGTAAAAACGGGACCCTATTACTAAGACTCCGCTGTCCGTCCGTCTGTCACCAGGCTGTATCTCACGAACCGTGATAACTATAGACAGTTGAAATTTTCACAGATGATGTATTTCTGTTGCCGCTATAACAACAAATACCAAAAACAGAATAAAATAAAGATTTAAGTGGGGCTCCCACAACAAACGTGATTTTTGACCGAAGTTAAGCAACGTCGGGCGGGGTCAGTACTTGGATGGGTGACCGTTTTCTTCTTGTTTTCTTGCTTATTTTTTTTCTTGTTTTGCTCTATTTTTTGTTGATGGTGCGGAACCCTCCGTGCGCGAGTCCGACTCACACTTGGCCGGTTTTTTTGACTATTAAAGGAGGATTATGCTAAATATTGTTATTAGGCAAACAGAATTTGTAGCTTTATTAACCGACTTCGGGATTTCAAAAGGAGGTTCTCAATTCGGTCGTTTTTTTTAATTATTTTTTTGATGGAAAGTAATCTTTACTCAAAGAAAGTAATACATATTGATTGGTCCCAATATTGTCAAAACCCAGTTCTGGTGATGGGATCCATGAGAAATCGAGGGAGCTCCTCAAATCTTTTTTTTTTTTTTAAGGCGATAATAATCATTTATTTACAAACAAGATATATACAGTGGTATTACTAAAAGAAATTAAAAACTAGCTTAAATCTAAAATAGGCCCTTGAGGCATTGTACCAAGGATGCTGGCGACATTTCCTCGCTGTATCGCAATGCTGATACGTTGTGCGAGGTAGCCAGTTCTTCGGTCACCAGTTACGTCAACCAGACGCTTCGCGATTTCGATTAAAAATTGACAATTTATGAAGTAGAACTGCCGATGACGATCAGAACGGAACATTTCGACGACACATGTGTAGTTCTCGTTTGGTGATTTGTCCTCTTCGTTATGTTTGTTAAACAAATTAAATTTTGGAAGGTGGCCAGTAGACGATTTACCCTATAATATATTTATTTTGTATTAATGAACAGTTTCACAGTTCTCTACCGGGTGGGTGTGTAAACTCGGCATACCTATTAAAAGATTGCAAAGCACCTATTTCGGTTATTCTTGGAAGTGGAACTTCTAGCAATATTTAGTTTAGGCAAGTATCATAAGTATGGATAGCAGTTTTATTAGTTTTGGCTCACGGGAAATTTCCTCGATGACATAATCTATCATTCATAAGTTTTATAGGGATGGACGCCGCGGTATCGCTAATTTATTTGTTTTTAAACGACTTTAAAAAAAACCGGCCAAGTGCGAGTCGGACTAGCTTTCCAAGGGTTCCGTACATTAAGTCCGACTCACGCTTGACTGCACATTTCTAATAGAAAACCTGTCATCTATTTTGTGTATTTTTTTTCAAAATTTTAAGCCTAGTAGTTTCGGAGATTAAGGGGAGGGAGTGGTCGGACAGACAGACGGACAGACGCACGAGTGATCCGATAAGGCAGTGGTTCCTAACCTGGGTATTTGCTAGAAATTATTTCAAATTGGAGTGGGGAGTAGTAATAGCGTTTGATCTGCTTTCTTAATACGTTATTAATTTTTGTATCTGCAATGGTTTTATTTTTACTTAAATATTTAATGTAATACTTTTTTCCGACTCCGCCTTATATGGGGTGCCGATGCTGCAGTGTCTCTATAAGCATTCGACAATGTGCATTTAATGTTATCCCGCTATTGCAAGTCTTTACAATCCTTAACATTGCTATCAAGGTTCGGTTAATATGTACATAAAAACCCTGCATACTATAAATAAATCTATAAAAAAATCAACTCAGGATAAATTTCTGTTAAATATATTAATGTGATTTCAACTTCCTCCTTTTTAAAAGTTTTTTTTTTTAGTTTAGTTAATTTACCTCATATTATGAAACATCAGCTGCTTCATTTTTTTTTTATACCTTGCAGGCTATAGGCAAGTGTTTATGCCAATAATGTGTAGACATAACCAACATAACACAAAAGAATTTTCTATAAAAAGCTTAATTAAGAAAACAAAGTGAAAAAAGTTTCTCAATAAAAAAAATGCTTATTACTTACATCGCTCATGTACGGCGTCCAATCACGATTTTCAGACTCCCATTCTGGCGGAGGCTGTTTTTCCCTCAATTTCTCTATCACAACGGCATCCGAGTCGTTATCGACTATAGTACGATCGAAATCGAATACTGCGAGGGAGGCCATCTTGTGACGTGCACACAACACGGTGGTCGCGTGGAGACTGCGGCGGGGCTCCAGGGCCAAGCTTTTATAAGGCGCGCGCAACTTTTCACGCCATGGCCCTTTGCAAATTTTCCTTCTTTCAGCCAGGGTTTGGTTTTTAGGAGCTTCAGCTACGGAGCTTAAGCGGAATTGTATTTTATGTCCTAAACTCCATATTTTCCTATGGTTTTCATGTATTTTTAGTAAAATATTAGTGTAGACTTTGAATTCGGTTTGACATTACTGTTGTTCTGTCAATGTTAAAACCAGCTGCTTAAGAGGCGTTTGGTTAGGTATTAAAGAAGCATGTGTATTGAATTTTTATATTCTTTTAAAAGACCCCAAGTAGAAGCAGAAAGGAAATAATCAGTTATTCTCGTTATTTATTTCATTTACAAGTAATCCTGACATAATTCGTAAATATATTTTTTAATCGTATCAAAAAGGAAAGTTGGGATTTTAGAATTTAGAAAAAAAAACTCGACAGTTCACGTTCTGACAGATAAGAATTTTGACATAACCTCTCATGCTAGTTTTTGCTAGAAAAATTAACAGAAAATTGAACGTTTCGTGTCACAAATGGCATCAATAACAGCTTATTCGATGGGCCGACTGGCGAAATACGTGACAGAGTCGACATTCCGGAATTTACGCTCGAATGTATACAGGTACAGTTGCGCAACGTATCTCTTTATAACCTAGAAAGTTATCTATTTTTTAGGACTTTTATAGCACATAGAAGCCCTTAACTTGCTGATAACAGGGTCACTATAGATGTGTTTATTATATGTAACATATATTCCATATGATAATTAGCTAAGCAGTGTCTTTTCATTTAAAAATCTATATGTACTAAATTTTAAGATTAATACCAACAGTTGCATATATCTCGATGGTTCATATACAATTTTGGTTCTCATATGATTTAATTAGTATAAAGAAGCATTATATCTCGGAAATTTTTACTTTTGAGTATTATATCAATATTGCATCAGAAATGATATAAGTACCTAAGTGGCGCTTGCAACACCCCACTAACCCGGGCTTAACCGGTTAAACCTGGAGTTACCATGGTTACCAGCACAATTTGACACTGGGTTAATGGTTTAACCGGTTAACCCCGGGTCAGTGGGATTGTGCAAGTGGCCCTAAGTGGTTTATATTTTATTGAACTGCTGACAAAACTGTCAAAAACATAGACAACTGTCTCAGATGGATAACTTACTTCCTATAGTGTCCAATCAAAACCGAAAACAAAGGTTCGGTTAGTTTTACACATAATGATATAAAATATTAATAAAATAGTATAAATTTATAACATACTAAGTGTAAGGCCTGAGTGGACGCTCGAGTTGAGCGTGCAGCGGGGCGGGGCGTGCGGCGTGCATGTTAAACAAATGCAAGTGTATAGGAGCGGCCTTAGTGCAAGCTGCTCAAATTACTTGTGAGCCCGACGCCATGCTGCACGCCCCGCCGAACGCTCCGCTTCGAGCGTCCACTCAGGCCTTACATTTATACACACAGGAGTACCACCTGCGGGTACAGCACAGAAGAGAAGGCAAAAGAGGAGAGCAGTGAAAAGCTGCCGACCACCTTAGAAGAATGCCATAAGCAGCTGGAAACCCTCACCGGAGAGCTCAACGCTATTAAGGCACAAGCCAAAGACTATGAGGTAGGTTATAGGTTATAGGTATTCGCGGGCTTGGTTTCCGCAACTCGACGTCATATTATTGCGCCTATTTTGCGTGATGGGTTGGCGGCCTATTCCTGCCAACCCAGCTCTACCAGGAAGCCTAGCAGACCCTTGACGTTGCCGACGACTTCTGGGAGCGACCCCGGTGAGCCGAGGTGTTGTGCCCGGTATTCTGCCACCCCTGGGCATTCGAGAATGACGTGGGCGGCTGTCTCCTCTGCCTCCATGCACGCCCTGCAGAGGGGGCTATCTGTAACACGTAGGGTTAGTAGGTGTTTGTTAAATGAGGCGTGGCCGGTTATGGCCCCAGCTATAAGCCGGAGCTGTGGTCTCTTCAGCTGTCGCAGCCTCCGTGACAGATTGGGGTTGAGTGTCGGGAGGGCTTCCTTCGCCTGCCTGCAGGTGCCTAGGTTAGACCAGTATTGTTGGTGTTTTACCTTGGTGTTATGACGCAGCATGTTCCGGAGCCAGGCAAATGGCAGAGGTATAATTGGCTCAGGTCCTGCCACCTTCAGTTCCGAGCCACCTCTCGCCAGGATGTCGGCTGCATCGTTACCTCGTGAGTTGCTGTGTCCTTTGATCCACTGCAGAGTTACGCCATTGGTGGTACATACCTCTGACAGAGCTTTGTGGCATTCGTAAATTAGCCCTGAAGTGAGAGTATAACTTTGTAGAGCTTGCAGTACTGATCGACTATCAGAGAGTATGCGGATGGGGTAGTCCAATGCTTCCCTTGAGACGATTGCGTGTGCTGCCATTATGATGCCCATACATTCCGCCTGGAAGACTGTGTTATGGGCACCAAGTGGTGTTGAGATGTGTATGTTTAGGTCCTCTGAGAAAACCCCAGCGCCAGTGCCTGACCTTGTCTTTGATCCGTCCGTGAAGATTCTCAGCTCCCTTGGGTTGAGTCCTTCATGGGGTTCTTCATGTAATTGTATTTTGTATTTCTTGTCGAAGACGAACTGCTTGGGTATCCTGTCAGTCACCGCTTCTATGAGCGGTTCCCTACCTATGGCCTCGTAGAGGATTTCGGTGTGTGGCACCCTAGGCGGTCTCCAGAGATTAGATTTTTTAAGACGTACCGCCGCAGCTAGCGCTTCCTGTTGTATAAAGAGGTGCAGCGGCGGCAGGCCCAGTAAGGCTTCCAGGGCCGCGGTTGGTGTTGTCCTCATGCAGCCCGTTGTCGCCATACAGGCCAGCCTCTGGAGTCGTTGTAGTTTAGCCTCAACTGTGGATAGTTTGGTGCGTGGCCACCATACTATCGCTCCGTAGCTTATTATTGGTATTATAACTGCCTGGTAAAGCCATAGAGTTAGCCTGGGAGTTAATCCCCAGGTTCTACCCACCATTCTACGACATTGCCAGAACGCGACTGTAGCTTTGTCTATTTTGCCATTTAAGTGATTACTCCAATTTAGCTTGTTGTCAAGTATTACCCCTAAATACTTTACCTCTGCAGATAGTTGGAGTTCTGTATTGAACAGTTTGGGAAGGCGGTAGTTTCCCAAATTGCGTTTGTTGGTGAACATTACCAGCTCCGTCTTGTGGGGATTGACTGTGAGTTCGTTGTTGATGCACCAGCGCTCCACGATGGCTAGTGCAGAGCGGGTAACGTCGCATACCGTACCTGTGTGGTTGCCGCTCGTTAGTATCACTATATCGTCAGCATAGCCGATTGTGTAGTAGTGATTGTTGTTTAGTGCCGTGATTAGGTCGTTCACTACTAGGTTCCATAGAAGTGGCGATAGAACGCCCCCTTGGGGGCATCCCTTTGCCACTGATGCCTGCTGTGTCTCGCCTGTCCCAAGTTTTATGACCCTCTGGCTCAACATGTTGTTTATCCACTGGGTCATAACTGTATTCGCTCCATGTCTTACCAGTGCTGCTGCAATGCTGCTGAACCTAGTCCTGTCGAAGGCCCCTTCTATATCTATAAAGGTTCCTAAGCACATGGACCTGCTTTTAATCGCCACCTCAATTTTGCTTACCACTGCATGTAGTGCCGATTCTGTAGACTTGCCAGGGCTGTAGGCATGTTGGTTGGGATGTAGGGGCACGTTACTCAGCACCCTCTCCCTCAGATACCTGTCGCACAACCTCTCCAAGGTTTTAAGCATGAAGGAGGTCAGGCTAATGGGCCTGAAGGATTTGGGATCCGAGTAGTCGCTTTTACCTGGTTTCGGTATGAAGATGACTTTGACCTTTCTCCACCGCTTTGGCACGTACCTGTGAGCCAGACAGGCGCGCAGAACGGTGGTCAGCTTCAGAGTGAGATGCCTACCGCCCCATTTTAGAAGCGCAGGGAAGATCCCATCCATTCCTGGAGATTTGAAGGAGTCAAAGCTGTTTATGGCCCATTGCGTGCGCTGTGGGCTGATTACCTCGTGTGTCTGTAGCCACTCGTCCTCCGACGGAGTGGTCTCCTCTGCCTCCCAACTTACTGGGTGCGATATCACGCAGTCCGGGAAGTGTGTTTGCACCAGGACCCGTTCCGCCTCCTCCGGTGAGTTGGTGAGAGAGCTGTCAGGCTTACGCAGGGATCCCAAGGTTATGGCTGAGTTGTTGGAGAGGACCTTCCTTACCCTGTTAGCCTGCATGGTGGTTTCAATGTCTGTACAGAATTTGCGCCAGGAGTTTGTGCTCCTGTACCTGAGTCGTTTCTTGTACTTGGCCTTTGTGGACTTGTAGTTATCCCAGTCCTCATCAGTGCCAGTGTTCATTGCTCTGTTTAGTTGTCTCCTCATCTTACCCCTGAGTCTCTCCAGCTCAGGTCCCCACCAGTTGCTCTTCCTTCCACTGCTTGTTGATGGGGTGGTTAAGGGACATGCCTGATGGTAGCACTCCAAGATGGTGTTTGTGAGGGCGCTTACCTGTTCTTCTATTTCAGCTGTGCCTAGTATCTCCAGGGGACACTCCTGCTGTTCTAGTATTGTGTTTAGTCGCAGGGTATAGAGATCGCGGTTGGTCCTGCGTGGGTCCCTTCTAGGCTCAGCTGTGAGTGTTTTTACCTGAATGTCGAATCGAATCCACCTGTGGTCTGAGCACGACACCTCCTCCGATACATGCCAGCCTGTGATGTGCTTCGATGCTTCTTCAGATGATAGGGTCAGGTCAATGATTGTCCTGCTACGTCTGTTTATGAATGTCGGTTCCGAACCTGTGTTAAGGAGGTTAAGGTTTGTAGTAAATAGGTACTCGACAAGCTTCTTACCTCTCTCGTTACCTGTTTCCATGCCCCATAGGGGGTGATGAGCGTTCGAGTCGGTTGCCACGATGAGTTCGAGCCCCTCCTCTTCGCAGTAGTTGACCAGCCTTGTCATGTCATGCGGTGGTGGGTCGTCCGCCTCCGGCATATACACAGAGGCTACGACCATCTTCTGCAGGCTGGTGTCTTGCGCGCCGTGCAGCCTTATGGCGCACACATCTCTAGAACAGAAGCTCGTTAGAGGTTGCACATGTAAATCTTTAGTTGTGTATATGCAGGCCCGGGGATTATCCGGACCCGAGTAGACTGTTAGCTTACCTCCTAAGTTACGGAGACCGCAGACAGAGCCTCTTCTGACCCACGGTTCCTGGATCAGGATTACGGCTGTAGTGTTGACCTCCAACCACTTCCGGATCTGAGCCGTCGCCGTTTCGCTGTGGTGGAGGTTGGCTTGGAGGAACTTACCAATTGGCGAAGGGAGCTCCTCCACCAGGATCACCCTCCTCCGCCGACATCGGCTCCTCCCCCTCCTTGCCGATGGCCAGCTTACCTAGCCCCTGCGCGCATTCCCCTTCACTCTCCGAGGAGTCACGAAGAAGTTCTTCTTCGTCCTTCTCGGAGACGGAATGAGACTGCACTGGGGCTTGCGACTCAGGCTCCTGGACTACTTCCACAGGTGCCTGTGTCGCCGGGTGAGTGTCCATGGGCTCGGCAGGTGTATCAGCTGCACTGTCGGTGTCGACAGCGCTGCTGGGGGGCGGTTGCTCCCTGAATTTCCCCCGTGCCCCCTCAAACTTCACGTACACCGAGCCCAGCATAAAGCCGAGCCGGAGTCCGCGGTCTACCAAGGGCTGCACGACTGTCTCCGGCACACTGACGACAGCGAACGTTTCCGTTCCCTGCACCTCTCGCCGGTTGAGCAGCCAGCGGTCTATTTCCGCCCACGGGTTCTGGTACCGGAGAGCTCGGCCTACCTCGCCAAAGTCCTCCCAGACACCCGGGAACAGGATCCCGCAGCGTACCCTTCTGGGCACCTCGCTCTGGCGCTTGACTACCACCTTCTCCCCCTTGTCGAGGGTGATGGTAGCCACGCTGCGCTTGAGCCACACCAGTGTAGCCTGGTTCTCGCACCACAGTCTCAGGGAGCCGTTAGCCCATACAGGCTTGCCCCTGAAGAGTGGGCCTACGGGAAGGCTTGCAGTGGGTTGTCTAGCTTCCTGCGAGAGCAGGGCTAGCAGTTGCCTCTGGACCTCATCCGACTGCTGTGAGGTCAGGTGACCCGAGGTGGCAGTGGTCACCGCCACCAGCAGGTCAGCCTTTGCAGCCTCTGCGTAGTCGGCAGGGGGGGTTTCTCCAGGCAGTCCAGTCCTCTGCCTCTTAGGCTCGCCTCTGGGAGATATGGTCTCGTCAAGACGAGCCCTCTTGGCAGAAGACTGGGCTCCCTGCTTACTCTCCCCCTTGGTCTTGGCCTTCACCCTCTTTTCCTGGGGAGGGGCACGGTTCGCTGCTGGTGACCCAGCTGCTGCCTGCGCCTGGCCCTTCCCAGGGGCGCCTTGAGGTGGCGCCTGGACGGTGTTGTTGAGAGCGGCTTGCCTCTCTCTTCGCCTCCGTCTCTGCTTCCTGTTAAGCTTGTGCGGCTTAGCCGCAGCTGTAACAGGGGGAGGCGGGGGTACAGGAGTTGTCACCCGTTTATCGGGCTTCCATCTCCGCGCCTTCCTGGACACTTGTACGGTCCATCCCGCCTCCAGCTGAGCAGAAACGGGGTCCAGCACCGGTTCCATCACTAGGGTCTGCTCCGTGGCAGGGGGCTTACCCCCTGGCGGAACAGCACCTGTGGATGTCCCCGGTGTTGGCAGTAGGGCCTGGCGCTGCGGCACCGGGCCCCCTGGTCTGGGTGTCAGCGCAACAGGTATGCGTGCCTTCGGTTTCCCGGCGGCTCTTCCTCCTGTTGCGGCCTGCCCCTTGCGAGGCGGTACTGTCGAGCCAGCTCCGCCCCGGGGCCGGTGTGTATTGTGTGTGTGTCTGTTTGTAGTGGTGCCTGGCAGGGTTGCCTGAGCCTCCCTGTAGGCACGTGTTGAGGAGGGGGGAACTGTCGGGACAGCTCCTGCTCCGTGTTGTGTTGTGTGTTGTTGTGTGTGGGTGGAGGTTACCGGAACAGCCGAAACTGCCCCGTTACCCTCCGGTGTTGGGGTACCTTCCAGTACCCGCGGGGTTTGGGATCTTATATCATCCATGTTGTTGTTTGTGTAATTTTCACCTCTCGAGCTTCCCACCCTCCATGGAGCCCGCACCTTTGGGGATGTCACTTTGGACACCAGGACTACCCAAGAGGTATAGGTGTGTTGAGGTGAGACTCATGCGCGACATCGGGAGCTGCAGACACGTGGCTGAGAGAGACGATCCTATCTCCCCCAGTGGTTCCACGCGCCCTTGCCCCGTCAGCATGGCCGAGCCCCTGGCATCCTCCCAGAGGACGCCCCTCCCCACACCTCGCCTGCGGACCGTACCACCTCGACCGTACGGGACGCGTGTCCAATACCCTGCAGTGGCTAGTTGCAGGGCCACCGTTTCGCCGGAAATTCGGACCAAAAAGGACATATTGGCCTACAGGGGATAACTAACCCCGACCCCCTGCAGGCCTCGGCCCCCAGGACTCCTGCATCCCCGCTTACGGCGCTCTACTGCGCAGGACTTACGCAGGCAGGTGAGTGTAGTCCGCCTAAGTCACCTACACCTTAGGCGGAACCGGGAGGTCCGTATAGCATAGCTAGCAATATGACCGAAATCCTATTGCTAGCCATGTCATACAGACACTCCAGAGTGTGTCATACCCCGCTCGGGTTTTTAGGTCCTCACGGGTTATGACGGAGGTCCGCTTAGTATAGATAGCAAATTGACCTAAGTCATTTTGCTAGCTATGCCGTGCGAACTCTCCAGAATGTGTCATATCCCATTCGGGTTTTTAGGTCCTCATGGGTTATGACGGAGGTCCGCATAGCATAGCTAGCAAATTGATCGGGATCATATTGCTAGCCACGCCGTACAGGACTCTCCAGAGTGTGTCGTACCCCACTCGGGTTTTTAGGTCCTCATGGGTTACGACGTCGCCTTCATACTCAGCTACTGGTGGTCCGGGGCAGATGGAATGTGCGACGCCCGACCGACCACCAGCATTACCAGGGTGTACGACCCACCCCACAAGTGGGATGGGTTCGTCCATGGCCTGCGGCGGCAGAGCCATAGACGACGGGGACGTGTATGATAGACTTGAGGGGGTAGGCATTGTGAGCCCAGCGTCGCACACCTGAACTACGTACCTACCCCCACCTACACCCCTTATGACTATGAGGTAAGTTCATGTATTGTGTTTTAAACTTTTTTCTACTCCCGTACTTTTATCTGTCATTTAAAGGGTCGTGCACACACCTTTAAAACCCTACCTTATAGTTGTCAAGACAAGTCTTTAGTCTATTCCCCAAAAAAGAATTTGTATCGTAGAAATTGTATCGCCAGTATCTTTTTGGCGATTTTACGATACTTCGTGTAATGACCACTTAAAGAATATTGAATGAAATACAGTGTTGCCAACCTTATTTTAAATGTCATCTCTGACAAATAAGTGAACCATAGACATGTTTTTTTTTAAATTTCATTCATTCATTCATTCTTTTCCCGCCCGTACCCTCCATTTTTGCTACTTCTTGAATTAAAAATATTTGTTAAATTTACAATTCTATTTCAAAGTAAGTGCTTGGTTGTAGAAAAAGTATTGTATGCAACGTTATTTAACTGAGTCAAAGAATACTCGTGGCATCTTTATTAACAATTTTCGGCTTCGCCTCAAATTGTTACTCACGCCACTCGCCTTTTTTGACCTCTCTTTAACAACGGTTGCATAAAATACTATTAACTGCCAATTTTGCATGTATAATTGGCCTTAAAATTTATAGTTTATGATGGTTCATTATTTTATAAGTGGGTAGATTTGCACAGTGTAGTTTTTCCTCAGTTCGAAACGTCGGGTCGAAACTACCAACTTAGGGAGTTGCAACGTCGTCCTGGCATCGCCTCTATCGGACGAGGCCAGGATGATGTGTAACCTGTACTTAAAAATAATGTAGTGGTGTAAGTATAAGTATGGTGGAAGAAATATATAAAAATAGCCTCGAAAATAAAAATAAATGTAAAAACGCGTTCAAGAAATATTACAATAACGGATGGGAATGTGTGATGACAGGTGTTACCTGATAACTGTTTACCTACCTTATTTGTTCCTTTTGTGTCTAGTATATAAGTACTTACCATATAAACACTCAACATGCAGTTTGAGCGTAGTGATGAATTTGCACCACGCATAAACTTTCATAAGTTTCTGTGGCGCATCTTAGTTCTAAGTTCTTTGTATTATGTTTTTGTGATGTGTAAATAAATAAAAAAAAACAAAGTAATTCTACACTACTACATTATTACTTTATCTCACTACAGGGGTGACATAGTCACTGTGTGACAAAACCCCTTTAAAAACTAAGATTTAAAAAAAAAACGTCGGGATGTTTGTCGGCACAAGAGGACACTACCTTAAACTAGTAACAACAAAGCATAAAACAAATATCGGGAAAAACTTTATTGCAAATCGTATAGTAAATGCTTGGAACAAATTACCCTCTGAAGTTGTGAACTCTACAAGTGTGAATCAATTTAAAAATAGACTCGACAAACTATCAAAACAGTGGAATCGTGCTAAGTGAACTATGATTTAGACGCACCAGCATCAGCTGCCTGTCTAAAACGAAATAATAATAAATAATAATAAGGCACCCTAGGTTAGGTTTTTTATAATATGTTTATAAGTATTTTGTATTGTTTTTGTAAGTGTTTTTGTATTTTATTTTTATATCCATATTATAAAATAACCTAACTTAAGACCAAAAATAAATAAAGAGAATAATAATAATAATGTAGTATAAATTAAATATATACACGATATAATCCGTTTTAATAGTTTTATATCACGTCTATAACTTTCATTGATGTGTGTCACTTAATGTTGTGCAGGATAAATACAAGCGCGCGCTCGCGGAAGGCGAAAATGTCCGTCGGCGTATGGTCAAACAAGTTGAGGACGCCAAATCCTTCGCCATACAGAGCTTCTGCAAGGACCTGCTTGATGTAAGTCACTTACCACGTTAATGGACCGGTATCAAAAGTTACACTCTTGCACTTTGAAATACCTATACCATAGAGAAAAAAATACATAGATTGCTCACTCCATACATCAGTTTTAGTACCAAAAAGACTATTAGCATCGAGTAGCGGAACTATCAGTACTGCTACTTGACAATAGATGTAGCACCGACCGGAAAGTCTTATGCTGTTGATAAGACTTTCTGGTCAGTACTACATCTATTGTCAAGTAGCAGTACTGATAGTTCCGCTAGTCGATGCTAGATGTAGATACTGAAATTAATAGTCTAACTGATGTATGGAGTGAGCACTCTTGTCTTATTATATTTCTCTATGCCTATACGTAGTTCGCAATTATAATAGGAATATAGTAGTACTAGTAAAACACTTTATTGTACAAAAATCAGGACAAAACAGGAAAAATAACATTCGTCATTAGTACAAAGGCGAACTTATCCCTTTAAGGGATCTCTTCCAGTTAACCTTTAAGCGATTGAGGGAGAATTGGAGACGGTAGACATCCGTACTGTACCAACGGCGCAAAAAGAAGAGAAAAGAAGAAAAAAAAATCTAAAAATATATGTTTGGTTATTTGAAATATCTTAAATCATGTGTTAAGAGTGACCAAGGCCACCGTAACCCATTTAAAATATTCTAAAAAAATACATGTAAGTAATATAACTTTAAAAAAAAGTAGTTTGGTAGGAAATTGGAATGAAAAGAATCTATTCTATTCTATTCTATATAGCCTTTTATTCCGATCCTTGGGTACAACTGTTATTAAGTCGATTTTATTATCTGTTTTGCTACAATATGTCCCCCAGTTCGGTGTGCCTCTTGGCATAGGCCTCCTCCAACCTTCTCCACTGTACTCTGTCCTCTGCAACTCTGGACCAGTAAGGCCCCAGGGTTAAGCGGATTTGATCTACCCGTCTTGTTTTTGGATATTTTTGTTTTCTACTTCCGTCTCTTGGGTGGAAAAGAATCTACGCAAAGTGTAACCAAGTAGAAAGGCAGACGAGGTTTAAAATGTTTATCTGTTCCCCACAGGTGGCTGACACATTGTCAGTGGCAGCAGAGAGCGTGCCAGAGAGTGCACTGGGCGAGGGCGGCGCTGAAGGCGCGGCCGCCGCGTTACGCTCGCTGCACGACGGCGTGCGGCTGACGCGAGCCATGCTCACACAGGTACAGACAGCAAGCATCAGTGGCGTACAGGTGGCTGACACATTGTCGGTGGCAGCAGAGAGCGTGCCAGAGAGTGCACTGGGCGAGGGCGGCGCTGAAGGCGCGGCCGCGGCGCTGCGCTCGCTGCACGACGGCGTGCGGCTGACGCGGGCCATGCTCACACAGGTACAGACAGCAAGCATCAGTGGTGTACAGGTGGCAGACACATTGTCGGTGGCAGCAGAGAGCGTGCCAGAGAGTGCACTGGGCGAGGGCGCGGCCGCGGCGCTGCGCTCGCTGCACGACGGCGTGCGGCTGACGCGAGCCATGCTCACAAAGGTACAGACAGCAAGCATCAGTGGTGTACAGGTGGCTGACACATTGTCGGTGGCAGCAGAGAGCGTGCCAGAGAGTGCACTGGGCGAGGGCGGCGCTGAAGGCGCGGCCGCGGCGCTGCGCTCGCTGCACGACGGCGTGCGGCTGACGCGGGCCATGCTCACACAGGTACAGACAGCAAGCATCAGTGGCGTACAGGTGGCTGACACATTGTCGGTGGCAGCAGAGAGCGTGCCAGAGAGTGCACTGGGCGAGGGCGCGGCCGCGGCGCTGCGCTCGCTGCACGACGGCGTGCGGCTGACGCGGGCCATGCTCACACAGGTACAGACAGCAAGCATAGTGGTGTACAGGTGGCTGACACATTGTCGGTGGCAGCAGAGAGCGTGCCAGAGAGTGCACTGGGCGAGGGCGCGGCCGCGGCGCTGCGCTCGCTACACGACGGCGTGCGGCTGACGCGGGCCATGCTCACACAGGTACAGACAGCATCAGTGGTGTACAGGTGGCTGACACATTGTCGGTGGCAGCAGAGAGCGTGCCAGAGAGTGCACTGGGCGAGGGCGCGGCCGCGGCGCTACGCTCGCTGCACGACGGCGTGCGGCTCACGCGGGCCATGCTCACACAGGTACAGACAGCAAGCATCAGTGGTGTACAGGTGGCTGACACATTGTCGGTGGCAGCAGAGAGCGTGCCAGAGAGTGCACTGGGCGAGGGCGCGGCCGCGGCGCTACGCTCGCTGCACGACGGCGTGCGGCTGACGCGGGCCATGCTCACACAGGTACAGACAGCAAGCATCAGTGGCGTACAGGTGGCTGACACATTGTCGGTGGCAGCAGAGAGCGTGCCAGAGAGTGCACTGGGCGAGGGCGCGGCCGCGGCGCTGCGCTCGCTGCACGACGGCGTGCGGCTGACGCGAGCCATGCTCACACAGGTACAGACAGCAAGCATCAGTGGCGTACAGGTGGCTGACACATTGTCGGTGGCAGCAGAGAGCGTGCCAGAGAGTGCACTGGGCGAGGGCGCGGCCGCGGCGCTGCGCTCGCTGCACGACGGCGTGCGGCTGACGCGGGCCATGCTCACACAGGTACAGACAGCAAGCATCAGTGGTGTACAGGTGGCTGACACATTGTCGGTGGCAGCAGAGAGCGTGCCAGAGAGTGCACTGGGCGAGGGCGCGGCCGCGGCGCTGCGCTCGCTGCACGACGGCGTGCGGCTCACGCGGGCCATGCTCACACAGGTACAGACAGCAAGCACAGTGGTGTACAGGTGGCTGATACATTGTCGGTGGCAGCAGAGAGCGTGCCAGAGAGTGCACTGGGCGAGGGCGCGGCCGCGGCGCTACGCTCGCTGCACGACGGCGTGCGGCTGACGCGAGCCATGCTCACACAGGTACAGACAGCAAGCACAGTGGTGTACAGGTGGCTGACACATTGTCGGTGGCAGCAGAGAGCGTGCCAGAGAGTGCACTGGGCTAGGGCGCGGCCGCGGCGCTACGCTCGCTGCACGACGGCGTGCGGCTCACCAGAGCCATGCTCACACAGGTACAGACAGCAAGCACAGTGGCGTACAGGTGGCTGACACATTGTCGGTGGCAGCAGAGAGCGTGCCAGAGAGTGCACTGGGCTAGGGCGCGGCCGCGGCGCTACGCTCGCTGCACGACGGCGTGCGGCTCACCAGAGCCATGCTCACACAGGTACAGACAGCAAGCATCAGTGGTGTACAGGTGGCTGACACATTGTCGGTGGCAGCAGAGAGCGTGCCAGAGAGTGCACTGGGCGAGGGCGCGGCCGCGGCGCTGCGCTCGCTGCACGACGGCGTGCGGCTGACGCGGGCCATGCTCACACAGGTACAGACAGCAAGCATCAGTGGCGTACAGGTGGCTGACACATTGTCGGTGGCAGCAGAGAGCGTGCCAGAGAGTGCACTGGGCTAGGGCGCGGCCGCGGCGCTACGCTCGCTGCACGACGGCGTGCGGCTCACCAGAGCCATGCTCACACAGGTACAGACAGCAAGCATCAGTGGTGTACAGGTGGCTGACACATTGTCGGTGGCAGCAGAGAGCGTGCCAGAGAGTGCACTGGGCGAGGGCGCGGCCGCGGCGCTGCGCTCGCTGCACGACGGCGTGCGGCTGACGCGGGCCATGCTCACACAGGTACAGACAGCAAGCACAGTGGTGTACAGGTGGCTGACACATTGTCGGTGGCAGCAGAGAGCGTGCCAGAGAGTGCACTGGGCTGCCGCGCGAGCCAATGTTCTATAGCTTGCCGCGTGATATGGAGACGGGGCTTTATGTAATAATTGGAATAGCTTACGTGTCATATTTGCGTAAAAATGTCTGCTGAATTTTGCGGTGAGGTAAACAAGTAAGACATGCATAAAAGATCCATGTCGAAACCAAGGCTCGGAACCGGTTTTTTCCTTCATGCAAATAATACCGGTATCGTTGCGTTATTTTTCGTTCTTTGGCTTATTATTTCATGTTTAATGGGACTATCTAATTATACGAAGTTGTTATCTGAATACAAAATTCAGTCCTACGTAAAGAGCATAAAATAATTAAAAATAATGGGCTATTTTGGGCCCTGGTCGAAACACAAAGAGAGACACGCACTTTTATATAAACATTAACACATTCTTTTGACGCACACAGACATGGAAATGTCTTTAATTAAAAAAAAAATTGCACGTTGTGAAAGGTTTTTGAAAGAGTAAAGATACTGAAAGGCTACTCCAGTTACTCTGTGCTCTAAGCCTATAAAAAATGTGTGGTAGAGAATGCCTTATGGCCAAGGCTAGGAACCGGTTTATTTTTCATACAAAAAATACCGGTATCAATACGTTCTTTTTTGTTCTTTGGTTTATTATTTCTTTTTCATGGGAAAATCTAATAATACGAAGTTGTTGCCTAAATAAATGATTCAGTCGTACGTAAAGAGCATAAAATAATTATAAATATTGGGCTATTTTGGGTTTTACAAAAAACCGGTTCCGAGCCCTGGTTACGGCATTAAGTCCGCCTTTTGTACTATAAGGTTTTTAACTTTTGTGCAATAAAGATTAAATAAATAAATAAACCTATTCAGTGTGGTCACCCCTGTGACTAATTTCTGCACCGGACCACAGAATAAATAATAGTACTAAGTACAGAAGACTCACTCTCTAACAAAACGCGTCTGTTACGATCAGCACAGATATGGCCGCTAGGTGGCGACAGCGCCACGCGCGGCTTATGGCTTTCCCCAAAATTGGGTCCGAACGGATGTACTTTTAGCTACCTGTAGCAAAGCGACGAAATCGCGGAGTGAGACACGCCTGACCGGACCTAAAACTAATGCATTGTTTGTTTGCAGGTTTTCACTCGGCACGGACTGGTGGCCGTGTCGCCTTTGAGAGAAAAATTCGACCCGAACCTCCATGAGGCACTATTCCAACAGGTAATTAACTTAACCTTTTGGACGCCAATGACCGATATATACGCACCGCAGGTCCAACGCCAAAGACGGATTATTCGGTCATAGACCACAGAGCAACATAGACCTAGGTGCATATGCATAAAGTTCAATTTCAGTTTTGACACTTCGGTGATGTGGCGTCTTGTTTGACACGGCGTCGAAAAGGTTAAAGCTGCGTACGCATTTTAGCGGCTGGTTAAACCTTCATAGTTTTTTTTTTTTCTCTTTATTTGAGCTTGTCACAGAAGTGAGCATGTCGCTCCATAAAAAAACAACAAATTAATATATGTTCTTAAAATTAACTTATTCTACGAACTATAGCCTTACGTACGAGCTGCAATAGCGCCATGGCGGCGTCCGACAAAGGAGCAGCCAGAACGCTATTGCAGCCCCCGACATCAAAGTGAAACATAGCACCAGTATTATGGCTTGAAAAAGCCAATTGTATCCGAGCAGCTTCATTCCGGACACATTCCATTATAACATGGTACACGTCTTCTAATACATCACATTCATCACAATTAGGAGAAGGAACTTTCTTCATTAAGTAACCGAATTGGTTCAATGGGATATGTCCAGAACGTAGTCTCATCATCAATACAATATCACGTCTATTAAGAAAACAATCAATCCACGGTGTCATTAGAGGATGAGGTTGGATCGTCTTGTACCAAATACCCTTTTCTGTTGATCTCTTATCAAAGTATTCTTTCCATAAAGTATAGGTTCTCTGTTTGGCTAAAATGATACAATCTGTATAAAAAGGTAAAGTATTACATTCTACTCCATCATGACAAGCCAGCCTGGCTATGGAAACCTTCATAGTTGCTAATGTGATGTAATGTTACATTCTGGCTGACAAGAATTTGAACTTATGAAATGTGCATTCTGTGTCAATATTTTTTATTATAATGGTTATGATTGTGATTGGAGATGCCCGAATAGTGGTTTTGGCCGAATACCGAATATTCGGCTCCTCTCTCGGCCGAATACCGAATATTCGGTATGACATATGCGAACATTTTAAGTCACAATTATTATGAAATTGATCGCCAACAAAGCACGTTAGATGACGTTGGCTAAAATATATTTTTGTTGAATAGAATTAATGAATAGAGTCAAACAAATCAGACTCATGATAAAAATAAAATGTTTTTTAACCAACAAATGCTCAAAAAATGGTCTTCGTATTTAACGACTTTCCAAGAGCACATTCTAAATATACCTACATAGTTTTTGGTTATTTTTATTGTGCAATTTTTCTTTTTAGTAGTAGGTGTAACAGACATTCGGTATTCGGCCGAATAGTAGGCAACATTCGGCCGAATACCGAATATTCGGCAAAGTGGCCGAATACCGAACAGTTGCCGAATATTCGTGGCATCTCTAATTGTGATTCATTTTTTATATAATCATCAGGCATCGGAGTTTTTGTCGCATGGTAAGACTAATAGCAAGCTATGGAGTCGACATTTGCCATAAATGTAAACTCTTATTCATACTCATACTCATGATTAATTTTATTTAATATGAGAACAGATGACTAAATAGTTACTACGTATATAAGTTTAATTTATTAAACCTCATTTGTTGCAGTAAATGTATGTTTCAATTGGGCGAGTTGTACTTCACAACTCAAGCACACTATAGCAGATTTTTCATAGTCACATTGTAAATCGTTGTATGGCTCTATCCATGCCAAAATTGCAGCTATTTCTGGGTTAGGCATAATAATTAATTATGGAATATTCCTGAACGTATTTACCACATACAGATATAAATAACTACTACGTTTGCAATCACCAGTGATTGACACATGACAAATACTAATCAATTTTATCAGCGGTCAGTACCTACATGACATTAGGTCTTTCGCAGCGATGTAGTTTGTATAGTTGTATGTTAAAATAGTTAAAGTTATGAATTCATAATGTAATAGAAAAATATTTTTTTATATAATTCGACTAAGATAATATACACGACCGACCGCTCTAAAGGCATTTTAAGATAAATTAAATAAATGAGTATGAGTATGAATAAGAGTTTACATTTATGGCAAATGTCGACTCCATAGCTTGCTACTAGTCTTACCATGCGACAAAAACTCCGATGCCTGATAATCATAACAGCAATGATATTATGTAACCATAGATAGGTTATACTCATGGGTTAATCAACTTTTTCTTGTCACATGTTGCTATGGTTACGGTCTCCTGAGTCACTCTTAAAATTCTAGGTTTTTCGTATTTAAATGAGCCAAACCTGTATTTTATGTTGGTTATAAGACCTTTCCATAATGTGACATCTACTGAGCATGTTAGTAGAACACGGTACAGCAGTTCTTCTAACAATCTATGCTACTATTGTCTCCTCGCTGATGGGACAGAATAATAACAAGAAATAGTTGATTGACCCTCATACTTGAGGAGCACAAAAAATACTTCCATATTCATTACTGTGCTTACGAAGAAATCTGTTATTTTTGATTAATTTTCTCATTCCATCCACCTTTGTCACACTCGTTGTTAAACATAAGGTCGTCTCTTTCGCTTTCGGTGTGCGGGAGCTTTTTAGGGTTCCGTACCCAAAGGGTAAAAACGGGACCCTATTACTAAGACTCCGCTGTCCGTCCGTCCGTCCGTCCGTCTGTCACCAGGCTGTATCTCACGAACCGCGATAGCTAGACAGTTGAAATTTTCACAGATGATGTATTTCTGTTGCCGCTATAACAACAAATACTAAAAACAGAATAAAATAAAGATTTAAGTGGGGCTCCCATACAACAAACGTGATTTTTGACCGAAGTTAAGCAACGTCGGGCGGGGTCAGTACTTGGATGGGTGACCGTTTTTTTGCTTGTTTTGAACTATTTTTTGTTGATGGTGCGGAACGCTCCGTGCGCGAGTCCGACTCGCACTTGGCCGGTTTTTACATGTATGTCTGTCTGTTTTCAGGAGGTGGAAGGCGCGGAACCTGGCACAGTGGTCGCCGTCTCCAAAGTTGGTTACAAACTGCACGAGCGCTGCGTGCGGCCCGCTCTCGTCGGCGTAGCTAAAGGCTCCTCCTAATGTAAGTATTTATTAACAGAATACATATTACAATTAGGGATGTTGCGAATATCCGCATCCGCAACCGCGGAACTTCCGCATTATTTTCAACATCCGCATACGCATAAAATCGATGCGGATTTAATGCGGATGCGGATGTGGAACAGGTCGGTACAGGAACGTCTTAGCATCGGCGTAAGTGCTAGACTGCTAGGTAATTTAGTCATTAGCCAAAAAAACCTATTAGAAATGAGCAGTCAAGCGTGAGTGGGACTTAATGTACGGAACCCTTGGAACGCGAGCCCGACTCTCACTTGGCCGGTTTTTTGAAATAAAAATTACTAAAATACAATATTTGACGTTTTTTATGTACCTATCTTGACATCCGCATCCGCATCCGCGGATGTGAGCCTTTAAAAATCGGCATCCGCAACATCCCTGATCACAATACATAGTCGCTTTCGTAAAAAAAAAAGGGTTGCACTCCGGGAGTGCCGGCAGAAGTGAAGACTCAATGACATTGTAACAGTTTTTCGATCAGGTCACGTGTCCGTCTTACGAATTTTCAATCTGTCGAATCGGTCGGTCACGTGACCTGTCGGAGTTTAACATTTTTTCCCCATCACAAAAAGTGCACAGCGCCGCTAAAGAATCACTTTAACTAGCGCCTACGCCAATTCTTGGGATTATTTGCCAAGCGGACCCCAGGCTTGAACTTAATTTAAAAATAATCGAAGAAATATGTACCGTATTTATGATACAATTCAAAATAATTGAATATGCTAAACGTCCAAAAAATGTCTGCGTCATATAAAAATGAACTGTCATAGGATAATAGGGACCATCATTCGACGCGAGGGAAGTAATCAGGAGGACCCCAGGCTCCTGAAGTTGCGTTAAAATACTCGCAACGCTCAGGATTCGAATTTTTGGAAAATAACCAATGCATATGTCACCGTAAAAGTGTAAACACTCGTCATATTATAATCTCGCTAGTTAAATTATAAACTGACGGCAAGGAGATTATAAACTAAACTAACCTAACCTACGTTAGATTGTAAACTAACGGGTTCACCGGTTCACAATCTTACGGTGTCATACACAATGCAATGTACACCTTATAAAACAAAGTCCTCGCTGCGTCTAGCTGTTTGTGTGTCTGTATGTTCGCGATAAACTAGAAAACTACTGAACGGATTTTCATGCGGTTTTCACCTGTCAACAGATAGAGTCATTCTTGAGGAAGGTTTAGGTGTATTATTTTTTTAACCCGTGCGGAGCCGGGGCGGCTCGCTAGAGTTAGACCAAAAAAAGTCTGCAGCGATTTTGATAGCCCACGCAGTGCAAGTGTTATTTACACGTCGTAATTTCGTAGAAGTTTGACGTTTAAAATGACACTTGCACTGCGTGGGGTATCAAAATCGCTGCAGACTTTTCTCGGTCTGACTCCAGTTGAATATATATATATATATATTTTTATTTTTATTTAGGCAAGAAACAGTCATTTACAAAAATAATGTAATAATACGCAATGTGTTAATAGACCTTGAGTGCCCTACCTTAATAAACGAATTCCTAATTTAAAGTAGCTAGTGTATGAGCAGTAAGCGGAAAACAAAGTTGTCATTAAGTAACAAAGTTATCAGTAACTTGAGTGCATCTATATTCATTGCTTGATACTCGTACATACATACACATGGGGTACATACGAATGTTATATCTATCTAATACCTTTAAACGAGCAATTCTTGTTTATTTATTTATTTATATATATATATATTTCGGGGATCTCGGAAACGGCTCTAGCGATTTCGATGAAATTTGGTATATAGGGGTTTTCGGGGGCGAAAAATCGATCTAGCTAGGTCTTATCTCTGGGAAAACGCTCATTTCCGAGTTATTATATGTTTTCCGAGCGAAGCTCGGTCACCCAGATATTACATAAGTTTATACCACGTTTATACCTACATTGTTAAATTAGACTAATATGCAGAAGTTGTTATTATATATATGTATATTAAAAGGTTGTCTTTGTTCACAGGCAGCGAGTATTCGAACGTGACACCTTACACGAAATATCACGGTCATGCACGGATTTAGCTTTTAAACTTGTCTTTTCCGTTCCCAAACTAAGATCACTAACCAATCTGTCTGGTTTTGAACTTTTACACTTGCATTGGTCAGATTGGCCAATCAATCTGTCATTTTTATTTTAGTACCTGTTGAATAAAACCGTTTAACCCTTTACCGGGCTGACATTTTAAAAATGACAATCGTATGTCTTACTCATCTAAAATAGAACACATGTTTGAAGTGCCGTATGTCGGAAATATATGTCCCTTAGCCTGGTAAAGGGTTAACTTTTGGGAATAGAAGAGGCAACTTTTTTCTACGTGTCTATGACCCATCACCGTTGATTAGTGTAAAGGGGCCCACTGAATCGGCCTGTCAGTTGGAACAAAAAGTTGACAGTTCCGAACAACTGACAGGCAGATACCATCCGGCGGACTGTTAATCAGTGGGCCCCTTTATTTCGGTGCTGATCTGACATTTCTGACATTTGATTGGCATTGCTAATTTGAAACCAAAATTGCATTTACTTACTTACCCTGAAATGCACTTTTTTATTAACTACCTTTAAAAAAACTTTACTCACAAGTTACCAAGCATAACGAGTTTCGACGTTATACTACAATTTAACCTTTTGGACGCCAATGACCGATATATCCGCACCGTAGGTTCAACGCCAAAGACCGATTAATCGGTCACATATCACAGAGCAACATAGACCTACGTGCATATGCATAAAGTTCTATTTCAGTTTTGATACTTCGGTGACGTGGGGTCAGCGTGACAGCTTTTGTGTTTGACACGGCGTCGAAAAGGTTAAGCAAACTACAGATGGAGTGTATTTATTTTCCATCGTATTTTCATGGAAACTTACGAACGTATCTTGCTATTTCTGCCAGTCTCGGTACAAAAAGTACTGACAACTGAACTAGCATGGACAAATACTAACGTTTCCGCGAAAATACGATGGAAAACAATTATACACTACATCTGTACAATTTTTATTCCTACAGAATTTTACCATAGGGGCTGTCCATAAATTACGTCATCCATTTTTGACGATTTTTGACCCTCCCACCCTAAAATCATCCAAAAATCATGCTTCGAATGACCCCGTTTCCTCCTACGTATTCCTACCATCATCCGATGTCCAGACCCCCCCCCCCTATAGTTCGTTTTTTTTAGCATTAGAAAGAACTTGAAAGAAGGTAAGCGATTTTGACATGTCTTTTAATTGAAAAACACTTTTCAAAAATCAATAACTATTACTTATGAAAGCAGAAGACTATAAAAGATCGTATTAGATTCATAATTGTTACATATTTACCGTAACTTATTTTTAAAATGTGTTTTTCAATTAAAAGACACATTAAGATTGTTTACCAAATTTCTAATGCTAAAAAATACGAAGTATAATTTGAAATGACGTAATTTTAATTTATGAATAGCCCCATATCCACAATTATCAGACATACGCCAACATCATTTGTGTTACGCGTCTAAGTGAATTCAATTGCGTTTTAAACTTGTGAGTAAAATTTCCGTATGACTGGACTCTAGACATTATAACAGAAGGGATATGTATAAAATTTACTTTGACACCTGTAGGTCTGCTTAACTGAGACATTTGGTGAGAATTGACGGTTTGTTGACCGTAAGGAAACCGTTGTAAGTGTAGTAACTTATCAAACTAATAACCTACCTATACTTCGTCTTTTTTTAGCATTAGAAATAAGGTAAACAATCTTGATGTGTCTTTTAATTGAAAAACACATTTTAAAAATAAGTTACGGCAAATATGTAACAATTATGAATCTAATACGATCATTTATATTCTTCTGCTTTCATAAGTAATAGTTACTGATTTTTAAAAAGCGTTTTTCAATTAAAAGACATGTCAAGATGGCTTACCTTCTTTCAAGTTCTTTCCAATGCTAAAAAAACGAACTATAGAAATTTAATTAATATAAAAGTTACTTTTTTTCTTCACTCAAGTGTGTTGAAAAACATGAAACG
The DNA here is from genome assembly GCF_948474715.1 of Cydia amplana. NCBI lineage: Eukaryota > Metazoa > Arthropoda > Insecta > Lepidoptera > Tortricidae > Cydia > Cydia amplana. Next base: position 2,640,047 of record NC_086093.1, on the reverse strand, counting down.
CGTGTGCATTGGTCATTACACAGGCTTTCAGTTTTATCACAATGTACTATTGGGAAATAATAAATGAAAGTTTTTGAGCGTCGCAATCCCTTTTGACTAGCAATGAATTTGTATAATATTTTTGTTATGATTAGGCGTAGACTTAGAATTCCATGATGTATGTCTGAGGCGGTACATAGTTGTTGTTTAAATAAATGGATTATATTGTTATTTGATTGGTTTCATTTTCATTACATCTACATAGCAGGAGGGGGTTATTCCCACTAGTTACCACCAAGTTGTTACCAGTGGTAATTACTGAGAATTTGTTTCCCACCTTTTACCACTGGAAAATAATTCCCAGTAGTATTAGAAAATAAGTCCTTCGGGCAAACTCGGCTCCGTTCGCCTCAGCATTGCTTCGAGCAATTATTAGGGTTGACACAACTTGACGTCCCTTTGCGTGCACGACCCACAGATAATAGCTTGAATTTTTACAACCCTAGATAGCCGAAAGGGATAGTGTGATATATTAGAAAGGGACAGAATGATTCGACCCTGAACCGCTGTCAAACTTCGGTTTTGTAGGAAGTGTCCTTTCTGTACGGTAGCGGGTATTATTACTAGTTATTCTGTGGTCACACTAATTCGATAGGTAGGTAGGTTAGGTTCGTTAGGTATCTTCAGGATGATATGATTTTATTCAATTACTACTATTTTAATGTCACACATAGACTAGGAATCCTCTAGACGGAGTTTAGAGCAATTATTTCATGAAACCGATGCTGCCAAAAATACTGGGGTGCGGGCGACGAGGTGAGCGAGTCCCGTGCCGTGATTGGTCCGTTCAAAGACACGGACGTAATACAAAAACACTGACTCGAAAACGGAGTAAAACTACCGTATATTTGTGGCAGAGGGGGTAACGCTACTATGCTCAGTCTGGAGGATGTCTTGTCTGTGATGTCGTGATGTCACATTATAAATCGGTTTAGTCTGTGGCGACAGGGGGTGAGTATACAATGACATATGTATAATGAAACAAAAACTCCTTTAAAATATATGTATTTATTTTTCAATAATTTGTACGCTTTGCGTCAAGTGCTATTATGCACTATATTTGTATCCACTTACTTATATTCTGTATCTTTAGGTATTTAAAAAAGAGTAAACAAAATCTACCCTCAAATGAGAGGTAGATGAAAACATTACATGATCAAATAATGTAGGTTAAAGTCTGGCCCCTATTTCACCACGGGTGCGAAAATTGTCGACATCACTGTTACTGACGTCACAGGCATCCATAGACTACGGTAACCGCTTACCATCGGACGGGCAGTGTGCTTGTTTGCCACCGACATATTAATTTAAAAAACTCCATTATATCGCCAATAAATAAGTACTTATTTTGCGAAGCTAATGACAATTGTCACAAGAAACACGACAATTGTCACGAAATTCGGACACGGAACTCATTTCGTGTCAAGAATTACCGAAAGTTCTAGATTAAATCGTGTGACAATTGTCATCATCATCATCATAAACTTCGAAAGAGAAACACCTGTTTTTTGCCGATATAATAGTTTTTTTTAATAATACAATGACGGTGGCAAACAGGAATACGGCCCGCCCGATGGTAAGCGGTAACCGTAGCCCATGGATGCCTGTGACGTCAGCAACAGTGACATTTGTCGAATTGTCGCACCTGTCGCCGTGGTGAAATAGGGGCCAGGTCGTTCAGTGACAGATCCAGGTGGTTTTGTATTTGGCTGGTTAATCAACAAATGTTATAACTACCCGAAAATGTACAAATTATTTGTTTACTTTAAGTACCTAAAGATACAGAGTATAAGAAAAAACTAATAGGTATACTACGCGTAAAATAGTGCACGATATTGTTGCAACAATAATACAGCTCAAGTAGATGGCGATGTACTACTTTTTGTGGCAACTGGCTGTCAATTGTTTAACAAGCTAGTCAGTACCGTCTTTACCATAAGGGCATACGGGGCCCGTGCCCAGGGCCCCCATCCTTAGGGGGCCCCGAAGGACAGACAGTAACAGTATATTTGATTACCCATAATAAATAGAAGATTATAGTAGAAAAATGTTTGTTTGATTAGCTTTCTTTACTTTCCAAAAGGGCCCCAAATTCTTGTGCCCAAGGACCCCAGCATATGTTAACCTTTTCGACGCCGTGTCAAACACAAAAGCTGTCAAAACTGAAATTGAACTTTATGCATATGCACGTAGGTCTATGTTGCTGTGATATGTGACCGATTAATCGGTCTTTGGCGTTGAACCTACGGTACAGATATATCGGTCATTGGCGTCCAAAAGGTTAAGACGGTCCTGAACCTAGTCACCTCATAATAAACGGGACATGCGGCGCCATCTTCTTCAGCTGTAAACACTGCCTCAATATTGAACCATTTTGCGTCTTATTATAATTTCTACAGTAAATGGACACTATACATATACAATTAATCTATACATACCTATACAATATACAATATGTAATGTACAATTATTACTATTATAAGAGACCAAATGAAAAGGCAGAAATATATACGCACCAAAACTTCATAGTAAATATACTGACTTATGAGCGTTTTCCAAAAAAGTGTACATTTCATTCATGTCTTCAAAATATTGACTTCTTGGGCTCATTTTACTCAGATCATTTGTACATTCACGCCTCATACATAAAAAAATGTGTCCAAAAATTTCCTTTCCTGATCGTCACATTCTTGTATGAAAATTTTTTTTATTTGTATGAATGTGACGCACTGGAAAAAATTTTTTTCATACAAAATATTGGGACACATTTTTTCATGTATGAGGTGTGAATGTACAAATGATTCTGAGTAAAATGAGCCCAAGAAGTCAATATTTTGAAGACATGAATGAAATGTACACTTTTTTTGGAAAACGCTCTTATATACTTTTTTAGGCAAATATCAAATCGAGGAACATTAAAAGGCATAGGCAGGATTTTGAGAATATATATGAACTATGCAATTAATTTTTACATTTGATTTTTATTTTGCTCTTAATAGGGAATATTACGCGAAACTCTGCGTAGGTGGCGCCACTCCCAGAATAAGTCATAATCTAAGGGTCTACCCCAAATGAGAGTAAACATTTTGTTATCTAACCTCTCTACCACTCTTGCATATTCGAGCGATAAAGAGGCAGATAGCCGAGTTTCGATTTCGCGTTTCCCGGTAGGCCCTTTGTAAACAAACCGCCTTGATGTATCAATGTCATATTTGATTGTCTGTGAAAACTTGTCAATAATCAGTTTAAGGAACAGTATGTATAAGTTACTCTATGGTATACATACGTCGCTAGTACTGCACTCTGGCAGCATAACATTGCAGTAATACTCCCTATTATTTTGTTGGCTGAAAGAGGATTGCCTGCCTCGTATTATTCAACGTCTCACCCTTTGACCGCCAAGGACGTAATAAGACGCCCGCGGCGACAGTCCAATATCAACCTTCGTGCATTCCGACAAGGTTCACGATGACGCGCCGCGCACGGTAGGCGTGGTGTACAAAGCGTTAGTGTAAGGCCTGAGTGGACGCTCTTGTTGTGCGTGCAGCGGGGCGGGGCGTGCGGCGTGCATGTTAAACAAATGCGCACGTATAGGAGCGGCCTTAGTGCACGCTGCTCACGTCACGCGTGAGCCCACAGCCACGCTGCACGCCCCGCCGAGCGAGCGTCCACTCAGGCCTTACACTTACGGTTTTTAAGAGCCAACAGGAGTGGTCATTTCTCCATACAAACGTACTCGACTGTTTCCTCCGTGGGTTTTGAAGCTAGAGCAATGATTTTTTCAACACAGATTAATATTGTCAATATCTGTGTCGGACCGTTTTGCTTTTTTTGATATTTTTGTTTTTTAAGGCGCTAGAGCCCTTCAAAAATGGCCAAAATGGCCTAATTGACTATGCCGCAATGAGAGGCGTGGTATTCAAAACTGATATCAATTAGCCAAAAAAGCAAAACGGTCCGACACACATAATTTTATAATCATTTAGATTTCCAAATTTGTTTACGATTGGTTAAGTTTTGGAGGAGGAAACAGTTGAGTACGAAACCTCGATTTTTGCGATTTTTACGCAGGATTTTTCGCCTTGTCCTTATCGCACTAGTTTCAGGAGCCGCTTCCGTTAGCGAGACGGGTATATTTACCTAAAATATTTAAATCTCAGCTCATGTTGGCTCTTAACATATACCTTATAACTTAAGTTTTTCCGGCAGACATTATATATGTCGGCGGCCGAACGTAAGATCGGGGGCCCGTTTCTCAAAAGCTTGTAACTTGTAATACAAGCGGATGTCACTTTTTGACAGCTTTTGTTAGGAAGGGACATCCACTTGTATTACAAGTTACAAGCTTTCGAGAAACGGGCCCCTGGCAGATCGTAATGTTTCTGTGTAATGTGTTGACGGTAGGCACATTAACCTTTTCGACGCCGTGTCAAACACAAAAGCTGTCACGTTGACGCCACGTCACAACTTTATGCATATGCACGTAGGTCTATGTTGCTCTGTGGTCTGTGACCGATTAATCGGTCTTTGGCGTTGAACCTACGGTGCGGATATATCGGTCATTGGCGTCCAAAAGGTTAAACCAATAGATAGGTAGGATAGGTTCGTTAGGTAGATTCAGATGCCCGAAGGGCAAACTGCAGAAATAGAGCCCCGCGTAGCGGGGCTTCGTCGACTTAGGGAACGAAAAGATTTTCACGTTTCACGATGTGCCTAGGAACTTCACGATCTGCCTGATCTTACGATCGGCCGCCGACATATCTATCAATTTAGGCCTATTATCTAATGTGATGTATGATACAATAATCATCAAAATTCAGTAATAAATATGGGAAAAATCTAAAATATAGCTAATCAGAATAAGCTAACTCGGCAGCTTGTTGGCAAGCGAGTGTGGAAGCACCATAACGTCAAATTACTATGAAATTTCGATGTTTAGGCTGCTTTTCCACTGAGCAGAGATAAGAGGAGACATGCGGGGATCAACCAATAGTAGTGCCGTACAGAAAGGAAACTTCCTACAAAACCGAAGTTCGGCAGCGATTCAGGGTCGAATCATGCTATCCCTTTCTAATGTATGGCACCATCCCTTTCGGCTATTTAGGGTTGTCAAAATTCAAGTTTTTATCTGTAGTCGTGCACGCAAAACGACGTCAAGTGGTGCCAACCCTAATAATTGCTTGAAGCAATGCTGAGCCGAACGGAGCCGAGTTTGCCCGAAAGGAAGAGTGTCTCCCCACAGTCACAGAATAAATAATAAAACTAGGTACAGAAGACTCACTCTCTAACAAAACGCGTCTGTTACGATCAGCACAGATATGGCCGCTAGGTGGCGACAGCGCCACGCGCGACTTATGGCTTTCCCCAAAATTGGGGCCGAACGGATGTACTTTTAGCTACCTGTAGCAAAGCGACGAAATCGCGGAGTGAGCCACGCCTGCCACTGTAATTCTTGGTTGATTACGGCACGTCTCCGCCTCTGTGGATAGGCAGCTTTACAGTGCAGAGTTAGCTTAGACTTTATTACAACTGACTGCCATCACCTGTCTCACTCGCACTTTACAAAAAGTGACAGATAATAATTGTGTCAAAAACGCGCCAGTTGTATTAACCCTGATTATAATACTAAAAATATGTAGTAATATAGAAATGTCGATACTTGACAAAAGCTAAAGCCAATAGGGAATATTACGCGAAAGTCTGCATAGGGGGCGCCACTCCCACAAGAAGTAAACAATCTAAGGGTCTACCCCAAATGAGAGTCAACATTTTGTTATCTAACCTCTCTACCACTCTTGCATATTCGAGCGATAAAGAGGCAGACAGCTGAGTTACGATTCCGCGTTTCCCGGTAGGTCCTTTGTAAACAAACCGCCTTGATGTATCAAAGTCATATTTGATTGTCTGTGAAAACTTGTCAAAAAACAGTTTAAGTGTATGTATAAGTTACTCTATGGTATACTTAAGTCACTAGTGCTGCACTCTAGCGGCAAAACATTGCAGTAATACTGCCTATAGGGAGCGTGCATGAACTGTAGGGGGCAGCACAGGTGCCGTCAGATTTCGCGCGAGTCGAAAATGTCAAGTTTATGCTTCCGATGTAGCCCACAAGATGGCAGGACCTACTATGCACAAGAAAACGTACGAGAACGGTAGATGGCAGCACTTGCTTTGGCAATGTAAATGTTTATGTTTTCGATTCAGGCCACAAGATGGCAGACCCGAACGCGCACTGTCCCTATTTTACATAGAAAATATAGCCCTTAACTACTATTATATAATGTATATTATCTTACAATAAGCATATAGTTTATGTCAAGTATAGACATTTTATTAACTAGTAATTAATAAATAACTAAAAATGCCGCAAACCATAATTAATATAAAGAAAAAAAAAACTGGTTTCGATAATATTACCCTTCATATGGGGAATAAATTAAAAACCAGCCTTTAAGTAGATATATTTTTCTATACAAGAATATAAAATTAATCTTATATTACATTATTTCCTTTTCTTAAAATAAACAAAAACATTCTCTACCAGTCAACCATAGGGCCAAACAGAGGTATTTGTTGTTATAATAATGGCAATGAACAGAAATACATCATATGTGAAAATTTCAATTGTCTAGCTATCACGGTTCATAAGATACAGCCTGGTGACAGTCAGACGGACAGTTGAGTCTTAGTAATAGGGTCCCGTCTTAACCCTTTGGGTACGGAACCCTAAAAAACACTTATCGGTAATATCAATATTCGGATAGTTTCAAATCTCATCCGAACGTGAAGCGAGCGATTTTGATAGCCCAGACTGCAAGTGTTATCACTACATAGTATAAAACAAACTCGCACCCGCTGTCTGTTTGTCTGTATGTATGCTTAGATCTTTAAAACTACGCAACGGATTTTGATGCGGTTTTTTTTAATAGATAGAGTGATTCAAGAGGAAGGTTTATTTATAACTTGTTAACCCGCGCGAAGCCGGGGCGGGTCGCTAGTTTAATTTAAACGTCATAATTTCATAAGTTTGATTTCAAACTTAGCTTCCTCTAACTCTTAACTGTTTCGAATTCTCTCTAAACCTAATTATTATCACTTATCCAATAATTAAACAAATATTTACAATATCAAATACTTTTTAACTATAGCACTATCGATTCGACATACACTCGAAAGTTCAAGAGCTATCGTCACTCGTATCGTACAGACATACATACACTGCGTATTCTGCCCTGTCCCATTATGGAACTATCATTCGTTTTTTTTAGCATTAGACAGAACTTGAAAGAAGGTAAGCGATTTTGACATGTCTTTTAATTGAAAAACACTTTTTAAAAATCAATAACTATTACTTATGAAAGCAGAAGACTATAAAAGATCGTATTAGATTCATAATTGTTACATATTTACCGTAACTTATTTTTAAAATGTGTTTTTCAATTAAAAGACACATCAAGATTGTTTACCTTATTTCTAATGCTAAAAAAACGAACTATATCGTTGAAATTTTGCGAAATTAAGTAAGTAAACTGTTACTTTATGAAAATTTTGCTAATTTCAATTTTTATAGACGTTATGTGACGTTTTTAGACTAGAATGATATAATTCCGTTATGTTATTAGTATTTACGCAATACAAGGCTTATATTGTAAGCATAAATATGTTTATAATATAGTGCCTTATACCTTAGCCGTAAGGTTCTAAATTGTATACATTGTGGTGCTGGCTGATGTCACCTTTTTTATATGTTTCCAGATTTATTTATAGGATAATTCGCCAGTAACTGGCCACCCTAAACTAAAAATGAATAGGCTACATGACAAATTTTCATTTATGGTATCAATCAATCAGGTTTGTTTTTAGGATCAAATGTCTATATGGGACCCATTGCATTAAAGCAATACAAAAGTCAGAAATGATAGTCAAAGTCCGACAGTCGTACTTCACTCGCGGAACGCCCCGAACAAATTGATATGTGAATGTGACGTCAAGGTCACTGAGAGCGCATCTTGAAGTATGAACAAAACAAGAAAATTGCGATTTTGTCAGTGAAATATTGCTTTTATGTATATAGCTGCTGTACAATCTTTTTTTGGGTAAAATGTGAGGAATCGAATGGTATCCTTACTTATTTCGTTTTTGGAAGTTAATAAAAAATTTAAATTTTGAAACTTTCAGGTGCTGTATTTTTGTATTATATCAATTTTTTTTTATTTCCGCAGTATTGTGATTAATTGCTCATTTGCTATGTATTTTACTAGATTTTGGTATAAAATTCAACATGTGTCATCATCCCTCTTCTATACACCTATAAACAGAATTCATTTCAGTATGGTGGCTAGTTATTGAAGGCCACTGACAATCCAACCTCTAGACTGAGCTTAGGCCAATTCTTTCATGAAACCGATGCTGCCAAAAATACGGGGGTGCGGGGGGACGAGGTGAGCGAATCCCGTGCCGTGATTGGTCCGTTCAAAGACACGGACCAATCACGGCACGGGATTGACTCGAAGATGGAGTAACGCTGCCGTATGTGTGGCAGAGGGGGTAGCGCGACTATGTTATGTCTAGAGGTTGGATTGTCTGTGTTGAAGGCTGTCCAGTTATTGAAACCTTATACTAAAATGAATTCTGTTCATATGTGAATAGAATTCATTTTTGGTTTAGGGTGGCCAGTTACTGGCGAATTATCTTATTCCTTCTTTCTCAGTTTGTATTAAGTAGATAAAACTGCTTTTTATTACAATTTATTTTGAATATCAAGACAGACATTTGATAATAATCCGAACATTATATTGCGAAGAATATTTAAATCACTACATAGTATAAAACAAAGTCGCCCGCTGTCCGTCCCTATGTATGCTTAGATCTTTAAAACTACGCAACGGATTTTGATGCGGTTTTTTTAATAGATATAGTTCGTTTTTTTTAGCATTAGAAATAAGGTAAACAATCTTGATGTGTCTTTTAATTGAAAAAACACATTTTAAAAATAAGTTACGGCAAATATGTAACAATTATGAATCTAATACGATCTTTTAGTCTTCTGCTTTCATAAGTAATAGTTATTGATTTTTAAAAAGTGTTTTTCAATTAAAAGACATGTCAAAATCGCTTACCTTCTTTCAAGTTCTTTCTAATGCTAAAAAAACGAACTATAGAGTTATTCAAGAGGAAGGTTTATGTATAATTTGTACCCGTGCGAAGCCGGGGCGGGTCGCTAGTGTTCTATAAAAATGAAACTTGTGAAATTGTCCGAATTTTTGTAAAGTCCAATGGTAGAGAATTTACCAATAGAAGGGGTGTCGCTAGGACAAGTGTGGGAACAGTTCAGGTTCGAGTCGGCGCACGCGCACCCGTTGTCTGTAGTGGTACTCCTTGAGGTACGCGCGCATGCGCGGCGGGAGGGGCAGCTTTTCTACGCCTGTCAAACAAAAAAAAACTTAGTTTAGGGCATGAAGTATTATAACTGGATGAGGGGTGGGGGAAATGACCGAACGGGATAGTCTAAGTGTAAGGCCTGAGTGGACGCTCGCTCGGCGGGGCGTGCAGCGTGGCTGTGGGCTCACGCGTGATGTGAGCAGCGTGCACTAAGGCCGCTCCTATACGTGCGCATTTGTTTAACATGCACGCCGCACGCCCCGCCCCGCTGCACGCACAACAAGAGCGTCCACTCAGGCCTTACACTTATGTATCTTTCAGTAGGTGTAGCAGCGAAAGCGCTATTATTGTTTGTCCTTGTCACAGTCTCACATCTTTTTTTATTCGGTGACGACACAACCTTGTAGTGGCGTCACCGTTACATTAAAATCGAATTGGCGGTGTCTAAAAATGACATTTATTAATTTTAGGTAGATATATGCCATTACAATAATATTCCGTCGGAATTATAATAATTATTAACATTTACAAGAAATTATCTCAATCAGACTTTACGTTTACGTCCTGCAAAACTTACTTCGTTTGGAAGATATCGACTAGTGCGGAAAAGTATCGATAAACAAATGTTGAAAATGGAAACGAGTGTACAAAATACATTAGCATAGTACCTACGCTCTACGAACCAACGAACGCGCGTTTAACGCGTAATAAATTATGACAAGAAAATGAAATGTTTTCATTTTTATTTTTCGAAAACTTTCGTTTTTTTATTTACTTAATTTATGCCAAAAAACTTAAATCATTACAAAAACAACAACATAACAAGCATTAGAAATGCAGATTATATTTTTAAAAACATGTTTACCGATGTGGCTGAATGCAAGTCACGCCTTTGCCTATAAAAAAAGTTACGATATATCGACACGACCCGTCACTAACATGAACTGTCATAGGACTCAAGGTTCCCCGAGCCCACTATAAACAGTTTAAAATATGTCTCACGAAACTTTAATTTCGTTGCAATATATTATTTGCTAATCCCTCAAGTGGACGAAAACTAACGCGTGACGAATGACCCTAATTTATAGTTCGTTTTTTTAGCATTAGAAAGAACTTGCAAGAAGGTAAGAGATCTTGACATGTATTTTAATTGAAAAACGCTTTTTAAAAACCAAAAACTATTACTTACTATTACTTATGAAAGCAGAAGAATATAAAAAATCGTATTAGATTCATAATTGTTACATATTTGCCGTAACTTATTTTAAAAAAGTGTTTTTCAAATAAAAGACACATCAAGATTGTTCACCTTATTTCTAATGCTAAAAAAACGAACTATAGCGCGTGACGAATGACCCTAATTCAGCTATGAATAGACCATAGACTAGGAATCCTCTAGACGGAGTTTAGAGCAATTAATTCATGAAACCGATGCTGCCAAACATACTGGGGTGCGGGGGACGAGGTGAGCGAGTCCCGTGCCGTGATTGGTCCGTTCAAAGACACGGACCAATCACGGCACGGGATTCTGACACTGACTCGAAGATGGAGTAAAACTACCGTATCTTGGCAGAGGGGGTAGCGTTACTATGCTCAGTCTAGAGCAGCGGTCGGCAACCTTTTAGCAGCCAAGGGCCACATAGTAGTTAACGAAGTTGACGCGGGCCGCACTTTGTTAATATTTATGACTTTATCAGACATTGTCGTTTGTCAAATATTACATATAAAATAGCCAGGGAGGCTCGCGGGCCGCAAGTGACAGGTTCACGGGCCGCATGCGACCCGCGGGCCGCGGGTTGCCGACCGCTGGTCTAGAGGATAGTCATAGTCATAGTCATTTATTCATAGAACAATATACATTGCGTTTGAATTTTACATTATTATCACAATTACAATTTCACAAATAACAATTAAAAATTAAGTATTACAATTATTTAACATAGTAACAAATTTAACTACAGTTGGCTTATAATAAAATATAATAAATAATAATTCCTAAATCTACGTCACTCATCTATTTTAGTAAATCAATTAATAATGATCACTACTATTATTTATGACAGAAAGAAAAAGAAACAAAAACAAATAAGCTGTTTATTAATACTAAATTGTACTCTGAGTTGATAAAAACTCATCCACAGAATAGAAGCACTTCTTCAACAAATAAGTTTTGAGAAATCAGAAATCGCGAAGCGTCTGGTTGACGTAACTGGTGACCGAAGAGCTGGCGGCTACCTCGCACAACGTATCAGCATTGCGATACAGCGAGGAAATGTCGCCAGCATCCTTGGTACAATGCCTCAAGGGCCTATTTTAGATTTAAGCTAGTTTTTAATTTCTTTTAGTAATACACTGTATATATCTTGTTTGTAAATAAATGATTATTCCAAGTTTTGAGACAATTTTTAAACAAATTTAATTTAGGGACCGACTTCAAATCGGATGGCAATCTGTTGAATGGATGTCTTGTCTGTGGAATAGACTGACCGTCATAGCTGGTGTGCGACACGATGACGGCTCGGGCGAGCTGCTGCAGACTGAAGGGGCTCGTGCGGGGCAGCGGGGCGGTCAGCATCGGCTCGAAGAACATCACGCACGCTGGGTCCTGGACAGAAAATATAATACTGTCACTCATAACACACCCTACATCTTTCACACACACACATACACACACACACATATATACACACCCTAAAAGCATACACCTTAATTCATATATATTTATTGCATCCATGGTAAGTACACAGGTGTTACATAGGTAATAGTTGTTTCACATGGGCCCTGGTAGGGCACGGCAATATTCTTAAATCTATTGAGTTTACAGGTTTCATTATAAATTAATAGAAATATTATATTATTATTACTATCATCAAAAAACAAATTATAAAAATATATGTCACTAAAAAAAAATAAAAAAAAATAAAAAAAATCATGCTTAAAAAAATTATCACCCTCTCTCAGACATCATTTTAATTAGGTTTAGTTACTGTATGTTACCTACTCTTTTGTAAGCCCCAAGATACAGGCTCAGCCTAGTTTGGGGCTTACCGGACACCTTTGTGATTGCGTACCTATTTTATTATAAATAAATTATTCTTATTCTTTATTCTTATAAAACCTAGTAAGTATTAAGAAATTTTGCAATAACACCTGTGTATTGTAATGTACCTGATTATGCAAATAAATGAAATGAAATATGCAGTTGTAGTATACCTGTAAAACTTAAACAGTACCACATGGTTCAACTTTAAACCAGTTGCCTTCCTTGCGTTGGGAGTCCCACAAGGTTCAACTTTGGACCCTTTGTCTTCCTTGTGTTTAGAGTTCCACAGGGATCATCTTTTTTCACATTCAGGTATAGCCTGTCCGCTTTTCTAAGAACAAGTACGCCATAGTTAATCTATCTACTATACATCAATTTGAACGATGTAGAAAATAATTTGGCTGATACATGCCAACATTACCTTTATATAGTGTTCCTAGAAGCCTCGTGCGTGACCGTGGGAGTCAGAATCCCACAAGGTTCAACTTTGAGACCATTTGTCTTCCTTGTGTTTGGAGTTCCACAGGGTTCAGTTATAGGCCTTTTTCTCTTCCTGTCTTTTGGAGTCCCACAAGGTTCAACTTTGGGCCCTTTATCTTCCTTGCGTTGGGAGTCCCACAAGGTTCAACTTTGGACCCTTTGTCTTCCTTGCGTTGGGAGTCCCACAAGGTTCAACTTTGAGACCATTTGTCTTCCTTGTGTTTGGAGTTCCACAGGGTTCAGTTATAGGACCTTTTCGCTTACTTTTGTTTTGGAGTTCCACAAGGTTCAACTTTGGGCCCTTTGTCTTCCTTGCGTTGGGAGTCCCACAAGGTTCAACTTTGAGACCATTTGTCTTCCTTGTGTTTGGAGTTCCACAGGGTTCAGTTATAGGACCTTTTCGCTTACTTTTGTTTTGGAGTAGCACAAGGTTCAACTTTTGGAACTTTTTTCTTCCTCCTGAAATTTTCTACAACATATATATTACCTTGTAGTGTTCTATGAGCCTCGTGACCGTGGGCGCGGCGAACACGGCCGGGTCGTGCGAGTCGAAGCTGAAGCGGTGCTGGTAGTGCTCGATCCTGGCGTGCAGCGAGCGGCCATACTTGCGGAACGACACCGAGAACAGGTGGTCTTGTGCCTTGTACTACTGCGAAGAGTGTGCCACAGGGGTCATTCGTATTTCATAGGGAGCTCCACAAGGTACACTTTTGGGATCCATTCTCTTATGTTTGGAGTTCCACAGGGTTCAGTTATAGGACCTTTTCGCTTACTTTTGTTTTGGAGTTCCACAAGGTTCAACTTTGGGCCCTTTGTCTTCCTTGTGTTGGGAGTCCCACAAGGTTCAACTTTGAGACCATTTGTCTTCCTTGTGTTTGGAGTTCCACAGGGTTCAACTTTTGGAACTTTTTTCTTCCTCCTGAAATTTTCTACAACATATATATTACCTTGTAGTGTTCTATGAGCCTCGTGACCGTGGGCGCGGCGAACACGGCCGGGTCGTGCGAGTCGAAGCTGAAGCGGTGCTGGTAGTGCTCGATCCTGGCGTGCAGCGAGCGGCCATACTTGCGGAACGACACCGAGAACAGGTGGTCTTGTGCCTTGTACTACTGCGAAGCTCGAAGAGTGTGCCACAGGGGTCATTCGTATTTCATTGGGAGCTCCACAAGGTACACTTTTGGGATCCATTCTCTTAAGTTTGGAGTTCCACAGGGTTCAGTTATAGGACCTTTTCGCTTACTTTTGTTTTGGAGTTCCACAAGGTTCAACTTTTGGAACTTTTTTCTTCCTCCTGAAATTTTCTGCAACATATATATTACCTTGTAGTGTTCTATGAGCCTCGTGACCGTGGGCGCGGCTAACACGGCCGGGTCGTGCGAGTCGAAGCTGAAGCGGTGCTGGTAGTGCTCGATCCTGGCGTGAAGCGAGCGGCCATACTTGCGGAACGACACATAGAACAGGTGGTCTTGTGCCTTGTACTACTGCGAAGAGTGTGCCACAGGGGTCATTCGTATTTCATAGGGAGCTCCACAAGGTACACTTTTGGGATCCATTCTCTTTCTTATGTTTGGAGTTCCACAGGGTTCAGTTATAGTCCTTTTTCTCTTCCTGTCTTTTGGAGTCCCACAGGGTTCAACTTTGGGACCTTTTCTCTTCCTTATAGACACATTTTGGACATGGAGAACAGTGCAGTTGATATCTTACCTTGTAGTGTTCTATGAGCCTCGTGACCGTGGGCGCGGCTAACACGGCCGGGTCGTGCGAGTCGAAGCTGAAGCGGAATGCTCGATCCTGGCGTGAAGCGAGCGGCCATACTTGCGGAACGACACCGAGAACAGGTGGTCTTGTGCCTTGTACTACTGCGAAGAGTGTGCCACAGGGGTCATTCGTATTTCATAGGGAGCTCCACAAGGTACACTTTTGGGATCCATTCTCTTATGTTTGGAGTTCCACAGGGTTCAGTTATAGGACCTTTTCGCTTACTTTTGTTTTGGAGTTCCACAAGGTTCAACTTTGGGCCCTTTGTCTTCCTTGTGTTGGGAGTCCCACAAGGTTCAACTTTGAGACCATTTGTCTTCCTTGTGTTTGGAGTTCCACAAGGTTCAACTTTTGGAACTTTTTTCTTCCTCCTGAAATTTTCTACAACATATATATTACCTTGTAGTGTTCTATGAGCCTCGTGACCGTGGGCGCGGCGAACACGGCCGGGTCGTGCGAGTCGAAGCTGAAGCGGTGCTGGTAGTGCTCGATCCTGGCGTGCAGCGAGCGGCCATACTTGCGGAACGACACCGAGAACAGGTGGTCTTGTGCCTTGTACTACTGCGAAGAGTGTGCCACAGGGGTCATTCGTATTTCATAGGGAGCTCCACAAGGTACACTTTTGGGATCCATTCTCTTTCTTATGTTTGGAGTTCCACAGGGTTCAGTTATAGTCCTTTTTCTCTTCCTGTCTTTTGGAGTCCCACAGGGTTCAACTTTGGGACCTTTTCTCTTCCTTATAGACACATTTTGGACATGGAGAACAGTGCAGTTGATATCTTACCTTGTAGTGTTCTATGAGCCTCGTGACCGTGGGCGCGGCGAACACGGCCGGGTCGTGCGAGTCGAAGCTGAAGCGGAATGCTCGATCCTGGCGTGAAGGGAGCGGCCATACTTGCGGAACGACACCGAGAACAAGTGGTCTTGTGCCTTGTACTACTGCGAAGAGTGTGCCACAGGGGTCATTCGTATTTCATTGGGAGCTCCACAAGGTACACTTTTGGGATCCATTCTCTTATGTTTGGAGTTCCACAGGGTTCAGTTATAGGACCTTTTCGCTTACTTTTGTTTTGGAGTTCCACAGGGTTCAACTTTGGGACCTTTTCTCTTCCTTATAGACACATTTTGGATATGGAGAACAGTGCGGTTGATATCTTACCTTGTAGTGTTCTATGAGCCTCGTGACCGTGGGCGCGGCGAACACGGCCGGGTCGTGCGAGTCGAAGCTGAAGCGGTGCTGGTAGTGCTCGATCCTGGCGTGCAGCGAGCGGCCATACTTGCGGAACGACACCGAGAACAGGTGGTCTTGTGCCTTGTACTACTGCGAAGAGTGTGCCACAGGGGTCATTCGTATTTCATTGGGAGCTCCACAAGGTACACTTTTGGGATCCATTCTCTTATGTTTGGAGTTCCACAGGGTTCAGTTATAGGACCTTTTCGCTTACTTTTGTTTTGGAGTTCCACAAGGTTCAACTTTGGGCCCTTTGTCTTCCTTGTGTTGGGAGTCCCACAAGGTTCAACTTTGAGACCATTTGTCTTCCTTGTGTTTGGAGTTCCACAGGGTTCAACTTTTGGAACTTTTTTCTTCCTCCTGAAATTTTCTACATCATATATATTACCTTATAGTGTTCTATGAGCCTCGTGACCGTGGGCGCGGCGAACACGGCCGGGTCGTGCGAGTCGAAGCTGAAGCGGTGCTGGTAGTGCTCGATCCTGGCGTGCAGCGAGCGGCCATACTTGCGGAACGACACAGAAAACAGGTGGTCTTCCTGCGCAGAGTCGCGGAGGAGGAATGTGCCTGTGAAAAGGTAATACGTTTTTGGCAAAAATTTCATTTTTGGTACACGCTTTTATCGCTGACTGTACTTTTCTTACGACAGACAACTAATGAGTATTAGTTGTCTGTCGTAGACAATTCTAAAAACCCCTAACACGATTAGGTTGCGTTGTTTCATCACAGAGTTCCTATGGCCGCCTCCTGTCTCCATCATCAGATCAGCTCGATGGTACCATAATATTGCATTGTCACCACATGTGTGTGCAAAGTATCAGCTCAATCGGAAACCGGGAAGTGGATCAAATTTAACTTGCAAGATTCCATTGTATGTTAGTTACATACAGGTCGACCTAATAAAAGCGTGTTAAAAATAAGGTAACCTCCTGAGACCCGGAAGCATTTGTTTTGTTTTTGAATTTGGAACTAACTCAATGAAAGTGTAAAATAATTTTTGGAATATGTACAAAAATTTGTACGCAGGGAGGTTAAGGTGTATTGGGGTTATTCCGAAGAAAAATTGTGCCTCCGAGTTTGCCAGCTAAAGTAGATGGCAGTGTACGAGGCCATTCGTTTTTCTGGTAAATCAAGACTTCACCGCATTATACAGCGCCATCAATTTCAGTTGTCAAACTCGGGGCATAACTTTGATCGACTTTACACATCTTACGATTAAACCAGTGGTTCCTAACCTGTGGGTAATTACCCCCGTGGGGGTAAAACTGGTATATTACGGGGGTAATAAGCTAACCTAATATAACAATACAACAAACGTACACGTTTTATTTTTTATTACCATTGGGAGGAGGGGTAAAATCAGGTTCCCTAGTTAGTCATAGGGGTAACCGAACTGAAAAGGTTAGGAACCACTGGATTAAACATTTTATTTTGGTTTATAGATAATATAAGTATGAACATACCTTCAGGTTTATTGTCCAATAGTCGTTCTGCTTCGTACCGGTCCATCTTGCCCCAGTAGAAAGAACAGGCTGTGATCTGTTGAAGGTCTGGTACTAGGCAATGTATGTAGTCCACCTGAGAAAATAGGGATGATGACACATGTTGAATTTTATAACAAAATCTAGTAAAATAGATAGCAAACGAGCAATTTATCACAATAATGTGGATATTAAAATAAAATATTGAAAAATTACAAAAATACAGGACCTGAAAGTTTCAAAATTTAAGTTTTTTTTTAACTTCCAAAAATGATAAAAGTAAGGGTACCATTCGATTCCTTACATTTCATCCAAAAAAATATTGTTTGGCAACTATATACATAAACGCAATATTTCACCGACAAAAACGCAATTTTCTTGTTTTGTCCATACTACAAGATGGGCTCCCCAGAGACCTTGACGTCACGTTCCCTTATCGTTTTGTATAGGGCGTTTCGCGAGTGAAGTGCGACTGTCGGCCTTTGACTACAATTTCTGACTTTTGTGTTACTTTAATGCAATGGGTCCCATATAGACATTTGATCCTAAAAACAAACCCGATCGATTGATACCATAAATGAAAATTAGTCATGTAGCCTATAATGGAATATATTAATAAATATTATAGGACATTCTTACACAGATTGACTAAGTCCCACAGTAAGCTCAAGAAGGCTTGTGTTGTGGGTACTCGGACAACGATATATATAATACTAGCGACCCGCCCTGGCTACGCACGGGTTAACAAATTATACATAAACCTTCCTCTTGAATCACTCTATCTATTAAAAAAAAACCACATCAAAATCCGTTGCGTAGTTTTAAAGATCTAAGCGTACATAGGGACAGACAGCGGGAAGCGACTTTGTTTTATACTATGTAGTGATAGTGAAGTGAATTATTCATTATTTGATGATTCCGATATAATGGAACAGATGGCGTTGTAATCCATACTCCCCCCTCTCATAATTTGTAATGTAATCGTTCGTTACCTGCGTGTGGACTTTAGTAGGTATAGGTTGAGCGGCGTGCGGCCCGGGCCCGGGCGGGTTCCCGGCCGCCAGCGGAGCCCGGAGCAGCAGCGCGCGCAGCTCCCCACCACACACCACCTGGGGACATACAGCTCATTACAATCTGCACAGGGTATACGCTGACAACTCTTCTTCCTCGCGTTGTCCCGGCATTTTGCCACGGCTCATGGGAGCCTGGGGTCCGCTTGGCAACTAATCCCAGTAATTGGCGTGGGCACTAGTTTTTACGAAAGCGACTGCCATCTGACCTTCCAACCCGGAGGGGAAACTAGGCCCGTATTGGGATTAGTCCGGTTTCCTCACGATGTTTTCCTTAACCGAAAAGCGACTGGTAAATTATCAAATGATATTTCGTACGTAAGTTCCGAAAAACTCATTGGTACGAGCCGGGGTTCGAACCCGCGACCTCCGGATTGCAAGCAAGCTCTTACCGCTAGGCCACCAGCGCTTCCAGTTCAGTTTATGATATAATTTTTTTTTTTTTTGTTCTATGATATAAATAAACACATTAATATCTACCTGGAAATGTGGATGTAATCGTATGGAGCCATCACTAGCTTGTGTGAGCTCACTCCTTCTGCCTTCTTGTGAGGACTCTGAGTCGCTACAAACAAATACAACTGTGTAAGTTTTCGATATTATTATGATTACTATTATTTATTTTATTTCCTTATTGGATTGCAAAGACATCAGAGTTGCGTCGTAAAAAAACCGGCCAAGTGCGAGTCGGACTCGCGCACGGAGGGTTCCGCACCATCAACAAAAAATAGAGCAAAACAAGCAAAAAAACGGTCACCCATCCAAGTACTGACCCCGCCCGACGTTGCTTAACTTCGTCAAAAATCACGTTTGTTGTATGGGAGCCCCACTTAAATCTTTATTTTATTCTGTTTTTAGTATTTGTTGTTATAGCGGCAACAGAAATACATCATCTGTGAAAATTTCAACTGTCTAGCTATCACGGTTCGTGAGATACAGCCTGGTGACGGACGGACGGACGGACGGACAGCGGAGTCTTAGTAATAGGGTCCCGTTTTTACCCTTTGGGTACGGAACCCTAAAAAACAGCCGTATTATTTTTAAGTTAACTTAGAAGTTTGATTTTTTCACAGCTTCAAGGGACTGTAGACCTAGATATATAGTTTTAATTTCAACTCGATACCTCCACGCGTTCCCGAGACAAAGGGTATTGACAGACAGACGGACGGACAACAAAGTGATCCTATAAGGGTCCCGTTTTTTCCCCTTGAGGTAAGGAACCCTAAAAATAATACTATGTTATAATAAAAATAAATAAATAAATATTATATTAGAAAGATAGTTTAGTTACTAGAATAAGTGTGAATATTTGTATGTCTCTACTGACAAAGCATGTGGAACTTAATACCTCTGTATACCTTTGTACTGACCGTGTTTTAAGCAAATAAATTTCTGATTTCTGATTTAGAATATAATATCTTACACAAATTGACTAAGTCCCACAGTAAGCTCAAGAAGGCTTGTGTTGTGGGTACTCAGACAACGATATATATAATATACACATACATAAATACATAGAAAACACCCAAGACTCCGGAACAAATATCTGTGCTCATCACACAAATAAATGCCCTTACCGGGATTCGAACCCAGGGCCGCGGCTTCGCAGGCAGGGTCACTACCCACTAGGCCGGACCGGTCGTCAATGTGTAGAATATTATGATACTTACGACCTGGGAGCCACTGAGAGAACGTAAACCTCAGCAGTAGAGTTGTCTGTTGGGTTGTCGCCTTCTGTAAAAAAAAAAAACAAATAAGAAATGTATATGTATAGTCTGTCAAGCAGGATATGTCAGTAGCAATGTAAAGCAAACTAAAGTATGGTATCCCTGGGAAACGAACAAAAAGCAGCAATGTACATCGAACAACGATGAAATGTAAACAAAACAGTTCCACTACCAGATAAGATATAAATGACACGCGATTTTCGAACAATTCAAACGTAGTCAGTAGTCAATAGTCAAAATATACTTTATTCATGTAGGCCTAGCAAGAAGCACTTATGAATCGTAACATACTTATAAATTATCTTAAGCTAATTATCAGAGCAATTTATTGATGTTATTATTCCATAATAATATTGGATTATTATACAAATCAAACTTAACACAAATTTAAGAATTTCACAAAAGGATCGTCAAACATGAAAAAAAATTGTATAAAAAAATACTATACTTCGTTTTTTTTTGGATTAGAAATTTGGTAAACAATCTTGACGTGTCTTTTAATTGAAAAACACATTTTAAAAATAAGTTACGGTAAATATGTAACAATTATGAATCTATTACGATCTTTTTTCTACTCCAGCACTTAAATGTGTCAATTAAATGACTGACAGTGATATCTAAAGCAATGTCATTTGAATGCTTTGTCTATAGGCTCATAAGATGACTGCTAGCAGTCATCTTATGAGTATAATACAACTGCTTTATTTTTTTTAAAGATACAAGTTCCGATCATCTTGATTGAAAGAGGTATGTTTTCATTTACAATAATAACTCTTTTTTTTTTAAATAATAACTCAAATTTTTTTAAATAATAACTCTTTTTTTTTTAATAATAACTCTTTTTTTTAATAATAACTCTTTTTTTTTTAATAATAACTCTTTTTTTTAATAATAACTATTTTTTTTTTTTTTTTTTTTTTTTTTTTTTTTTTTTTTTTTTTTTTTTTTTTTTGCTGCAGTTGTCATAGAAAAAGTAATGTATGCAACAGCTCATAATTGGTTCTTAAAATTCAAGGGTCTTTTTTTTTTTTTTTTTGCTGCAGCTGTCATAGAAAAAGTAATGTATGCAACAGCTCATAATTGGTTCTTAAAATTCTCGGGTCTTTTTTTACAAAACTCGACTACGTCTCGTTTTGTAACTTCGACCCTTGAATTTTAAGAACCCTTATTATATCACTGTTGCATAAACTACTATTATAGTCTTCTGCTTTCATTAGTAATAGTTATTGATTTTTAAAAAGTGTTTTTCAATTAAGACACATCAAGATTGTCTACCAAATTTCTAATCCTAAAAAAAACGAAGTATAGTCTAGAATGTTTTAGTGTTGCTAACCCGCGATTTTTCAAATTTGCCGCCTTTTTCTACTGACAATATTTGCTTAACCAAGTATAATTTATTTTTAATGTTTTTCTTATAGACTACTGTTATGGCCCAGCCAGACTCAGGTAGACTTTGGTAGCTTAGATTTAGATGGTTATAACGACTTAAGCTCACAGAGGCACTAGATTAAAAACATTAGGATAGAAGTTGCTGAGCGGGCGAGGTGTTCTAAATTACCTTGACACGCTCTTATTCTCTTAATAAAGTCGCGTCAAGATAATTTTGACCAACGGGCCAGTTTGGTTGGCTTAGCAACTTCTGCTGCTGACTGTATTCAATCTGTGTTACCCGTTCAACCGTTAACCCAGTGTCAAATTGTACTGGTAACCATGGTAACTCCAGGTTTAACCGGTTAACCCCGGGTTAGTGGAATGGTGCAAGTGGGCCTTAGAAGGTATAATTGTCATACCTCGGTTTAAGACGATGGTGTCGAGTTCTCTGCGTAGATCCCTAGCGCCGAGCGTTATAACTGCCGCCAACCTGATAGAATAAATAATACATATACTTGGTCAACCAGATCTTGACAGTAGAAAAAGGCGGCAAATTTGAAAAATGTAGGCGCGAAGGGATATCGTCCCATAGAAAATTTGAATTTCGCACCTTTTTTACTGACAAGATTTGGTTGACCAGCTATATTAACATAATTATAAGGATATCGTTCCTATGCTAAGGGGCTGTTCATAAATTACGTCATCTATTTTTGACGATTTTGACCCCCCCCCCCCCTCCCTAAAATCATCGAACAATCATTTTATTTTATTTTATTTATTCAAACAGAATGTATACAGTCTGACAGTATAAACCAAATCACTGTACAATTTAGAGTTACTTATACGCTACGGTACACAACACTACAAAAACAGTTTTATAAAATACCACTACCATCCAAAGCCTCGCAATACTTCAGACAGATACTACATACACTTGCCCATCGACTTGCAAACAAATCACTTTCAGGAGCCCATGACAGAAGCGCGTTCAGAAATTTTTGAGCGCGAATAAGAGGAGATTTTAGGTGTGCTGCAGTACGCGTTGCTGGAACTGCAAGGTTATGGTGTCTAGACCTAAGTTCCTGCTTGGATAGGAAAGGCACAGAGACCCTCACTATTTGTGCCACTAGGTCAGGGCAGTCGGAATCTCCGCGCAATGTTCTACAAGCCACTACCAGAAGATTATGGTTACGCCTCACTTGCAGAGAGTTGAATCCCAGGGATCCTAACAAAAATTTTGTAGGGTATAAAAATGGATAGAACTTGTAAACATTTTTGTACAGGAATCTTAGGAATGCCTTCTGTACCTTTTCTAGAAGCAAGGCATACGTACTTTCAGCGGGACTCCAAACAATGCTAGCGGCTTCGAGTTTATATCATATATCATGCTTCGAATGAGCCCGTTTCCTTCTACGTCATGCTACCATCATCCGATGTCCAGACCCCCCCTCCCTAATTTAAATTGACGTAATTTATGAATAGCCCCTAATCTATAAAGCAGATTGGGGATTTTATGTCATAACTAATATCTGGGAGACCGAGCTTTGCTCGGAAAACATATAAAAACTCAGAAATGAATAAGACCTAGCTAGATCGATTTTTCACCGCCGAAAACCCCCATATAGCAAATTTCATCGAAATCGTTAGTGTAAGGCCTGAGTGGACGCTCGAGTTGTGCGTGCAGCGGGGCGGGGCGTGCGGCGTGCATGTTAAACAAATGCAAGCGTGTAGGAGCGGCCTTAGTGCACGCTGCTCACATCACGCTTGAGCCCACAGCCACGCTGCACGCCCCGCCGAACGCTCCGCTTCGAGCGTCCACTCAGGCCTTAAGGCCGAGCCACACCGGCTGCGTGTGCAGCACACTGCGTGGCGTGCGCTGCGTGACGTGCGCAGCACCCCTGTCACACCGGGTGACGCGCACGTCACGCAGCGCACACCACGCAGTGTGCTGCACACGCCACGCAGGTGCACGCTGCAGCTCAGTCATGCGTGCAGTAAAATAAAATACTCCTGCGACAGTACCTACATCATGTTATTATAACTCCCGTTGCAAATGGAAGCAGCTCACCTAATGCCGCCATTGCAATTATTACACATATAACATGCCTGGTTAATACCTAACATCGATTTGTTCCTACAGGCCAAATTAAATTTATATAAGACGTATTTTTTTGTAATCTTTGTGCTATGTTGTAAATATACATGTATACAATGTACTGACGAACGATTTTAATTAGTTTTTCTTTTATCACTGAATCCATATTAAAAACCAGCACGCGCACCGACCGAGTTGTAAATAAATACAAGCGAGCTGCGCGTGTACACGCACAGCACCTATGCAGCACCGAGCTGTGCGTGTCCGAACCTGCTCGGTTCGCCCTCTCATAGGGAACGCAGTTAAACACAACGTCATCACTGCACGCAACGAAGCGACGTTGCCGCTCCGCTGCGTGGACGCGTGCACGCAGTACGCAGCCGGTTTGTCTCGTCGGAGCTGCGTTGCGTGCAAGCCACGCGTACGCGCACGTCACGCACACGTCACGCAAGCGGTGTGTCCTCTCTTATGAGTTTTCGTATTCTACAACGCAGCGGGACGCGTACGTGCACGTGCACGTCTACGCACACGCATCCGGTGTGGCTTGGCCTTTACACTTAGAGCCGTTTCCGAGATCCCACTACCGCTGACAGGGGAGTACTCACCGGTCGTCGGCGATGGCGTCGGCGACGCTGACGCGGCGGTACGCGGTGCACACGCACGCCGGCCGCCGCCCGCGCCGCCGGCACGAGCACTCGCGGGCCGACCATCTGCAACCAAACATGTAACGTTAACTGTCTTTTTCTCAAAAATGGACGGCAAAGTCGACGTTGCCGGTTAAAAAATAGGTCGCGAAGTGCGTAGTTTATGGTCATTCAAAAAATTAAAAAGTTAAAAACATTGCAGTCTCGATTTCGGGACTGCAATGTTGCATACAAATTCCATTATTTAACGAGTTCCAAACTTTAAAAGTTGAAATGGCCATATCAAATGAAGGCATAGGTCCAATTAAACAGCCAAACAGATGATCAGCACTTATTATTATAATGTTGGTACCGCGACTATTTAGGTGTCTCAAATACGTTGGCGTATTTTCAGCAGAAAAATACACTTCTTTTTTTTTTAAAGGCGGCAACCAAATCTTTTAATGGTTTTACTTTTTTCTGTGAAAATTAGAACGTTGCTTCTGTAAAATATTTCTATTTCTTGCACCATTTTTGAGAAAAGCACTATACAGGGTGGTCCAAACCTTGACGTCAAAAAATTTTTTTTAGATTCCTCTAGTCGTGGGCTATCAGAATATACCCCATGTATATTAGCCGATTTTTTGTAGTTTTCGAGTTATGAATTTTTGAAGTTTTTTTTGGTGAAAATTTTGGGGGTGAAGTAATTTACTCATAAAAAAAAACTATTAGATTTTTTAAGATGTTTCTTCTTGTAGCATACTCCTTAATAAATGACGTAATTATTAAAAAAAAAATCAGCGTCCTCACGTTGATACAAGTTGTAAAAAAACATGACAGAAATAATTTTTTTACACTCAGGCATGTCAAGCTTAGATTTTGCGCTTAAATAAAAAAAAATACAAGCTGTTACAAGGACTTCTGCTGATTTTAAAAACTGATAGACCCTAAGTGTTTTACAAAAAGGTAAAAAAAAGTGACACTTAATAGTCGAAATTTGACAGAATCGGCACTCAAAGGAGCTGAGGTCGAAAGTTCCCAAATTAGTGAAACACAAAAAAATACGGTTTTATTATTCCTAACTTTAATAAAACACAGAAATGACCACGATGCATCAATGTTGTGACATGCGATAAGCGAATCATCATTTGGGTAAGCTTAATCATTATCTTAACTGGACCGGTGTCGCGGCGGGTTGTTATCTACAAAGGGTTCATTTTTACCTGCTCCCACCCCGCCGACTACTGTCTCCATACACACTATTGTTTAATAAGTTCACCTCTTTACACACCCACACACACAAAACACACACACATAAACCCACCCACACACACACACACACACGCACACACACACGCGCACACGCACACCCACCCACACACACACGCGCACATGTACACACGCACACGCATTAAAGTGCGTGCGTGTGTGTGTGTGTGTGTGTGTGTGTGTGTGTGTGGGTGGGTGTTCGGGTGGGTGTGTGTGTGTGTGTTTTGTGTGTGTGGGTGTGTAAAGAGGTGAACTTATTAAACAATAGTGTGTATGGAGACAGTAGTCGGCGGGGTGGGAGCAGGTAAAAATGAACCCTTTGTAGATAACAACCCGCCGCGACACCGGTCCAGTTAAGATAATGATTAAGCTTACCCAAATGATGATTCGCTTATCGCATGTCACAACATTGATGCATCGTGGTCATTTCTGTGTTTTATTAAAGTTAGGAATAATAAAACCGTATTTTTTTGTGTTTCACTAATTTGGGAACTTTCGACCTCAGCTCCTTTGAGTGCCGATTCTGTCAAATTTCGACTATTAAGTGTCACTTTTTTTTACCTTTTTGTAAAACACTTAGGGTCTATCAGTTTTTAAAATCAGCAGAAGTCCTTGTAACAGCTTGTATTTTTTTTTATTTAAGCGCAAAATCTAAGCTTGACATGCCTGAGTGTAAAAAAATTATTTCTGTCATGTTTTTTTACAACTTGTATCAACGTGAGGACGCTGATTTTTTTTTTAATAATTACGTCATTTATTAAGGAGTATGCTACAAGAAGAAACATCTTAAAAAATCTAATAGTTTTTTTTTATGAGTAAATTACTTCACCCCCAAAATTTTCACCAAAAAAAACTTCAAAAATTCATAACTCGAAAACTACAAAAAATCGGCTAATATACATGGGGTATATTCTGATAGCCCACGACTAGAGGAATCTAAAAAAAATTTTTGGACGTCAAGGTTTGGACCACCCTGTATATGACTCGGCTGGAAGGCTACTTGCTGGCTTCGGATTCAATTAAACGGACTCCCAAGGTCGTCCGTTTAAAACGAATCCTCAGCCTGCAAGTAGCTACTTCCGAACCTCGACAATAATGTACTATTCCATTTCACCCTCTCGTATGCCATATCCTAAACCAGACACGAATTTCTGTATTTTATTACCACTCCCCCACTCCTTGTCACACTTGGTCACATTTGGCAAACCCCTGGTGGACGACACATTTTTTCTACGAAATTGGCCCATCGAATTAAGTATTATTAATATTTCATCAAAATATTCTTGACTAAAGAATCCCTTTTTCTACCCTTTTTGTATCCTTTTTCTGCAAATAATAGATTATTTCTATTTCTATAACCTAAAATCCTAAAATAAATATAATTATTTTTATAACCCAAAATTTATTAGGAAAGAAAATTAAACCATCGTTCCAAAAACTTGTTATTTAACTCTAACTGTACAGTACAACGAATCTTAGATGACGTTAGATGTCGACTACGAAATAACTCGCGTTTTGGTAAGAAATCTGATGTATGGAGTTACCACTCTTTCTATACTTATTTCTCTATGGCGTTACCCACAGACAAGACATCCTCTAGACTGAGCATAGTAACGCTACCCCCCCTGCCACTATATACGGTAGTTTTACTCCATCTTCGAGTCAAAGTGTCAGAATCCCGTGCCGTGATTGGTCCGTGTCTTTGAAAGGACCAATCACGGCACGGGACTCGCTCACCTCGTCCCCCGCACCCCAGTATTTTTGGCAGCATCGGTTTCATGAAATAATTGCTCTAAACTCCGTCTAGAGGATTCCTAGTCTATGGTGTTACCTGTCCGTGACAGCGCTGACGTATCTCTGCACGCTGCTCGGAGACTCCGCGTACCGCCGGCGCTCAAAGCCGCAGCCGCAAGAGCACTCGCCGCCTGTCACAGTCAACACAAACGTCAAAATGGTCTAGACCAGCAGTCGGCAACCTTTTAGCAGCGAAGGGCCACATAGTAGTTAACGAAGTTCACGCGTGCCGCACTTTGTTAATATGTTTGCCTATATCAGACATAGTCGTTTGTCAATATTACATACAAAATAGCCAGGGAGGCTCGCCGGCTGCAAGTGACAGGTTCACGGGCCGCAGGTTGCCGACCGCTGGTCTACTTACAGCGTTATTCATGGACGTCTGCTAAGTTAATCAGCTGATGATCGTCGTTTGTCCCTCTCTATGGCATAACGATAGATAGGGACAAACGACAGTCATCAACTGATTAAGTTAACAGCCGTTTATGAATAACCACTAATTTATATCCACCGGGATATGAACCCCTTTGACATCCTTTGGGTAAGGAACCCTAAAAATGGTTACAGTATAGGTAATAATAATAATAATATAGTTAGGACTTACTCTTCCTTGAAGTTTGCTGTCCCATGGTTCTGTCCTATTTTCACGATGGGGGGTTCGGCCAGCGAACTATCATCTGAAAATTAAATTATTACCTTTTTAAGTAAACATAAGGTAAAAAAGCAATAAGGATAAGGCTATACATGTGTTGACAGATTTATGTATATCATCTTCACTTTTGACAAATGTATTTTTGCGGATCCCCGGATTTGACATAATGATTGAAAGTCATCATAATGTAATGATTGTCAGATTATCATTAGTCATAATTCTGAAATCGTTAACTTTTCAGATGTTCGTAAGGTCATCCTATAGATAGGTTAGGTTAGGTTAGGTTTGTTTTATGGCAATCCTGAAAAGTTACGCGTTTCTGAGAAAAACCAAATTATGACTAACGAATATGCGGACAAACAATACATTATGACTTAAAAATTTATGGGAAACAATAGAGACCCGTATTTTTGATTCAAATCTTATACTTAATTAACCTGTCCTATCCCAAGGGCTCAAATATGAGCCGTAAATAAATTTTCCAGATTTCCCACAATTTTCAAAACCTCCCACTTCAACTCCCACGGCTCAAATGGTGAGCCATACTGGGAGTACTGGGAGACAACGACAAAATTAGTTTTCGGGTTGTGGGATCGGACGAGTTAAACCCATAACCCATTGTTTTGAC
The DNA here is from genome assembly GCF_948474715.1 of Cydia amplana. Classification (NCBI taxonomy): domain Eukaryota; kingdom Metazoa; phylum Arthropoda; class Insecta; order Lepidoptera; family Tortricidae; genus Cydia; species Cydia amplana. The sequence goes on along the minus strand of NC_086093.1, from coordinate 2,611,405 downwards.
TTGTCTTAGTTGGTCATATCATAAACCATAAAGGCAGGACATATTTGCATGAACGAATGAGTCAAAAGATGAGTCAAATTACTCTTCTAAGTTAATTGGAGAGTTGCCCATGGTATTAATTAACTGTTTGGCTGCGGCAACTAACCTAAATGGGTTAAATACTGACTCATCTTTGTTCACAAGCACTGCCACACACACCCTCATCATTGATTTGTGTATGGGAATTGCTATTGTGGCTACAGTTGTTATATGGAAAAAAAGTAAAAGCAAAAATATGACTGGAAAAAATGTGTGACAGATCCTAAACAAACAGACAAAATGTTAAAGAGGTCATCCATTAATTACATCACACAAAAGTTAGATTTTTTTTATGACTATACCTTTTGCAGACACTTGATAAATTGATAGATCTGTTAACTTGTAACTACATGAGGTAAGGTAATTGTACATGTATGTACACTTAGCACTGGTGTACATGACTAAATTGTTGACATTATTATATTTACTTAATGCGAAAGGATGTAATTCATAGCCTTATGTGCCATGGCATGTGTGTGTAACTTTGTTAAACAGTAAAAGTTAGAAAATGTCTCTTCAGTTGCTGACCAACTTTTTTTAACCAAATACAAGTTTGAACAAGTTCAATAACCTCTGACATACTACTACAGAAGCTTTCTTTGTGCTCCAAACTATATAAAAACATATATTAGCGTGCGCAAATGTCACCCAAACCGTAATAAAAGTCCAAAATTAGACTATAAATAGATAAACAAATCAAAGAAGTGTGTCCGCCATCTTGATTTTAAGTACTTAGCACGATTACTAAACTCGAAAGAATTCATTACTTACCTCTTATAAAACGGGACGATCTGAAGACGCGTCGTGTTCGAAATGTTTAATTAATATGAATTATTAATTAATTCGGTGGTTGTATTAGTCGTTCGTTTCTTCTTATAATAATATAAATAGTCCATTTTAAAGTACACTATGCCATGCGCGTACTAGAACAAAATCGTTATATCTATGCAACTAACACCATTATTGATATTATTTACATCACAAATTTACAAATATTTGAATAATCAGACACTCAAAATAGAAATACGCAGTTTTGTGACTGCTGCAATCTGACATTTTTGTTATGTTACATTCCTTCATACAGTTTAATTTCTGCAAGTTAAGAAAAACTAAACCTTTATACAATTTAACTTTAATGTAAAAGTGCTAAAATTTTAAATTTTGATGTCTTTTTACAACTAAAATAAGATAAGATTTGTAATTCTTCAGTTCTGAATAAATTTAATTACACAAAAACATTAGACGATAAAAGATCTGCGTGTAAAAAAACGTTATGTCGTGTAAAGCATACACTCGGTTTAGACTCTCGCGCGAGCCACGAGACGAGCCGCGAGCCGCGCCACGAGACGCGAGTCCACCGCATAAGCCCCCTCCAGACTATGCGCGCGAATCGCGGCGCGACTTCGCGGAGCGAACATACCGCGACGTTGACGAATTACTCCACACTCGCACACTTCGCGGTAAATTCGCAGTTTGGTTCGCGCCAAGATGGCGGAAAAGCATCAGCTGATCGAGTTTAACTGTCATTTATCTACGGCATCATACTTGCTGTGGCTATTTTTCCATTTTGTTTTGTTGTAAAACTGTAAATTATAGCCGCTTTATATAATATAATTAATATTTATCTTGTAAAGCTTTGGATTCCTCCGAAAACGGTGCCGTCATATGACGGCCGTCATATAGCGGCAGCAAAAGACGGCCGTCTTTACGGTGGCGACATGTGGAAAGTACCACGGCGTCATAACACACCGTCATCCACCAAGGTCAAAGCGGCAAATTTGAAAAATGTAGGCGCGATGGGATAACGTCCCATAGAAAATTTGAATTTCGCGCCTTTTCCTACTGACAAGATTTGCTTGATCATCTATAATTTACTTGGAGGATGAAATATCATCAGAAGAGGAAAATAATCGTAGTACGGAATCATTTATTCAAATCTCGTGTCATTTATTCAAAATGGCGTCACCGCTATCTAATAAAACGTTCACGAAACTATCGACAAGGTCATGACGGCCGTCATCTTACGTTACGTTGACAATCAACGTAACGTAACGCCGTCTAGGAAACCGCGCCATCTTGTTTACATAGACAACGTTCTAGTGACGTCAGTCAACGCTATATAGCGGCCGTAATATGACGGCACCGTTTTCGGAGGAATCCAAAGCATAACTGATCAGCCAAAGTAGTGAGTAGTGTGGAGTCTTACTAGTTCGCGCTTCGCGCCTCCTTTGACGCGGGCCGAAAAACCGACAAAAAAAGGGGAACAATGCGCGAAGGCGTGAAGAATCTGCGAAATCGACGCCACACTCGCGTTCGCGGCTTCGCGTCGCGTTTCACGCACGAGTATGGAGGGCCCTTTACACTCTCGTTCGGCTTGTCATTCGGTTATAAACCTTATGCCGTGCCGTTAGTGTTTAAATTATATTAGCTCGACGAGCTTGCGAGCCACGAGACGAGCCGCGAGCCCACCGCTTACACTCGCGTCTCGTGGCGTGGCTCGCGGCTCGTCTCGTGGCTCGCGCGAGAGTCTAAATTGGGGGTTATAAAAAAAGTGTAGTTTTGTCGATGTTGCCTCGTTTCGTGTGTGTCGCCATTTTGTTGGTCCGTGAAATTATTGAGTGGTGAAAAAGAAATTACTGTATTTTTAAACCCCGCGTTTTATGTGTATCGTCTGAAATGTCCAAACGACGAATCGAAGTCATGGACCCCTTCATTAAAAAGAAAAGGTTAGTAGCACGTTTATTTTTCCTGTGCCATGCTCGATTTATCACTTTTTTCCCATGTTTCAAAAGAAATGCAGTCCACAATACAATCATATCGTCTCTTTTTGGACAGGCTACTTATTTGGAATAGATAACTTTAAAAAATCAGTAAATTTGTTTTGTTCTGGCATCGTGTCGTAGGTTTTGATGGCAGCTTGACTCTTTGACCGGTTTGTTTTGTCATTACATCGATCCAACGATTTGTATAATTTTGCGTAAAACACTTTCCTCGATTCGTTTCCGTGTTTTTTCAACAAATCAGTTATACATTTATAACAAAGGCAATCGCTCTGTTCTGTTCCTCTTCTCGCATTGATATACATACTCGCTCCATTTACGTTAGTGCCTATAACATTTTCGTAATGAAATTTCTTTGGATTTTTATTGATGTCATTAATTATCCTTACGAATTTATAGCTAAAGCAGCTTGTTTGACTGTTTTGATAGTTACCTACCGGCCGCACTTCTTATTAAAAATCTGAAATATGCAACTGAATGTTTCAGAGAGGAAAAGGCGGCTGCCGCGGCCGCTAAAGGGGAGAAGGGGGAAAGTTCGGACAGTGGGGCTACACTGGGCTCTGCCATGCCGCCGACTGCCACCAGCACGCCGGGAGTCAATCCGCTTACAGGTAAATTAGTAATATTCTATCCTCCTAAGGCCCAAGGTCCTACCTATAGTACCTCTTCAGTTTGATGGATTTGAATCCTATTTCAATGGAACAGTCACTTTTGCTTTGTTTCGTTAAATTTTCCAACATTGCAAAATCTACTCTATTTTCTACACTAGCGGTTCTCAATCTTTTTTTTCGACGGAACCCTTTTGGAAAGCGAAATATTTGATGGAACCCTACAATACGGTGGCGGCATAGTAAAATTTTATCGAGGCGACGAAAGCATAGTGTTCTAAATTCTTGCGGAACCCCTGCAGGGGAACACACTGTTCTACACTATAGGTTTAAATTTCAATGGCAAATTTGAGTTTTTCATTTGTATGGCTGGGCCTTAAAATCAAAAAATCAAAATCAAATATCATTTATTATCAGGAAACTAAGGCCCATAGATACATACCTTACAAACTAACATACATACAATAATAAAAATCTTACAAGCTAAAAAATATTTCATAAGCCTGTTCCGGTGTAAGAGGTTAGCAATTGGCATGATGGTGCACCTACACCATGTCCTTTTCTTACCAATCCAAAGTAAAATAAAAAAGGTTAAAAGGTTTTTAAAGGGCAACGTGCATGTAACTCCTGTGGAGTAGCAGGCATACATAGGCTATGGTCATTGCAAACATCAGGCGGGCCGTATGCTTGTTTGCCACCAACGTGGTATTACGCCAATACAAAGTCAAAGTAAACTGGTAGGTAGCCATGCCCATAATACAAAATATTAGTCTTCAAAATCCTAAAATTAAGAGAATTCCTTTTTTCAATGGCAAAATGTTGAGACGCCGATCCAATACTATTGCGGCTCTATGCGACGTAAGCGCCAGCCGCCATAAGGTACCTTCTCCCATGGAATGTCACATATTATTATTTCATAACTTTCTGGAAAATTTTGTACTTATGATGCAATGAAAATAAATGTTTTTTATTGGTTGATGATGATGGATGACACAATATTTTATGTATAAAATAAAGCATATATGAAGTTTAATATCACTCACACAAGACATACAATCTTGGACTCTGGTTTTGAAGGGAAAACTTCAATCAAACACCTTTTTTAATTTTAAACTTAATTATAAACAGAAGTATGTTTAATCTGGCTCCACACAAATCATCTCTTCATACAAAAATTAGTTAAATATCTTATGTATTCTACGATAAGCCAACTGTTCGCTAGTTCTAGAAATAAAAAGCGACATTCACCGGGAAATTGAGTGAACACTGCTGTGTTCACTCAATACCCCTGCTGGGATCGAAACCGGTTTTTTACAAAAACTTAGAAATAACCATATCTTTCGAATTATTTTATACTCGAAATGTAGGACTCAGTTGTGTTTTTAGGTTACGACTTCGTATTATTATTGCTCAATTAGAAATAAAGTAATTAGCAAAGAATGAAAAAATACCGTTTCCGTTCCGATACAAAAAATACCGGTATCCGATCCCTGGAACACAGTAAATAAGGCTTTTTATACACACACATACGATGCAATTCTATAAAGTCTAATTAAATCAAGCTCCATTTTCCAACAAATTCTTTTTCCTCAGGTCTCCCCCACTCGCAGCGCTACCATGAGCTTCTTCGGCGCCGGCTCGGGCTCCCTGTGTGGGAGTACAAAAACGACTTCATGAGACTCCTGAACACGCACCAGTGCGTCGTGCTAGTCGGCGAAACTGGCTCCGGCAAGACCACACAAATACCACAGTGGAGCGTTGAGTTTGCAGCCGTCACTGCTGGGAAATCCAAAGGTGTCGCTTGCACACAGCCGAGGAGAGTAGCCGCTATGTCCGTAGCTCAGCGAGTCGCTGAAGAAATGGATGTGGTTCTCGGCCAGCAAGTCGGTTACAGCATCCGTTTCGAAGACTGCTCCGGACCGCACACCTTACTCAAATACATGACAGACGGTATGTTGCTGCGAGAAGCCATGTCAGACCCTATGTTAGATCAATACAGAGTGATTCTACTTGACGAAGCTCACGAAAGGACGCTGGCTACAGATATTTTGATGGGTGTGCTAAAGGAGGTTATTAAACAGCGCACAGATTTGAAGCTAGTTATCATGTCTGCCACGTTAGACGCCGGTAAATTCCAGCAGTACTTCGATAACGCTCCGCTCATGAACGTACCGGGTCGTACTCATCCTGTAGAGATATTCTACACACCGCAGCCTGAACGAGACTATTTAGAAGCAGCCATTCGTACTGTAGTCCAAATTCATATATGCGAAGAGATCGCTGGCGATATACTTCTATTCCTGACTGGACAAGAAGAAATTGAAGACGCTTGCAAGCGAATTAAAAGAGAAATAGACAATTTAGGACCGGATGCTGGAGAGTTGAAATGTATACCGCTATATTCTACCTTGCCGCCGAATCTGCAGCAAAGGATCTTCGAACCAGCGCCTCCGAACAGGTCGAATGGAGCGATAGGACGAAAGGTGGTTGTCTCGACCAATATTGCTGAGACTTCGCTGACAATTGACGGAGTGGTCTTCGTGATTGACCCTGGATTTGCAAAACAGAAGGTGTATAATCCTCGCATCAGAGTGGAGTCTCTATTGGTGTCTCCTATTAGTAAGGTAAGAAGCATCACTTGTTCACTGTTATAGTTTGTAGCTTTCTAATAGACCCCGAAGGCTAATCCTATTGTCTATTGTTAAGAAAAACCGCTCGTGCCACGTGCCACAACCACCTGCATAAAAAATCGGTACTTCGGTTACTGAGTGCCGGCGAGTCGGACGCTACAGAACCAGTCTAAAATGTGTCATCGAGATGCGTAACAAAGGCGCGTTATCGGAGAGCGCACCTACACTGGTTTTTTGAGCGTTGGACTAGCCCGCGCTCAGGTGCCAAATAGAATAATTAGGACCCTTTTTTGCAGGTAAGTAGCACGTGCGGTTTTACTGAACAATAGACAATAGGATAAACCTTCGGGGTCTACTAGAAAGCTACAAACTATACGTAATTATTACGATCGTACAAAATATTTATTTAGTTAAAAAAATCCTTAGAATTTAATGAATTGCACAGGCTAAAAATAAGCTGTAAAGTTCACGTCACATAATTTGTAGTGTTTACAGATTGTGGAAAACAAATTATCATTTAAATTTCAACATTAAATAAAGATAATTTGGCTTTAGGATACGGCTTGGTTCGAACTTAAAGGTACGTCAAAAATTTGCTAAAGATACGACATGGATCGAATATTTCACTGTCAAAAGCGACGTTTTTGCTTTGTTTGAGATATCGTATCTTTAGCAAATTTTTGACGTATCTTAAAGTTCGAATCAGGCCAATAGTCATGGTGTCATGGCACAATTATCCATTGTAGAATTATCGTCAGTTCGGAAAGAGAAGAGTCGTAAAATGTATTGGGCCCCATACATTCCACAACTCTTGTCTTACCGCACAGACTCTACTAAATCCAAAATGGTCTGATATTGAGAGCATGTGATCTCCATGGATGTACACTGCTTACATAGTCATTGTTTGAAAACAGCACATTTCTAGAACATGACGCTGAACAGCGTCTAACAATAACAATATAACTATAATCACTGACAATCCAACCTCTAGACTGAGCTTAGGCCAATTCTTTCATGAAACCGATGCTGCCAAAAATACGGGGGTGCGGGGGGGACGAGGTGAGCGAATCCCGTGCCGTGATTGGTCCGTTCGAAGACACGGACCAATCACGGCACAGGATTGACTCGAAGATGGAGTAAAGCTTTGGATTCCTCCGAAAACGGTGCCGTCATATGACGGCTGTCATATAGCGGCCGCAAAAGACGGCCGTCTTAACGGTGGCGACATGTGGAAAGTACCACGACGTCATAACACACCGTCATCCACCAAGGTCAAAGCGGGAAATTTGAAAAATGTAGGCGCGAAGGGATAACGTCCCATAGAAAATTTGAATTTCGCGCCTTTTTCTACTGACAAGATTTGCTTGACCATCTATAATTTACTTGGAGGATGAAATATCATCAGAAGAGGAAAATAATCGTAGTACGAAATCATTTATTCAAATCTCGTGTCATTTATTCAAAATGGCGTCACCGCTATCTAATAAAACGTTCACGAAACTATCGACACCGTCATGACGGCCGTCATCTTACGTTACGTTGACAGTCAACGTAACGTAACGCCGTCTAGGAAACCGCGCCATCTTGTTTACATAGACAACGTTCTAGTGACGTCATTCAACGCTATATAGCGGCCGTCATATTACGGCACCGTTTTCGGAGGAATCCAAAGCTTAACCCTTAAATGCATGACTTTTTCTTTTAGCCCGAAATTAATATATGTATCACATAATTGTTTGCCGATTCTAGGAAAAATAGTAAAAAAAATATAACTTCGATTTTCACTGCGAAATCAGTGTTAGAAGTTGAATTGGCTTAATCATATTTATGTAAATATGTAATTTTCAGTAATAGATATATGAAATTTTTTACTACCATTAGAAAGGTACACTATTTGTGATATACCTATGATAAAGTTTTTAAATATAAAATAATTACAAACCCCGAAAAATCTGCCCAAAATCACATACTAAAAATCATCAACTTCCAGGTTTTTCCAAGTTTTCCGACATTTCGTCTATAAACAAATGTAACTTTTATAAATTAAAATACTGCGTAAATTTATGTAATAATTCGGAAAATTTATTAGTTTTACTATTGAAATAATATACAAGAACAAATAGAATTTGTTTAATAATGCATAACATTTGATGTTTATGTTGTGTGTATAAATGCATCACTATGCATTTAAGGGTTAACGCTACCGTATGTGTGGCAGAGGGGGTAGGGCGACTATGCTATGTCTAGAGGTTGGATTGTCTGTGACTATAATATAACTGTGTCTGTCCAGGCGTCAGCCCAGCAGCGCGCCGGCCGCGCAGGCCGCACCCGACCCGGCAAGTGCTTCCGTCTCTACACCGAAAAGGCCTACAAAAATGAGATGCAGGACAACACTTACCCGGAGATCTTGAGGTGACTGGGTTGGTAGTAGCGGGGGCTATATTTACCAGGGATGCCGATTTTTTGACATCCGCGGATGCGGATGCGGATTTTTAATGGCTCACATCCGCGGATGTCAAGATAGGTACATAAAAAACGTCAAATATTACATTTTCGTAATTTTTATTTCAAAAAACCGGACTAGTGCGAGTCGGACTCGCGTTCCAAGGGTTCCGTACATTAAGTCCCACTCACGCTTGACTGCTAATTTCTAATAGGTTTTTTTGGCTAATGACTAAATTACCTAGCAGTCTAGCACTTACGCCGATGCTAAGACGTTCCTGTACCGACCTGTTCCACATCCGCATCCGCATTAAATCCGCATCGATTTTATGCGGATGCAGATGCGGATGTTGAAAATAATGCGAAAGTTCCGCGGTTGCGGATGCGGATGCGGATATTCGCAACATCCCTGATATTTACCTAGCTTTTGCCAGCGAAAAATGACAAATTTCATACAATCCCGCACTCGAAAAGTAAGCGGAGGCCTGGCTGTGGCCCTCGGGTCAAAATGATTGGAGATTCCCGGCGTCATAGAGAAAAAAATACATAGAGTGCTCACTCCATACATCAGTTTTAGTAACAAAAAGACTATTAGCATCTAGCATCAAGTAGCGGAACTATCAGTACTGCTACTTGACAATAGATGTAGCACCGACCGGAAAGTCTTATGCTGTTGAGATAAGACTTTCCGGTCGGTGCTACATCTATTGTCAAGTAGCAGTACTGATAGTTCCGCTACTCGATGCTAGATGTAGACACTGAAATTAATAGTCTGAACTGATGTATGGAGTGAGCACTCTTGTCTTTATTTCTCTATGCTAAAATAGTATCCTATGTCCTTCCTTGGGACTCGAACCTTCTTACCAAATTTTCGCCTTGAAACAAAACTATTCGGTAATCACCAGTTTTTTGGTAAACATCGTAAGAAAACCTGCGAATGGTTGACTAGTAGAGAACGCCTTATGGCATTAAGACCGCCTTTTATACTATAAGGTTTTTCTTTTGTGCAATAAAGATTTAATAAATAAATACAAATATTTATAAAGATTAATTAAAAATACTATGGTTTGTAATGAATGGTGTTAGATAACAATGTCTGAACTCTGGGGACTAGCTTAAACCCTAACAATGGGTCATCATAAACTGGTAATTAATTACTATTTTAGACATAATCATCATATATAAGGGGCAACAAAATGTTTTGTAAAAATTAAAAATAATGATATAACATGATAAAAATAAAATTATAGCAATCACGAATTGATGTTGCGTCTAAAAAGAATAGAATACTTTCACTTGATCCAAATTTATGCCTGTAACATGAAGTTTTTTGTTTAATTTAATTATATATTAATTCTATTCTTTTTAGTACCACTTATTAACACCAGTTGCACGAACATTCACTGTATCTCCCCTCTTACAGTTTTTTTTGGTTCTTATTTACTGACAACAAGTTTGACCAACTATAGTGTAAAATTACGCGTAAAAACTTAACTTTCTTAATGATTTATTTGATTTTTAGGGTTCCGTAGCCAAATGGCAAAAAACGGAACCCTTATAGATTCGTCATGTCTGTCTGTCTGTCTGTCTGTCTGTCTGTCTGTCTGTCTGTCTGTCTGTCTGTCTGTCTGTCTGTCTGTCTGTCTGTCTGTCTGTCTGTCTGTCTGTCTGTCTGTCTGTCTGTCTGTCTGTCTGTCTGTCTGTCTGTCTGTCTGTCTGTCTGTCTGTCTGTCTGTCTGTCTGTCTGTCTGTCTGTCTGTCTGTCTGTCTGTCTGTCTGTCTGTCTGTCTGTCTGTCTGTCTGTCTGTCTGTCTGTCTGTCTGTCTGTCTGTCTGTCCGTCCGTCTGTCCGTCCGTATGTCACAGTCACTTTTCTCCGAAACTATAAGAACTATACTGTTGAAACTTGGTAAGTAGATGTATTCTGTGAACCGCATTAAGATTTTCATACAAAAATAGAAAAAAAAACAATAAATGTTTGGGGTTCCCCATATTTAGAACTAAAACTCAATTTTTTTTTTCATCAAACCCATACGTGTGGGGTATCTATGGATAGGTCTTCAAAAATGATATTGGGGTTTCAAATATCATTTTTTTCTAAACTGAATAGTTTGCGCGAGAGACACTTCCAAAGTGGTTAAATGTGTGTCCCCCCCCCCTGTAACTTCTAAAATAACAGAATGATAAAACTAAAAAAATATATATGATGTACATTACCATATAAACTTCCACCGAAAATTGGTTTGAACGAGATCTAGTAAGTAGTTTTTTTTTAATACGTCATAAATCGCCTAAATACGGAACCCTTCATGGGCGAGTCCGACTCGCACTTGGCCGCTTTTTTTATTATAGCTAATGAATGTCCGTGCAACCGGTGTACACGTATCGTATGGTGCAGCGAACTAATGCCACCCGCATTGCCCGTTGCAGATCGAACTTAGGGTCTGTAGTTTTGCAGTTGAAAAAGCTGGGCATAGACGACCTGGTGCATTTTGACTTCATGGACCCGCCTGCCCCGGAGACCCTAATGAGGGCATTGGAGCTTCTCAACTATCTGGCTGCCTTGGGTAAGTTAACTTATCAATACATATTATAAAACAAAGTCCCCTGCCGCGTCGGTCTGTCTGTATGTTCGCGATAAACTCAAAAACTACTGTACGGATTTTTATGCGGTTTTCACCTATTAATAGAGTGATTCTTGAGGAAGGTTTTGGTATATATAGCTGGTCAAGCAGATCTTGTCAGTAGGAAAAGGCGGCAAATTAAAAAATGTGGGCGCTGGGATATCGTCCCATAGAAAATTTGAATTTCGCGCCTTTTTATACTGACAAGATTTGCTTGACCAGCTATAATTTGTAAAGGTGTTGTGTAAATTCGTTGAACTACCCGTGCGAAGCCGGGGCGGGTCGCTAGTAAATTATAAAACAAAGTCCCCCGCCGCGTCTGTCTGTATGTTCGCGATAAACTAAAAAAAAAACTTTCATACGGTTCTTACCTATCAATAGAGTGATTTTTAAAGAAGGTTTAGGTGTATAATTTGTTAAGGTTTACCCGTGCGAAGCCGGGACGAGTCGCTAGTCATTTAATAAATCTTACGAAAATTTTAGAAAGTTTTTTTTCGCAATGAAACAAAATACTCGAAAATATTTTAATCGAAACACGGTAAATTTTCATGGCTAGATCACAGTAATTTTATTATAATTTATAATAATTTTATAATTTACGACACTTTGATACTTGAATCTGTATCTGTTGCTTCCGACTTTTTGATACTTGAATCTGTATCTGTTGCTTCCACAGGCATCTGTCCATCGGGTTTCACGAAGTGATCGTGAACCTTATTCCAACGTGATAAGGTCTGCCAATGATTGCTGTGTTACTGTCAATATATTGTTGACTCCAAGCATAGAGAAAATAATAAAAGTCTTATGTTGTTGAGCATAAGACTTTCCGGTCGGTGCTACATCTATTGTCAAGTAGCAGTATTGATAATTCCGCTACTCGATGCTAGATGTCGACACTGAAAATAATAGTGTTTTTGGTACCAAAACTGATGTATGGAGTGAGCACTCTTGTCTTACTATATTTCTCTATGCTCCAAGCTATATTGCAGCCAAAAGATAGTTAACACAGTGATAATGGGTTTCCAGATGACGACGGCAACCTGACAGACCTCGGCGCGGTGATGGCGGAGTTCCCCCTCGACCCCCAACTGGCTAAAATGCTGATCGCGAGCTGCAACCACAACTGCTCCAACGAGATCCTTTCCATCACAGCCATGCTGTCAGGTAAGTGGAGCCTGTAGTCATATAGCAACCTGACAGACCTCGGTGATGGCGGAGTTCCCTCTGGACCCTCAAACTGGCCAAGATGCTCACAACTGCTCCAATGAGATTCTCTTCATCACAGCCATGCTGTCGGGTGAGTGGAGCCTGTAGACATATAGCAACCTGACAGACCTCGGTGATGGCGGAGTTCCCTCTGGACCCTCAAACTGGCCAAGATGCTCACAACTGCTCCAATGAGATTCTCTTCATCACAGCCATGCTGTCGGGTGAGTGGAGCCTGTAGACATATAGCAACCTGACAGACCTCGGTGATGGCGGAGTTCCCTCTGGACCCTCAAACTGGCCAAGATGCTCACAACTGCTCCAACGAGATCCTCGCCATCACCGCCATGCTGTCGGGTGAGTGGAGCCTGTAGTCATATAGCAACCTGACAGACCTCGGTGATGGCGGAGTTCCCCCTCGACCCTCAAACTAGCCAAGATGCTTACAACTGCTCCAATGAGATCCTCTCCATCACAGCCATGCTGTCAGGTGAGTGGAGCCTGTAGTCATATAGCAACGTGACAGACCTCGGTGATGGCAGAGTTAACCCTCGACCCTCAACCTGGCCAAGATGCTCACAACTGCTCCAATGAGATCCTCTCCATCACAGCCATGCTGTCGGGTGAGTGGAGCCTGTAGTCATATAGCAACCTGACAGACCTCGGTGATGGCGGAGTTCCCTCTGGACCCTCAAACTGGCCAAGATGCTCACAACTGCTCCAATGAGATTCTCTTCATCACAGCCATGCTGTTGGGTAAGTAATGTTAGAGTGAAAACAACATACAGTCAGCAGCAGAAGTTGCTAAGCGGGCGAGGTGTTCAAAATTACCTTGACACGCCCTTATTCTCTTAGAGCGCGGTCACATTAAGCGATTTGCGAGCGAGTTCTTTATTCTTTATTCAGGTAAACACTAAGTATAAGTGTACAGCTATAGCCAAGACACTTATACTGTTAATACATATGTAGTCAGTATCATAAAATTAGTACACTTGTATTACACATATTATCCACTTTTCGAACTATCTCTAGAATTAAACATACATATTATGCATTACTAAGTTACATAGAGATAAAAAAAAAAATCTGATATTAAGTAACATTGGTAGAGTTTAAAAATATCCTGATACTACGTACTAATACTACTATTTCGCTGCGTACTTGTCACACTGGGATGGGAGCGAAATCGCTGCGCGCTCGCCTCGCTTTCAACTCGCTCGCAAATCGCTAATGTGGCGCTCTTAACAATAAAGTCGTGTCAAGATCATTCTGAACACCTCGCCTGCTTAGCAACTATTGCTGCTGACTCTACATTAATGACATCATTAATCCTTGAAGTCTCTCGGACGATATATCGCGTCGGCAAAAAAACCGGCCAAGTGCGAGTCGGACTCGCGCACGGAGGGTTCCGCACCATCAACAAAAAATAGAGCAAAACAAGCAAAAAAACGGTCACCCATCCAAGTACTGACCCCGCCCGACGTTGCTTAACTTCGGTCAAAAATCACGTTTGTTGTATGGGAGCCCCACTTAAATCTTTATTTTATTCTGTTTTTAGTATTTGTTGTTATAGCGGCAACAGAAATACATCATCTGTGAAAATTTCAACTGTCTAGCTATCACAGTTCGTGAGATACAGCCTGGTGACAGACGGACGGACAGCGGAGTCTTAGTAATAGGGTCCCGTTTTTACCCTTTGGGTACGGAACCCTAAAAATTGGGTATAGTAAATACCTTATATTATACCTAGTATTTTTCGGAAATAGTTTTATCCAAGTTGCGATTTCTGCCATTCCCAATTTTTACACTGTAGCTTTCTTTCCCGAAAGCATTTGTATATTTTCTTATCACTACACCTTATAAAACAAAGTCCCACGCCCCGTTTGTCTGTTTGTGTATATGTATGTTCGCTATAAACTCAAAAACTACTGAACGGATTTTTATGCGGTTTTCACCTGTCAATAAAGTGATTCTTGAGGAAGGTTTATTTATATGTATAATTTGTAACGGTTGTGTAACCCTTGCGAAACCGGGGCGGGTCGTTAGTCATATTTATTAGAGATGCACCGGATATCCGGTTACTATCCGGTATCCGGCCTATCCGGCCGTTATTTTAGTATCCGGCCGGATACCGGATAGTGACCTACTATCCGACCGGATACCGGATAGTGACCTACTATCCGGCCGGTTACCGGATAGTAAAATTAACACATTTTGGGGTAAAAAATGGAATCTAAAAAACAGTCACGGTCATAATGCTAACGACACAGTAGATAGAAAGGAATACGTACCTAACCAATGTCACACAGTACACTTATTTGTTTACACAAAAATACGCGCGCGCACTTGTAACTATAAACGAACTTACTACGTAATGACATGATAAAACTCGTTACTATCCTAGAAATGTGTCCGCGCGAACGTTCACTACGAAACAGGTCGAAACCTGCACGACGCGCACCTGCAAAACTCAATATATAGGTATAGTTCCGCCGGCCGAATATCCGGCGGCCGGATACCGGATATTCGGCCAGTGTTCGGGCCGGATATCCGGTATCCGGCCAAACAACTATCCGTTGCATCTCTAATATTTATTTTTCAACTAGCGACCCGCCCCGGCTTCGCTTGGGTGGAACTTTGTTTTATAAGGTGCACAGACTATACATCCTCCAGACTGACCATAATAGCGCTACCCCCTCTGCCACAAATATACGGTAGTTTTACTCCATTTTCGAGTCAAAGTGTCTTTGTGTGACGTCCGTGTGTTTGAACGGACCAATCACGGCACGGGACTCGCTCACCTCGTCCCCCGCACCCCAGTATTTTTGCAGTTTCATGAAATAATTGCTCTAAACCATGAATCTAGTATAACTGGATTGGGCATGAGTGGTGGGGATAACTGACAGAACGGGATAGTCTTATGTATCTTTCAGTAGGAGTAGCAGCGAAAGCGCTATTATTGTTTGTCCTTGTCACAGTCTCACATCTTGTTTTATTCCCCACCGTAAATTGACCACCGTGATTGGTCGAATTCATTTGTTGCCCACCATAATGCGACGCTATGATTGGTCGAATTTATATGTTTTGTCCCTCACGGAGGCACGCGTAGACCACTTCTATAGGATGCTACCTTCTATGCTCTAAACTCAGTTTAGAGGATTCCTAGTCTATGATAAGGTGTATCGATAGCTTAATTATTTTCCTGACGAACCATTTTAGGCCGTTTTTTATTTTACCTTTATCTAGACTTCTAGAGAATTAGAATTATAACTACCTTCAAGAGAACATTATTCATATAATATTTAAAACTTTCGCGTTTTGAACACATATTAACTCGCAAACGAAACGTCGGTAAATAAATGTAATAAAATAAATTCGCGATCGACCCGTGTATAAATAAATATTGGTATATGACTTTCTTACACAGATTGACTAAGTCCCACAGTAAGCTCGAGAAGGCTTGTGTTGTGGGTACTCAGACAACGATATATATAATATATAAATACATAGAAAACACCCAAGACTCAGTAACAAATATCTGTGTTAATCACACAAATAAATGCCCTTACCAGGATTCGAATCCAGGACCGCGGCTTAACAGGCCATAAATAGGCATCAAACAGGCTTAAATAATAAGATTATTTTTAATTTGTATGTTACAGCACAAAACAGATACAGTACAGAAATCAATGTACATACAAAGTGCGCTCGAGCAACGCACACATAGACACTGCTCACAGACACGATATCTCGGACCGGTTGGGACCAGTGCGACCGCGAGTGTCATCCGCTTGAGACACGCGTCTGTGAACTTTTTTGTACAATAATGGAGAAACAAAAAAAAAAGTTATTATAACTGTTGAGTGGACGGTTGTTTAAATTCAACATTAAACGGTGAATTGTCGTTTTTTAAGCTACCAGTGGTTTCAGAGAGGTAAGTAGGTATCTGCTTGTATTTCGATGGTTCGTTTTAACGTCAAACAGAACAGTTAGGTAGGTAGGTAAGCACCCCGCCCCGGCCACTACTAGATACGAGTGCCACTACCACGATAGTTTTTTGTGCATAAATCATAGTTGACAACCCTAGAGCGACCGCCGAGCGTAGGTATGAAAAGTGAAGTACATACATGTGATTGACTTCTGTACTGTATCTATTTTGTGGTTACAGTGCCCCAATGCTTCGTGCGGCCGAACGAGGCGCGGAAGGCTGCGGACGAGGCGAAGATGCGCTTCGCACACATCGACGGGGACCACCTCACGCTCCTCAACGTGTACCACGCTTTCAAGCAGAGTCAGTATCATACCCAATCATCTGTTTAAAATCAAGTTGCGCAGACATCTTTTAGAAAAGTCTTAGCTAAGTCTCATAAAATTTTTAAAGCAGGTATATATTTATTTATATTTATATATATATATATATATATATATATATATATTAGTATATTATGTATGTATAAGTAAGTATATTATAGCAATAATAATATGTATATTTGAAATAGTATGTTGTACAACATAAAAAAATATGTTTAATATTAAACTGTTCGTACTTTTAATTTTTCTTGCACCTATTACTGCTTGCTCTCTGTTTGGCCCGAGGGTTAACTGGTAGAGAATGCCTTCAGGCATTAAGTTCGCCTTTTGTACATTTTTTACTGTGCAATAAAGTTTAAATAAAAATAAATAAATAAATCATACCCCGGTTTTATGGGGGCAATTGGGTACTTTCCTACTAGTCAAATCAGCTTCTTTTTTAGAACTGTCAAAACGATTTGCTAATATGGAATTTATATGAAAACGTGTGTAGTGACGTCACGGTCAACTCACCTACTTTTTATATTTCTATCCGATTTATTAAATAGAAATTGTGTTTAAAAACTGCTATCTATGTTTTTCTAATAATAGGGATGTTGACACATGTTGAATTTTATAACAAAATCTAGTCAAATTGATAGCAAACGAGCAATTTATCACAATAATGTGGATATTAAAATAAAATATTGAAAAATTACAAAAATACAGGAGCTGAAAGTTTCAAAATTTAAGTTTTTTTTTAACTTCCAAAAACGATAAAAGTAAGGGTACCATTCGATTCCTTACATTTCATGCAATAAAATATTGTATAGCAACTATATACATAAACGCAATATTTCACCGACAAAAACGCAATTTTCTTGTTTTGTCCATACTACAAGATGGGCTCCCAGAGACCTTGACGTCACGGCCTCTGGCCGTTTTGTATAGGGCGTTTCGCGAGTGAAGTGCGACTGTCGGCCTTTGACTACAATTCCTGACTTTTGTGTTACTTTAATGCAATGGGTCCCATATAGACATTTGATCCTAAAAACAAACCCGATCGATTGATACCATAAAAAAAATTAGTCATGTAGGCTATTGGGTACTTTCCTACTAGTCAAATCAGCTTCTTTTTTAGAACTGTCAAAACGATTTGCTAATATGGGATTTATATGAAAACGTGTGTAGTGACGTCACGGTCAACGCGCCTACTTTTTATATTTCTATCTGATTTATTAAATATAAATTGTGTTTAAAAATAACATCTATTTATGTTTTTCTAATAATTATCTGGTGCTTTATTTCGTGCACGGTGCGAAATAATTTATTTTATGTAGAGGAAAGTACCCAATTAGGAATATTACTCTACGTACGGGGCGCCACTTCCACAATCCGTCACAATCTGTCTACCGCAAACGAGATAGTCAAAATGTTGTTATCTAACCTCCCTATCACTCTTGCATATTCTAGCGATAAAGAGGCAGATAGCCGAGTTACGATTTGTCACAGTATGTATAAGCATAGAGAAAAAAATACATAGATTTCTAACTCCATACAGGGTGCCCACAAGGAGGCGTTCTATCCCCACTCTTATGGACCCTAGCAGTGGACCAACTTCTTGCAATCATGTCAGGCCAAGACTATGACACACAAGGATATGCCGACGACCTTGTAGTCATCGTCAAAGGCCCTTGCCTCCACACGATATCGAACATAATGCAGGGAGCTCTAAACACCATATTCAAATGGTGTCGAGAGAATGACTTGTCCATTAATCCGAGCAAGACCGTGATAGTACCATTCACAAGAAAACGGAAGCTCGAAAAGCTCACAGAACCAAGACTTAATGGACAAATAATATCATTCTCAGACGAGGTCAAGTACCTAGGGGTCACTTTCGACCAAAAGTTAACTTGGAACCCTCACCTGAGAAACATCATACAAAAAGCGAAAATGGCCATGTGGTCATGCTGTCGCATGGCAGGAGCAAGATGGGGCATAAGACCCAAAATTGCTATGTGGTTATACACAGCTGTAGTGAGGCCAATTATCACCTACGCTTCCGCAGTCTGGTGTAACAAAACCAGCCAAAAGACAGCAATAGACACATTAAACAGCCTGCAACGCACGGCTTGTTTAACAGCAACAGGCGCCTTCTCCTCGACGCCGGGGGCGGCCCTAGATGCACTGCTGGACATTATACCACTCCACTTGCAGGTGCAAAAGGAGGCCAAGCAGTGCATCTACAGTCTGCACGCTAAACAGGCCAAAATGGCGCTCTCAAGCATTAACCAAACTAAAGGCCTGGGTTTTTGCAAATAGAACCCTTAGCATGCCCACAGATGACACGCACACTCAATGTCACTTCACTAAACTGTACACAGTAGAAATACCTCCTAGAGACAAATGGTCTAACGACCAAATGTTCGTCGAAGAGGGAAGCCTCAATTGGTATACGGATGGTTCCAAGAAAGGCAATGATGTAGGATGTGGGATCTATGGTGAGAGACCTAAGCTCAGAGCTAGCGTCAGCATGGGCACACAGGCCTCAATCTTCCAGGCAGAAGTCTTCGCCATCAACAAATGTGCGGAGATCAACCTGGATAGAAACCTGAGACACCAGCATATCTACATCAACTCAGACAGCCAGGCTGCTCTGCTGGCACTAGAATCTCTTGAGTCAAACTCAAAACTAGTCCAGAACTGTAAATCAAACCTAAATGCACTGGCTAACTCCAACAAAGTCATACTTAGATGGGTACCAGGGCACTCCGACATTAACGGAAACTAAGAAGCGGATGAACTTGCTAGGAAGGGCGCAGACACACCCCTGGTCGGCCCAGAACCGTTTTGTGGAATCACAAAACGGGACGCATATTCTCTGCTCAACAACATGGAAAAAGCGAGAGCAATCGATTGGTGGAAGTTCGTTAGAGGACAAGAACACTCGAAAGCTCTAATCAAAGGGTTCAACAGCAAAACTGCTAAGGAGCTTTTAGGGCTCAAAAGACACAAAACTTGCGCGGTGACTAGAATTTTGACTGGACACTGCAAGTTGAACAAACACATGTTCCGAATAGGGAAAAAACAAGATGCGACATGCAGGTTCTGTCAGGAGTCAGAGGAGACTGCTATGCACATTCTCTGTTCCTGCGGACCACTAATGTCCAAAAGAAGTACCTACCTAGGGCGACACATACTGGAACCCTATGAGGTACAGAGCATTACGGCCCAAAGAATCTGGAGCTTCCTGGATTCAACGGGCATCAGTAGTGAACTTTAAAGGGCTGTCACAATAGATCATAGCTTGGTCGAAGCGACACTCAAAGGCCCACAAAACCCCAATAATAATAATAATAATAAACTCCATACATCAGTTTTGGTACATGCACATTGCAGTAATACTCCCTATTTAGTTCGATTAGTCTGCAAACGACGTGAATTGACGCGCGCGGGTACAGACCAATATCAACCTTCGTGCATTCCCACAAGGCTCACGATGACGCGCCGCGCATGATATATTTTTTTATATATCGTGCGCGATTACAATTTATAATTTAATAGTTTTATTTTAATTACTGGTCACTTCAGTATATTAGACTTACAAGATTGAATTTTCGCAATACCTAAACCATACCTACTTACTTTCAGACATGGAAGACCCGCACTGGTGCTACGATAACTTCATAAACTACCGCTCACTGAAGTCTGGAGACAACGTGCGCCAACAACTCTCCAGGATCATGGATAGGTACGCTAGAACATGTGGCGTCTCTACTAGTGTTGCCTATCTAGTATTTTTTTTTATTAGTATTTTTTTTCTACTTTTTTTTTTACTTTTTACTTTACTGTTTACTCATTTCTATTTTATAGAAAGTGGTCGTTTTATAGGTGAACCAGGATCTATTGAGGGTGCGCCATGTTGCGGAATTTCACTGGAACTAATTTTTTCATACTACACTGAATTGTCACCCTATACATGAGAATAACAGCGCCCTCTTGACAATTATCATATATTACTGGTCAGGCTATATATTATATTACTGTTTTATTTTTTAGATTATTATTCAAATTATTATTATTGATATTGTGTTGTGACGATCTTTTTGTGAATGCATTTTATTTTGACATGTAAAATTTAATGTACATTTTCAATAAGAAATAAATTAATCTAATCTAATCTAATCTATCCTCGTGCCGCCCAATGTACATTTAGATGTACACTCAGTTTCGATGGAATCTTCTTCCTCGCGTTATCCCGGCATTTGCCACGGCTCATGGGAGCCTGGGGTCCGCTTGACAACTAATCCCAAGAATTGACGTAGGCTCTAGTTTTTAGCGACTGCCATCTGACCTTCCAACCCAGAGGGGAAACTAGACCTTATTGGGACTAGTCCGGTTTCCTCACGATGTTTTCCTTCACCGAAAAGCGACTGGTAAATATCAAATGATATTTCGTACATAAGTTCCGAAAAACTCATTGGTACGAGCCGGGGTTTGAACCCGCGACCTCCGGATTGAAAGTCGCACGCTCTTAAAGCTAGGCCACCAGCGCTTAGTTTCGATGGAATGTCAACATTAATTTAAAAAAAAGTAGGTAGCTTTACATTAGTCTCGTAAATATTTCGAACAAATTAAATTCAACCTAATTCAAAATACAACAAGGTTCTAATTTCCTTGGCTATATTTTTTATGGTGGTGGGCGGCACGTGGTTAAAACTCGAGTCCTTTGAGTCTGCTTCAAGACTCGACTCAGTATTTCAGACTTATAAGCGCGAGTTCTTTTCATCTAGGAGATGTAAAATTCGTGTACCTAAGTACACATATCATACAATAATGCCTATGTTACTCAAGAAAACCCTATAAAATGGATGATGGCGTCTTTATTCGGAGGCTCGAGTCCTTTTGAGTTGCTCTTAAAAAAGACTCGGTAAAGAACTCGACTCGAGACTTAAAAAACTCAAAAGTTTTTTAAGCGCCGTGTTCAGATATTTATGAACGCCTTGATCGGTCCGATATATCTGATGGCGACTACAATGGGCGTCAAAAGTATCTAACCACCCTGGAATAACAAATATATAGATATATCTCTCCAGTTCGCGTTAAAAAGTATGAAACTTGACTATGACTAACGTTACAAGTGAATGAGTTTGCTAATCACCAACTCATGGAGCCGTACAACGCCATCTATCTAAGCTGCAGACAGTATAAGATATTTAATTACGAGCGATGAGCATAAAAAAAAATAGGCTGTGACAGACAGGCAGCCAGACCCACGAGTGATCCTATAAGGGTTCCGTTTTTTCCTTTTGAGGTACGGAACCCTAAAAAAGTAATGCTAATTTTGTATTATTCATTTTCAGGTTTAATTTGAAGCGGACAAGCACAGAGTTCACAAGCAAAGACTACTACATTAACATAAGGAAAGCGCTCGTCAATGGATTTTTCATGCAGGTAACTGTACCTATATTTGACTGCGCGACCACCGAGGGTTCCGTAACTTTAATTTTTAACAATTTTATAGTTTTCCGATTTTTCCCTGTACTTGTAGTGTAAGAAGATAATGCTTGCCAAATTTCATAGTTCTAGGTCAACGGGAATTACCCTATCAATTTTGATTCCCTTGAGAGTCTCGAAATATACGTTTTTTGCGGCATAAACGGCCGTATCTTTTTTTACGTAAATTAAAAGTATAATTTTTTCACAGCTTCAAGGACCTGTAGACTTTCTAATATATGATTTTAATTTCAACTCGATACCTCCACGCGTTCCCGAGATAAAGACTCTTGACAGACAGATGGACGGACAACAAAGTGATCCTATGAAGGTTCCGTTTTTGTCTTTTGAGCAGCGGTCGGCAACCTTTTAGCAGCCAAGGGCCACAGTAGTTAACGAAGTTGACGCGGGCCGCACTTTGCTAATATTTATGACTTTATCAGACATTGTCGTTTGTCAATATTACATACAAAATAGCCAGGGAGGCTCGCGGGCCGCAAGTGACAGGTTCCCGGGCCGCAGGTTGCCGACCACTGCTTTTGAGGTACGTAGTGATGGGTAGGACATCAATTTAAAATGAGTTTGTATGAGTACCTCATTTTCTAAAATGAGCTGTTACAATGTCTTACTTCAAATGAGGTGAGGTACTAGCATATTTTCAGCGTCGACTATTCCATTAATTCCAACGGCGACAAAAATATTTAATGTATATACATATTTATGTATTCATCACTTCCTTTATAAATAAATAAATAGTAACATTTAATTGGAGTGCAATTCTGGACGTTAAGAATAGAACTTTTAGGAGAAAGATAATTTTAGAATCAAGTAAAATGAATAGAGGAGTGAAGTAAGACATTTTTGCGGTACGAAGTACTGCGACAAATTAACAAAATGAGTGGTACAAATGAGGTGCCTCACGAGTGAGCGACTCAACACTAGAGGTACGGAACCCTAAAAATATCATCAAATTGTCAAAACCCTGTGTCATAACACCAAAGAAATTTATTAGGCAGACAACATTGTTGAATAGCTTTACTTGATAATTTTATAATATATTATTAAATTATTTGTTCTAGGTTGCCCACTTAGAGCGCACGGGGCACTACCTCACCGTGAAGGACAACCAGATAGTCCAGCTACACCCCTCCACGTGCCTCGACCACAAGCCTGACTGGGTCATCTACAACGAGTTCGTGCTCACCACCAAGAACTACATCAGGACAGTCACCGACATCAAGCGTGAGTACTGACAGTGCAGAGAGGGACAGATAGTACAGCTACACCCCTCCACGTGCCTCGACCACAAGCCTGACTGGGTCATCTACAACGAGTTCGTGCTCACCACCAAGAACTACATCAGGACAGTCACCGACATCAAGCGTGAGTACTGACAGTGCAGAGAGGGACAGATAGTACAGCTACACCCCTCCACGTGCCTCGACCACAAGCCTGACTGGGTCATCTACAACGAGTTCGTGCTCACCACCAAGAACTACATCAGGACAGTCACCGACATCAAGCGTGAGTACTGACAGTGCAGAGAGGGACAGATAGTACAGCTACACCCCTCCACGTGCCTCGACCACGAGCCTGACTGGGTCATCTACAACGAGTTCGTGCTCACCACCAAGAACTACATCAGGACAGTCACCGACATCAAGCGTGAGTACTGACAGTGCAGAGAGGGACAGATCGTGCCTCGACCACGAGCCTGACTGGGTCATCTACAACGAGTTCGTGCTCACCACCAAGAACTACATCAGGACAGTCACCGACATCAAGCGTGAGTACTGACAGTGCAGAGAGGGACAGATAGTACAGCTACACCCCTCCACGTGCCTCGACCACAAGCCTGACTGGGTCATCTACAACGAGTTCGTGCTCACCACCAAGAACTACATCAGGACAGTCACCGACATCAAGCGTGAGTACTGACAGTGCAGAGAGGGACAGATAGTACAGCTACACCCCTCCACGTGCCTCGACCACAAGCCTGACTGGGTCATCTACAACGAGTTCGTGCTCACCACCAAGAACTACATCAGGACAGTCACCGAGTTTCCTCACGATGTTTTCCTTCACCGAAAAGCGACTGGTAAATATCAAATGATATTTCGTACATAAGTTCCGAAAAACTCATTGGTACGAGCCGGGGTTCGAACCCGCGACCTCCGGATTGCAAGTCGCACGCTCTTACCGCTAGGCCACCAGCGCTTATAAATATTTATATAACCAAATACATACACAGGGTGGCTAAAAAATAACTGCATTCCCGTTGCCAGGGAGGTTCTGGGATTATACTGACCAACTTTTACTATGGGACCAACCCCCAAATCGCAAAAATCACTCACTCTTCCTTATTAGCGTGACAGTGACAGTTGCGTTTCGTTCGCTACTGAGCGACAGCGATTGGCATGTTGGCTACGGGGCCTGGCGGCCTAGCCAAGGTGACGATCGCTTGCGCTTCGCCATCGAATCGCTGTCTCTCTATCACTCTTCCATATTAGTGCGACAGTGACAGTTGCGTTTCGTTCGCTACGTAGCGTTAGCGATTGGCATCTTGTCTACGGGGCCTGGACTTTTAGAATGTGACATATAGCATAGAGAAATATAGTAAGACAAGAGTGCTCACTCCATACATCAGTTTTGGTACCAAAAAGACTATTAATTTCAGTGTCTACATCTAGCATCGAGTAGCGGAACTATCAGTACTGCTACTTGACAATAGATGTAGCACCGACCGGAAAGTCTTATGCTCAACAACAAAGTCTTATACATGACACCGTAAGATTGTGAACCCGTTAGTTTATAATCTAACGTAGGTTAGGTTAGTTTATAATTTCCCTACCGTCAGTTTATAATTTAACTAGCGAGATTATAATCTGACGAGTGTTTACAATTTTACGGTGACATACACAATAGATGTAGACACTGAAATTAATAGTCTTTTTGGTACCAAAACTGATGTATGGAGTGAGCAACTGAGCAATCTATGTATTTTTAGAAAGTGAAAACTTCTTTAGCGGCGCTGGGCACTTTTTGAGGTGGGGAAAAAATGATAAACTCAAGACAGCGTAAGGCGATCACGTGACCGTACGGGGCGTAAGGCGATCACGTGACCGTAAGCCCCGTAAGGTGGCCACTCATAATTTAGATGGCATTTAAATCAATAAAGAAAAACTCAATGTTATTAGACATTTATGTTGCGGACTCCTTTTCGAGACTCTTTACCTATGTTCAAATAATTTGACGTTGTCATGGCAGTATGTAAATAAACATGTCAATGAAAAAGTGTGATCTTATTTGAGGATGATAATAATATATAATAAATAAATAGAATACCTCCGCTAAACGTATGTATCGTGTTACCGGGCGTCGGTAACATAGTGAGGCGAGTTTTCACTTCTATCTGCACTCCCGGAGTGCAACCGTTGTTGCTTTTTTTCTCTATGCATATACTTAGCTAAGAATATAATTTTCGTTTCCAGCGGAATGGCTCCTAAAGATAGCTCCGCAGTACTACGAGTTAAACAATTTCCCCGTCTGCGAAGCTCGGAGGCAGTTAGAAGTCCTGCAAGCACGGCTGGATTCCAAGCCCTATCAGGACGGGTTCTAGGCTAAGCTAGACCTAGTTGTAATCTAGACCTTAATACACTGACACAGCGAGTGGCCAGAGATGCCTAAAATAGTTTAATACTAAAAATCTATTAAAGTTCTCAAAAACAACACTGTGACATAAGTAGTACACTACGATACAAGTGCGTAATATTCGCACATGTATCGTACAACGCACAGTACATGTGGCCCTTTAAATTTTCGACATAGTTACGTAATGTGCTAATTATCGCACTAGTGCGGAAAAGTAGCACCATATCATATGTACTGTGAACTATCAACAGTTTAACGTAAATAACTACATTTTGGTAGATTTTTGGAATTAAATTCCAAAAAGAACTAAACATTGAAATTTGCAACACATTGCGTACGCAATATTTTGTCGCAATAGTTTATAAACACCACCAAGGATAGTTTTGTCATGAATTTAATTTATAAGACTTATTTTTGTTGGTCAGTAAACAGAGTGAAAGAAGAATATGCAAAATTGCATAGAAATTTATCAGTGTTTAAAAACTATGATAAATATTTTCGTCATAAACTATACAAAATAATCTTACCTTGAAAATGTAATGTAATGTTCGCCCTATATGTTTTAATAAAATACATATTAATGTATTTTATTAAAACATATAATATGTCAGTCTCATATTAATGTGAATTTCATTCTATATGTGATTTTGATTATTAGGAATTATTGGTAATTCGTTATAAATGTTGTAACGCATTTGAAAATGGCAAAATACATTCTTCAGCCTTAGATCGCCTGTAATTTAAAAAAAAGTGTCGAGAGATGTGCTGAAAATAATGAAAATAAAAAATGATGTTGGCGTGTGAGCCATGTTTTTGAATATGAAAACCTTACCCTACAGATGGGTGGATCAACTATATCTTGTTGTTACTCTGTCCGGTCAGCCAAGAGACAATAGTAGCATAGTTTGTTAGAAGACATTGTACACCACCTTCTGACACGCTTGGTAGACGACCCTCAATGGAAAGGGTTTATAAGTATCACAAAAAAGCGTGTTTGGTGAATTTAAATGCCTAAAATTCAGGTTTTAAAGAGTGACCCAGGAGAACGTAACCATGGCAACGAGTCACAAGAAAAAGTTGATATACCCAGATATACAAAATAAAGAAAATACCACTCGTGATGTTATTCGTGTTCGCTAGGTTAGTAGGCGTTAGATATTTGTCTACTATGCGTGTGAGGTCACCAAACCGCACTGGAGCTACGTGGAGCCCTGTGTGCCTTGGTAAGTATAACTATTGATGTCTACTGTCAATTTTATTATTTTTAACAGCTACTGTAGGTACATAAGCTAGATGTATTTGAATGGAGGAATACCATAGTATACAGTCAGCAGCAGAAGTTGCTAAGCGGGCGAGGTGTTCAAAATGATCTTGACGCGACTTTACTGTTAAGAGAATAAGAGCGTGTCCAGGTAATTTTGAACACCTTGCCCGCTTAACAACTTCTGCTGCTGACTGCATAACATAAAAAGACAACTGGTAAAATGACAAGTGTGAAAAATAGTTATTTGTACAACAAGAGATCAAAGTTTGATATTTCTTCGAGTGCTTATTTTGAGTCCCGTGCAAGCGAAAGATTCTATAATAGATTCACGAGCGTAGCGAGTGAATCTAATTTAGAATCTTGAGCGTAGTAAGGGACTCAAAAGCGCACGAGATGTAAATAACTTTGATCTCGTGTAGTACACAACATTTTTCACCTCAGCAGTGAGAACATATTAGAGAACCCGAAAAATGTATTCCTTCTTCATCACTTACCTCTATTCACTCATGTTTTCTTAAGATATACCAACAATTAAATTTTCACCTCAGCAGCTCGAACAAGGGTACTTTGCTACTTAAAAACAGTGAGCAAAATCGCATTTTGCTCATTTTGTCTCTCAGTGAGCAAAATGCGATTTTGCTCACAAAAGAGGAAATTCGAAACGAGTGGCGATAAATTAAAACACGACCGAAGGGAGTGTTTTAAATCGACACGAGTTGCGAATTACCTATTCGCACGTGTATCGAACAACGTTTTACAGTACATATGGCACTTTAAAGTTTCGACATACGCACGAAAAGTGCTATTTTACGCACTAGTGCGGAAAAGTAGCCCCATATGTACTGTAAATAACTATTTGCTAGTTTTTTCATTCCTTTTTTATATGGTTGCCAAATATCTGACGCTCGCTCTGTATGTGGTATAAAAAGCTGTATTTAGGACGGATGTGTGGGCGATCAAAATATACGTTATATTGTAAGGCATTTGTGGTTTTATTCATCCATAATCTCCTTTCCTTTTCGACGCCGTGTCAAACACAAAAGCTGTCACACTGACGCCACGTCCCTGAAGTGTCAAAACTGAAATTGAACTTTATGGATATGCATAGCATATATAAAACAACTCAAAATTTGCATTAGATTACTTTGAATAAAATGCAACTTTGCTATCAGTTTTTGAAGTGCAAAGTAACCCTTTCCGAGCTGGTATGGTGAAAAGAATTTTAACCCAGTTAGCTCTACAATAAAATTGAACAATTTCATTGAAATTCTTTAGGATCTTCTGTTTAAAGATCTTTAGGAAATCTAGGCAGTATGACTGTCCGGGTAACTAGAAATTAGAAATTAAAAAGTGGCAACACTAGTGTCGGCCCTCTCAAATCAATTCAGGAAAACCGAAAAGGAGCTAAATTTTCTAGTAAAGCTAAAGCTAAACTCTAATGAAATATAATATTAATAAGTTGAGTGTTAAAAACTTTGTAGTCTTATTTTTTTCCCCTTATCTTATATTTACCCCACCTGACCCTATCACGTGATCTTAGCTTACTCTTAAATTGTGTTGTTTTTCACTGATTGTATTCGGGAGCCAGTCATTATCACAGCTTCGCACCAGAGAGTCGTGATAAAAAAAAATTAAGACTAACTTATAGGTAGACTACATAGGTTATACTAAATATGAATAGTTATATTGCGTGGGCGCTTTTCGGTGAGTTATACATTTATAAATACAGTAGAGTCCGGTTATAACGACGCCCAAGGGACCGCTGATATTACGTCGTACTAACCGGACGTCGCACTAAACGAACTGCCAATTTTAATATATTTTTTTAATCAAAATAATGACATCATTTTGTATTAATTAATACTTATGCGACAATCAATGAAGAAAAACATTTTAATTAAAATATTCATTTACGTTAGTATTACAACACTTTGTCTTAAATTTAATGCAGAGACTTGTGTGTTTAGAAGAAGCCACTTTTGTAGGTTCGCGTACTCACTCATCATCCGCAAATTACTCGAATCCCGTAAAATAAAAAGTCGTAATTTTTCGGGATCTAATCAAGGTGACAATCGTACATCGACAATCAAAAAATAAATAAGTTTTTTGTCAAACATTTCAATTTTGACTCAAGCCTTTATCGCGGACTGTTTTTTGTTTCAACAAGCAACCTATACTCAATTGAGACAATTCTTACAAACCCAAACTCAATTAGGATGCGTTGTTTTATCAAACAGTTCCTATGGCTCGAAGGTACCAAAATATTTCATTGTCACCCAACTTACATAATTATGTGTGTGAAGTTTAAGCTCAATTGAATAATGCGAATTGGGTTTTATTTAGTTTGCAAGGTTACGAATAGTCACAGTTTTTCATCTTGCTGCGTATAGGCAAAAGGGCGAGGGGAGTTGGGTGCGCGGGACGGAGTAAGCTTCTTACCAACAATTAATTTGTAAAAATTACGTCGCTCGTCGTTGTAACCGGACTTGACGGACGGATTTTGTGTCAATTTCCGTCGTTAAAAGCGGTCGGTCGTTATAAGCGGAGTCGTAATAAACGGTTGTACTTTCATAGTAGCTCATACTAAAACCAAACAAGTGCTTATACTTACGTCGCTATAAGCGGTTGGTTGTTATATGCGAAGTCGTACTAATCGGACTCTACTGTAGTACAGTCAACAGCAGAAGTTGCTAAGCGGGCGAGGTGTTCAAAATTACCTTGACACGCTCTTATTCTTTTAACAATAAAGTCGCGTCAAGATCATTTTGAACACCTAGCCCGCTTAGCAATTTCTGCTGCTGACTGTAATTTACTAATAAATAAAATTTGTAAACGATTCAATAAATTCGTAGTTTTCACCAGGCATTTTTCCTGCCTAATTTTTCATGACAAGTATAGGTACAGTCAGCTATCAAGTCATGGAACAGACTACGTGTCAAAAGTAGTATCTTCCATTCTCTAATAACTTAACAAAAAGAGTTAATATATAACAATGTACCTAGGACAATTAGATTGTGAGAGATAAGTAGGTACTTTTGAAATTGAACTGAAGATAAAGTAGGTACCTGCCACCTTGAAATACTTTTCCAAATAGAGATATGTAGCTGGTCAAGCAAATCTTGTCAGTAAAACAAAGGCGCGAAATTAAAATTTTCTATGGGACGATATCCCTTCGCGCCTACATTTTTCAAATTTGCCGCCTTTTTCTACTTCTTTGTCTTTTTCTGCTTGACCAGCTACATATCTCTATTTGGAAAAGTATTTCAAGGTGGCAGGTACCTACTTTTGGTGCTTTGTTTCAACTGCCACTATTGGCAGTGGGGTGACACTCCTCCTTTCGGGCATTATCGGCACCTTTCGGCTCAGAGGGCCTACCGCGAACCACGTTCGACGTGTTACCTCCCTGTCACACTTACGTACGAATTTACAAGTGCGACAGAGAGGCAACACGTCTAACGTGGTTCGCGGTAGGCGCTCAGCATTGCTCCGAGCAATTATTAGGGTTGACACCACTTGACGTCCTTTTGCGTGCACGACAAAGTGCACGACCACAGATAAGATAATTCTACTTCTCATGCAGAAAATAACTGTAGCACTATCAAATGTCTATAGTTACTTGTGTATAGTGAAAGAACTTATTGTGTACCTATAGTAAGAATAGGTAACATTTTACGTGATTATATAAATACTATTACCTACATAAATACTGATTTACCTACTTGACCTATGACTTGCGTATCGCAAAAGATAACATTGAAATGAAATTCATGTCAACTGCAGTCAGGCGTGGCTCACTCCGCGATTTCGTCGCTTTGCTACAGGTAGCTAAAAGTACATCCGTTCCACACCAATTTTGGGGAAAGCCAATAAGCCGCGCGTGACTCTGTCGCCACCTAGCGGCCATATCTGTTCTGTGCTGATCGTAACAGACGCGTTTTGTTAGAGAGTGAGTCTTCTGTACCTAAAGTCTATTTTTTTATTCGGTAGACTAAAATGACATTTCATAGTATGAGATGACACATGATGTTCATACTATGAAATGTCATTTCAGTCTACGGAATAAAAAAATAGACTTTAGTACTATTATTTATTCTGTGCTGCAGTTCAGTTTCTAGAAAATAATTGTTTACGATTTTACGATACGTATAAAACAAATCAAAAGAAAGGGGTGTTGCTAATAAATAATTTTTAAGAAAAAAAAAACCGACTTCTATGCGGCCCGGTGAAAGATTATTGTAGATGGTGCGCTATGTAGAAAAGGAGGTAAAACCACCCACTTTTCTAGTAGCATTTCGTTTCTGTAAGGCTCGCAGTTCTAACCTAACCTAACCCACTTTTGTTCGGTTCTGTGAGGATAGCAGTTCAAACCTAACCTAACCCACTTAACGGCGCATGCGGTGCGGTGTACGGGGGTTTGAGCGGGAGGGGTTTGGCCTCATCATACTTTATACCTACATTTTATGGTAGGTAATCATAGTAGTTTGTTTAGTTTAGGTATCATAGTGGTTTTCCGGGTCAAGGTCCGGGTCTGTGTCCGAGTCAGGGTCCGGGTCCGAACCGGATCCGGGTACGAGACCGGATCTGGATCCGAGTCCGGGTCCCAGTCCAAGTCAAAGTCGAAATTCGAAATCACCAAACATGTACTATGCGTCGTTGAAGAGTTCTGTTCTGATCATCATCAGCAGTTCCAGTTCATCAAATGCGACAATTTTTAATGTTAATGCTTTATTTTATGATGAAAATACAGAAAATTATATACGTTACGTGTGCCTTTAAGATTTGAGGAGTTCCCTCGATTTCTCATGGATCCCATGTTCAGAACTTGAGCTTGACATAAATATGGCTTAAAAACCTAACTTGCTTAACAAACATAACGAAAAGGAAAAATTGCCAAACGCGAGCTATGCGTCGTTAAAGAGTTTCGTTCTGGTCATCATCAGCAGTTACACTTCCTCAAATGTTACTTATTAAATGTATATGCTTGATTTGTTGATTAAAACACAACAATCACTATATGTATGCCTTTAAGATTTGAAGAGTTCCCTCGATTCCTTATGGATCTCATCATCAGAACTCGAGCTTGACAGAAATGTGGCTTAAAAACTAAACTTGCTTAACAAACATAACGAAGAGGACAAATCGCCAAACGTGAACTATGGGTCGTTGAAGAGTTCTGTTCTGATCATCATCAGCAGTTCCACTTCATCAAATGCGACAGTTTTTAATAAAAACGCTTGATTTTCTGATGAAAATACAAAAATCTCTATACGCACGCCTTTAAGATTTGAGGAGTTCCCTCGATTCCTCATGGATCCCATCATCAGAACTCGAGCTTAACAAAAATGTGGCTTAAAAACTTAACTTGCTTAACAAACATAACGAAGAGGACAAATCGCCAAACGTGAACTATGCGTCGTTGAAGAGTTCCGTTCTGATCATCATCAGCAGTTCCACTTCATCAAATGTCACGTTTCTGAATGTATATGCTTGATTTGTTGATAAAAACACAAAAATCACTATATGTATGCCTTTAAGATTTGAGGAGTTCCCTCGATTCCTCATGGATCCCATCATCAGAACTGGGTTTTGACAAAAACGGGACCAATCTGTATGCATATACATACAATCAAAAAAAGAATTTTCAAAATCGGTCCAGTAATGACAGAGATATGGAGTAACAAACATAAAAAAAAATAAAAAAAAACATACAACCGAATTGATAACCTCCTTCTTTGAGATTTGGAAGTCGGTTAAAAAATATGACGTCTTTCAATTTATAGTTGTATTTGAGTACAGGATGACACGCTAGACCGGGCCGGAGCTTCCGGCGCTTCGTTTTCTATGGAAAGCACCACGTGATCACCGATCAGCCGTCATAGAAAATGACATGTTGGACGCCTCGGCCCGGGCACGGCCCGGTCTAGTGTGAGTCATCCTTATATATTATATCATTAATGTCTTTATTTCAGCCACGGTCTCCTTCGCCACTCTGACGCAGGCAAGCCCTTGCAGGTAATATTATTTTCACCTCAGCAGCTCGAACAAGGGTACTTTGCTACTTAAAAACAGTGAGCAAAATGCGATTTTGCTCACTGTTTTTAAGTAGCAAAGTACCCTTGTTCGAGCTGCTGAGGTGAAAACTTAATTGTTAGTATATCTTAAGAAAACATGAGTGAATAGGTAAGTGATGAAGAAGGAATACATTTTTCGGGTTCTCTAATATGTTCTCACTGCTGAGGTGAAAAGTTTTGTAAACTACACGAGATCAAAGTTATTTACATCTTGTGCGCTTTTGAGTCCCTTACTACGCTCAAGATTCTAAATTAGTATAGAATCTTTCGCTTGCACGGGACTCAAAATAAGCACTCGAAGAAATATCAAACTTTGATCTCTTGTTGTACAAATAACTATTTCACCACACGCTCATAAAGGCTTTCTTTATACTTCAAAAGACGTGGATACGAGAGAGTTTTCACGACCGAAGGGAGTGTTTTAAATCGACACGAGTTGCGAATTACCTTTTCGCACGTGTATTGTACAACGTTTTACAGTAGATTAGTATTTTAAAGTATAGTGGACTGTTGTGTATCGTAAACCGTGTCTTAAGTTTAATAAACTGTTTTTTCTACTCCAGCACTTAAATGTGTCAATTAAATGACTGACAGTGATATCTAAAGCAATGTCATTTGAATGATTTGTCTATAGGCTCATAAGATGACTGCTAGCAGTCATCTTATGAGTATAATACAACTGCTTTATTTTTTTTAAAGATACAAGTTCCGATCATCTTGATTGAAAGAGGTATGTTTTCATTTACAATAATAACTCTTTTTTTTTAAAATAATAACTCAATTTTTTTTAAATAATAACTCTTTTTTTTAAATAATAACTCTTTTTTATTTGCTGCAGCTGTCATAGAAAAAGTAATGTATGCAACAGCTCATAATTGGTTCTTAAAATTCTCGGGTCTTTTTTTACAAAACTCGACTACGTCTCGTTTTGTAACTTCGACCCTTGAATTTTAAGAACCCTTATTATATCACTGTTGCATAAACTACTATAACTTCAGTGCCGATTATTCTTATTATACCTACACCCGCTATAATTTCGATTTATAGGACTCCTAATAATATTAAAATATTATGTATGAATATTCTGATTATAGGGAGGACGAATGGGTATGTCACGACGGCTTCTGCATCCCTTCAGAATGGCGGTGCGACGGCAGAGCCCACTGCAGCGACCGTAGCGACGAATCGCACGCCGTCTGTCACAGGGAATAGTAAGTGGAAACTTAAATAAAATAATTGTAAGTGGAAACTTAAATAAGGTAACACACGTAATGGGTCCAACTATTTACAGTAGGCTACCTGAGACAGTCACCTCAGCTCCTTCATTGATTAGTTTTAAGTCAAAACTAAAAAGTTGGCTTCTTGAGCACACGTTCTATAGTTACGACGAATTTATAAATGTTTAGTTAATTATTTTATTTTATTAACCCATTTACAGTTAATAAATAAATTGTATCATGATTTGACCTGTTATATTGGAAATATAATAAATAATATGACTATGACTAATATATGTAATCCTAACAATTTTAGTATTCTAAACAGAGTTTCATAATCTTTGATAAGTAAGTTAACTACATAGTACCTAAGTAAGGACCATGCACCCTAATGGGAAAGTGCGAAGTCGGTGGAGGGGGAAGTGGCGCTGATCGTCACAAACACAGGTAATCTTATGTAATGTTCGACATTAGTACTAGCGGCAGCCGCTTGAACTAATTTTACTCCATAAGATTTAACGTAGAAAGTTCGACTAAATGAGGGCAGCACCAGTCGTGCATGTGAGAAACATAGTATAAAAACAAAGATCACACTTGCATTTTTACGAAATAGTTCACTTTTGCTAAGGTAATACGTATATGGAAATAATAAGTTAGAACTGCTGTTTAATTACACAACTACCCTCCATGTATATTTCTTGACCATAACTGTCAGAACATTAGTAACGTAAATAAAGTATCTTATAATAATAAGCCATGATATTAAATTCGTATTAATTTGCGATTAATTATTCTATAATAAATTAAATTAAAATGTAGCAAATACATTTGTTAAATTGAATTATTATGATAACCGGATGTGCAGGAAACATCTTACTTGTTATTCCTACCAAGAAGTGGTGGAAGGGGTGAAGTCTGATCGAATATAAGCGGGTGTCTGACAGTTGTGGCTCACTTCTCAGTTGGAGAGCTAACAACGACAAACGAAGCTAAGTATCCATTTTATTGTGTTTTTATGACTTTTATGTTTTCTTTGTGTTATAGTCTGATGGTATGTACGTTACAACCTTTGATGACCTTTTAACAATTGCTATGTAACGTATATTCCAACTGATTACGGTGTAATACATCATGTAGCTTATTGCTAGATCTTTATTACTGTTTTAAATTATGTCAAGTGTGTACGGTAAGGTAGCCAGTACTAACTATAAGCCACCGATATCTATTACGCAGCGTACCTACTTGACTAATTAATTTAGCAATACAATTATTAAGATTTTTGTGAATTATGTGGTAATAAAGCCGATTAATTGTTCAGTAAATTTACAATATACTTTTACTTACAATTTGCTTATATAAATATATTACTTAAATAATGTTTACCATTTTTATATTCTAAACCTTGTAGTTGTCCCTATAATAAATACATTACTTTGTGCAATAACTAACTGATACTGCATTGCATCCTCATTTTATATTTTATTAATGATTATATTAAAGTAAATCTGACATCAGAAGTTGGGATGTTACACACATTCTATGCCTACAAAACTAATGTTTCAGGAGCAGTACGAGTCAACAGCGGGACGCTATCCAACTCCAAACAGACACTGTAAGCCGCGCTATCCTGGACACAAGGACACTGGTGTTTCACTTTCAGTGAAAACCCCAGGTGAAACAAGATATTTGGTATACTAAGCATGATGCTTTTTATGGAGAACAGCAGCAAGCAGCTCAAAAGTACTTCGCGAAACAGAAACTACCGCACCTGTGAGACGCTACGGAGTGGCGCCTGTCTGGAAGGATGACTGATGAATTATGTTGTTTCTGAACACAGTGGTAACTATTGAAAAAAAAAAAAAACACAGTGGTAACTATTAAAAATTTAAAGATCTAATAGTATAATGGCCATTAGGCGTTTCACGATTAGAAATTTCGACCATAAGTATACTGATCATTGCTTATTGGTAAATTAATTTGAGGTGTTTTGTGTAAAAAGTGACCAATATTCATTAAATTTAACTGCTTTCGTGTTAAAATACTACCTAGCTGAAACGATATGCTCAGTTATGATTAGTTGATTACTTAGGTGGAAACTACTAGATGACAAATAAATTTTATGATCGCTTTACAATATTATTTGCCAATTTATTGTTTTAGACGCCAACCTATCACTTTATGTTCCCTATAATTTTTCTGGGTGGCTTGATTTTGCTGCCAGTTTTTTTTTAATAATATGATGCTTATATTTGAGGCAAAAATATTTTTTTTTTTTTTTGGGCGCTAAAATATTAATGCACAGCCAAATTATATTATTATATGCCCAATGAAAGTTCCTGTTTAATATTTTAGTTGCCCGGTTAATAATAAGCCTTTTACATACTTACGAGAATACATAAGACAGCCAATAAAGCCAAACGGAATGTAGATAGGTGAATTACCCTTTTGGTGTCACTGGTTGCTATGTTTACAGTGAGTGAGTGAGTGAGCTATAAAACGATTGTATAATCCTGATACTATAGTATTTAACTTATATGCATTTTTTTAAATTCATACCTAATCTATTGCCATCATGAAGCATGATTGATATAAATAATACGTTTTCAAATGAATTATGCCACTGTTGTCCATCGGACAACGGAATAGCATAACAAACACGAAGGTTGATCGTACCCAGAACATCCTAGACCTCCTAGAGAATAACTTTTGTACGATAAATCCGCCTTTGTACGATAAGTTATTTTGTACAATTAAGATTCAACTAGCAGAATTTGGGTTTAAAGACAGTTACGGTGGAAGCTCTAAAACAACATTTTTATTTACTTACCACCAAAGCTTCAGCTAATTCTGATTAATGACTTTTAGGGTAGTTGTTTTGTGGGATGGCCGAACGGAGGTTAAAATTCTGTTACATTAGGTTTATATAAAAACCATAGGAGTGACCAACCTAGGAAGTTCTAATGGAATTAAAAATGGAAATGAAAAATGTTTATTTCTGTTAAATTTATAAAGGGTAATTTATAAAGGTTGAAATCTCATGGCAGGAGTACAAATTAATTTTTGACATAGGGCTCCCACATTTATTTTCCATTTGTCGCGATCTTGAGCGGTTACTCCAGCTATTTCCAGTCGAGTCCAGTTGAGCCAGCCTCCTTCTTAACTGACCACCTCCATGTTGAACTATGCCTTTCCGACCGTCTACTGCCATCTGAATGCCAAATTAAATCTGTATTAAACGGAAACGTTTGCGAATGATGATATAAAGCTTAGCTAGCTTAGCTTATTTATTGTTGTTGTAAACTTAGTGCACAAGAACTTAGTAAGTTTTACGGGGATTGGAGATCTTGGATCAGTAAATTTCATGTGTTGGCGTTTTTATATGTTAAATTAACTGGAGGACCCGGGTTCGATATCCGGTGGGTACATCTATTTGTGTGTTCATCGGAAGGATTTGTTCCTTAGCCGTGAATGATTTTTATGTATATAAGTATCAATATGTGACATATTATTATGTACATATGCATAAATATATTTATACATGTCTATCATCTTCTAGTGTCCAAAACATAAGCTAGTTGAGCTTGCTATGAAACTAAGAAGTTTTATATACTTAAGGTAATTTATGTATTATAAAGTTTACGTTGCACAGAACCGTGACGATTGGCGAAAATGAGAAAGATAGACATGAGTTGATCATCGATCGATTGAGAACTTCCAGTGATTCCTTCCAGCTAATCTTACAAAATAATAACCGATTAATAATTGCTGGAGTGTAGCCAACCCAGGGCGATACATGCTACCGAGGCTGACTTGATGTGATAAGTGCCCGTAGCATGGTGATTGTAGTAGGATAATTGCTGCCGAGCCTGTGAGCTCTCGCTTGATGTAAGTGAAAAAGTAGCAATATAGGGACCTGCTGCCGAGCTTGCGAGCTCTCATTTGATTAATGTGATATGTGATATAGTATCTGACTAATAAAAAAATAGTCATTGCATATACTAAGTTTAATATGATTGCAGAAATAAGGTACTTCGAGAACGAAGCACCTGTCAGTATGGCCGTGTGAGAAACATAGTATAAAAACAAAGATCACACTTGCATTTTTACGAAATAGTTCACTTTTGCTAAGGTAATACGTATATGGAAATAATAAGTTAGAACTGCTGTTTAATTACACAACTACCCTCCATGTATATTTCTTGACCATAACTGTCAGAACATTAGTAACGTAAATAAAGTATCTTATAATAATAAGCCATGATATTAAATTCGTATTAATTTGCGATTAATTATTCTATAATAAATTAAATTAAAATGTAGCAAATACATTTGTTAAATTGAATTATTATG
Organism: Cydia amplana; assembly: GCF_948474715.1. Taxonomy (NCBI): domain Eukaryota; kingdom Metazoa; phylum Arthropoda; class Insecta; order Lepidoptera; family Tortricidae; genus Cydia; species Cydia amplana. Next base: position 2,572,696 of record NC_086093.1, on the reverse strand, counting down.
ATAACCGGATGTGCAGGAAACATCTTACTTGTTATTCCTACCAAGAAGTGGTGGAAGGGGTGAAGTCTGATTGAATATAAGCGGGTGTCTGACAGTTGTGGCTCACTTCTCAGTTGGAGAGCTAACAACGACAAACGAAGCTAAGTATCCATTTTATTGTGTTTTTATGACTTTTATGTTTTCTTTGTGTTATAGTCTGATGGTATGTACGTTACAACCTTTGATGACCTTTTAACAATTGCTATGTAACGTATATTCCAACTGATTACGGTGTAATACATCATGTAGCTTATTGCTAGATCTTTATTACTGTTTTAAATTATGTCAAGTGTGTACGGTAAGGTAGCCAGTACTAACTATAAGCCACCGATATCTATTACGCAGCGTACCTACTTGACTAATTAATTTAGCAATACAATTATTAAGATTTTTGTGAATTATGTGGTAATAAAGCCGATTAATTGTTCAGTAAATTTACAATATACTTTTACTTACAATTTGCTTATATAAATATATTACTTAAATAATGTTTACCATTTTTATATTCTAAACCTTGTAGTTGTCCCTATAATAAATACATTACTTTGTGCAATAACTAACTGATACTGCATTGCATCCTCATTTTATATTTTATTAATGATTATATTAAAGTAAATCTGACATGCACATAGCTTGACATAGCGAATTCCTATTAGACCTAAATTACTATACAAACACATTTTATTATAAAAATCTTTCATTTTGTTTGGTACTCAAAATAAACACTCGCAGCAAACCCAACTTTGCTCAGTTGCTTAAATGTGGCATTCCATCACAGAATTGCAATCCTATAGAAGTGGTCTACGCGTGCCTCCGTGAGGGACAAAACATACCTACGCAATATTTGTTGTCCACCATAATCCATACTAATTTATGGTGAGAAATAAAAAAAATGTGAGACTGTGACAAGGACAAACAATAATAGCGCTTTCGCTGCTACTCCTACTGAAAGATACATAAGACTATACCGTTCTGTCAGTTATCCCCACCACTCATTCCCAATCCAGTTTAATACTAGATTCATGGAATTTCTGTTGGAATTTGAGATAGAAAGGACCTTATTGTACTTGAAGCATAAGGTAAGGACCCTACTGTGATGGAAAGCGACAAATGATGTTAGGGTTCCGTACCCAAAGGGTAAAACAGGACCCTATTACTAAGACTCCGCTGTCCGTCCGTCCGTCCGTCCGTCTGTCACCAGGCTGTATCTCATGAACCGTGATAGCTAGAAAGTTGAAATTTTCACAGATGATGTATTTCTGTTGCCGCTATAACAACAAATACTAAAAACAGAATAAAATAAAGATTTAAGTGGGGCTCCCATACAACAAACGTGATTTTTGACCGAAGTTAAGCAACGTCTGGCGGGGTCAATACTTGGATGGGTGACCGTTTTTTTGCTTGTTTTGCTCTATTTTTTGTTGATGGTGCGGAACCCTCCGTGCGCGAGTCCGACTCGCACTTGGCCGGTTTTTTTTATTCTAGTTGCCACAAGAGCCGGTTCCGGTGCCAGTACGGCGCATGCGTGGACAGCGCGGCGTTCTGTGACAGCGTCCCGGACTGTGCAGACGCCTCCGATGAGATCCCACGACGATGCTATAAGGAAACTTTAATACAACAGTAAGTACAGTCACCTGCAATAAAATATTACTCTTCGAAGGCCGCAAAAATATGTCACACGCTATTATGGCTCCACAAATTAAATAAGATAGTGTCAGATATTTTTTTATTGCGGCCTTCGAAGAGTGACATATTATTGCAGGTGCCTAGCTCCTACTACCTGTTTAACAATTACTAGAGTGTAAAAGTAATTTAAATTGTGATGTGTTCGTTTAGCCTGTAGGTAGGTAGTGAACATTTTGAATGCTAATATTTAAAAGCATAAAGGATGCCTCACGCTAGAGCAGCCCGGGTCCGGGCCGGGGCAACCGACACTTCATTATCTATGACAGGTGACCGGTGATGACCTGATGCTTTCTATAGAAAACGAAGAGTCGGACGCCTCGCCCCGGACCCGGGCCGTTCTAAACGCGAGTCATCCTTTAATTTGGATTAGATTTGTAATTTATGTACATTCCTTGCATTGGTGTGGTGAAAGTGTGTTTTACCCTTCAACAAAGTTTCCACTCAATCTCTCGTTGGTGCAATTTTGGAATATTTCCATCTGCTCGAGTCTCAATAACAGTACCTACGGCGGAAAATTTTAACTTTGCTCCCTTAAAAAAAAATATTCTACTACATAGATGTAGTGCATAATTATTTTTCATCGTATTTGTACGGAAACTTACGAACGTGTCTTGCTATTTCAGTCAGTCTCGGTACAAAAAGTGAAAAAGTCATAGAAGGTAGCATAGCATCCTATAGAAGGTAGCATAGCATCCTATAGAAGGTAGCATAGCATCCTATAGAAGTGGTCTACGCGTGCCTCCGTGAGGGACAAAACATATAAATTCGACCAAATGATTGGTCGAATTTATTTGTTATGGTGGGCAACAAATGAATTCGACCAATCACGGTGGTCAATTTACGGTGGGGAATAAAACAAGATGTGAGACTGTGACAAGGACAAACAAAAATAGCGCTTTCGCTTTTACTCCTACTGAAAGATACATAAGACTATCCCGTTCTGTCAGTTATCCCCACCACTCATGCCCAATCCTAACTGGATTCATGGATCTAGGACTGGATCATGGATCAGGGACTAGATTCATGGAAAAAGTACTGAGGTGTCTGAAGTAGCATGACAAATACGAACCTTTCCGAGAAAATACGAAGGAAAACAATTATACATAGTCTACATCTGTATTATTATATTTAGTGACGAGTTCAAGTGCAAGAACGGCCAAGGAATATCAGCTGATCTGCTCTGTGACGGTGCAAAGAACTGCGCAGACGGTTCTGATGAGACGCTGGACGCATGCGCGGGGTGGTACTGCGCACCCAACCACTTCCAGTGCGCGTACGGCGCGTGCGTGAACGCTGACGCCAAATGCAGTGCTGTGAGTTAGAAAGAGCAAGAACATAATTAGAAAATGAAAAAATAATGTAAACAAACCAATTTATAGACTTAAATATTTCATTTGAATCAATTTATTTTTTAAGTATATGTTAATTATTATAAGATTTCAGTGAAAATCACCTACGTAAAAATTTAGGTTATATGTCAAATGCTGACATATTTGTTTACATTATTTGCTATATCTAAGAAACAATAGTTTATCTATATATATAAATGCAAGTGTCCTGACTGACTGACTGACTGACTGACTGACTGACTGATTCATCAACGCAGAGCCGAAACTACAAAAGCTAGAAAGTTGAAATTTGCACACTAGGTTGCATTGATAAAGTGTACAAGAGATAAGAAGCGATTTTGAAAAATTCAACCCCTAAGGGGGTTAAAAAGGGGATGAAAGGTTGTATGGGGTACAAGTTTTATTTTAAGCTAGGAATTTAAAACTTTGTAAAAATGTATTATATTAAAAAACAAGAAAACTAATTTCAGCGTTTTTGAAAATTCATCCCCCAAGGTGGTGAAAAAGGGGTTGAAAGTTTGTATGGAGATCAAATATTTTTGTGAGTGTGGGACTTGAAACTTTGTATATGGGGATATTATTATAAGACAAGAAAAGTAAATTCAGCGTTTTTGAAAATTCATCCCCTAACAGGGTTAAAAAGGGGTTGAAAGATTGAATCCATTACAAATGCTTTGAAACTTCTTAGAAAGGCATAATAGCCGATTACAAAATAAAGTAATTGCGACGTTTTTGGAAATTCAACCCCTAAGGGGGTTAAAAAGGGGATGAAAGTTCGTCTTGGGGTGCAAATTTCATTTTAAGCTAGGAACTTGAAACTTTGCAAATAGATATTAAATTTAAATACAAGAAAACTAATTTCAGCGTTTTTGAAAATTCATCCCCTAAGGTGGTGAAAAAAGGGTTGAAAGTTTGTATGGATATCAAACATTTTTTCGAGCGCGGGACTTGAATCTTTGTATTTGGGGATATTATTAAAAGACAAGAAAAGTAATGTCAGCCTTTTGTAAAATTCATCCCCTAACAGGGTTAAAAAGAGGTTGAAAGTTTGTATGTGGTTCAAATTTTATTTTAAGCTAGGTACTTAAAAGTTCGTAAAAAGATATATTATTAAAATACAAGAAAACTAACTTCAGCGTTTTTGAAAATTCATCCCCTAAGGTGGTGAAAAAAGGGTTGAAAGTTTGTATGGATATCAAACATTTTTTCGAGCGCGGGACTGGAATCTTTGTATTTGGAGATATTATTAAAAGACAGGAAAAGTAATTTCAGCGTTTTGTAAAATTCATCCCCTAACAGGGTTAAAAAGAGGTTGAAAGTTTGTATGTGGTTCAAATTTTATTTTAAGCTAGGTACTTGAAAGTTCGTAAAAAGATATATTATTAAAATGCAAGAAAACTAATTTCAGCGTTTTTGAAAGTTCATCCCCTAAGCTGGTGAAAAAAGGGTTGAAAGTTTGTATGGATATCAAACATTTTTTCGAGCGCGGGACTGGAATCTTTGTATTTGGGGATATTATTAAAAGACAGGAAAAGTAATTTCAGCGTTTTGTAAAATTCATCCCCTAACAGGGTTAAAAAGAGGTTGAAAGTTTGTATGTGGTTCAAATTTTATTTTAAGCTAGGTACTTGAAAGTTCGTAAAAACATATATTATTAAAATACAAGAAAACAAATTTCTGCGTTTTTGAAAATTCATCCCGTAAAGTGGTAAAAAAGGGGTTGAAAGTTTGTATGGATATCAAACATTTTTTCGAACGCGGGACTTGAATCTTTGTATTTGGGGATATTATTAAAAGACAGGAAAGTAATTTCAGCGTTTTGTAAAATTCATCCCCTAACAGGGTTAAAAAGGGGTTAAAAGTTTGAATCCATAACAAATGCTTTGAAACTTCTTAGAAAGGCATAATAGCCGATTACAAAATAAAGTAATTGCAACGTTTTTGGAAGTTCAAACCCCTAAGGGATTTAAAAAGGGGATGAAAGTTCGTCTTGGGGTGCAAATTTTATTTTAAGGTAGGAACTTGAAAATTTGCAAAAAGATATTAAATTTAAACACAAGAAAACTAATTTCAGTGTTTTTGAAAATTCATCCCCTAAGGTGACGAAAAAGGGGTTGAAAGTTTGTATGGATATCAAAAATTTTTTAGAGCGCGGGACTTGAATCTTTGTATTTGGGGATATTGTTAGAAGATAATACAAGTAATTTCAGCGTTTTGTAAAATTCATCCCCTAACAGGTTTAAAAAGGGGTTGAAAGTTTGTACAGGGTACAAATTTTATTTTAAACTAGGAACTTGAAACTTCATAAAAAGGTATTATTTTAAAACGAAAAAAAAATTCAGCGTTTTTGAAAATTTATATCTCAAGGTGTCACCACCGAAAGGGGTTGAAAGTTTGTATGGAGTTCAAACATTTTTGTGAGAACGGGCTTGAATCTTTGTACAGAGGCATATTATTAGAATACAAGAAAAGTAATTTCAGCGTTTTTAAAAATTCATCCCCTAAAATGGTTAAAAAGGGGTTGAAAGTTTATATAGGGTTCAAATTTTATTTACTTCAAACTTCGTAAATAGGTAGTTAGGTAGTAGGTCTTATTAAATAGAGGACATGAAAATCTTCTAAGGGGGTTGAGAGGGATTATGTCGAGAACAATTTTATTTAGTTAGGGGCTAGAAACTTCGTAGGTTGTGAAAGACAAATCTCATGCGTTGTATAATATTAATAATTAACAAATGATTAACCGTCCTACTGCAATATTTTGCTGCATAATGTTCTAAGCTAATGTAGAATATATAACCACCAATATACAAATCCACGCGTACGAAGTCGCGGGCAACAGCTATCTATCTATCTATCTATCTATATATATAAATGCACGTGTCCTGACTGATTGACTGACTGACTGACTCATCAACGCAGAGCCGAAACTACAAATCCTAGAAAGTTGAAATTTGGACACGAGGTTGCATTTGTAAAATGTATAAGAGCTAAGAAGCGATTTTGAGAAATTCTACCCCTAAGGGGGTTAAAAAGGGCATGAAAGTTTGTATGGGGTTCAAGTTTTATTTTGAACTAGGAATTAGAAACTTTATCAAAAGGTATAATATTAAAAAACAAGAAAACTAATTTCAGCGTCTTTGAAAATTCATCCCCTAAGGTGGTGAAAAAGCGGTTGAAAGTTTGTATGGAGAAGAAAAATTTTTTTGATTGCGGGACTTGAAACTTTGTATATGGAGATATTATTAAAATACAAGAAAAGTAATTTCAGCGTTTTTGAAAATTCATCCCCTAAAAGGGATAAAAAGGGGTTGAAAGTTTGAATCCATTACAAATGCTTTGAAACTTCTTAGAAAGGCATAATAGCCGATTACAAAAAAAGCTATGGGACGTTTTTTGGAAATTCAACCCCTAAGGGGGTTAAAAAGGGGATGAAAGTTTGTCTTGGGGTTCAAATTTTATTGTAAGCTAGGAACTTGACACTTCGTAAAAAGGTATTATAATAAAAGAGAAGAAAACTAATTTCAGCGTTTTGGAAAATTCATCCCTCAAGGTGGTGAAAAAGGGGTTGAAAGTTTGTATGCACATCAAATATTTTTTTGAGTTTGGGACTTGAATCTTTGTACAAGGGCATACTATAAGAATACAAGAAAAGTAATTTCAGCGTTTTTAAAAATTCATCCCTTGAAAGGGTTAAATAGGGGTTGAAAGTTTGTACGGAGATCAAACATTTTTTTTTCAGTGCGGGACTTGAATCTTTGTATAAAGGCATATTATTAGAATACAAGAAAACTAATTTCAGCGTTTTGAAAATTCATCCCCCAAGGTGGTGAAAAAGGGGTTGAAAGTTTGTATGCACATCAAATATTTTATTGAGTGCGGGATTTGAATCTTCGTATAAGGGCATATTATAAGAATACAAGAAAACTGATTTTAGCGTTTTTAAAAATTCATCCCTTAAAAGGGTTAAATAGGGGTTGAAAGTTTGTATGGAGATCAAACATTTTTGTGTGCGGGACTTGAATCTTTGTATAAAGATATATTATTAGAATACAAGAAAAGTAATTTCGGCATTTTTGAAAATTCTTCCCTCAAGTTGGTAAAAAAGGGGTTGAAAATTTGTATGGAGGTCAAACATTTTTTTGAGTGCGGGGCTTGAATCGTTGTATAAAGGCATATTATTATAATACATAATAAGTAATTTCAGCTTTTTTAAAAATTCATCCCCTAAAAGGTTTAAGAAGGGGTTGAAAGTTGGTAGAGAGTTCAAATTTTATTTAAAGCTAGGAACTTCAAACTTCGTAAATAGGTAGTTAGGTAGTAGGTTTTACTAAATAGTGGACTTGAAAATATGCTGGGGGTTGAGAGGGATTATATCGAGAACAATTTTATTCAGTTCGGGGCTTGAAACTTCGTAGCCAGGTTGTGTATAATAATTAACAAATGATTAACTGCAGTCCCTACTGCTATCGTTTTCTGCATAATGTTCTAAGCTAATATAGAATATATAACCACCAATATACAAATCCACGCGTACGAAGTCGCGGGCAACAGCTAGTATATTATATACCTACATTTATGTGTGGCCTATGAAACTGTTAGTTTAAGTAAAGTACCTATATAATTAGTTAAATAGGTTAAGTGTATAAAACTGAGCGCATCTCGCCATCAAACGTAACAATTTGGCGTGAATATAAATGTTTAGTAAGATGTAAATTTAAATAATAAAATAAAATAAAGATTGTAATGGCCCCTACACATGTATAGTCTGTCAAGCAAAGTATGTCAGTAGCAATGTACAGCAAAGTGAAGTAAGGCAACACTCAAAGAGCAGTATTGCACTAAGGAAAGCAGCAATGTACATCGAACCAAAACATGTAACTATCAAACCTCAAATTTTACAAATATTTACGATCAACGAGAATGATTGTACATTGTAGGCACCTTGACTGTGCTTAAGTTCATGCACAATCTTATTTAATAATTATATTGGTATTTGATAGCAACGATTCAGAAATCAGAATGTAAACAAACAAGATGGCTATCATTCACGAGCCACATTCCACAGATAAAACACAGATGACACGCGATTTTGGAATTATTCGAAAACAGTGTTGCTTTCAATTTTTTTCAAATTTTCCGCCTTTTGCTACAGACAAGATTTGTTTAACCAAGTATATATACGTTATACCTACGTACATTGACGTGCCCCTCCCCCGCAAAAATCGGCAGACTGTTTATTGTACAGAAAATGATAGACAGGGCGTCTCCAGTTACTAAATGCTCTAAGTGTAAGGCCTAAGTGGACGCTCGGAGCGGAGCGTTCGGCGGGGCGTGCAGCGTGGCTGTGGGCTCACGCGTGACGTGAGCAGCGTGCACTAAGGCCGCTCCTACACGCTTGCATTTGTTTGACATGCACGCCGCACGCCCCGCCCCGCTGCACGCCCAACAAGAGCGTCCACTCAGGCCTTACACTAAGGGTCTTCATTTAATATCTTTTATGTGGCAGGAAGAGCATTGGGACTGTGCTGACGGCTCGGATGAAGATCGCGTTCTTTGCAACAGAACAACCATCCCCAACACGACCCCCGAAAACGAGTGAGTTCGCCATATTTTTAGGTGATTCAAGATATACCTATTAAGGCCCCAGTTAGGGTTGCCAGATGGTCGGGATTCGGCGGGATTCTCCCGATTTTTAGCATGTGTTCCCGATTCCAGACGAAGTGAAAATTATCCCGAAAAACAGCTTCCCGTTATAAAAACAATAATTTCAAGTTCCGAACTGTCGTCGAGCGAGCAAGCGACCCGCGTCGAGCCCGTCAGCGCGCGCGCGGGGCGCGCGTGGCGAGATTGGGCAGAGCAGCTGACGTAGTGCCAATAATGTAAAATATCGTTGTTTTTAATACAATTTTTGATAGGTTTTTTTCCCAACTTAAGGCCCAAAATCCCGAAAAATTGATATTTTTTCCCGATAATAGCGGCTTTCGATCTGGCAACCCTAGCCCCAGCCCAGTACACAGTGGTGAAGGATAGGCCATCCCACGCCGGCGCCATTGTGTACAGGGGGGGCAATGATATACAATGGCGGACGACCGGCCGTCAGTTGACAGCCGTGGTGGACAATCGGGAAGTTGTCGGTTTTTTTGGCACACTTCAAAGGAATCGTGGCGTACCGTGGCCTGTGGTGTTCACACAGTCGCCATTGTTTGTTTAGTTTGACGTAAATACTACTAAATACGCTGCCAGTTTGACAGCTGGCTGGAGAGACCCGCTGTTGTGTATATTGTATGTATATGTATATGCACCATTGTGTGAACACCTACGTGATTTAGCCTACAGTTGCGCATTGCAAAGCATGGCTTGGCATGGACAATTGGACATTCCTTCACCACTGCCATATCTGTGCTGATCGTAACAGACGCGTTTTGTCAGAGAGTGAGTCTTCTGTACTTAGTACTATTATTTATTCTGTGGTATCGTTTGCAAATGTTTCTGTTTATTACAAAACTAATTTCGCGTTGTTCCATTTTCAGTCTGTCCGACATGTGCATAGTACCCGACGACCCCGAGCACGGCAAATACGAAGTACTTGACAGAGATTGGAACACAATTCAAGCGAAACCCGGTGACACGTTAGAGTTTTTTTTTCTACTCGCAGACTGCGATACGACGTACAGTCCTCTTTATCCAGGCGCGGCGTATTGCTCTAAAGGCCGGTCCCGACGCCCTCTGCATGAACAGAAGTGCTTACGTAAGTAAAACCGCGAGTCGGACTCGTCCACCGAGGGTTGCGTTTTTAGGGTTCCGTACCCAAAGGGTAAAAACGGGACCCTATTACTAAGACTCCGCTGTCCGTCCGTCCGTCCGTCTGTCTGTCACCAGGCTGTATCTCACGAACCGTGATAGCTAGACAGTTGAAATTTTCACAGATGATGTATTTCTGTTGCCGCTATAACAACAAATACTAAAAACAGAATAAAATAAAGATTTAAGTGGGGCTCCCATACAACAAACGTGATTTTTGACCGAAGTTAAGCAACGTCGGGCGGGGTCAGTACTTGGATGGGTGACCGTTTTTTTGTTTTTTTGCTTGTTTTGCTCTATTTTTTGTTGATGGTGCGGAACCCTCCGTGCGCGAGTCCGACTCGCACTTGGTCGGTTTTATTAGTTGTTATTGCGGCAACAGTAATACACCATCTGTGAAGATTTCAACTGTCTATTAGCCATCACGGTTGATGAGATACAGCCTGGTGACAGACAGACGGATAGACAGACAAACAGACAGACGGACAGTGGAGTCTAGGGTCCCGATTTTACCCTTAGGGTACCCCTAAAAAAGCGTTTATTACATCAAGTCCTTTTTCAAGTCACTTTAAATTTCATTCGATAGCGTGACGTGACGTACGCGTTTGCCTTAAGTCTCATTTCGTATGGGATTTTGAGTTTCCGTAACGTCCCGCTTGCCGCGCTTTTCGATTGGAGGGTTCCATATATTATGCGTGGCCCGACACGTACCTACTTCGCTTATTATTTTCGTAAATACCTAAATAATAATGCTGCTAATTAAATGATTTTACAGAATTCTGCAATCTGGACCTTCATCCCAGCATAACCTATTTCTGCGGAGAGGAGGAGTGTACCGAGTATCCTCTGCCAAGCGGCTCTGTGGTCCGCCCGCAATGTAAAGAATACTACATCTACCCTGGCGAGCTCAGGAACATGACTTGTATCTCAAACTCTTGGGACTACGTACCAACATGCATACCAGACATGTATAAGACAGTAGAAGGGGATACTATCACTTTACACATTGGCAAAGACCTAAAAATACATTTTAAAGGCTCTCAATACAAGGTGTCAATGGATTATGATAGGAAAACTATTTTGAGCGAAAGTGTGCCTGAAAATATTAAAAGTAGTACGGATAATGTGCCTAATGTACCAGTAAGCGAATCTGGCAGGCTAAATCCGGGTTTTCATCCGAGGTATGACCCGATAGCCTATAAAGAGAGGCAAGAGAAAAAAGAGACGGAAAGAATTGATGGCTAGATAAGAAAGTTAGGAGATTATTTTAATTTTATCGATCGATCATAATATCGCATGCGATTTGTTGCAAGGTCTGTATAGGCCTTTAATCCCATTTTATAAAGCTATATTATATCTTACAAGTTTATATCTTGAGGGTAACGTAGCAGATAACTTTGTAGTGTTTCCTATTTTATTTACATTGATATTGAATTGGTATATTTGAATAAATTCTTAATAAAATTAATTACAAAATACAGGGTGCTTCCTGTAACAGGAGCAATAAATTAAACTGTAGGCTGTACTCCTCAAACTGAAACATTTGTTCAGCAACTTTTGAAAATAACTCATGTTTTGATTTTTAGTACACTTTTAAGTTTATTCTAAGACGCAATGTATTGCAAATTTTGTTATGTTTAAAGCGTGACAAGCAACGTCAAACACACTGATGTCAGCGTACATTGAAGGCAATATTTATTTTGTATGAAAAAGAGGAAGTCTAAAGGATTCATAATTTTTAAAAGTTGCTGAATAAATGTTGGCCAGTTTGAGGAGTACAGCCTTTAGTTTAATTTATTGCTCCTGTTACAGGAAGCACCCTGTATAAGCGTCGTTTCATTCATCATCTTACCTCTACATTCTACTTCCAATTACAAATACAAGCGACTACTACATCTACGTGGTCCTACAAAAATCGATCCAGAAATGACGGAGATATGGAGTAACAAATATTAAAAAAAAACATACAACCGAATTGATAACCTCCTCCTTTTGAGACTTAGAAGTCGGTTAAAAAGTAGAACGGCAAGCTCGATTCTCCATACAAACGTAGTTACGCTATCATTTTAAAACGAGTAGCTAGTTTGCTCTGAAACTTTGTACTTACAGGATAAGGTATATCTATGTCTGTAATTCGTTTATAGCTTCAGATACCATAGGCGCACGAGTGATCCTATAAGGGTTCCATTTTTAGGGAACACTAAAAAAGGAAGGTTAGTCGAGGAAATGAGTCATGGAGTCCGGCCGAGGGCCGCTGGTATATTTTTTTTATAAATGCTTCGCGCGCTTCTGCTGCTAGGGTAAAGGCACCAGTAGTCAGCCTTATAACGACTTTTTTAAGTTTGAACGTTCGGCATTTCTACAGGATTAGTCGGATAATTAAACAAATGACATGGTTAGATCAATTGTTTATCATAGTTTTAAAACAAAATATTTAAAAAAATAACAATCCTCTTTATAATATCTCTAATTAAGTTTAAACAAAAAGTGGCACTTTTCTCCAGTAGTCAGCCTCCAAAATCCAGTAAGCAGCCTCTGTGTACCCAGTACTCAGCCTATATAAACTATTCATAATAATTAGATCAAAATTACTAATATTTATATCAAAATCAACGATATTATAATATACTTTTTTTATAATTTTTGTTATCGTTATTGTAAGGTAAAACACCCAATTATCGACACTTTAACGTCGAGATTCGAGCATTTTTTAAATATCTGGTTTCTTTATGATAATACATGATTCTTTAATGCACTGGGTAAAATTTTAGGGTTCATTCTATATTATTTTAAAGTAAAAAGAAGTGTAATACTAATAACTTAGGAAAAAAAACAAGATAGATTTAGGCTCTTTTTAGCCTAGTTATCGACTGCATAATTCCATATATCGACACCCAGTAATCGACATGTTCCAATAATCGTGATCTAGTAATCAACATGTTCTATTTATCGTCATCCAAATATCGACCTAACCCCAAACACCATTCCCAAAAAAAGTCTTATTCAGTCTTTTAATCGTTTTAATTTGCTAAATAAACAAACAGGGGCATGTTGGCATGTAATGGTTTGGTATCCTATTTCGTTTCTTCTTCTTATTTTCTTTATCTATTAGTCTATTTTGCTTTTTATTTTCCATCTCTCTCTGTTTTAACTGTCTTTTCTCTTCTCTTTCTTGGGCTTTAATTTCTTTTAGTCTTGCTGTTTCTCTTTTTTGTTTCTCTTTCACTTCATGATAATCCCTCCACGTTTTACTTGTGATGGCAGAAGGAACTTATCTCTTAATTTTCTTTTTTTTTCCTTTTTTATCCTCATCTTCTCCGGGCCAAAATAAATTTCGTTTAAATGGCGATGGAATATATGTATTTCCCACTTTATTTGCAACAGATTTTGATGTATTAGGGCTTATCATCTCTTTTAAAGGTGTTTTTTCTGCAGCACTTTGAAGAATACACATTGAAAAAGTTGAAGGTAACTGAAGTAAACCTCTTGCTTGCTTCGATGAACTTGGCTGATTCATGATCAAAGCTTCATTGGACTTTCCTTTGGATTCAGGTGTGAAGTGGTCTCTTTTGAAGATGTTATTTCTACTACAGAATTTTCATTGAGGGTAAATGTTAAAGTGCAGGTATTGGAAGCTGTCTGAAGTGGATTTATTACTTGGTTGGAAGAACTTTGCTCATTAACAATCAACACGTCATTAGACTTTTCTTTTGGTTCGGGTCTGGTCGTCTCTTTTGAAGTTGCGGATTCTGCGGCAGCTGAAGTTGAAGAGCAAGATGTCGAAGGTATTGCAACTGAATCTGTTATGTTGGAGCAACTTGGCTTATCAATAATTGATGTGTTATTTGTTGTTTCTTTTGATTCTTGTCCGCTAGTTAGGTTTGTCAGTATATTCGATGTAATGAATGAAACCACAACATCTAATAATTCGATGTTGTGGTTTCATTTAAAGGAACTGAACTTGTAACATTGTTATCACGATTTTATGCTACATTGGAAACATCTACTTGAATCAAGTCAACTTCAGCTTGCATGGATCGTTTATTAACGTGAACTGTATGTTGAACTCTCTGTTTATTGCTAGCCCATATTATATACAGTGACGTAGTCTTCCTCATTTAACCGAGAATTTAATTCATCTCGACCTTTATAAAAGAGTTCATTGAAAAACTGCAACTTTTCTGTCCCCAACTTTGCCACTATTTCCTTTTCCAATAAATTAAAAAAGAGTGCCTGTTCCGTTGCAACTTGCGGGTTTTGTCGAGTATCTTATCATGTAATGTTATTCTGGGTACACCAAACTTTTTTGCAGCAGTTGCAATTTTCTCTCCTTTTCTGACTGCTCTACCGCCTGTGCCACTTGAAGAGGCGTGTAATTCTTTTTAGGCGCCATGCCTGCAAAAAATGTCGGTTACTGGAACATGTAGACTAACATATAGAATATCCAATCATCGACACATCGGCTGTCGGTCATTGGAACGTATGGGATATCCAATCATAGACACGGCTGTCGATCATTGGAAGCAGTTTGAATATTTAAATGAAAGACCTATATATTTAGAGTGCTGAACAAGCTTAGCTAAATAATATAATAAAGTGCACAAAATAAAATAAAAAAACGTTTCGACATTTGTCGAAGATTGGAAAAAGCAAAAAAAAAATCTCCAATTACCGACAGGCGTGTTTTGGCATTCTAATATAACCTAACCCTTCCAATGAAATTATTAAAAAGTTGTGAATTGCTATCCTAATTTTATAAATAACTAACATTTTCGATAAAGCAAAACAATTAAAAGTTATGGGCAATAAATCTTACTCACCTCCTTAGCGATGTCACTAATAAAACTGGATTTCGTTGGAGATATACCGCGGTCGAAACATATCATTACGCCATTTTGTACAAAATGGCCGAATGTATGAAACGTCATCCGCAATGACAGCTAGATAATCCTCGTCTATTGTTTATGCTTCAAATGCGTTCAGAAATTAGAAAATACTGTTATTTTTTATTGTAAACTTTTTTAATGTCGGACAATGGTGCCTTGTCGAAGATTGGGTGTTTTACCTTAATTAGTTGTAGTTTTTAATTTTAGTTTTTGGTTTTAGTTTATAATTTTTTTGCATATATGTATTACTTACCTACTTGTTTACTTATTTAATAAAAAAAATCGTATAGGTACCTACAATTCTTATGACACGAAATTTGTTGGCCATAGATACTTAATTAACTAACACTATTCTTGCAAACTAAGAATCGCAATATTTATTTTCTAAGAATTAATCCGTCAAAAATTAACGAGGTAAATCAGGTAATATATAATTATGTTCCTAGTAGGTATTCGGTAAAAAAATAATTAATCGAGTCTATGCAGATCTAATTATCATTAATAAACAAAGTCATATACCGACCAGGAAAAAGCAAAATGGTAGTTATGTATAGTTAAAGTCAAAAATATGTATACAGTTTTGAACCTTATTTCAATGAGATAGGGTTTAAAAACGTGGACATATTTTTGGCGGTGACATACCAAGCAAGGTCAATGGCCGAGTACTGGATCCGCGAAACCCAGTGCTCAGCCGCATCAAAACGTTATTTCTAATGCGGCTGACTACTGGGTTTTACTTTAAATTGACTAGGGCATGCCTAACTAAATTTGAAAATGTAAATTTAACGGTCCTAACGGTCGCAATGGCTCGAAAATAATAAAATAAACGAATAACCCAAAGGTCAGCCGTGGGGGGCTGGGCACTGGATTATTTGGAAAAAAGTGTTATCCAGTGGCCAGCCCCCTCAATTTATAAGTGAAATATTGATATTTTCATTCAAATATAATGCAATTTAATAGATAAACTAATAAATAAACCAATGATTAACAAAAACAATAACTTTTAACATTAAAACATAGTTTTTCTTGCCTGTTAAGAGAACACCACGTGCAGTAAAAAATATGGCGGACATGACACTATTGCACTCGTCGACAAACAGCACCTGTATGAACGAGTATATTTCTTCCCCCCGTTCCCTCACCGCATCTGTCGTGTGACGTATTAACCAATAAGGAATCAAAGCTCCTATTTGAGTACTCGCGATTCGTTTAAACGAATATACCAGATATTTATGACCAATAAACGACTCAAAAGGCTGAATACTGGTACCTGGCTGGCCACTGGTGCCGTTACCCTATACACTAAAAAGTTGGGCGATGTCTACATGCCTAACCACTGAAAGGATTTTGATGAAAATTGGTATGGAAATAACTTGAGACCTGGGAAAAGACATAATGGGAAAAAGTTAGTTACTTATATTTAATAAAAAAATATCCCAGCATCTCCACCATTTTTGTAAATCATATAGTTGGTCAAACCAAATTTGTCAGTAAATAAGAACAAAAAAACTATGCTCGTCCTTTTCTTTTGGGTAAGTACTAGTGTAAGACAAAGATAGTATGATTCTCTCTGTCTATGCTTGAAATGAGACAGTCCTTTGACAAACTATAGATGGAGCGACAAAAGTGGTGGAGATGCTGGGATAACCTTTTAGAGAAGTGAAAAATCCTTTAGAATAGAGTCGTTGATTCCGGTAAAGACGTGCAGCGGCGGCTGCCTGCTCGACAGCAGGGCTTGGCGGGTTATTCCCACTAGTTACCACCAAGTTGTTACCCGTAGTAAACTACTGCGAATTTTATTTTCACCTTTTAACACTGCTAACTACTCGGAAAAATAATTCCCAGCAGTTACCACTGGTAGCAACTTGGTGGTAACTAGTGGGAATAACCCGGCTTGGCTCATGGCTTGTGCCCTGGGGAAGCTAGTTCTGCAACTTTGATAAAAAATATAAATAAGTCAGCCCACTGCACAGGACGTGGTATTAAAAAATTACAGAATAAGTGAATGAATTAATCAGTTATTAATTTTTAAAATATTCTTAATTGTTGTGAGTTTAACTTGTATCTTGGTAAACTTTAATTATTTGCATTTTTTCCTTGTACCGATTAAATTCTTAATTTACTGTTAGGTGCTATAATTGGCAATGTTTAACCGTAAGACCTGTCGAGATAAACCCCGTTTGGTGGGCAGACGCCGCACAGTGGATCCAGTAGAACAACCAAATTGGACAAAAAAAATTAGGTTTTTGATTAAGTATGAGCTTATTATGGGTAAACAATAATGTATTATACATATCGTCGGCTAAGAGTGTAAACCTGCTAAATCAATTTTAGAAATTGTTTTATACTTGTATATACTTTAAACTTTTAAAGTATATACAATTACAAGTATTAGGTACAAAATCCTCTATTTTCAAAAATTGATTAATAATGGAAGCAGGTTATATACACTCTTAGCCAAGGAAATTGTTTATTTTGTTTGGTTTGTGTTGTTTGTTTTTAATTAGAGGGAGTAGGGGGATATATGTGGGTAAATAATATAATATTTTGTTGCGTTGAGTCGTTACACTCGACGGTGGTCATTCATAATAATTGAAATCATTCAAAATAGTAATATAATATAGTCTATTCTGGTTCAACTAATGACTAATATTGTATTGTATATTATATTGTACTAAATCAGTTATTAAAATTAGCAAATTAGCACTCACGAAGGGGGGCTTACGACGAAAAGTAGCTAGTATTACTTAATGTATAGCCATTAAGGTAAACGTACTTGTGCTCGACGCGGTACCAGTACATGTCATCTTGAAACTTAAGTCATTGTCAATAGAGGTGACAGCAGGGTGTCATTTATTGGGCATTAGCATGTCGAGCACTAGTACGTTTACCTTAGTAGGTAATGACGTAAAATAAGTAGTTAGTTTTTTGATATTTTGTCCCATTTGCTTGTCCTGCTCGATTCACTGTGCGACGTGTTTCATATTTTCGAGCGAAAAGCGTATACCTATATTGAACAGTTTAAGATAAAATTTATCAAAACATGGACGTGTGTGTGCGTTTCGTGCTCGTTTTGTGTGTGACATGTGTTTTTAGCTTAAACGAAGGTATGTTGTGTATTTTAATGTCATGTTTTTGTTATGAGTGAATTGTACAAAAAATTAACACAAAACAAAACTGACTTAAACTGACTCGGAAACGAAAAATACGCAATTAACTTAATTTCCCAAAATTTTTGATTTTACTGTGTAGAGTTCCATAGTTAACTAGAAAACCTTAATAATGTGTAACTTTACTGAAAAATCAGTAATTTAATTTTGATTTATTATATTATTTTGTTAAGTTGATATATATGCTGATTTAAAATAAATCATCACCAGGCATCGGAGTTTTTGTCGCATGGTAAGACTAATAGCAAGCTATGGAGTCGACATTTGCCATAAATGTAAACTCTTATTCATACTCATACTCATGATTAATTTTATTTAATATGAGAATAGATTACTAAATAGTTACTACGTATATGAGTTTAATTTATTAAACCTCATTTGTTGCAATAGAGCCGAAAGTGAATGAAACTGTCACCTAAGAAAATAACCTTCCGCAATTAAAAAAGTTATGAATTAATTCTATCACTACTGTCATTGATTAGTTGTTTACTTGAAAGATAATTTACGTTTCAACACGTGTCCGTCTATACTTTCATACTTATTTAAACGAGAAATTGGAAAGATTAATCAGATGTGCGATTTGGTCGAATCAATTTTATCAGCGGTCAGTACCTACATAACATTAGGTCTTTCGCAGCGATGTAGTTTGTATAGTTGTATGTTAAAATAGTTGAAGTTATGAATTCATAATGTAATAGAAAGATATTTTTTTTTATATAATTTGACTAAGATAATATACACGACTGACCCCTCTAAAGGCATTTTAAGATAAATTAAATAAATGAGTATGAGTATGAATAAGAGTTTACATTTATGGCAAATGTCGACTCCATAGCTTGCTATTAGTCTTACCATGCGACAAAAACTCCGATGCCTGATCATCACATATTATGAGCGAATTGTACAAAAATTTAACACAATACAAAACTGACTTAAACTGACTCAGAAACGAAAAATTCGCAAATCGCTTAAATTGCCAAATTTTTTGATTTGGATTTATTGATTTATGTTGGAGCATAATTAAGGCTTCGTCATACAGGCGCGTTATCCGGGCGGGGCGTGAGCGGGGCGCGCCGCTTTCACATATAAAACGATCACGCCCGCCCGGAAAACGCCCCTGTGTGACGAAGCCTTTAATTACCCAGCGGGGAGTAACGTATGCAGTTATGCACCTATGTACATTAAGTAGCTATCAGTGTTTGTCTTACCCATCTGACCTTAGGTAAGTATATTTTATCCTTATTGTACAGACACTACAGATTCGACATGAGCAAGAATTCCAATAACAGGAAAAGTCTGTAAACAATCTCAACTAGTATTTATAATTTATTATACTTATATGTTTACGAAACAAAATACTATTTTTAGGGTTCCGTACCCAAAGGGTAAAAAGTACTAAGACTCCTCTGTCCGTCTGTCTGTCACCAGGCTGTTCTCATGAACCGTGATAGCTAGACAGTTGAAATTTTCACAGATGATGTATTGTATTTCTGTTGCCGCTATAACAACAAATACTAAAATAAAAAACGGAATAAAATAAATATTTAAGTGGGGCTCCCATACAACAAACATGTTTTTTTTTTGCCGTTTTTTACGTAATGGTACGGAACCCTTCGTGCGCGATACCGACTCTCACTTGACC
The DNA here is from genome assembly GCF_948474715.1 of Cydia amplana. NCBI lineage: Eukaryota > Metazoa > Arthropoda > Insecta > Lepidoptera > Tortricidae > Cydia > Cydia amplana. The sequence goes on along the minus strand of NC_086093.1, from coordinate 2,553,123 downwards.
GGTTTTTATCTGGGCCCCTATTCGACATGTGCAACTGTCAAATTTCGCGTCATTTGAAATTCAACTGTTGAAGTTCATTTGAAGTTCATCAAGTGCTGAAGTTCATTTGGTACAAACAATAATTTAACAAAAAACAACTTTGTTTTATTATTACTTTAAGGTTTATAATGGTTTGGTTTGGTTGTCACCTAACTGTGGATTGCTAATGTCAAATTTTGACAAGTAATGATTCCAAATGTAGACTTTTTTCTCTATGACCTTCGGCTCCATCTTGGAGTTTTTGACGTGCGAAAGGGTAATTTATAGCAAAGAGTAAAACTTTTTTTTTTCAGTACGTAAGTTTACATGAATTAATGACATCTTGTGAGCGATAGACTAACGAATGCGCTGTAGGCGATGCGGCGGCGAGTAGTGGAACTTACGTGACAATTTCCATCAATCAAAAAGGGGCTACATTGCTGATGGTCGATAAAGGCTATTAATAATTGAATTTTAACAGCAAGAATGCCTTATTGACAAGCGATCTTTTTGTTGAACCCACACCTACACGTCAAATAATGCTTGCTCCACACATTCTCCTATAAACGCTCAAAATTGTAAAAAAATGAAACAATTTACTCATCACCTCTCTCAACTCAAGCTGCCTATTTCTAAACCACGTTAATAAACCACAAGTTGTACCTTAACACATTTCGTAAACCACATATTCAGAAAAGTCCGTATTTTATTACTAAGTGGAACATGAATAGCTTGTATTACTTTTTTGGCATAAAAATAATCTAAATTAGTCAAAATATTTTGACTAAATATTGCGCTACTGCTACCTACTATATAGGTACCTACTACCTTAGTAACTTGGTAACTTTGTCAGTCACCAACTATTTTGATGCTACCTACAAAGAGCATCAAAATAGTTGGTGACTGACAGGTCAGGCTCCGGTCTTGGTAAGTAATATAGTCAAATACAGTAGGTCATAAGACCTAACATTACTACCAAGACCTAAAAGTACCTATTGTTTAATATGTATCTACTCAGAGATGATTTTTAATTAAAGGAGATTAAATACATATATGTTATTCAACTACAAATAAAAAAAATTGATCTATTTCAGTTTACACATTTTTTTTCGTTTAATTTTAATAAAACATTAAAGTTTTTAAGCATTCAACTTTATTTAATTTTCTTCACTTTATTATTTTCTGATATTTAGGTAGGTATGGTGTTTCAGGTTGGTAACAGGAAATAAGAAAACCACACCTCTCCAAAAACTCTGCTGGTGATTCACATCTGTAAGTTTAAATATGAAACATGATAAAAACACTTAAATTAAAAACTTAATGTCTGGGAGACCGAGTTTTGCTCTGGAAACATATAATAACCCAAAAATGCGCGTTTTCCCAGAGATAAAACCTAGCTAGATCGATTTTGCGCCCCCGTAAACCTCCATATAGCAAATTTCATCTAAATCCGTTTAGAGCCGTTCCCGAGATCCCCGAAATATATTATACATATAAATAAATAAATAAATATACAAGAATTGCTCGTTTAAAGGTATTAAAAACTTATAAATAAATTATTAGCCCTAAATCCTGGTAGTGAGTGTAGTGACCTACCAAGTGCGGTAGGGTGCCCTTCTGCAGGCTGGCCGCTTGCCCCGCTGGATAAGAATGCTGATCCGCATCATCAAAAGCATACAGATATAAAGCGCTTTGACAGCTCCTCATAGAGGCAACGCGCGCTAGGCCGCACGCCATAAATCTAAGCTAAAGTCTTAAATTCGAGATCATGAACATGAAATATTGTTCGCTATAATATTAAAATCATAGGTATTAGACCTATGATTTTACTATTATAGCGAAAAGTTAGCAGGAGACGGCCGTGCCGTGGTCGTGATAGGTACAGCATGCGTGGACCAGACAAGCAAACCCTGAATTATGTCCCTACCTATTTTACTATACCTTTGTTCACCATTATGTTCACCTATGTATATTTACTCTTCTTTCCAAGATAATCATCTTTTTCAAAATGTAACCCGTATAATCGGGCTGTATAATTGCCTCAATTTTTTTTACACAAAGTTGTATGTAATCTTAATTCGATAATTAATGATGTTTTACATATTTATCATATACTATTTTGCAAATTTTTCTTGGATATTACGTTATTTCGATTGACGTGTTTATTATTTTCGTTACTATGACAGCGTTTTTTTTTTCTTTTTTGGCATTTACTACAGTAGCCAGTGTCATGTCGATATAAAAACACTTTAAAAATGGAAAGGTTGAGTCCTCAATACAGTGACATTATAACTCAAACAAGAACCATCCAAAGGGGGGTGGGGGAAATTTCGTTATCTGCCTCTCTATCACTCTTGCATATACGAGCGAAATTTAATGGTGGCAGATAACGAAATTGGTTTCGCGGCAGGCCCTCTTTAAACAAACCGCCTTGATTCATCAATGTTATATTTATTAGGAACAAACGTTGACTGCCGACTGTCCTATATATTATACTACTCTTTGCTGCCCACTTCTAGCGCTGACGGTACACCGCGAAAATCAGTAAAATGCTGCAAATGGTGTTAAAGGTCTGAAAATCGGTACGATTGATCTTTAGGACATTTGAAACAATTTGACCCGAAGCGCCAACAAATAAAAAAAAACGAGAGGAGTTATGACGTCATGTTTTTTTGTATGAAATAAAAAAAAATGTTTAGAAACCTATCGTGTATGGTATTAAACGAAAGGGCTTTCTGAGCCAATGCTAAAAATATATCACATAGTTACATTTCATTCATTTTGTTTAAATTATAATAAAAATAGTTTTCAAAACATACCAAGTTTGGGCTTCTCCAGATACAATACCATAATTTTTTTTTGTAAAATATACCTCAAATTATCCCTAATATCCTCATATCTAACCCTAATAAAGCAATTTTGAAATTATTTACATTTAGGTTTTTTTTTTAATTTTTCAATTTTACAAAGTGTAATAATAGCCCTGCCGAATTACTTAATACGAGTAATAATGTCATTCGGGTAAAATAAGAGTATTGAAACTTGCTTTTTCTACTCCCGTACTTTTATTTGTCATTTAAAGGGTCGTGCACACACCTTTAAACTTATAGTTATCAACACAAGTCTTTAGTCTATTCCCCAAAAAAATATTTGTGCATACACGCAGTATCTTTTTGACACTTTTACGATACTTCGTGTAATCACCATTTAAAAAATATTGTATGGAATACATTGTTTCCAACCTAATTTTAGTTGTCATTTCTGACAGATGAGTAAACCATAGACATGTTTTGGTTAATGGTACGATTATTTTCATCTTTATAAAGCTGTATCTCCTAAACCGTGCGTCGTAGCACAAAAATAATCAAATTTTCGTTCCCCTTTGAAACTCCTAAGTAATATTTAGAAAACACGAAAAACAAAAAAAAATAAAGATTTTTTTTTTATAGGGTTGTATCTCCTAAACCGTGCGTCGTAGCGCAAAAATATTAAAATTTTCATTCCTCTGTAAGAAACCCTAATTAATATTTAAAAAAAAAAACACAAAAAAGAGATTAAAAAAAACAAAAAAAACTTTATAATGCTGTATCTCCTAAACCGTGCGTCGTAGCGCAAAAATAATCAAATTTTCGTTCCCCTAAGTAAGATTTAAAAAACACAAAAAAAGAAAAAAAAAGAAAAAGAGGAAGAAAAATATTTATAGGGCTGTATCTCCTAAACCGTGCGTCGTAGCGCAAAAATAATAAAATTTTCGTTCCCCTTAAGAAACCCACGCACTGAACAACCTATCACATTAGGACATGAAACAATCATCATCATCCATTTTTATTATTATTTCATTGCATTTCAAAGTAAGTGCTTGGTCGTAGAAAAAGTATTGTATGCAACGTTGTTTAACCGAGTCAAAAAATACTAGTGGCGTCTTTATTAACAATTTTCGGTTGTTGTTTGTTGTTATTGTTACTGACGCCACTCGCCTTTTTTGACCTCTCTTAAACAACAGTTGCATAAAATACTATTACATGTTCCTTTGGTAATATCTAAGCTTTAAGTAAGAAAAAGTTCTGATGAGTGGGGGGTGGAGAACTCGGGAAAGGGGGGACGTTAAAGGTGAGTTTTTTCGGTTAATTCTTTCTTAATTATTACATAGACAATTTTTACTACGACTTATAGATTCCGAGATATAAGCGACTTTCTGAAAAAAACCGTTATATATTAATTTTATGCTTTCTTTTTAAATATTTAATTGAGAGATTCATAGATCACACTATGTAAAACTGAAAAATAAAAAAAAACCTAAATGTATATAATTTCAAAATTGCTTTATTAGGGTTAGATATGAGGATATTAGGTATAAGATTAGAGGTATATTTTACAAAAAAAATTTTACCGTATTGTATCTGAAGAATCCCAAACTTAATTGGTATGTTTTGAAAATTATTTATATTATAATTAAAAAAAAATACTGAAATGTAATGATGTGATATATGTTTGGAATCGGCTCAGAAAGCCCTTTCGTTTAATACCAAACACGATAGGTTTTTAAACAATATTTTTTTATTCCTTACAAAAAAAGATGACGTCATAACTCCTTTCGTTTTTTTTTTATTTGTTGGTGCTTCGGGTCAAATTGTTTCAAATGTTCTAAAGATCAATCGTACCGATTTTCATACCTTTAACATCATTTGCAGCATTTTACTGAATTTCTCGGTGTACCGCCAGCGCTATATAGGTATACTTGGTCAACCAGATCTTGACAGTAGAAAAAGTCGGCAATTTTGAAAAATGTAGGCGCGAAGGGATATCGTCCCATGGAAGATTTGAATTTCGTGCCTTTTTTGCTGACAAGATTTGGTTGACCAGCTATATACATATTATACTACTCTTTGCCTACGCCTTTCCTTTAAACTTTTTTTAACAAGTTTTCACAAACAATTAATAATTTGACATAGACACATCAAGGCGGTTTGTTTACAAAGGGGCCTATCGGGGAGTGCGAAAATCGAAACTCAGCTATTTGCCTCTTTATCGCTCGAATATGCAAAAGTGATAGAGAGGTTAGATAACAATATTTCTAATTTCTGACTGTATTTTTCTTTAAATATTTTCAAATATAATTAAGTTGCGTTGTTTTATCACAAAGTTAAAAAGACTTAAAAGACCACTGTCTGTATCATCACCATCAGATCAACTCGATGGTAACCATAAAAATATTGTATTGTCACCCATATTACATATTATGTACTTATGTAAATTTTCAGCTTCATTGAACACCCGAGAAGTGGGTCAAATCTAGACACGCGGTAGCGTGTCCAGCCAAGTTCAAAGAAAAAGGAACTGGCGACGCAGCAACCGTGTGTAATATTACACGAACCATTTCGAGCTACTTTTGACCCCTTCACAACTTGAAACCTACTTAACCTACACACATGAAATTTGGCACATGTATTCAAGTCCCTTAGCTTGTTCAAAATACACTATTTCATAAACATAGCTCAAACAGTTATTGATAAATTAACGTTTAAAAACCGGCATTTTTGTGACTGACTGACATATAGATCAAAAACCTAACCCACTTCCAGGTGACCTAGAAACTTGAAATTTGGCATCAAGGTAGACTATTAGGTGTATATAGAAGGAAAAATGTGAAAATTGCAAATGATTGATATTTTGATGGAAAAAAAATAATTAATACTTATAGACCAAAAACCTAACCCACTTCTAGATTACTTAGAAACTTGATATTTGGCATCAAGGTAGAATATTAGGTGCATATAGAGGGAAAAATCTGAAAACTGGAAATTATTGATATATCGATGGAAAAAAACATACTTATAGACCAAAAACCTAACCCACTTCTAGATTACTTAGAAACTTGATATTTGGAATGAAAGTAGACTATAAGGCGTATACACTTTTTGACAATTAACCGCGCGTTAGCGAGGGTCTCCTTTTCAGCTTAGGCAAACTGCTTTCATGATGAATACTATAGTAATTTCTGTACAAAAAGTAATGATATCCCAACAAAAACATAAATGTGAAATGAGAGCCAAGTTCAATATTGAGAATATGTGTCGTTGTTGACTCGCCGACAAAAGAATTGAGATCTATATGGGTGCCAAGTTCTGTGCTGTGTAGAAAATCCTGAAATTATAAAGGATTTGTCTTGGCTAGTTTTTACGTATAGGCATATAGGTAATATATATTTTTCTGTTAGTTTTTCAAAAACTTGGTTTGTTGTTAAAAGGTAGACTATTAGGTGCATATAGAAGGAAAAATGTGAAAACTGGAAATTATTGATATTTCGATGGAAAAAAAATAATTAATACTTATAGACCAAAAACCTAACCCACTTCTAGATGACTTAGAAACTTGATATTTGGCATCAAGGTAGAATATTAGGTGCATATAGAGGGAAAAATCTGAAAACTGGAAATTATTGATATATCGATGGAAAAAAATAACTTATAGACCAAAAACCTAACCCACTTCTAGATTACTTAGAAACTTGATATTTGGAATGAAAGTAGACTATAAAGCGTATACAAAAGAAAAAATGTGAAACTGAAACTTTTTGGCAATTAACCGCGCGTTAGCGAGGGTCTCCTTTTCAGCTTAGGCAAACTGCTTTCATGATGAATACTATAGTAATTTCTGTACAAAAAGGAATGATATCCCAACAAAAACATAAATGTGAAATGAGAGCCAAGTTCAATATTGAGAATATGTGTCGTTGTTGACTCGCCGACAAAAGAATTGAGATCTATATGGGTGCCAAGTTCTGTGCTGTGTAGAAAATCCTGAAATTATAAAGGATTTGTCTTGGCTAGTTTTTACGTATAGGCATATAGGTAATATATATTTTTCTGTTAGTTTTTCAAAAACTTGGTTTGTTGTTAAAAACTAGCCAAGACAAATCCTTTATAATTTCAGGATTTTCTACACAGCACAGAACTAGGCACCCATATAGATCTCAATTCTTTTGTCGGCGAGTCAACAACGACACGTATTCTCAATATTGAACTTGGCTCTCATTTCACATTTATGTTTTTGTTGGGATTTAATTTGCATGATTTGATTGGAACCACATTGGACAGACAGACAACCAACGGGACAGATAAAACTAAGTAAAAGCTTGAAAAAATGTGGCTTTTTCAATTTCTATTGCAACTTCAGATGAAAACGGGGTCTCTATTGTTTCCCAAATAGTTTTAAGCCTAAATGTATTGTTTGCTCGAATTTTCGTTAGTCATAATTCATTTAGTTCAGAAACGCGTCACTTTTCAGGATTGCCATAAAACAAATCTAACCTAACCTAACCTATCTATAGGATAACCTAACTAAAATCTTGAAATGTTAACGGTTTCAGTTTTATGAGTAATGATAATATGACAAACAATACATTATGACTTAAAACTTTATGGGAAACAACGGGACCCCATGAAAACGTCCTTATTGAAGCATAAGGACCCTTAATTTATGGAAAGCCACATATAACAACCAATTCGAGGCTACTAGGTGGCAAAATACGACTCAATACGAGTAGGTAGGTCAAATACACGAGAGTATTAAAATAAGGATTTATATTTGGCCAAATATTCTTGTGACAAAGTTATTCTTCCTCGCGTTATCTCGATTTTGCCACGGATCATGAGAACCTATTGTTCTCTTGACAATTAATCCCAAGGATTGGCGTAGGCACTAGTTTTTCCGAAAGCAACTGCCATCTGACCTCCCAACCCAGAGGGTAAACTAGGCCTTATTGGGATCTGTTAGGCTGTTAAAGTTTAAAGTTACCTACTCGTAAGTCTCGTAACACAACATATAAGTTTCACATAACAAAATTACTTACATATATATATTATGTACCTAAATATATTACTTTTCTAAAAAAAGGACTGAAATCTAATGCTGCGAAGAAACGGTATTTTTGTTCGGCTTTTCTGTTGCTATTTTGGCATATGGATACATGGTAGAAGAAGTAAGTATGGAATCCTCCTCCGTTTTGCGTGGTCCGACGCACCTGGCCGGGTTTTCGCGATTTTCCGTCAATGTCTGTCAATACCTTATTTCTTACGAACACCTAAAATAATAAGTTTAAAATTAATCTCAATGTCTCCAGTTTGCTGTTCATTCAAACTGACAAAATCCAAATTTCTAAGGCAATATACGACCGCTGTCTTATATAAGCCATTAAAATTCATCATGAATAACCCCACGTTGCGTTGTTATAAATTTAATTAAATAAATAATTATTTTATTTAATTTATAACAACTAATTAGGCATAGCGTCCAATTTAGAATATGACACAGGCACTAGTTCTTACGAATTTTACCTTAATTTATTAATCAAAGGACCTGAGGTAAAAGTGAGAAGAGGTTAATAAGCAGATGCACCAGCTAGTCGCCGACGCTCCGCTTCCCCCGGGATTAGCCCTTAAGCCTGCACCTGACTGGCTCATAGGGGGCTATGAGCTTGCTGTTGCGTCAATTTTCATTTTTAGAAAAAAAAACTAGTCTACTAACTACTAACAACACAATAAATGCTTATTTTGCCGCATTCTTCACTATCTCTCCCTATTTCACTGCCATCTAACCCAGAGGACAAAAATATAGCTTATTGTGGCTACTGGCTACTCCGTCTTCCTCATGACTCATGATATTTTACTTCACCATAAAGTAATTGGTGTAATATCAAATGATATTTTTCACACAAGTTACAAGAAGTTCATTGCTAAGAGCCGGGGTTAGGACCCACGACGATTGGTTTAAAATTTAAACTTTATATATAATTTGTTACCTAGTAATTATACTAAATCTGTTTTCTTTTTGACATTTAGTGGTATATGTATTGCTGTATGTTTATTGTCAAGTTTTTTTTAATTCTGGACAATTGTCATATATTCGTTTTCATGATAGATCTACACCAACGCAACTGCATGTCATGTTCTTGCGGTTTATTTTTATAACGCCAAGATCGAAATTTGACTGTTAACTCCATCTTGCGTCGAGTAGAGGAATCAAAAAACTATAGAAAATAGAAATGCAGTTTACTCTATGCCATAGAATCCCCTTTTAAATGTCATAAATCCAAACATGGCGGCCATACCAATAGACAAACAAGTCTAGCGATGAAATGATTTGTTTACATGAGATTCACTGACAGATAATGATCTTTACCTATTCGACAACCCATGATTGTTCAGATTCAAATGAACTTCAACATGCGACGTCAAAAGTGGCATGTCGAATAAGGCCCCTGTTTGTATAGACCAGGTGATACCCCGTGAACAAGAGCTAGCCTTTGAGAGGCCTGTAGCACTGAAGAGAGTTATCAGAGCCTCGGAGAGAGGCCTAAAGGAGTCAACGGGAAACGTAGATGTACTGGTGTCTATGGGAAATGGAGGTATGGAAAACCATTTCTATTTTCCTTATAATCGAAACGTCCCGTTTCTTCATAGGTGATGTGAAAAGCAGTTTGTGTCACATGTTAGCAAAATTATATCCAATAGGGTATTTGACTATATTTAACATAAATTATTTTACTCCATGCATAAAATAAAGCGTCAGATGATTAGTAGAGACACGTAGACAGCAGTTATTTTTAGACAAAATTTCTATTTTAAAACCCGTATAAAACTATAAAGAGTAGGTAATTTGATTGTGACGTCACATGCTAGTGTTTCATAAATTCCATAGTAACAAATCGTTTTGACAGTTCGAAAAAAGGCACTGATTTTATTTATTCAAATACCATTATCCACCTTACAAACTATGTACGCTGGGATTATACAAGGGATTATAACAGTGTGTCCACACTTCGAGATTTTAATTAATTATTTTGTTAGAGAATTACTAAAAATTAGTTTTGATTAACTTTAATAACTGAGTTAGTGCATCGTGTTCTCGATCTTCAATTAATTCAGAATTACTTATTTTGTCTTGAGTGTCACCCTGTATTCAAGAATCCTTCGCTACGTTCAGTATGTTACGCCGTAAATATGTCATTTTGGTCCCTTGTGACACAATCTATTGTATGCTGACGTTCCAGAACCAGAACTTCTGCCGCTGAACCTAACCCCAGGTCTAGAGTACATCTACTACGAAGCGGCGAACGGGTCGATGAAGTTGCACCACACCCCTGCGACTTGGAGCGAGGCTCGACTGAAGTGCTTTGATGAAGGTGGGGCATTTTACCTTCCTAATTTTGAATGGTGGAAATGAGAAGATTTAATTTTATGAATTGCCAGTTAATTGGTGTAAGCAATTAAGCATATTATGCTCAAATTGCCATTCGATTTTATCCAGGCGCTATACTTACACTAATGCTAATACTAATTCCACGCATACTGTTCAAGAACAAAAAGTATCTTTCTATTTTTGTTGTGTCAATGGCCACAAGTTGCTACTGGCAACACTTTATTCTTCTTCTAAAACTATCATGGCCGCAACACATCACTGTACGGCTACATATAATTTGTGCTTTTGTAACAATAAACGTTTAAAATGTTCTTTCCGTGTATTAATTCTAACATAGAAAGTGGTCCTTCGAGCCGGATATGAACCAGCGACCCTAATAATTGTCATATTTTGCCCCAGGTGCGGAACTGGCGTCCCCAGAGAACGACGCCTTATTGGCGACCATAAGCAGAGTACTCCTGACGAGCAGGCAGCCACTGCTACACGTGTTCACCGGCATAAACGACCTGTACTCCAAAGGGTTCTTCACTTCCTTGAAAGGTAGCAATAAGCAAAGTCATTATCATCATTCGCTTGCCCTTATCCCGTTCATTTGGGCACAGGGCGGACACGCCATACATCAAAAATCATTTGCGTTTATATGTGTGCGCGGCACGTCTGTACACGCGTCATTGGTGTGGGTAAGTCGCTTTACTGAGAGGACGCCAGAAGTCCGCCAGATTCATGTCGCGGGGCGAGGTAATGCGAGTCGGTAATGCTGTTTGATGTAGGGGCAACAGATATTCGATATTCGGCCGAATAGTAGGGAACATTCGGCCGAATACCGAATATTCGGCAAAGTGGCCGAATAGTTGCCGAATATTCGTGGCATCTCTAGGTACTAATAATTCCACAGAATTGACAGATACACGTTCAGTATAATGTTTGTCGTAGGCATTCCGTTGAAAAAGATGTCAGCGACCTGGTCACCCCGGGAGCCAGACAACGTGAACCACTTCGGCAACTGTCTGATCATGCAGCGCAGCGGGCCGCTCCTGGACAGCAAGTGCGACGACATGTATCCTTACATCTGCTACAAGAGACAGCCGCCCAGCCAGATAAGTCTCTGCGGGACTACGGATACAGGTGAGATGTCAGCTCAGGGACAGAGTAAATAATAGTAGGTACAGAAGGTTCACTCTCTAACAAAACGCGTCTGTTACGAGAGATTATGAGCGCAAGCTCGAGATCCGTTCCGTAGCGCGGCAATTGCTATATTGCTAATAGACACTAAAATTGGTGTGGGCTGCATGTTCTTGTAGCGACGCGACGAAATCGCGGAGTGAGGCACTCTGGCTCAGATGTGTCGGTCTGGCCATAGCCGCCGTGCACGAAGCGCGCCCCCATATGTACTATTAGGACTTAGTCCGATCTTTTGGCGCGCGATATTTACGAGTATATGCCAGCGGCCCTTTGTCAGAGTCCAAGACACCTGCGCAATCTGACTTGACTGCCTGACAAAGGAGGCCTTTACGAACTGATGTGGTAAAAAGTATGTTATGATTTGCAGAATACGTTTACGACAAATTCACCAAGAGCTGTCACAAGATCCACCCCCAATTTGTATCCTGGCAAGAGGCGTACGCCACGTGCGCCCGCGAGGGCGGGCACCTGGCCATCGTGAATAGCGAGTACGAGGCCAAGACCCTGGCCCGGCTGATCAAGTCCGAGTGGATCTGGGCCCACATCGGGTTCAGTTACTGGAGGAAGGACTTGTGGGTGACTGTTCATGGTAGGTGTTCTGATTTTGATCATAAATTATTGCGTTTCATATTGACGCCATGTCAAACACAAAAGCTGTCTCGCTGACGCCACGTCACCGAAGTGTCAAAACTGAAATTAAACTTTATGCATATGCACGTAGGTCTATGTTGCTCTGTGGTCTGTGACCGATTAATCGGTCTTTGGTGTTGAACCTACGGTGCGGATATATCGGTCATTGGCGTCTAAAAGGTTAAATAATCATTATTTAGGTAAAGGAGAGCTACCAAACAACTTAGGAAACAAATCTACTTAATTATTTTATTTAGAGATGCAACGGATAGTTGTTTGGCCGGATACCGGATATTCGGCCTGACTTTCGGCCTAATATTCGGTATCCGGCCGCCAATATTCGGCCAGTGGAACTATACCTACATTTCGATTTTTCAGGTGCGCATTGTGTAGGGTTTAGAGCTGTTTTCTAGTGATGGTTCGCGCGGACTCATTTCTAGGTTCGAAATAAGTACGCGTGTAAGTCAGTGGAATGTTTAAATTGTTTTTCTCAAAAATGGACGGCAAAGTCGACGTTGCCGGTTAAAAAATAGGTCGCGAAGTGCGTAGTTTATGGTCATTCAAAAAATTAAAAAGTTAAAAACATTGCAGTCTCGATTTCGGGACTGCAATGTCGCATACAAATTCCATTATTTAACGAGTTCCAAACTTTTTAAAACTTCAAATGGCCATATCAAATGAAGGCATAGGTCCCTTAAACAGCCAAACAGATGATCAGCACTTATTATTATAAAGCCTATAACAGACTATCGCACCGCACCGCGACCTTGGGAGCGTTATGGGTAAGTGAGAGCGAGAAACAGATATCTCTTTCTCGCTCTCACTTATGGGTGCGACGCTCCAAGGTCGCGGTGCGGTGCGATAGTCTGTTATAGGCTTAATGTTGGTACCGCGACTATTTGGGTGTCTCAAATAGGTTGGCGTATTTTCAGCAGAAACATACACTTCTTTTTTTTTTTAAAGGCGGCAAGCTAATTTTTTTAATGGTTGTATTTTTTTCTGTGAAAATTAATGGAAAATTAGAACGTTGCTTCTGTAAGTTCTGTAAAATATTTCTATTTCTTGCACCATTTTTGAGAAAAGCACCATATATGACTCGGCTGGAAGGCTACTTGCTGGCTTCGGATTCAATTAAACGGACTCCCAAGGTCGTCCGTTTAAAACGAATCCTCAGCCTGCAAGTAGCTACTTCTGAACCTCGACAATAATGTACTATTAAATTAGATCCAATTTGTTTACTCCGAAATTAAGCAATCTTACTATATCCGGTATCCGGCCGGATATTAAAATAATGGCCGGATACCGGATAGTAACCGAATATCCGGGCATCTCTAATTTTATTAAATATTTGTCTATGAGCGCGCTGCTAATGTCGGGCGTCGCCCGACCTTTTTATAGGAGCGCGCCAAGGGCGCTCTGAATGTCGAACCGCGCCCGACCTTTTAGGGCGTAGGTAGCGCGCCGCGGGCGCTCTGTACGCCGGAGCGTGCGAGGCATTTAATATGCCATATAACTGGCATATAGGCACTTGGTGTAAGGCCTGAGTGGACGCTCGAGATAGGCGTGCATGTTAAACAAATGCAAACTTATAGGAGCGGCCTTAGTGCACGCTGCTCAAATCACGCGTGAGCCCGACGCCACGCTGCACGCCCCGCTGAACGCTCCGCTTCGAGCGTCCACTCAGGCCTTACACTTAATTTGTGTATTTTCGAAACGTTTCAGGTGAAACGCTGGCCGAGGCTGGCTACGTGGCCTGGGCCCCCGGAGAGCCTAACGATTGGAACGAGGAGCGCTGCGGGAGCCTCGCCACCGTCAACACTCTAGTGGACATCGACTGTCTGGACCACGCGCGGCCGTTTATTTGTGAAATATCCTCTATGTAATTAATTCTACCCTTTATAAGGCATAAGGGTGTCATAAATTATGCAAAATTGAACTCTATCAGTTTAAATTAAAGCTCAAAATCAGGTGGGAAATGTATTCCCTCTTATATTATATATTATAAAGGTTTAAAAAAATATTTTCTTAGATTTTGTTTATTTATTATTTAGAAATGTAAGTCGGGCAACAAGGCCCATCCCATATTACAAATACCTTACAGACTAACATAAATATGTATTTTATATAAACTCTTGTCGGATTCGGCAGTTTGGCCCGGAACCTCCGAAACACGACACCCTTCGGCCAGAAGTCGGCGCACTCGATGGTCGCCTGCAGCGGTCGAATAAAGCAAAATAAATTCGTCATAAAGCAAATTTGCTTTTTGGCACCATTTGGCACAGAATAAATAATAGTACTAAGTACAGAAGACTCACTCTCTAACAAAACGCGTCTGTTACGATCAGCACAGATATGGCCGTTAGGTGGCGACAGCGCCACGCGCGGCTTACGGCTTTCCCCAAAATTGGGGCGGAACGGATGTACTTTTAGCTACCTGTAGCAAAGCGACGAAATCGCGGAGTGAGACACGCCTGTTTTTGGTGAAGGACCTGCATATATCAACGAAGAAATTCAAAGGTGTATTGTATGTGAAGTCTCCATGGGATAATATATTCTTAATAAATGTTAATGCGAAGAGAAATAATAAAACCTTAATAGTTTTTCTATAAATATTTTATTCTCATTAATTAATAACATCTACTACATGATTAACTTAAAAAGCATTTTGTGCTATCATGGGAATAAATGCGACCATGATACCGCTTCTGGCTTCAGTTGCTTGTACTAAAATGACAAATCGGTTAACTACTGTCATTTTAGCATCTAAGATAAAAAAAATGGCTGATTATATATACCTCCTTTTTATAGTATTAGAAAAATGGTAAACATACATGTCTTTTTATTGAAAAACGCTTTTTTTTACTATTACTTATGAAACCAAAAGAATGTAAAAATATGTATATATGTTTGCTATATAATTGTTACATATTTCCATATTTGCTGTAACTAATTATTAATTTTTTGTAGTGCTAAAAAATCGAGGTATAGAAATATTACAATTGTACTTAGGAGTAACTTACAGATAAATTATTCAGAGTAATGAATAACTTAGATGTCCAACAGATAAGTTATTCAGAGTAATGAATATGTGCTGTCAAATTCTGATTTTTTTGTTTGAAAATTGGTTTAACGAGTTTATAAATCTTAATCTATAATTATGTATGTACGTTACGAACTATAAGCTATTTTTTATAGTTTTTTTCTCCATCATAAATGTGACGTTATCTATGAAAATTATTAACGATGCTCCGATAGTAATACAAAATACAATGTCGCGCGACGCTGTGCGGCGTAAGCGCCATCGACAATATGGTCCCTTTTCATAGATAATGCCCCAAATATTATACATTGTTCAGGGGCAAAAACCTGTCACAGATGTAGTGCATAATTGTTTACATCGTATTTTATCGGAAATGTTCGTATTTGTCATGCTAGTTCAGTCAGCCTCGGTACTTTTTGTACAGACAGACTGAAAGAGCAAGACGTGTTCGTACGTTTCCGTGAAAATACGGTGGAAAACAATTAGTGTAAGGCCTGAGTCACAAAATAGATACAGTACAGAAGTCAATCACATGTATGTACTTCACTTTTCATACCTACGCTCGGCGGTCGCTCTAGGGTTGTCAACTATGATTTATGCACAAAAAACTATCGTGATAGTGGCACTCGTATCTAGTAGTGGCCGGGGCGGGGTGCTTACCTACCTACCTAACTGTTCTGTTTAACGTTAAAACGAACCATCGAAATACAAGCAGATACCTACTTACCTCTCTGAAACCACTGGTAGCTTAAAAAACGACAATTCACCGTTTAATGTTGAATTTAAACAACCGTCCACTGAACAGTTATAATAACTTTTTTTTTGTTTCTCCATTATTGCACAAAAACGTTCACAGAAGCGTGTCTCAAGCGGTTGACACTCGCGCTCGCACTGGTCCCAACCGGTCCGAGATATCGTGTCTGTGAGCAGTGTCTATGTGTGCGTTGCTCGAGCGCACTTTGTATGTAGATTGATTTCTGTACTGTATCTATTTTGTGCCTGAGTGGACGCTCGCTCGGCGGGGCGTGCAGCGTGGCTGTGGGCTCACGCGTGACGTGAGCAGCGTGCACTAAGGCCGCTCCTACACGCTTGCATTTGTTTAACATGCACGCCGCACGCCCCGCCCCGCTGCACGCCCAACAAGAGCGTCCACTCAGGCCTTACACATATGTACTACATCTGTACAAAACAAACCCTCGTGACTCCGTCATACGGCCAATAGGATAGTACCATAGATATAAAAATATTAGATTTAACCAGTCATAAAACCTTTTTGGATCTGTGGTAAAATTTTATTGGGCGAATGACAAAGCTACGTAGTTTCTTATTATTACTTTAAATACCTAATAGGGTAGGTGCGTTAGTTTTCGTCCAGCTCTAGTTTGCGTCCATTTGAATCACTACATAGCAGGGATGTTGCGAACATCCGCATCCGCAACCGCGGAACTTCCGCATTATTTTCAACATCCGCATAAAATCGATGCGGAGCTTATGCGGATGCGGATGTCGAACAAGTCGGTACAGGAACGTCTTAGCGGCGGCGTAAGTGCTAGGTAATTTCGTCATTACCTACAACGAAATCGTCTAGATCCAGAAAAGTCGGCCAAGTTACTGTTTATTAAATATAACGCACCTATATTCTTGCTCAAATACTAAACGTTTCGTTTTTTTAAATAAAAAAATACTAAAAATGTAATATTTGACGTTTTCTAAGTACCTAATCTTGACATCCGCATCCGCGGATGTGAGCCTTTAAATATCCGCATCCGCGGATGTCAAAAAATCTGCATCCGCAACATCTACATAGTATAAAACAAAGTCGCTTCCCGCTGTCTGTCTGTCTGTATGTATGCTTAAGTAGATCTTTAAAACTACGCAACGGATTTTGATGCGATTTTTTAATAGATAGAGTGGTTCAAGAGGAAGGTTTATGTATAATTTGTTAACCCGTGCGAAGCCGGGGCGGGTCGCTAGTTTGAATATAAACCTACTTTGTTGCACAAATTTGGACTTATTACAATCCTTATTGTCTAAACAATATATCTATCTACATAATGATATTTTGCCAGTAGAAAATTAAAAATCAAATGTATTATTCGTTGATCTGTCAAGCCAGAGAAAAAAATACATAGAATGCTCACTCCATACATCAGTTTTGGTACTAAAAAGACTATTATTTTCAGTGTCGACATCTAGCATCGAGTAGCGGAATTATCAGTACTGCTACTTGACAATAGATGTAGCACCGACCGGAAAGTCTTATGTATGGAGTGAGCACTCTTGTCTTACTATATTTCTCTATGGTCAAGTGGACGAAAACTAGCATAATGACCCTATAACATCTGTTGACCGCATACAAGCTATGTACACGCGCCAAAAGGCTCCCTTTTTCACATTTAAAACACAAAATATATGAGATTATTAATTTGTATATACAGGTGTACTAATGTACTGTTTTGATCATTACTTAAAATAATTGTCTACATAATTTAGATATTAAATTCTGGTATCTTTTTGGTATACCAAGATATTGTATCTTCAGAATAATATGTGACGTTATCTATGAAAAGGGACCTTATTGTCGATGGCGCTTACGCCATTATTAACGATGCTCCGATATAAATACAATGCCGCGAGACCCTGTGCGGCGTAAGCGCCATCGACAAGGTCCCTTTTCATAGATAATGCCCCATATAGTTACTGTATCAATCATGTTTAGTTAAGGTGTCATGGACATCAAAATTTAATGTCAACTACCCAATGACTGACACTGAAAAGTACCAGTCGTTGGCATCTTTTTGGTAGGGCTGACACTA
Organism: Cydia amplana; assembly: GCF_948474715.1. NCBI lineage: Eukaryota > Metazoa > Arthropoda > Insecta > Lepidoptera > Tortricidae > Cydia > Cydia amplana. Next base: position 2,535,237 of record NC_086093.1, on the reverse strand, counting down.
CAGCTGCCTTGAATTCAGTTTGAAGGTGCCAACCCTGGGTAGGTGTTTTCTAAAATATGTAAATTGAATAGACAATTGCTAACATCTATACCTACACATTTAAATTACGTTCAATATCGTAATAGTAAAACAAATAAATATTTAAGATAATGATCTATATCTAAATACTATTACAAAATTATAGTTTCTACATTTAAACGTAGATCCCACAGCGGCGCACGCTTTTTTACTTACCCCAGATATATCTGAGCGGACAAGGTGCTTACAAATATCTGCACACAGCTCTGTTATCAAGGTGTTAACCTTTTGGACGCCAATGACCGATATATCCGCACCGTAGGTTCAACGCCAAAGACCGATTAATCGGTCACAGGCCACAGAGCAACATGGACCTACGTGCATATGCATAAAGTTCAATTTCAGTTTTGACACTTCGGTGACGTGGCGTCAACGTGACAGCTTTTGTGTTTGACACGACGTCGAAAAGGTTGGTATTCATAAGCCAATATGGTCTTCCGTTTTATACTATACTTGGTCAAGCAAATCTTGTCAGTAGCAAAAGGCGGCAAACTTGAAAAATCGCGGGCCAGCAACACTGTGTTCGAATAATTCCAAAATCGCGTGTCATCTGTGCTTTATCTGTGGAATGTGGCTCGTGAATGGCAGCCATCATGTTTGTTTACATTCTGAATCGTTGCTATTTCAAGAGAGATTTCTGTTGTCACTATTAAATGGGCCATTTTATTTAAAGTTGTCCCCTACACTTTTTTTTTCAAAATTGGGATTTTTTATGTTATTTCTACTCAGAATCATGAGCTCTTTTGATCCTAATAGGAGAAAAAAAGTGTCCCAAGATTTCCATACTTTTTTTATCTTTCCATTCCGAAACCGCCATACAAAGTATGAAAAAATGGTAACGGAATGGGAAAAAAACCTTGGGGCACTTTTTTTCTCCTATTATGATAGAAAGAGCTCGTGATTCCGAGTAGACATAACATAAATTCACAATTAAAAAAAAAAGTGTAGGGACAACTTTAAATAAAATGGCCTAAATACCAATAGGTATATTAAATTCGAGGTGCCTACAATGTACAATTATGCTCATTGATCGTAAATAGTTGTAAAATTTGAGGTAATGATAATTAATTAATTACATGTTTTGGTTCGAAGTACATTGCTGCTTTATTTAGTGCAATACTGCTCTTTGAGTGTTGCCCTACTTCACTTTGCTGTACATTGCTACTGACATACTTTGCTTGACAGACTATACATTTATTATATTATTATATTTATTATATAGCTGGTCAAGCAAATCTTTTCATTAAAAAAAGGCGCGGAATTCAAATTTCCTATGGGACGATATCCCTTCGCGCCTACATTTTTCAAATTTGCCGCCTTTTTCTACTGACAAAATCTGCTTGACCAGCTATAACTAAGTTAGTACGCACAGAAGATTAGTAAACACTAGCACTGAATAGTCTTTTTCTTGTGTTTGGGTGACGGCTGGTTTAGTGATCAACCACTGCATCGCAGGATTGCCTGTTGACAAACAATTATAGTTAATCGTTTTTAGGGTTTTCGGGGGTGTTACGCTGTGTGGAGACCCTAATTTGCATTAGCTTGCTTGGTTTGATTTTAGCTCAAACCAGCTTATATAATGAAAAATTTGGGGGCGTAGTCAAAATTACAGAAGTAAAAAAAGTAACAGTTTAGCAGTACAGATGTGATGCATAATTGTTTTTCATAGTATTTCTTTGGAAACGTTTGTATTTGTCATGTAAGTCATGTTATTTCAGTTAACCTCAGTACTTTCTGTACCGATACTGACTGAAATAGACTAGACACGTTCGTGCGTTTCCGTGAAAATACGATGGAAAATTGCTATTCATTGCATCTGTATGCTATGGTGGTTACGGTGGAGTTTTGGGGCTAGATATTTCACAAAATGGGGCCCACTGATTAACAGTCCGCCGGACGGTATCGGCCTGTCAGAACAAAAAGTTGACAGCTCCGAACAACTGACAGGCCGATACCGTCTGGCGGACTGTCAATCAGTGGGCCCCTTTAGTCACCGTCTTCAAAATCTAAGGAAGCCCCGTCGAATACTAGAACTTTTTTTAATGGCTCCATCATGATATTACGAGTAACATTTTAGTGCATGTCATAAAATAATTTTTTTAAATTTGAACTTTAATAGGTGCCAATAGAGTTCAATATTACAACTGACATATATGGCTTCGTATGAGAGGGCTAATGAGCTTTCGAGTGATTTCGTGTGGGATAGAGTAGGTGCGTTTAGGTGTCTCGCTCGCTCTCCGCTGGTGTGCTGAGGCCGCGGACTGGACTCGTGTGGCACACGGCAAGCAAGTCTACATTTTGATCCTAACGGCCCGGTCACGACTTTGCGCGACCGGCGACGGTGGCGGCGGCGACCATAGGCGAGAACGAAAGGTCCGATCGCCGGATCCTATGGTTGCCGCGGCCGCCGTCGCCAGTCGCGCAAAGTCGTGGCCTCGCCGTAAGGTCAGTGGGCGAGTTCAGGGTAGTCGTGTAGCGGCATAGACTAGGAATCCTCTAGACGGAGTTTAGAGCAATTAATTCATGAAACCGATGCTGCCAAAAATACTGGGGTGCGGGGGACGAGGTGAGCGAGTCCCGTGCCGTGATCGGTCCGTTCAAAGACACGGACGTCACACAAAGACACTCGAAAATGGAGTAAAACTACCGTATATTTGTGGCAGAGGGGGTAGCGCTGCTATGCCCAGTCTGGAGGATGTCTCGTCTGTGTGTATAGTTCGTTTTTTTAGCATTAGAAAGAAGGTAAGCGATCTTGACGCGTCTTTTAATTGAATAACGCTTTAAAAAAATTAGTAACTTATACTTCTGAAAGCAGAAGAATATAAATGATCGTATTAGATTCATAATTGTTACATATTTGCAGGGACTTATTTTTAAAACATGTTTTTCAATTAAAAAGACACATCAAGATTGTTTACCTTTTATCTAATGCTAAAAAATGCTGGTCATGTCTGCCGCATGCCGAATGACTTATGGGCCAAGATAACCACAGAGTGGGTGCCCCGTGACTCGAACCGGAGATCCGGCAGACCTCGTCGGCGATGGCGGGATAACTTAGACTCCTTTTTGAGCGACTGGCCAGATGTAGCTCAAAATCGGGAGGAGTGGAAGAAAAGGGGGGAGGCCTTTGCCCAGCAGTGGGACACAATAGGCTCGCAATAATAATAATAATAAAAACAACGAAGTGTAGCGGTGTATACTCACAGCCGGCCCGCACGGGTGGTGGCGCCTACATGTCGGGCGCCGCCCCCGCGGCCAGGTCCACGGCCAGGACCGCCGCGGGGGCGCGCGCAGCTGTATATATACTCACAGCCGGCCCGCACCTACATGCTACATGTGTATACTCACAGCCGGCCCGCACCTACATGCTACATGTGTATACTCACAGCCGGCCCGCACCTACATGCTACATGTGTATACTCACAGCCGGCCCGCACGGGTGGTGGCGCCTACATGTCGGGCGCCGCCCCCGCGGCCAGGTCCACGGCCAGGACCGCCGCGGGGGGGCGCAGCTGTATATATACTCACAGCCGGCCCGCACCTACATGCTACATGTGTATACTCACAGCCGGCCCGCACGGGTGGTGGCGCCTACATGTCGGGCGCCGCCCCCGCGGCCAGGTCCACGGCCAGGACCGCCGCGGGGGGGCGCAGCTGTATATATACTCACAGCCGGCCCGCACCTACATGCTACATGTGTATACTCACAGCCGGCCCGCACCTACATGCTACATGTGTATACTCACAGCCGGCCCGCACCTACATGCTACATGTGTATACTCACAGCCGGCCCGCACCTACATGCTACATGTGTATACTCACAGCCGGCCCGCACGGGTGGTGGCGCCTACATGTCGGGCGCCGCCCCCGCGGCCAGGTCCACGGCCAGGACCGCCGCGGGGGGGCGCAGCTGTATATATACTCACAGCCGGCCCGCACCTACATGCTACATGTGTATACTCACAGCCGGCCCGCACCTACATGCTACATGTGTATACTCACAGCCGGCCCGCACCTACATGCTACATGTGTATACTCACAGCCGGCCCGCACGGGTGGTGGCGCCTACATGTCGGGCGCCGCCCCCGCGGCCAGGTCCACGGCCAGGACCGCCGCGGGGGGGCGCAGCTGTATATATACTCACAGCCGGCCCGCACCTACATGCTACATGTGTATACTCACAGCCGGCCCGCACCTACATGCTACATGTGTATACTCACAGCCGGCCCGCACCTACATGCTACATGTGTATACTCACAGCCGGCCCGCACCTACATGCTACATGTGTATACTCACAGCCGGCCCGCACGGGTGGTGGCGCCTACATGTCGGGCGCCGCCCCCGCGGCCAGGTCCACGGCCAGGACCGCCGCGGGGGGGCGCAGCTGTATATATACTCACAGCCGGCCCGCACCTACATGCTACATGTGTATACTCACAGCCGGCCCGCACCTACATGCTACATGTGTATACTCACAGCCGGCCCGCACGGGTGGTGGCGCCTACATGTCGGGCGCCGCCCCCGCGGCCAGGTCCACGGCCAGGACCGCCGCGGGGGCGCGCGCAGCTGTATATATACTCACAGCCGGCCCGCACCTACATGCTACATGTGTATACTCACAGCCGGCCCGCACGGGTGGTGGCGCCTACATGTCGGGCGCCGCCCCCGCGGCCAGGTCCACGGCCAGGACCGCCGCGGGGGGGCGCAGCTGTATATATACTCACAGCCGGCCCGCACCTACATGCTACATGTGTATACTCACAGCCGGCCCGCACCTACATGCTACATGTGTATACTCACAGCCGGCCCGCACCTACATGCTACATGTGTATACTCACAGCCGGCCCGCACCTACATGCTACATGTGTATACTCACAGCCGGCCCGCACGGGTGGTGGCGCCTACATGTCGGGCGCCGCCCCCGCGGCCAGGTCCACGGCCAGGACCGCCGCGGGGGCGCGCGCAGCTGTATATATACTCACAGCCGGCCCGCACCTACATGCTACATGTGCATACTCACAGCCGGCCCGCACGGGTGGTGGCGCCTACATGTCGGGCGCCGCCCCCGCGGCCAGGTCCACGGCCAGGACCGCCGCGGGGGCGCGCGCAGCTGTATATATACTCACAGCCGGCCCGCACCTACATGCTACATGTGTATACTCACAGCCGGCCCGCACGGGTGGTGGCGCCTACATGTCGGGCGCCGCCCCCGCGGCCAGGTCCACGGCCAGGACCGCCGCGGGGGCGCGCGCAGCTGTATATATACTCACAGCCGGCCCGCACCTACATGCTACATGTGTATACTCACAGCCGGCCCGCACCTACATGCTACATGTGTATACTCACAGCCGGCCCGCACGGGTGGTGGCGCCTACATGTCGGGCGCCGCCCCCGCGGCCAGGTCCACGGCCAGGACCGCCGCGGGGGCGGCGCGCCCTCAGCTGCGCCGGTGCCGCCCGCCGCGCCGGCGACGCTCGCGCCGCACCTGCGGGAGGACACGACTGTTAGACAAGGACGGAGGGGCTAAACAGACTATATTTATTTATTTATTTACATAAGGAGATCCAACTCCATATTTTGTAACAAACTTAATACTATGAAATGCTATCTGAGTAGGTATAACAACTGTAAAAAGTAACAAATAATGAGATAGCTTAACCTAACTTTCACACGAATTTAATAAAGAATAGACCTTCTTTTTAAATAACCCTAACGAACTGCCAAATATATCCGCGTTCATACACTTTTCATTATACAACCTGCAAGCGCGTTTAATGTACGATTGCTGTGCATATTTAGTTCGACATATTCCAACACTGAACAGCAACACACACACACACATACATTGCAAACATGAAAGAGATAAGACTCAATCCAAAACTAAACATGTATATAGTTGTGCTGTCATATCCTTTCTTTTTCGCTGTCTGTTTATCGAAATTGCGCGTGTGTTATCTTTATCTATCTTTTATGGAATGCAAGATATTTTCTTGATCTCTCCCTAACTTTTCACTTTTCACTTTGGTAAAGTAACCTATGTGTTTGGTAACTTTTTAAACGTTAATTACTTATGTAGTCTTATTCTATATGCCGTAGTCTATATGCCGTACAGCTGCGATCGTGGCCCACAATAAATGGACTCGCCGGAAGATCAGCGCCGACTCTCGGGTCAGCATTATGCTGAGGCGAGCCCATTTCGTGGTAAACAATATGTAATTATGATTTTATAACCTTTATCATGTTACTTTTGTATGTTTAACTAGTTTATCACGAAAAATAAATGATTTATGATTTATTTATGATTTACTAGAGAATACGCCCCGACTGCAGCCTGCAACCCGCCTGTAGCCCAAGTTAACCGCCTCACGTCACCGAGAACCCCCATCGATAGACCGTCAGGAGTGTTTTGGCGCGATCCAAAGCGCGGCAAGATACGGCTTAGTGTAAGGCCTGAGTGGACGCTCTTGTTGTGCGTGCAGCGGGGCGGGGCGTGCGGCGTGCATGTTAAACAAATGCGCACGTATAGGAGCGGCCTTAGTGCACGCTGCTCACGTCACGCGTGAGCCCACAGCCACGCTGCACGCCCCGCCGAGCGAGCGTCCACTCAGGCCTTACACTTAACTAGGTATATCGCCTCATGTCGTGACAAGTCAGAACGGTATCGGTTCCACGATAATAATGAATCCAATCCTTCCGGCCAATTTTGGCCATGGCGACCACGACTCCTAGTTTGCTCGTGCGCCCGAAGATGGCTGACGTAGCCGATCTTTAACCCTTAAATACATGATTTTTTCGTTTTGCCCGAAATTAATATATATATCACATAATTGTTTGCCGTTTCTAGGAAAAATAGTAAAAAAAAATATATCATCGATTTTCACTGGGAAATCAGTGTTAAAAGTTGCATAGTCTAAATCATATTTTTGGAAATATATAGCTATTAGTAAGGGGGTATAGGAAAAATCTTAACTGCCAACAGAAAGGTACACTATTTGTGATGTTCCTATGATAAAATTTGTAAATATAAAATAATTACAAACCCCGAAAAATCTGCCCAAAATCACATACTAAAAATCATCAACTTCCAGGTTTTTCCAAGTTTTCCGACATTTCGTCTATAAACAAATGTAACTTTTATAAATTAAAATACTGCGTAAATTTATGTAATAATTCGGAAAATTTATTAGTTTTACTATTGAAATAATATACAAGAACAAATAGAATTTGTTTAATAATGCATAACATTTGATGTTTATGTTGTGTGTATAAATGCATCACTATGCATTTAAGGGTTAAGATGAACCTGAGGGCACGTGAAGTAACCAGCCACGTAGTGGTAGTGAATGGAAGCAGGCAAAGGGTCTATTCATAAATTACGTCATTTCAAATTGGAGGGGGGGGGGGGGGTCTGGACATCGAATGATGGTAGCATGACGTAGGTGGAAACGGAGTGATTCGAAGCATGATTTTTTAACTTCCAAAAACGATAAAAGTGAGCGTACCATTCGATTCTTTACATTTTATCCAAAAAATATTGTACATAAACGCAATATTTCACCGACAAAAACGCAATTTTCTTGTTTTGTTCATACTGATCTGACTGAGACTGATCCTTTTGTGAGAGGCGTTTCTCGAGTGAAGTACGACTGTCGGACTTTGACTATGATTTCTGACTTTTCTGTTACTTTAATGCAATGGGTCCCATATAGACATTTGATCCTAAAAACAAACCTGATCGATTGATACCATAAATGAAAATTAGTCATGTAGCCTATTATATTATTTACCATAATATAATCAAAAAGTTAAATAAAAAAACAACGGGTTGCACTCAGGGAGTGCCGGCAGAAGTGAAAACTCAATGACGAGTGCAAAATGCACTATGTATAATTGAGGTTAACGCCAACTAGCGTTAGCGTTAATTACTTGAAACCCCTAAGCACATCACTGTTAGTACACGATGGCATTTAAATCAACAAAGAAAAACTCAATGACATTACATGTAACAGTTTTTCATGTAATGTCATTGAGTTTTTCTATGATTTAAATCCCATCTAAATGAGTGGCCATCTTACGGTCACGTGATCGTCTTACGCTGTCTCGAGTTTAACATTTTTTTTCCCGCCCCAAAAAGTGCACAGCGCCGCTAAAGAAGTTTTCGCTTCAAAATATTTGACTCACCGATCCCACCTCGCCCTCAGCCCAGCGCTCGTAGGCGCGCTCCCTCTTCAGCCACTCCTGGTACTTGTACCACCACTCCTCCCACTTCACGTGGTCGCTCAGTCAGACCTGCCTCAGAGCAGCAGTGCAACAGTAACTCACCGATCCCACCTCGCCCTCAGCCCAGCGCTCGTAGGCGCGCTCCCTCTTCAGCCACTCCTGGTACTTGTATCACCACTCCTCCCACTTCACGTGGTCGCTCAGTCAGACCTGCCTCAGAGCAGCAGTGCAACAGTAACTCACCGATCCCACCTCGCCCTCAGCCCAGCGCTCGTAGGCGCGCTCCCTCTTCAGCCACTCCTGGTACTTGTACCACCACTCCTCCCACTTCACGTGGTCGCTCAGTCAGACCTGCCTCAGAGCAGCAGTGCAACAGTAACTCACCGATCCCACCTCGCCCTCAGCCCAGCGCTCGTAGGCGCGCTCCCTCTTCAGCCACTCCTGGTACTTGTACCACCACTCCTCCCACTTCACGTGGTCGCTCAGTCAGACCTGCCTCAGAGCAGCAGTGCAACAGTAACTCACCGATCCCACCTCGCCCTCAGCCCAGCGCTCGTAGGCGCGCTCCCTCTTCAGCCACTCCTGGTACTTGTACCACCACTCCTCCCACTTCACGTGGTCGCTCAGTCAGACCTGCCTCAGAGCAGCAGTGCAACAGTAACTCACCGATCCCACCTCGCCCTCAGCCCAGCGCTCGTAGGCGCGCTCCCTCTTCAGCCACTCCTGGTACTTGTACCACCACTCCTCCCACTTCACGTGGTCGCTCAGTCAGACCTGCCTCAGAGCAGCAGTGCAACAGTAACTCACCGATCCCACCTCGCCCTCAGCCCAGCGCTCGTAGGCGCGCTCCCTCTTCAGCCACTCCTGGTACTTGTACCACCACTCCTCCCACTTCACGTGGTCGCTCAGTCAGACCTGCCTCAGAGCAGCAGTGCAACAGTAACTCACCGATCCCACCTCGCCCTCAGCCCAGCGCTCGTAGGCGCGCTCCCTCTTCAGCCACTCCTGGTACTTGTACCACCACTCCTCCCACTTCACGTGGTCGCTCAGTCAGACCTGCCTCAGAGCAGCAGTGCAACAGTAACTCACCGATCCCACCTCGCCCTCAGCCCAGCGCTCGTAGGCGCGCTCCCTCTTCAGCCACTCCTGGTACTTGTACCACCACTCCTCCCACTTCACGTGGTCGCTCAGTCAGACCTGCCTCAGAGCAGCAGTGCAACAGTAACTCACCGATCCCACCTCGCCCTCAGCCCAGCGCTCGTAGGCGCGCTCCCTCTTCAGCCACTCCTGGTACTTGTACCACCACTCCTCCCACTTCACGTGGTCGCTCAGTCAGACCTGCCTCAGAGCAGCAGTGCAACAGTAACTCACCGATCCCACCTCGCCCTCAGCCCAGCGCTCGTAGGCGCGCTCCCTCTTCAGCCACTCCTGGTACTTGTACCACCACTCCTCCCACTTCACGTGGTCGCTCAGTCAGACCTGCCTCAGAGCAGCAGTGCAACAGTAACTCACCGATCCCACCTCGCCCTCAGCCCAGCGCTCGTAGGCGCGCTCCCTCTTCAGCCACTCCTGGTACTTGTACCACCACTCCTCCCACTTCACGTGGTCGCTCAGTCAGACCTGCCTCAGAGCAGCAGTGCAACAGTAACTCACCGATCCCACCTCGCCCTCAGCCCAGCGCTCGTAGGCGCGCTCCCTCTTCAGCCACTCCTGGTACTTGTACCACCACTCCTCCCACTTCACGTGGTCGCTCAGTCAGACCTGCCTCAGAGCAGCAGTGCAACAGTAACTCACCGATCCCACCTCGCCCTCAGCCCAGCGCTCGTAGGCGCGCTCCCTCTTCAGCCACTCCTGGTACTTGTACCACCACTCCTCCCACTTCACGTGGTCGCTCAGTCAGACCTGCCTCAGAGCAGCAGTGCAACAGTAACTCACCGATCCCACCTCGCCCTCAGCCCAGCGCTCGTAGGCGCGCTCCCTCTTCAGCCACTCCTGGTACTTGTACCACCACTCCTCCCACTTCACGTGGTCGCTCAGTCAGACCTGCCTCAGAGCAGCAGTGCAACAGTAACTCACCGATCCCACCTCGCCCTCAGCCCAGCGCTCGTAGGCGCGCTCCCTCTTCAGCCACTCCTGGTACTTGTACCACCACTCCTCCCACTTCACGTGGTCGCTCAGTCAGACCTGCCTCAGAGCAGCAGTGCAACAGTAACTCACCGATCCCACCTCGCCCTCAGCCCAGCGCTCGTAGGCGCGCTCCCTCTTCAGCCACTCCTGGTACTTGTACCACCACTCCTCCCACTTCACGTGGTCGCTCAGTCAGACCTGCCTCAGAGCAGCAGTGCAACAGTAACTCACCGATCCCACCTCGCCCTCAGCCCAGCGCTCGTAGGCGCGCTCCCTCTTCAGCCACTCCTGGTACTTGTACCACCACTCCTCCCACTTCACGTGGTCGCTCAGTCAGACCTGCCTCAGAGCAGCAGTGCAACAGTAACTCACCGATCCCACCTCGCCCTCAGCCCAGCGCTCGTAGGCGCGCTCCCTCTTCAGCCACTCCTGGTACTTGTACCACCACTCCTCCCACTTCACGTGGTCGCTCAGTCAGACCTGCCTCAGAGCAGCAGTGCAACAGTAACTCACCGATCCCACCTCGCCCTCAGCCCAGCGCTCGTAGGCGCGCTCCCTCTTCAGCCACTCCTGGTACTTGTACCACCACTCCTCCCACTTCACGTGGTCGCTCAGTCAGACCTGCCTCAGAGCAGCAGTGCAACAGTAACTCACCGATCCCACCTCGCCCTCAGCCCAGCGCTCGTAGGCGCGCTCCCTCTTCAGCCACTCCTGGTACTTGTACCACCACTCCTCCCACTTCACGTGGTCGCTCAGTCAGACCTGCCTCAGAGCAGCAGTGCAACAGTAACTCACCGATCCCACCTCGCCCTCAGCCCAGCGCTCGTAGGCGCGCTCCCTCTTCAGCCACTCCTGGTACTTGTACCACCACTCCTCCCACTTCACGTGGTCGCTCAGTCAGACCTGCCTCAGAGCAGCAGTGCAACAGTAACTCACCGATCCCACCTCGCCCTCAGCCCAGCGCTCGTAGGCGCGCTCCCTCTTCAGCCACTCCTGGTACTTGTATCACCACTCCTCCCACTTCACGTGGTCGCTCAGTCAGACCTGCCTCAGAGCAGCAGTGCAACAGTAACTCACCGATCCCACCTCGCCCTCAGCCCAGCGCTCGTAGGCGCGCTCCCTCTTCAGCCACTCCTGGTACTTGTACCACCACTCCTCCCACTTCACGTGGTCGCTCAGTCAGACCTGCCTCAGAGCAGCAGTGCAACAGTAACTCACCGATCCCACCTCGCCCTCAGCCCAGCGCTCGTAGGCGCGCTCCCTCTTCAGCCACTCCTGGTACTTGTACCACCACTCCTCCCACTTCACGTGGTCGCTCAGTCAGACCTGCCTCAGAGCAGCAGTGCAACAGTAACTCACCGATCCCACCTCGCCCTCAGCCCAGCGCTCGTAGGCGCGCTCCCTCTTCAGCCACTCCTGGTACTTGTACCACCACTCCTCCCACTTCACGTGGTCGCTCAGAACCTGCCTCAGAGCAGCAGTGCAACAGTAACTCACCGATCCCACCTCGCCCTCAGCCCAGCGCTCGTAGGCGCGCTCCCTCTTCAGCCACTCCTGGTACTTGTACCACCACTCCTCCCACTTCACGTGGTCGCTCAGTCAGACCTGCCTCAGAGCAGCAGTGCAACAGTAACTCACCGATCCCACCTCGCCCTCAGCCCAGCGCTCGTAGGCGCGCTCCCTCTTCAGCCACTCCTGGTACTTGTACCACCACTCCTCCCACTTCACGTGGTCGCTCAGTCAGACCTGCCTCAGAGCAGCAGTGCAACAGTAACTCACCGATCCCACCTCGCCCTCAGCCCAGCGCTCGTAGGCGCGCTCCCTCTTCAGCCACTCCTGGTACTTGTACCACCACTCCTCCCACTTCACGTGGTCGCTCAGTCAGACCTGCCTCAGAGCAGCAGTGCAACAGTAACTCACCGATCCCACCTCGCCCTCAGCCCAGCGCTCGTAGGCGCGCTCCCTCTTCAGCCACTCCTGGTACTTGTACCACCACTCCTCCCACTTCACGTGGTCGCTCAGTCAGACCTGCCTCAGAGCAGCAGTGCAACAGTAACTCACCGATCCCACCTCGCCCTCAGCCCAGCGCTCGTAGGCGCGCTCCCTCTTCAGCCACTCCTGGTACTTGTACCACCACTCCTCCCACTTCACGTGGTCGCTCAGTCAGACCTGCCTCAGAGCAGCAGTGCAACAGTAACTCACCGATCCCACCTCGCCCTCAGCCCAGCGCTCGTAGGCGCGCTCCCTCTTCAGCCACTCCTGGTACTTGTACCACCACTCCTCCCACTTCACGTGGTCGCTCAGTCAGACCTGCCTCAGAGCAGCAGTGCAACAGTAACTCACCGATCCCACCTCGCCCTCAGCCCAGCGCTCGTAGGCGCGCTCCCTCTTCAGCCACTCCTGGTACTTGTACCACCACTCCTCCCACTTCACGTGGTCGCTCAGTCAGACCTGCCTCAGAGCAGCAGTGCAACAGTAACTCACCGATCCCACCTCGCCCTCAGCCCAGCGCTCGTAGGCGCGCTCCCTCTTCAGCCACTCCTGGTACTTGTACCACCACTCCTCCCACTTCACGTGGTCGCTCAGTCAGACCTGCCTCAGAGCAGCAGTGCAACAGTAACTCACCGATCCCACCTCGCCCTCAGCCCAGCGCTCGTAGGCGCGCTCCCTCTTCAGCCACTCCTGGTACTTGTACCACCACTCCTCCCACTTCACGTGGTCGCTCAGTCAGACCTGCCTCAGAGCAGCAGTGCAACAGTAACTCACCGATCCCACCTCGCCCTCAGCCCAGCGCTCGTAGGCGCGCTCCCTCTTCAGCCACTCCTGGTACTTGTACCACCACTCCTCCCACTTCACGTGGTCGCTCAGTCAGACCTGCCTCAGAGCAGCAGTGCAACAGTAACTCACCGATCCCACCTCGCCCTCAGCCCAGCGCTCGTAGGCGCGCTCCCTCTTCAGCCACTCCTGGTACTTGTACCACCACTCCTCCCACTTCACGTGGTCGCTCAGTCAGACCTGCCTCAGAGCAGCAGTGCAACAGTAACTCACCGATCCCACCTCGCCCTCAGCCCAGCGCTCGTAGGCGCGCTCCCTCTTCAGCCACTCCTGGTACTTGTACCACCACTCCTCCCACTTCACGTGGTCGCTCAGTCAGACCTGCCTCAGAGCAGCAGTGCAACAGTAACTCACCGATCCCACCTCGCCCTCAGCCCAGCGCTCGTAGGCGCGCTCCCTCTTCAGCCACTCCTGGTACTTGTACCACCACTCCTCCCACTTCACGTGGTCGCTCAGTCAGACCTGCCTCAGAGCAGCAGTGCAACAGTAACTCACCGATCCCACCTCGCCCTCAGCCCAGCGCTCGTAGGCGCGCTCCCTCTTCAGCCACTCCTGGTACTTGTACCACCACTCCTCCCACTTCACGTGGTCGCTCAGTCAGACCTGCCTCAGAGCAGCAGTGCAACAGTAACTCACCGATCCCACCTCGCCCTCAGCCCAGCGCTCGTAGGCGCGCTCCCTCTTCAGCCACTCCTGGTACTTGTACCACCACTCCTCCCACTTCACGTGGTCGCTCAGTCAGACCTGCCTCAGAGCAGCAGTGCAACAGTAACTCACCGATCCCACCTCGCCCTCAGCCCAGCGCTCGTAGGCGCGCTCCCTCTTCAGCCACTCCTGGTACTTGTACCACCACTCCTCCCACTTCACGTGGTCGCTCAGTCAGACCTGCCTCAGAGCAGCAGTGCAACAGTAACTCACCGATCCCACCTCGCCCTCAGCCCAGCGCTCGTAGGCGCGCTCCCTCTTCAGCCACTCCTGGTACTTGTACCACCACTCCTCCCACTTCACGTGGTCGCTCAGTCAGACCTGCCTCAGAGCAGCAGTGCAACAGTAACTCACCGATCCCACCTCGCCCTCAGCCCAGCGCTCGTAGGCGCGCTCCCTCTTCAGCCACTCCTGGTACTTGTACCACCACTCCTCCCACTTGACATAGTCGCTCAGCGTTAGACCTGTCGAAAGACATTTCATATTAGCGGTACAAACAACTTCTTACTAGTAAATCGAGACATTTTCAATAGTTTCACTACAATCCTCAAAAAGGAATCTTCTTCTTGTTAGGGGCTATATAAGGCTCCAAAGCCTATGTATCACTGCGACCATCGCTGATCTATTGTGATCGCCACCTACTACAACTCTCGATCCAAACCTGCAACTTCAAACAGCTGCAGGATCTTTTTTGATCTCGAGAGACTTTTAACTCCTCCGGGCGCAATATGTGTCCGCCCAGGATTAAGTCACGAGTACGCATTAGGCAAGGGCGCTCTGTGAGGATGTGCAAGGGCGTCTCCTCTGCCTCCATACAGAGTCTAGTAAGTCTAAAAACCGGCCACGTGCGAGTCGGACTCGCGCACGGAGGGTTCCGCACCATCAACAAAAAATAGAGCAAAACAAGCAAAAAAACGGTCACCCATCCAAGTACTGACCCCGCCCGACGTTGCTTAACTTCGGTCAAAAATCACGTTTGTTGTATGGGAGCCCCACTTAAATCTTTATTTTATTCTGTTTTTAGTATTTGTTGTTATAGCGGCAACAGAAATACATCATCTGTGAAAATTTCAACTGTCTTGTCTAGCTATCACGGTTCGTGAGATACAGCCTGGTGACAGACGGACGGACGGACGGACGGACAGCGGAGTCTTAGTAATAGGGTCCCGTTTTTACCCTTTGGGTACGGAACCCTAAAAAGGAATTATTAGTGAATAGTTTTGTTGGGTCGAGACATTTCCTTCCCAGGCCTTGTTATATAAATATTTACTCATAATCTTCCTCGCGTTATCCCGGCATTTTGCCACGGCTCATGGTAGCCTGGGGTCCGCTTGGCAACTAATCCCAGGACAGGACACTAGTTTTCACGAAAGCGACTGCCATCCGACCTTCCTAGCCCTTATTGGGATTAGTCCGGTTTCCTGACGATGTTTTCCTTCACCCAAAAGCGACTTGATAAATAGAACGTACATAAGTTCCGAAAAACTCATTGGTACGAGCCGCGGTTTGAACCCGCGACCTCCGGATTGCAAGTCAAGCCACCAGCGCTTCAATATAAATATTAGAGATGCACCGGATATCCGGTTACTATCCGGTATCAGGCCTATTCGGCCGTTATTTTAGTATCAGACCGGATACCGGATAGTGACCTACTATCCGGCCGGATACCGGATAGTAAAATTAACACATTTTGGGGTAAAAAATGGAATCTAAAAAACTATAAACGAACTTACTACGTAATGAATGACATGATAAAACTCGTTACGATCCTAGAAATGTGTCCGCGCGAACGTTCACTACGAAACAGGTCGAAACCTGCACGACGCGCACCTGCAAAACTCAATATATAGGTATAGTTCCGCCGGCCGAACATCCGGCGGCCGGATACCGGATATTCGGCCAGTGTCCAGGCCGGATATCCGGTATCCGGACATACAACTATCCGTTGCATCTCTAATAAATATCTTCTGTCTGTCTGTGTGTATGTACTCACCTCGCAGATACCCGCGTTTCTTGTAGTAGTCGTAGCGGACTCGCACGTCGTCCCAGGACGGTAGGCCTCCGGGGGCCGCCGCTAGCAGCTCCTCGGGGTAGCTGCCGACCGGGGCCGCTTCTAGGCCTCTGTAACAATTATACAAGAATATGATCTATTTACAAATCTGCTTGCAAGTTCATTTTGAATCCATAATAGCAAATATCTATGAAGTGTATAAGATAAAGTCTAAGAAAAAACAGGACAATAGGCTAGGACATGACTAATTTTCATTTCTGGTATCTGGTATCAAAAGTAACAGAAAAGTCAGAAATTGTAGTCAAAGGCCGACAGTCGCACTTCACTCGCGAAACGCCCTATACAAAACGATAAGTGAACGTGACGTCAAGGTCTCTGTGAGTCCATCTTGTAGTATGGACAAAACAAGAAAATTGCGTTTTTGTTGGTGAAATATTGCGTTTATGTATATAGTTGCCATACAATATTTTTTTGGATGAAATGTAAGAAATCGAATGGTACCCTTACTTTTATCGTTTTTGGAAGTAAAAAAAAAATTAATTTTTGTAACTTTCAGGTCTTGTAATTTTACAATATTTTATTTTAAATCCACATTATTGTGATAAATTGCTCGTTTGCTATCTATTTTACTAGATTTTGTTATAAAATTCAACATGTGTCATCATCCCTATTGCGAGTCGAACTCGCCCACCGAGGGTTCCGTACTTTTTAGTATTTGTTGTTATAGCGGCAACAGAAATACATCATCTGTGAAATTTTCAACTGTCTAGCTATCACGGTTCATGAGATACAGCCTGGTGACAGACAGACGGACAGTGGAGTCTTAGTAATAGGGTCCCGTTTTTACCCTTTGGGTACGGAACCCTAAAAAATGTGCCTAGGAAAATAAGAAAAAAATGATGCTCAAATAGATGGCGCCATACCTTTGGCATACACTTGTGTAGATGGCGACACCGTTTGATATTTAACAATTTTAACACATATCAGTGAAAGAACATGGGTCAAAGTCATATTATGGTGTTCTAAGTTTTAGTCCTGTGTCAAAAGATGGCAGTAAATTTACTGTGACTACAAGCTGCGCGTGATGCGCATATTCTCGAGACGCCACCTTGTTCAGCTGTTATATAACATGACTCACGGGTAGGGCTCCGCAGCAGGCTCGGGCGCTCCGTCCGGCCGCTCTATGCGCACATGTAGGGCGCTGTCGCGGCGCGTGATGCGCATGTTCTCGAGTCGGGCGCTACGGTCGGCGGACCATTGCGCCATTTTGCCAAAACGCTCGGACAGGGTCAACCTGAACAACATAAAATAAGATTTCACTACATAAACTGAAAATCTTAATTAGATTCCAAAAAAACCGGCCAAGTGCGAGTCGGACTCGCGCACGGAGGGTTCCGCACCATCAACAAAAAATAGAGCAAAACAAGCAAAAAAAACGGTCACCCATCCAAGTACTGACCCCGCCCGACGTTGCTTAACTTCGGTCAAAAATCACGTTTGTTGTATGGGAGCCCCACTTAAATCTTTATTTTATTCTGTTTTTAGTATTTGTTGTTATAGCGGCAACAGAAATACATCATCTGTGAAAATTTCAACTGTCTAGCTATCACGGTTCGTGAGATACAGCCTGGTGACGTCTGTCGGTGGACGGACGGACGGATGGACGGATGGACGGACGGACGGACGGACAGCGGAGTCTTAGTAATAGGGTCCCGTTTTTACCCTTTGGGTACGGAACCCTAAAAAGTAAGACAATGTTGCCACACCACTAGCGCGTCTTGTATTTATGTAAAAACAAGTAAATAAAACTACTTTTTTAAATCGTAGGAGTAAAATTACCAATAAATAAATTATCTTAGCGTGTTTATTTATAAAAAGGAATTTACTATTTTACAAACAAATTATTGCAGTGGCAACATTTTTTGGAATCTAATTACGACTCGGAGTATAGTATAAAACAAAGTCTGAAGCGCTGGCGGCCTAGCGGTAAGAGCGTGTGACTTGCGATCCGGAGGTCGCGGGTTCGAACCCCGGCTCATGAACCAATGAGTTTTTCGGAACTTATGTACGAAATATCATTTGATATTTACCAGTCGCTTTTCGGTGAAGGAAAACATCGTGAGGAAACCGGACTAATCCCAATACGGGCCTAGTTTACCCTCTGGGTTGGAAGGTCAGATGGTAGTCGCTTTCGTAAAAACTAGTTCCCACGCCAATTACTGGGATTAGTTGCCAAGCGTACCAAAATGCCGGGACAACGCGAGGAAGATGATGAATGATGATTGATGAGTATAAAACAAAGTCGCTTCCCGCTGTCTGTCCCTATGTATGCTTAGATCTTTAAAACTACGCAACGGTCTTTAAAACTAACGGTTTTTTTAAATAGATAGAGTGATTCAAGAGGAAAGTCTATGTATAATTTGTTAACCCGTGCGAAGCCGGGGCGGGTCGCTAGTTAGTGCATAACGAACAAATCGATATAGAGCAAAAATAATACAGTCAGCAGCAGGAGTTGCTAAGCGGGCGAGATGTTCTAAATTACCTTGACACGTTGTTATTTTCTTAACAATAAAGTCGCGTCAAGATCATTTTGAACACCTCGCCCGCTTAGCAACTTCTGCTGCTGACTGTACAGAAACCGCAACTTTGTTTGAACATATAAAGTTATTAAAAAAATAAGTATAAAGCTGCCTACGATTGCAAGTCAGCACAATGCACTCTTGTTACTTGCACCATTTACTAACCCGGGGTTAACCGGTGAAACCTGGAGTTACCATGGTTACCAGTACAATATGACACTTGGTTAACGGTTTAACCGCTTAACCCCGGGTTAGTGTGATGATGCAAGTGGGCATTAGAAGTCAATTCTTTGACACAAACAAGATAAGAGCGTTGCCAGTCGGTGAGCTACGGGGGTAGAAAGAGAGGATATCTCCCCTCCCCCTCGCACCCTCACGCCGTCCCCCTCGCACTCACCTCTGCGGTTGCTCCGAGCTGGCATCCGATTCGCTGTCACTGTCACTATCGTTGAGCGCAGCGGCGATGGCGGCGGGCGACACGCCGCGTCTCCTCTCTCCCTCGCGCGGGTCGCGGGGCTCGCGCCGTCTCTCTCCCTCCCGCTTGATCTGCGCGGCGGGGATGGGCGCCGCGGCGGGGGGGCGGTTGACGGCCATTTGTGACCGCTGCCATTCTAACACCTGTGAACAAATTTTCTAATTAATTAAGTTCGAATATTAGCGAGAACTTTGATAATTTATCAGTGTTTTAAGCTGTTATTTTATATTTTAGCGCTTTGATTCCTTTTACCGGATCCGGTGAAATTTGCCGGATCCGGTAGCTTGAATATTGTACCGGATCCGGCCCGATTATTGGACCCGGCCGGATTACCGGGTCCGCCGGACCGGATTGCAATCCCTAGCCTGTTTGTTTCCTTGAACGTGGCGAATTAGGCTCGAGGTTGGCTAACGTCCGATCTCTAGCGCGGTCCGATCAAGAATCTCCCAGTCCCAGTGGCGGGTCCTCAAATTCTAGTTGGCAAACTTGCTTGACCAGTCTAGCAACATAACGACAAAACTGCCACCTCGTACCGAACTTCACCCAAGTTAAACAACTTGACGTTCCAAAGCCTTTTACCTGTCGTCTCGGTTCTACAATACGCCAATAGATGGCGGGGGTCTCAACACAACTTAACTATTAATTTACGTAGCAAAACATTGCTAATCGATATTATTCAGGCGTCTGAACCTATAAAGTATGAACTAACGCTGCAATACGTCCTTCGGAGTCACGCTGCGAGGTCTGTGATGGACATAATACAGCCAGGCGTGTCACTCCGCGATTTCGTCTCGTCGCTACAAGCACCCACAAGTAAATGCGGTCCACACCAATTTTGGTGTCTAGCCATAGTAGTTGCCGCGCACCGCTACGGAACGGATGCCTGCTCGCGCTTGCGCCACCTAGCGGTCATATCTGTCGTGATCGTAACAGACGCGTTTTGTTAGAGAGTGAATCTTCTGTACCTAGTACTATTATTTATTCTGTGTCCATTCCAGGGATGTTGCGGATGCCGATTTTTTGACATCCGCGGATGCGGATTTTTAAAGGCTCACATCCGCGGATGCGGATGTCAAGATAGTACCATAAGAAACGTCAAATATTACATTTTAGTAATTTTTATTTAAAAAAACCGGCCAAGTGCGAGTCGGACTCGCGTTCCAAGGGTTCCGTACATTAAGTCCTACTCACGCTTGACTGCTCATTTCTAATAGTTTTTTTTGGCTAATGACTAAATTACCTAGCAGTCTAGCACTTACGCCGATGCTATATAAGACGTTCCTGTACCGACCTGTTCCACATCCGCATCCGCATTAAATCCGCATCGATTTTATGCGGATGCGGATGTTGAAAATAATGCGGAAGTTCCGCGGTTGCGGATGCGGATATTCGCAACATCCCTGGTCCATTCTATGAATGAGCCAGGGTTCGAGTCCCCGGCCACCAGTTGTGGAGCTACATACCTTTTCCTCCCGGGTGCGCTTGCTGGCCTCTCGGGCCTTGAGCAGCTCGCGCGTGGGCTGCACGGCGCGCGCGGCCGACGCGGGCGGCCGCTTGGTCGGCGCGGGCGGCCCGGGCCTGGGGAACAATAATACATATCTAATACCTTTAAACGAGCAATTCTTGTTTATATACAGGGTGTAATCTAAAACGTGATACAAGATAATCAAACCTGAATCTTTTCATGATTTTGAACAACTTTTACTATGGGGTCAACTTTGTAAATTAACAATAAAAAAAATCTTTGCCATACATTTTTGTCTACCTCTCCTTGATGGGACAGCTCAATTTTTTTTTAATATTACAAAATTGACCCCATAGTAAAAGTTGTTCAAAATCATAAAAAGATTCAGGTTTGATTATCTTGTATCACGTTTTAGATTACACCCTGTATATATATATATTTCGGGGATCTCGGAAACGGCTCTAACGATTTCGATGAAATTTGCTATATGGGGGTTTTTGGGGGCGAAAAATAGATGTAGCTAGGTCTTATCTCTGGGAAAACGCGCATTTTCGAGTTTTTTATGTTTTCCGAGCGAAGCTCGGTCACCCAGATATTACAATATTAACTCACACTTATAGACGGGTCTTCTAACGCGACATTTATTCAATTACCTTTATTTACCGACGTTTCGACACAGGTCTCATGGTCATGGACGCGGGTAACCGATGTCCCAGCAAAATGTCAAAACAGAGATTTGTGCAACTACCCGACGAAAAGTGTATGGAAAAGTTTGGGGTAGACATCATTTTTTCAAACCACCCACTACACATGATGGTCGGTAAATAAAGGTAATTGAATAAATTTCACGTTAGACCCGTCTATAAATTAAATGTGAGTTAATATGTGTTCAAAACGCGAAAGTTTTAAATATACATTACTACAGAGTACGGAAAAAAAACAACAGGTTGCACTCAGGCAGTGCCGGCAGAAGTGAAAACTCAATGACTAGTGCAAAATGCACTATGTATAATTGAGGTTAACGCCATCTAGCGTTATTTCGTCGCATTACTTGAAACCCCTAAGCACATCACTGTTAGTCCTCGAGTTATATTAATACCGGTTGGAGCGAAGCTCACTAGATGGCATTTAAATTAATAAAGAAAAATACGATGACATTACATGTAACACGTCTTACGGTCACGTGATCTCACGCGAGTTTAACATTTTTTCCGAAAAAGGGCGGGAAACTTCGGGCGCGGCGGACGCGGTTTTCGTAACTAAAGTTTTGAAATTGTATTTTTAAAGGATTGGAGTCTGTATTTAGTGTATATATTTGTAGATTTAGACTTAGTTTTTAATATTATTTAGTAGTTTGGTGTAAATATAGAGGTAAGTGCTAATTATATGTAGTTTTTTATGGGGGACGGGGATAGCCAGCCCCCTGACCCTGGGGGAACGATTCCCTCAGGGTCGAAAACTTCAATAGATATTTTAATTTCTGCGATGGAATCATCGATGGATACTGATGCGTCAGTATCAAATACCTCGGATGTAACTTTAAAAAGAAAAATTCTTTCACGAATGTGTACAAACTGTAATAAAAGAAAACGCAAATCTGGTTCAACCAAAAATAAAAATACAGATTGTGTTTGCGTTGCTGAAGCAAAATTAAAAGAGAATGATACCATTTATCAACAGCCAATAAAAAAACCGAATCCCATTGTAAACTTGACCTCTGAAAATACAAATGCTCTTAATAACTCTCCATCTACTCATGTGCCTGTTGGTCGTGACCGCTACCAACAGTCTGACATTGCACCTTTTGTTGTACATGTTCAAAAAGAAGCCAGCAGTGATGGCACAACTCTCCATCCCATAACTTTTGGTCGTTTTATGCGACAAAATAACATTCAAGGTGTTGTCAATGGCAGTCTAAAGAGAATAGGCAGAAATAGAGTAAGCATTGCATTTGCTACATTCACTGATGCTAACAATTTTTTAAGTAATGATAGCTTAGGAATAAATAAATACAATGCTTTCATCCCAACATTCAATGTCACACGCATGGGAGTGATTAAAGGTGTTCCACTTGACTTGACTGATGATGAAGTTCAGACTTCTATTAACCTGCCAATTGGCTGTGGGCCAATTATAAAAATAAGAAGAATAAAAAGGAAAATTGTTGTCAATAACAATACTCAATTTGTGAATACTGGTACCGTTATACTTACTTTTGATGGGCAAGTATTACCAACCCGGGTGTACATGTGCTACATGGCTTTGCCAGTAGAACTATATATATATCCTACCGTTCAATGTTTCCTTTGTTGCCGCTATGGGCATGTTAAAAATCAGTGCCGTTCAAATCCAAGGTGTTTCAAGTGTGGACAAGGTCACTCTGGTGATTCTTGTGATGTAGAGGAGGATGACTATCAGTGTTGCTTGTGTAAAGGTTCACATCAAGCCACTAGCAAAAAATGTTTAGAATTTAACAGACAAAGAGCTATTAAAGAAACTATGAGCAAAAGTTGCATCTCTTACATGGAAGCTTCCAAAATTCACCCGCCTGTATCTAGGGTCTCATATGCTGAGGCCTTGCTTGCAACTCCATTGTCATCTTCCTCACAAGCACAGCATGATTCACAGAGTAACCAGGATATAATACCAGTGTTCAATAACCAATCTTATAAAAAAACTGTTTTTCTTAAACCCAGGGCTCCTGTAAAGTTAGGCAAAGGGTATGATAGGAATGCTCATTCTGAAATAGTAAAACAACCAGTTATTCATAGGGAAAAACCTGTTTTTAATAGTAATAACAAAGAAGAAACGCTTAGTATTGATGCCATAGTAAAAGCTCTTATGAATTTAATGTCCCAATCTAACACAGTATCACCGTCCAACGTTGCAGCAGTTATTAATGCTTTATACCAACTCAGAAACAACAATAATGGATCAGAGACCCTTAGTGGTTCAGTGGAACGTTCGCAGTCTAATCAATAGAAAACAAGATTTAATACATGTAATTAATAAACATGATCCCTTTCTAATCTGTCTTCAAGAGACATGGTTAAGAAAGGATTCAGTGTTTAAAATACCAGGATATGTCTGTCTGAGAGAAGACAGACCTGATGGGTATGGTGGAGTGGCCATACTTGTCAAAAACTCATTAACACTCTATTCTATCACTCTACCTGTACATAGTGATGAATTATCTGTTATAGCAGTGGTTGTAAATAGCATTTGTTTCGTGTCATTATATTATAAAACACCTAATAATAATATTTTTAAAGAAATTGAACAACTTTTTAAGTTCTTACCTAAACCGTTTGTATGCTTAGGGGATTTTAATGCTCACCATGAGTTCTGGGGCTCTGCTCAAACTTTATACTATGGCAAAAAATTGTTGGAACTAATTAGCTCACGTAATTTATGCATATTGAACACTGGATCTCCAACTAGGCTCGCTCGAAATCCAAGTGCAATAGATCTGTCCATTTGTACTCCAGATCTTGCTTCATCTCTATATTGGTCAACTGCAGTTTCCACGTATGGTAGCGACCATCATCCTATTCTCATTACCTTTCCTTTTTTTAAGAAACCTCAAAAGCATGTCAGACAGCCCCGTATAAAACACAGGCTGATTGATGATAAATGGCATCAGTATAGAGAGGCTGTAGAACAAAAAATTAATAATTTGCCAGAAATAAGCCATTTGAATATATTAGACAGTTCACAAGCATTTGCAACAGCTTTGGTTGAGGCTGCTAATGAAACCTTTCCTTTGAAAAGTAGTGGTCCAGAATTCATTCCATCCCCACCTTGGTGGGATTCAGATTGCACTCTTGCAGTTAAACAAAGAAAGGAGGCAGAGAAAAGGTATTGTCAAGAAATGACTGATAATAACTTTGATAACTACTTAGAAGTTGCTAAATCCACTAAAGAATTACTTAGAACAAAAAAGTTTGAAGGGTGGCATAGGTTTTGTAAATCGTTAAGTCCTAATGTTGCACCATCTATAGTTTGGCAAAACATTAGAAGGTTTAGATCGGCATTTAAAGACACACAGAGTAAAATATCCCCACTTTTAGCAGAACAAGTCATGGATCGTTTGGGTCCACCTTATGTCCCAGAGCATCCTATGATTCTAAGGCCACTCATGTTATCTAATAATAAGGTTGAAGATGTTTTAAATTCTCCTTTTTCACTTTTTGAATTGAAAGGTGTACTTTCGTCAACTAAAGATTCTGCACCCGGTGAAGACGGGATTCCTTACTCTTTCTTGTCAAAACTTGACGATAACAGTCTTTGTTACTTCCTTAATTTGATTAACAATGTTATGATAACAGGCTGTGTTCCTAAAGAGTGGAAGACTCAAACATTGATTTTAATTCAGAAGCCGAATAAGCCCAATTCAGATCCCACATCGTATAGACCAATAGCTTTATCAACTGTATTAGCTAAAGTTGCTGAACACTTAGTAAAAATTCGATTGGAATGGTTTATAGAACATAATAAACTTTTATCTTGTAATCAATTTGGTTTTAGGAAAGGTAAATGTACTCTTGACAGTTTAAGCATTTTTACCACAGATATCAGAATAAGTTTCTCTAGAAATGACTTTTTAGTTGCTGCCTTTCTAGACATAAATGCTGCGTACGACAACGTCAACATTTCAATCTTAAAAAATAAATTAATTCAACTAGATGTTCCTAACTTTTTGATTAATTTTATAATAAATATGTTGCATGAAAGGTATATAAAGTATCCATTAGACCAGTCTGGAAAAGAAGTAATTAAAAGAACAGTTTGGAAGGGCCTGCCACAAGGATCTGTTTTGAGTCCTTTATTATACAACATTTATACTTATGATTTGGAACTTTCTGTTGAAGGGCAAGTAAATGTTCTTCAATATGCCGATGATTTGCTCCTATATGTTTCTGGGCGATCTTTAGAAAACATTAGTAATGTATTATCATCATCTTTGGGTGCCTTAAATAATTGGTTAAATAATAATGGTTTAGATCTTTCGCCCTCTAAAAGTTCTGTTGTAGTTTTTTCTCGAAAGCAAAATATTCCTCCTATTAACATAAATTATAATGGTACTCCATTGGTAATTAAAGATAATGTAAAATTTTTGGGAGTTATATTGGACCGTAAACTTACTGGACTTCCTCATTTTGAAAATGTTGCATTAAGATGCGAACGGAATCTGAACATTTTAAGATGCCTGACAGGAGTCTGGTGGGGGGCTCACCCTTTTACTATGAGATTGTTATATAACGCTTTGATTAGAAGTGTTTTAGATTATGGCACTTTCCTTCTACACCCTGGAAATGTTAAAGCGATCAAAAAAATTGATTCTATTCAGACTAAAGCTTTAAGGTTGGTTACAGGTGCAATGAAATCGAGTCCAATAAGTTGCTTACAAGTAGAATGCTGTGATCCACCCCTTGCGTTTAGAAGACAGTTTCTCTGTGATAAATTCTTTTTTCGTACTCTGCAACTGGATTCTCATCCACTGATTTCAAAAGTAAAGCAATTAGCAGAACTGGTAGGATCCGGTAATTATTGGGCCCATAAGGATTCTCCTTGTCTTGTTAAGAGCTATAAAAAATATCAAAGTTTAGAAGCACCCACTTACAGAAGCGCGACTCTCCCTTTATATCAACATGACTACAACAGTCTAATTACAAATCCAGATATTAGATTGAACATAAGGTTATCTAAAAACGATATTAATCCAAAAATGGAATTTATGAACCTTCTTAATAATGAATGGGCTAATTGGCACTGTTTGTACACAGATGCCTCCAAACATGGCGATAGGAGTTGCGTTGGTGTTGGAATTTTCCATTCACAATACAAAGGATTACAACTTATCAAATTGCCACCTGAAACTTCCGTCTACACTGGTGAATGTTATGGTTTACTTAAGGCTATAGAATATATACTTATGCTGAAGATACCTAAAACCATAATTTTTTCAGACTCTCGCAGTGCTTTAGAAGCCATAATGAGGTTCCCATTTAAGTCTCATAAACAGTCTCCAGTTGTTTTTAATATTAGGAATCTTTTATATAAATGTTCACAGAAAAGTTGTGCTGTCGTGCTGGCTTGGGTACCAAGCCATGTGGGTATTCCTGGCAATGAAAGAGCTGACCAATTGGCAAATGAGGCTATTCACCTGGGAGATATTGTACCATACCATAATTATTGTCATGACTTAATAAATTTGTCAAAAGTTTATTTGTATGAGGATTGGAATGGGATTTGGAATAAGGAAACCTCAAAAGGTGAACATTATAGGCATATTCAGCCGTCAATTCCAAGGAAACCCTGGTTTAGCAAAATATTTTTTTCGAAAACTGTAACTTCTATTTTGTGTAGAATGCGCCTGGGACATGTTTGTTCCCCGGCGCATTTACACACAATAAACAAAAAACCGGATCCTGATTGTCCTTGTGGTGAATATGGGGACATGAACCATATTTTCTTTGCATGCTCTCTTTATGATCGGTCTGATTTCCTTTCCAGCCTTGAATCATTACGCATACCATTTCCTACATCCATAATTTGCTTGTTATTTAGTAACTCGTATGATATTTATAAAATTATATCAGTATTTTTAGAAAAGAATGATATAAAAATATAGTATACATATAATATAATTATATATATTACAGTAAATCCAATCCTTTCCTTTCCAAATTTTCGTCTTATCCGTATTTCCTAATTCCTTGTTTCCCTAACTTTTAATACCTTCACAACTTGACATTGGCTAACCTAACAAAAGCCAAAACAGAGAGAAAAAAAAAAAAAAAACATTTTTTCCCCACCTCAAAAAGTGCACGGCGCCGCTAAAGAAGTTTTTACTTCAAAAACAGTACAGAGGCAAGGAAGTAAGGGGTTGCCGGCCGAACGTGGTGAGGCCGAACAGTTATGAAGCCAACAAGCCCTTGTTAAATAAATAGTACTCACGGTGGCTTGGCACCTTTAGGTCCGGGCGGCGGCCCGGTCGGTTTCTTGTTCTTCGCCGAGCACACCGAGCACGACTCGTCCGAACAGCTACTTCCTGACGACCCGGAGCCAGACGACTGTTACATGAAAAATATAATGAATGAATGAATGAAATGAATGAAATCGTTTATTTCAGGCAACTAGTGGCCCATACATAAATACCTTAAAACTAGCATACATATTATAAAAATATAACTAAACACCAAAAAACACATTATGATTGCGATGCATTACGCAACCCCGCAGTGTCAGGGAACCGGCCGCGGAACCGCCGAAACTTGACACCCTTCGGCCAAAACTCCTTGGTGAAGGTCGCTAGATGTTCAGTCGGAACGGTCACCACAAACGAATTAAAATTCGCATTGTGTCGAGATTCCAAATTCCAACTTCGCGACCCTCAGGATGAATCCGGTTTTTGCTTTCACATACTTTACGATATCATCGACCTTCGTAAGGTAGTGTAGACGGGACACATACAGCAGCGTCGAGGGTGTTGCAGGACGCAGCAAATGATTGGGTCCGGTCGGTGCGGTACCGCACTGGTTCCTTCTCTTCTCCACCTTTTTAAAACCATCTTCGTGTTAACTCACATTACCGACGTTTCGACACAGGTTTCACTGGTCATGGTCGCGGCCAACTAAAGTCTCAGCAAAATGTCAAAACAGAGATTTGTGCAACTACCCGACGAAAAGTGTATGAAAAAGTTTGGGGTAGACATCACATTTTCAAACCACCCACTACACATAATGTTAATTATTGTCAATAGTCCGACACGAAACGAAACGTCGAAACGTCGGTATATAAAGGTAATTGAATAAATTTCGCGTTAGACCCGTCTATAAATGTGAGTTAATATGTGTTCAAAACGCGAAGGTTTTAAATATTACATCTTCGTGTTGTTTAGCGCGTTTCATTTGTGAGTATCTGTGCCCCATTAGCCGGGTACACACAGAACGAGCCGCCTCGCGAGAAAATTCTCCACATACGGAGCTGCTTCGTGCGGAGATTGTCTTGTACATTGGGTACTTGGGAGATTCGCATGAAATCGTTTTTAATTCCAAGCACCGCTGAAGCGTGAACTCGGCTTTCACAATACATAATACGCAAAAAGTTACGAGTTTGGCATGTTACACTAAGGCCCGAGTGGACGCTCTTGTTGGGCGTGCAGCGGGGCGGGGCGTGCGGCGTGCATGTTAAACAAATGCAAGCGTATAGGAGCGGCCTTAGTGCACGCTGCTCATATCATCCAGAAACTCACAGGAACGTCATGGGGCGCCAGCGCTGCCTGCCTAAAGACCACAGCTATGGCCCTCGTCTATTCGACGGCAGAATACTGTGCACCTATATGGATGAACAGTGCACACGTGGCCACAGTTGACGTCGAGCTCAACCATACGATGAGGATGATCTCGGGCTGCATCATGCCAACGCCTACTTACTGGTTACCGGCTTTAAGCAGCATTACACCACCAGGAATTCGCAGACAAAAATGCCTATGAAGGGAGATCACCAAAATGTCTGGAAACTTATTGCTGCCTATCCATCAAGACCTGGACAACCTCAAAAATAGCCGACTCAAGTCCCGAAATCCACCAGCCAAAACTTTCCATACACGTAACCTGGCATGGAATGATAGTCAAGCGTGGGAAAAAGAATGGGAATCCCAGCAGCATAATTTAGACAACTCCATCTTTGAGTTTACCACACGGGAACGGCCCAAAGGATTTAACGAAAGCCGACAAATATGGTGTGCACTGAACCGTCTAAGGACTGGTATCGGCAACTGTGCTTACCTCTGGCACAAGTGGGGGTGGAGCGAGTCGGCGGCGTGCGAGTGTGGAGACCCAGAACAGACCATACATCATATGGTATTTCAGTGCCTTGTTACCAGATATAATGGTCCAATTGAGGATTTTAAAAACCTGACAACAAACGCGAGTTTGTACCTGCGGAATTGTACATTTTGATGTTAAGTGTTGTTTTAATAAGTGTGTGAACCTATTGCCATACGATAAATAAATATCACTTGTGAGCTCGACGCCACGCTGCACGCCCCGCCGAACGCTCCGCTTCAAGCGTCCACTCAGGCCTTACACTTAAGGTGCGATACCTAAAAGCGGTTTCAATAAAAATGGAAGCACACCTTTCTAGGATCCGGCGGCGACGGCGGGCGGGCGGCCGGCGGCGGCGCGGGTCGCGGTCGCGCGCGTCGCACGTCCACCGCGTCGCGTCTGTCGCGTGTGTCGCGCGTGTCGCGCGTGTCGCGTGTGTCGCGCGTGTCGCGTGTGTCGCGCGTGTCGCGGGTGTCGCGTGTGTCGCGAGCGTCGCGCGGGCGAGGAGGGGGCGAGCGCGGGCGCGGCGAGCGGCGGCGACCGCCCAGCGGGAGCGGGCTGCGTCTGAAAGTGAGATACGTAGAAAATGTTTACTCCGACGAAATAAGGTAAGCAAGACCATATTGGACATAAAAAAAACCGGCCAAGTGCGAGTCGGACTCGCGCACGGAGGGTTCCGCACCATCAACAAAAAATAGAGCAAAACAAGCACAAAAACGGTCACCCATCCAAGTACTGACCCCGCCCGACGTTGCTTAACTTCGGTCAAAAATCACGTTTGTTGTATGGGAGCCCCACTTAAATCTTTATTTTATTCTGTTTTTAGTATTTGTTGTTATAGCGGCAACAGAAATACATCATCTGTGAAAATTTCAACTGTCTAGCTATCACGGTTCGTGAGATACAGCCTGGTGACAGACGGACGGACGGACAGCGGAGTCTTAGTAATAGGGTCCCGTTTTTACCCTTTGGGTACGGAACCCTAAAAAAGAGTACAACAGGCGGACTTAATGCCACTATAGGCATTCTCTACCAGTCAACCATAGGGCAAAATAGAAAAGCATCAAGGTGGGTGCAGTAAAAAAAAATTTAACAAAGCACATTTGTGATTTTAGCTCCAGAAATAATTGACCGAAGCGTAACGAAGGTCTACGTTTTGACTCGGGCATTTTGCTTTTGTATGTCCGGATGTTCTCCTCTACAGGTCGCAATTCTTAACCGATTTTCGTGAAATTTTGTGACCGAATTCTATGACTAAATAAATTTTTTTTGTCGATCCGGTTTTTGGATTTTTTTCAAAATGGCGGAGTCGTGATAGCTCCCGCCTAAACAAATAGTCGTATCGGTATCATAAGAGTTTTTTTCTTTTTGAGATATGGTTATAGATTAAATGGCCAAAAATTCAGAAAATTTGTATCGCTGGTTTTGGCGGTATTTAGATATTTAGTTTTTACTTGAGAATGAGTAGCTAAATTTCGTCAGCTTTAGTAAGAACTATAATGGCGTATTTTGCAAACGTTCGCTTTTTTGTTTGCATCGGCAGGTCCCTGGTTCCATCCCCAGTAATTGTATACTGCTACATAACTTTTTGTATTTTTTTATACTTAAATTTCGTATAGTTGTTTTTTATTTTATTTTTTTATTTTGAAAAAATGAAAAATTTCGCATTTTTTATTTATCAAGCGCGTGTTAAGCGTATTCGTTTCATTGTTTGTAGCTTTATGTAGTTTTTAATTTTTTGTTTATATTACATGTACTATACCTATATTTTAATAAATATTTTTGCCATACATTTATTCAGTTTTAAGTTCCGCTCGCGAGGTCTACAGCTCACAGAGCCACTAGTGAAATAGTTGTCAAACCTGGGCGACCGGCGGGGGCTGCGGCGCGGCGAGCGCGCGTGGTCGGCGCGGCGCGGAGGCGGCGAGCGCCGCAGCGGGCTGCGCGAGCGCTGCGCCACTAGCGGGGACCTGCGCATCGTCACACACGTCAAACATCACCGCAGAATAAATAATACAGTGGAAACTGGGTTAGTGGAAAACCTCTTTAAGTGGACCCAAGTTCTCGGTTCCAGTCCCTTGGCAACGAATTACCTCTATAAGTGGAATTTTGGGACCTCCATAAGCGGAATCCATTTTTTCGAAAACTGGAAGCAACCGTCTCCGAAACCTCTATGAGTGGAATAGCTCGGCGTTATAAAATTTGTATTTTTAATAAACCGTCACAAGGAGGGTAGTTTGTTTCGTTAACATTATAAATGGTTCGTGTTTTAACTACGTATTTTGTATGAGATCACACATCGTTCAGTTTGGTTCTTTTAGCCGTGTGGTAAAATGTGACTCAGGTCAACAAACCAAAAAGACTGATTTATATGTACTAACTAACTACAGAAGATTCACTCTCTAACAAAACGCGTCTGTTACGATCGGCACAGATATGGCCGCTAGGTGGCGACAGCGCCACGCGCGGCTTATGGCTTTCCCCAAAATTGGGGCCGAACCGATGTACTTTTAGCTACCTGTAGCGAAGCGACGAAATCGCGGAGTGAGCCACGCCTGACATCACTAAACTGCATAATAGGGTATGACTACTAGTCAAATCGGTTTCTTTTTTCGAACCGTCGAAACGATTTTGCTATTATGGAATCTATAGGAAACACTAGCATGTGACGTCACAATCAAATAACCTACTCTTTATAGTTTTGTACGGGTTTTAAAATTGAAATTTTGTCTAAAAATAACTGCTGTCTACGTTTATTAATCTTCTGGTGCTTTATTTCATGCATGGTGTAAAATAATTTATTTTAAATACAATTGAACACCCTATTTTATCATGAGAAAAAATAATTCGTGTTAGTGCGATGAAACTATAGAAAAAAACCTTAAGAATATAACAAAATCTATATATCGCCGCTATACTTACTCAACCTCGTATCTGCAACACTCATTTGATGACAAAAACACCCGTATTCCGAATGAATGAAAAGCGACATTTCCATCAAACGATTGTTGCAGATATGAGATTGAGTAAGTATAGCGACGATATGTAATTATATCTTATAAAGTTGGTCTAACCAATTTGTCAGTCAGTAATAGGGTTTGCTCCCGGTACTGGTTTTCTATACAAATAAAGTACCGGAACCGGGAAATTTCCGGTTCTCGCCATACAAACTCAGTACCGGGAGCATTCCCTAGTCAGTAAGAACCAGGAAACTATACGCATCCTTTCCTTTGGGTGCTAGTACTAGTGTAAAGCTTCGGTTTCCTCCGATAGCGGTGCCGTCATATAGCGGCCGTCTCCATACTAAATAATACGGCTAAATATGGGTGTCGTAGTATTTGTATGGAGACGGCCGCTATATGACGGCACCGCTATCGGAGGAAACCAAAGCATAAGACAAAGATACTATGATTCTCTCTGTATATATTTGAAATGAGACAGTCCTTTGACAAACTATATATATTAGGATCTGTACATCGAAAAATTCTAAATCCGGCAATCATTTTATGACTTTAGACGATTTATTTTTAAATACG
Organism: Cydia amplana; assembly: GCF_948474715.1. Lineage (NCBI taxonomy): Eukaryota > Metazoa > Arthropoda > Insecta > Lepidoptera > Tortricidae > Cydia > Cydia amplana. Next base: position 2,502,375 of record NC_086093.1, on the reverse strand, counting down.
ACATACGAACGACACACACACGCTCTTTCTTACATTTTTCCTTTTTACATAGAATAGTCATAACCATCAAATATCAGAATATACTTCTACATAAAACCTAAATACGTCCATCACACGGCGACCCTGCCATCCCAAATAAACTAATTTTAACCCTTTCGACGCCGTGTCAATCACAAAAGCTGTCACGCTGACGCCACGTCACCGAAGTGTCAAAACAACACACAAACACAAACAAACAAAACTGAAATTGAACTTTATGCATATGCTCTGTGGCCTGTGACCGATTAATCGGTCTTTGGCGTTGAACCTACGGTGCGGATATATCGGTCATTGGCGTCCAAAAGGTTAATTTACCAGATCTCTGATTCCTTTATACCCTAAAGTATATAAAATATATTATATTTTTCTACAATTTCTTGTCAGACTGCCATTCGTGGACCTTATTAGCAGCATAGATGGTAGGACCCTAATAGATGTGCTATACGCGTGCGTCCGTGAGGGACAAAACATAGGCAATGCGACACTATGATTGGTCGAATAGGCTGTATATAATTAACTGTATATAATTAATATTATACAAAACAAATTTGTTTACTTTATTGATTGTCAATTAAGTAGTCTTAGTTATAAATTATTATTTATTATGCTTAGCCAAATGCAATTATGCTATAATAATGACATTAAATATTATTTTTTAGCTTTAAGTAACAAATATTGTACACCATTAAGATGGTAGGCTATGGTTTTAGTACTTATAAAATGTAACACCTTTTTTGTATACCTATAGTCACAATAAATATATTATGATTATGATTATGATTATGAATTATTTGTTGGCCACCATAATCCTAATTTACGGCGGGGAATAAAAAAAAGTGAGACTGTGAAAAGGACAAACAATAGCGCTTCGCTGTTACTCCTACTGAAAGATACATAAGGCTATCCCGTTCGGTCTTTTCCCCTCACCCCTCATTATTAGCAGTGGGTACCTGGAGCGTCTGGCGGGGGAACGGGAGCGGCGCGGGGAGGGGGACCTCGAGCCGTCCAAGTACATCTGCTTGTAGCCCGTGTGGCGCCATCTGCAGAACAGTACGCGCAACTTAGCCGTCAGTCTAGGCACAGTATAATAAAGAGTACTAGCGTACAGTATGGACACTCCCTGCCTCCCGTTGAAAGTGCCGCCCACCCGCTCTCGGTTACCTCACAGTTACTACAATGTCTTATCTCACTCACACAAGCATGGTACGCGTTCACCTACACGAGCTTAGGCTGTGGGCGTAGGAACGCGTTTGTTTCATACATTTGATCGCCAGTGTCCGAGGTGTGGTCACAGACTACATATATACAGACGCTGCTATCCCATACATTCAAATGTGACCGCCTAAAAGCGCACCATTACCAGATGGCGTCACTGAAAAAGCACTGTTGCCTATCATGGATACAAGATGGCGCTGTGTCACATCCAAATCATAGAATTCCTAACGACATCTATACGTCTTCATTGAAAGTTAGTTGACATATGTCGTTGCCAACGATTAGAAGTAATCAACAGATGTCGCTTTATAGCGTATTGAATAAATCATGAATCTAGTTTAAAACTGGATCAAGCATGAGGGGTGGAAGGAAATGACCGAACAGGATAGTCTTATGTATCTTTCAGTATGAGTAAAGAGAGTTCGGGCACTTAAGGAGTACAGGGAGGGAAGGGAGAGGCAGGGTACAGAGAAATAGCGTAGCCAAACGGTATAACCATAAAGTAATTTCGGAAAACGATACTGTGGTGATGATAATATTTATATATTATAAGAATGCTACATAAGTCTTGCCGAAACTATTTAAACCGGCTGAAAATAAATACCTGTCATAATAATTTTGCGCATGCTACCATTGGTGCATGGCAAAAGGATTAGACATTACTACTGGCGTAAGTCCGTCTATATGCCACCATGCCACTGGTACTTGAGCGTTTCTTTATATTTTTTTAATCCAATTGCTCAAAAAGTTTAGTTTTTGTAGCTGCAAATCGTGCGTAAAGTTTGATTTTTTTACACTAGTGCTAAAAAGTAATCTGATTGATACATTTTAAATAAATGAGTATTATGCGAGACCCGCTTATAAATGACCCACCTGAACAACGCGCGATTGGGCATAAAGGAGTATTATTCGAGACCCAATAGTATTACTTGAACAACGCGCGACAGAATGAAGCTGACGTTCGTACAATACACTTTATACACTTAATATAAATGTAATTAATTAGATATATATCAATATAATGAAATAACAAAAGATTCATGTTTTTTTACATATAGCTGGTCAACCAAATCTTGTCAGTAAAATAAAGGCGCGAAATTCAAATTTTCTATGGGACGATATCCTTTCGCGCCTACATTTTTCAAATTTGCCGCCTTTTTCTACTGTCAAGATCTGGTTGACCATTTTTATGTTCTGAAAATTAATTTTATTAATTTTAATAATACAATTTCTCTTCAATTGGCATAATGCTGACAACAGTGACAACAGAATCCACATTGAAAAAAATGGCAATTAAAAGTAAAACTTTTTTTATTCCCTTCCCGCCTTTTTTATTCAACATTTAAAGTGATTTATGTTTGTAAGTAATTGCCAAGAAAGCATAAGTTATTAAATAAAAATGAGTGATTCAGACGATTTTGGAGTTAATTTAACGCCACCAGATATCAAAGCAAAGGCATCCGTTGTAAGTGACAGGGCTATAACCGCGAAAATCGAATTTTGCAAATTGCGGGCATTTTTCTCTGTCACTCTAATTACGCCTGCATTGGAGTAATAGAGAAAGATCCCCGCAATTTGCGAATTTCGGTTTTGGCGGTAGCCCCTCAGTATATTTCCGGAAAAATCGAAAGCTCGGTACTCGTGCAAAATGACATACTTCTCGCACTTATATCGAAAACTACTATTTTTTGCCATTTTTTATATTGTGATCTTTTTTGCCACTTTTGTGTTATTTGTACTCAAATTCACGAGCTCTTTCGATCCTAATGAGATAAAATACCTCAATTCATGCTCAATTCACTCTTATCGTGCCTTCTAAAAATTTACGATACAAGTTGCATTGCAATAACTATAAAAAAAAGTAACTGATTTGACTAGTACGAAAATACCCTATTGTAACAATACGATGCGACGTTGTCGAGTTAAACTGGACTCGCTTCGCAGTAACTCATAGCAGTTTGGCAACGTCGCGTCGTGCTTTTATTTTTAAGCAACAGATTTGTACATGATTTGTACGATCTTAGTACCTATACATACACAGATATGTTTTCATAACGTTCCTTTTCAACTTCTCCCATGGCAAAACCCGTACCTATCAAACCTGAAATTATTATACAAAAGCATTTAATGTTTGTTTTAATAAACTTTTTCTGTTATAATTAGAATAAATCTATCTAATTTTGCGTATATTGACCAGGCAGGTGTTTGTATCACTAATTATGTGACCTATAAGTATAGACAGACAACAGCGTGCACAGAAACGTCAAAAACGGCATCAAGTAATGATTATTGCTATTTTAAAATTAGTCCCCTACTTCAGGGTAATGTTATACGCCTGTTCCTTAAAAAAGCTGAGGGCCTACCGCGAACCACGTTCGACGTGTTGCCTCCCTGTCACACTTACGTACGAATTTACAAGTGCGACAGAGAGGCAACACGTCGAACGTGGTTCGCGGTAGGCCCTCAGAAATGGACACTGAGGCATAATTATCATTATTTTGGAATTTAAGTACTATATAATATTATTTGTAGTCTTTTGGAATATCATATTTTATTTGAACTAATAATATTGTATAATAATAAATCATAAAAGCTCTATTTAGGGACAAGAAAGAACTTTCAACGGCAACACTAAAAATAAACTGTCAAATAGTCAAGTCGCCACAAAGCGGCACCGCTTTGCTTTGTTTCTGTTTATACAAACTTATTAATTTCATATTATAGCTTCATTTGAACTATAGTACAAGTACGTGAATAGAATACCTAGACGTGTCTTGCTTGGTGCAGTTGCGTAGGTATGCTAAAAGGAAAGTTGGAAGACCGATGTGGCGCTTTAAAGACTGTGCTAAGCGTGACATGTGCCCAAAATGTGGGAGGTCGTGCCGCTCACGCATCGGCCTCCACAATCACCAAACCCGTTGTCTAAACAGCAATGCATAAATCGTCTGCAATAGACGAAAAGACCTGTGATGATGACGTGAATTGCCGATGTAGTAACGGAACACTACTAATGGTAAAACCTACATATTAATCTGACAGTGTCTACTGTTTGCCAATAAATGATAAAATTGATAAAAAATTAACACTTCAGGTAAGTTTGTTTTGAATACAAAGGTTAATTAAATAATTTATCACCACACCAACTGGTAAAGGCCCCCTTGATTGTTCAAATACTAATGAGAAAATTGCATTTATCCCACATGTGGGGCAAAGTAATCAGATCTAAATTTTGAGTTTCCTTATGTTAGCTGGTAGAATTTACTTTTAAATGATGATTTTGAATTATAAATTCTTTATAATGTTCATGTGGATTTGATTTTTTTGGTATTTTATAGTTGGTATTTTCCCTGCATTGGCATGGTGATAAATTCTGTGTTTCATTAGGTGGCAATGTTTGTTTAACCCTCGTGCCTTGAATTCTCACAACGCTCAAGATTCCACTTCTCGAACCACTCGCTACGCTCATAGTTCAAATCTTCTGCTTGCCCTGGAATCAACATTAGCATGAGCGGTTAAACAACTGCTTTGCCCCCTTGCCCACTAATAACTATTGTCAAGTTTTATTTTAACCCCCCATGCTAATATTGATACCCGAGCAAGCAAAAGATTCCAAAGTATTTAGAGTTAGAGCAAGAAAGAAGAAAGGTACGTCATAATTTCAAAGATGTTTGACATTTAAAATAACACATGTACTGCGCAGGCGATCAATATCGCTGCATACTTTTCTTGGTCTAAATCTATACAATGGTTAGTGTTTGCAAACAGACTCCAATGTGAAGGCAATGTGTATTAAACTTTATTGTGATATTATTACATTTTATATATAAAAAATATGTTTCTGATTTCAGGACCCAGCCTCTAGCCACTAGAAGTTACAATGTATGCAACAAGAGAGTGAAGATGAAATAGTCAATGCATCTCTGTACAGTCGCCATCAGATATATCGGAACGGCCAAGGTGTTCACAATATCTGAACACGCACTCTAACGCCCTGACAATAGAGGCGTGTTCAGATATTTGTGAGCGCCTTGGCCGCTCCGATATATCTGATGGCGACTGTACCACAAGTAAAATATTTTGAGTGGAAGATGGTTGAGATTGATTCCTGTTTCAACGGACAGACACATGCTATGAAGATTCTCTTAAAAATAATAAAATACAATTAATAAATTCAATGTTTAACATGATAGTGACTTTATTTTGTCTACCCACTAACAACCAATTTGTTCAATGCTGGCGGGCAATGGCGGTAAACTTAAATATTTGATGTGGTATGAAGCTAAATGTTTTGAACATAATGGCAAGCCACTAAAAAGTTTTAATCCTAGATTAGCCATTAAACTGTGGCTACCAGTCTGATTTGTTAATTGTTATATAAGTACAGTCAGCGTCATATAGTAGGTAGCATCCAAAGTATTCAAATAGTTCGGTACACCATATTATTTGTATGGCGTACTGAACTATTTGAATACTTTGGATGCGACCTACTATACGACGCTGACTGTACTTAATTTAAATATATATAAATTGTATATTATTTCTACGGCCTCCTAGCTAGTCAGTAGTGACAGTGACCCTGCTCTGCTATGTGCTATGAAGTAGGAGGTCCTGGGTTCAAATCCTCATAGGACATTTATTTGTTTTTTAAATTAAATTAAAATTAAATTAAATTAAATTTATTTAAGACCAACAAAGGATCAATTTCGTTAGTGACACATTTAATCTTACAACTAATGTTAGTAGGTACACACACACAAACTTATTAACTAACTACATTAATCATTATATTTACATATTTATTTATTTATTTATGCACATATGGAGTGCACCACAGTGGTTCAGGTAGGCCCCATCAAACCTGCCTGCATACATGGCTAGGATGCTGTTGGTGCTGTTCCTCACCCTGCATAACAATGAAGTGGCTCTTTTGCGCATAATGGCAGCAAAACTATCTACGCGCGCCTCCGCAAACATTGTTGACGCGCTGCAGTAGCGAGGAAGCCCCATCAGCACCCTAAATGCATTATTGTACTGTACACGCAGGGCACTGTACTGCCTTTGCGTGTAGTTCACCCACAGGCTGCTTTAATTGTGTGTGTATATATTAATGGTCTATATCTATTCCCATCTGTCCACACCTCTTGTATGGCGGCGGGGACAAATGGGCCACCACCATGGGACACCATATTAATACACTTTTAGGGGGATCCGAACCTAGGACTTCCAGCTTTGATATGATCATAAAATATAAGATATGTATGTAAGGTCAGGTGGGGTAACTGGGTCTACGGGATAAGTGAACCTATACGTCAGAAATCAAAAACTAAACATTGTAGCGTGATGTTACCCAGTCGGTAAGATAGTACTTATAGGCTGGATACATTTTTTCTGAAAAATATGAGGGTAGATCACATATGTGAGAAAGGAGGGTATGCCAAAAAAATCAGTCAGCTGCCCGTCTAACATCGAGTTGTCGAACAAATATTCCTGCTGCTGTAAATATAATAAATAAAAGTGCTTAGGAGCTGATTTTAAAGGTAAGTGCAAGGTTATAGTTAGTGTTCCGTTTCCTTGGCGTTATTTTATTGAAATACCGTTGATTTGTAGTTTTATTGATAGTGGAAAAAATATAACCTATGATATATCAAGTAGGGGAAGTGGGTCTAGTAATACCGGGTCAAGAGAAACATATGTCCCACTTTCCCTGTATCAGATGTAACAAACATTTTCATTGCCTGTAAAAAATTATAATAAATTTTAAATCTGTTATAATCAAATCGTAATAATTTAGAAATTATAATGGTAGCAACATTAATTTAAAGAGATTCAATATTTTTGAGCTTATGGATATTTTTAGATGTGCCATGAAGTCCCAGGATATTTTTAGCAGATGTTTTAGGAAAACGTCTCTTTGTATAATATTAATTATCGTTTTATTTTTATAATTAGGTTTAAAATATACAGTGTGTCACCAGCACCCGGGTTTATAACCGGACAAATAATTTTCAAAATGTCTTTTGATACATATAACATTCAATAATGTACCGTTATTTTGATATTAGTATTTGATATCGACATAAAACCTATAAAGTATTTAAAATAAAACTTATTTCCCATTAAGTATGCAAGTATGAATTCAGAATGTTTAAAAAAAATTACATGTTGCATACCAATTACTCTCCGTAAGATGACGATTAAAGTAACTACGTAAGTACTTACTATAATAACCTAATGATAAAAACGTAATACAGGTGTATTTTCACAAAAATAATTGCGTTAATTATTTATCTTTACCCTGATTTGCAAAATAAATCGTTATTTCTCGTAATATATTTCTAAATAAGGACTTCAACTATTTATTTATAAAAAACACTACCAACGGTTGTCAACGACTGATTGTGACCTATATGTTTCACTTGCCCCATTTTGGTAATGTCAACTCTGGTAGGGAAACTAGATCCTATATCAATGCAGTAAGTAATATTTTGGACTAAGATAATTATCCTTAAAATGTTGTTCCACGAGATATTCTGCTATCGCTAAAGATTGGCAAGTAATAAAAACAGTTTCTCTTACCCCAAAACAAGGGAAAGAGAAACTAATTGGGTCTATGTGGTTTACTTGGTAATTTCAGCTTTATACAGTGCATGTGGAAATTTAGATGAAAGGGTACGTTAAGCTTAATATTATACCATTATGAAACACTTAATTAAAAAACGAAAATATGCTTTAGAACTGAGTAAAATCGTTTTATAAGTAACAACAAGTAAAGTATGTTTCACTTACCCCACCTGACCTTATTTACATTTACACATTGTATTATTGCTCTCATACATATAGGGATATTTTTTTAAATGTCGGATGTCTCTTCTCTTTTGAGCATGAATAGAAGCAGGGGATAACTGACAGAACGGGATAGTCTTATGTATCTTTCAGTAGGAGTAGCAGCGAAAGCGCTATTATTGTTTGTCCTTGTCACAGTCTCACATCTTGTTTTATTCCCCACCGTAAATTGACCACCGTGATTGGTCGAATTCATTTGTTGCCCACCATAACAAATAAATTCGACCAATCATAGCGGCGCAATGCGACGCTATGATTGGTCGAATTTACATGTTTTGTCCCTCACGGAGGCACGCGTACACCACTTCTATAGGATGCTACCTTCTATGCTTTTGAGCAAGTTTTTGTCACCTGCCCTGCTATTCAAACTACTCAAGAATTTACAATGTTTTGTTACCAAGTAGGTCGATTAGTGTAAGACTGTCCTAAAATATATGTATAGCTATATGAGGACAATTTTGTAATGCGTAAGGTTAAGTAAATTAATATACAAACAGCAACACTCCTAACTGTACATCGGTACAGTTAACACTTAACAGTGTGGCTGATGATACCATGTAGGTTTAATATATTTTAATTATTATCACGTTTCTAAGAAAAATAGTACATTATTGTCGAGGTTCGGAAGTAGCTACTTGCAAGCTGAGGATTCGTTTTAAACGGACGACCTTGGGAGTCCGTTTAATTGAATCCGAAGCCAGCAAGTAGCCTTCCAGCCGAGTCATATATTAGTGCTTTTCTCAAAAATGGTGCAAGAGATATTTTACAGAAGCAACGTTCTAATTTTCACAGAGAAAAGTAAAACCATTAAAAAGATTTGCTTGCCGCCTTTAAAAAAAATAGAAGTGTATTTTTCTGCTGAAAATACGCCAACGTATTTGAGACACCTAAATAGTCGCGGTACCAACATTATATTAATAATAAGTGCTGATCATCTGTTCGGCTGTTTAATGGACCTATGCCTTCATTTGATATGGCCATTTAAAGTTTTAAAAAGTTTGGAACTCGTTTAATAATGGAATTTGTATGCAACATTGCAGTCCCGAAATCGATACAGCAATGTTTTTAACTTTTTAATTTTTAGAATGACCATAAACTACACACTTCGCGACCTATTTTTTAACCGGCAACGTCGACTTTGCCGTCCATTTTTGAGAAAAATTATATTATTTATTACTTAATAATGTTGATATGTTGTCTGTGATATGATCATAAAGTATGAGGATTTACTACAGTGACATCTATTGATAGTCTTTCTCAAACAATCGAGCTATTTAGTGTGTTACAACGGCAAGAAACTAACTGTCTAGTAATGCGATAGATGGCGCTTAGAATAGTTCATGCCATTATTTATTTATTTTTTTCTGCGTCGATTTACTATGTGTAAATGGATGTTTTAAAAGGTTTTTGTTGTAATATGCTAAATAAATTAGAACTATACATGTTAATTTAAAAATTGGCAAGATTTGAAATAACACTAATATATATTTAGGCCCAATGGTGCTCTGAGTGACATCTCTTGGATTTTTGTGGAACTAAGCGAGGCTTGTATGGGCCGATTACTCTATACTATACTTACTTTATGGTGTGGTCTAGGTAAAGCTAATAGGGTATTTGACTACTCACTACTAGTCAAATCAGTTTCTTTTTTCGATGTGTCAAAACGATTTTTCTACTATCGAATTTATATGAAACGCTAGCATGTGACGGGACAATTAAATAACCTACTCTTTAATAGTTTCGATACGGGTGTTAAAATAGAAATTGTGTCTAAAAATAACTGATGTCTACCCTTCTCTATCAATCTTCTGGTGCTTTACACCGGACACGTTGTCGTTTCGCCACTACGCTTTTCAGCTACATACCGGGAAACCCATGTTATCGGCCACGACCGTAGCTTAGCGGTGAATGTGTTAACCAATTGAGGGGGGATTTAAATCTTCTCGGGGCAGAGGTGTAGGGTTGGAGCCGGTCTACCTAGCTTTATTTGACGTTCATAAGCGCATTGTAATTATGCCTACTTGAATAAACTATCTTTTATCTTATCTTATCTTAACCAGAATAGCAACTTCAGGATTGAAACGCTACCACAGAATAAATAATAGTACTAAGTACAGAAGACTCGCTCTCTAACAAAACGCGTCTGTTACGATCAGCACAGATATGGCCGCTAGGTGGCGACAGCGCCACGCGCGGCTTATGGCTTTCCTCAAAATTGGGGCCGAACGGATGTACTTTTAGCTACCTGTAGCAAAGCTACGAAATCGCGGAGTGAGACACGCCTGACGCTACGCGACAAAACGAGGCCTACGCGTACTTATTATCAAACACTGTCAGCTACACATCGCACCGTGTTTTTACCACCCCTAATATTAGACAGCCGGGCTAGCACATGATTGGCGCGACAGTATCTCGCGGCGAGATAGACTACTAGTCCCTCTTTTATTAACGTAGTTAGAAAACGAGGGGTAGTCTATCTCGGCGCGAGATACTGTCGCGCCAATCATGTGCTAGGCCTACAGGACAGCTTAAACATATGTTCTATATCGTACTAAGGTCATAAAACAATGTGTCGAGCTCAAATAACTAATATGTGATTTCCTAAACCAAAAGTTATCTTTGTGTTATTATCATTCAGCATTTTCTCTTTTGAACTTTTAGACTTACAAATGTATTTAAAAATAAAACCGGCCAAGTGCGAGTCGGACTCGCGCACGAAGGGTTCCGTACCATTGCGCAAAAAACAGCCTGGTGACAGACGGACGGACAGCGGAGTCTTAGTAATGGGGTCCCGTTTTTACCCTTTGGGTATGCAGCCCTAAAAAAGGGAACTATTAATATAGGTCCCGTTTTTACCCTTTGGGTACGGAAGCCTAAAAAACGGAACTATTAATATAAGAAATTACCTAAAAAAAAAACATTCATAGCTACAGTCAATGCCTGTTTGTTTTGAACTTAAAATTATGAATTATGATTTTGATGGAGAACGTAAAAAATAGTAAAAATACGATGCAATGTGAAAAAAGCAAAGCACACAAAAGGTGAGGTGAGGCGGCGGGTGTACTTTGGGGCATTATCTATGAAAAGGGACCTTATTGTAGATGGCGCTTACGCCGCACAGCGTCGCGCGGCATTGTATATATATCGGAGCATCGTTAATAATGGCGTAAGCGCCATCGACAATAAGGTCCCTTTTCATGGATAACGTCACATTTGATTTGACTATACATTACCTACATGAGCTAAGTTTAATGTGGCTAATTCCGTCATTGGGGATTTTCCGTCCACGAGCGTATATTTCCTTGATTTTTTTTTGCTGAAAAAAAAAACATCTGCTTTTGATTGCTGAAACTAAAAGCAGTCGCTGCTTTATCGATGAAATTATCCATTTGTACCGTTGCTCGAGAAAAACTAGAAGACGGAATAGTCCCTATGACGGAATTAGCCACATTGACCTAATGCATTTATGCTTAGGGCAAAATATATTATTGACAGGCTTTACATGCGTCGCTTAACTTCAAAATAAGACTGACATTGTCACTTTTGAACTGTCAGTAGCCTCAGGGGTCATCCATTAATTACATCACACGAATTTCTAGGGTTTTTTACCCCCCTCCCCCATTGTCACACTTGGTCACATTTGGCAAACCCCTCCCCCCTGGTGTGACGTCACATTTTTTCACGAAATCTGCAAATCGAAGTAGGTTTTTGTACCTATTATTAATATTTTATGAAAATATTTTTAATAAAATAAATATTAGTCTTAAACGAATAAAAATAACTATCTTTCCAAAAACTTGTCATTTAACTATACAGCGAATTAAATAATTTAAATAAGTTTTTAATTTCTTTTAGTAATAGGTACACGGTATATATCTTGTTTGTAAATAGACGTGTGCGCCGCGCCGGCGCGCCGCCGCCGCCGGTCTTTTTTGCCACGCCGCCGCCGCCGATAAATGATCGGCGTGAAATCGGCGTGACCTTGAGTGTTGTTAACTAGCTATTCCGAGTTGGCATCTGGATATCAATATGGATTTTTTGTATAATATATGTTACAGTTGTTAAATATAGGTACATCAATTATTAATTAAATGAAACAGAATAGCCAGTTACACAAACTATTTGACACACCAATAAAAATACTTAACTGAGTTATCCTAAGTATTCAAGAAAAATTAAGGAGCAATAATTTATGAAGTAGGATTTTTTCCTGTTAATTGTGAATTCACATTGCCTCACATACGAAGGCAGAATGTTCCATCATGAAAATACTTACAACTAGGCAACGAAAACAGGGCTCATGTAGTGGAGTCAAGCAAAAATCTGAGAACATTGGTGTGCGAGTTTTCGAGACCCTGAGTTTCCTAAAAAAATTCGTGTGCCAAAAATGTCTAGAAGAAAGAGACAGAGTGACAATACTGTAGATTCACTGTCAATCTGCCCCTGCAAAATGCTTGCCCCACGGAAATGTGCAAGCTGTAAATGGGTAAAGCAACATTATTTTGTCACTCGATGTTATAAGTTCTTGTAACAAACTGTGCTACTATTGTCGCCTTCCTGACGGGATTTACATGAAATGGCGACTCCTCTGAAGAAAGTTGAAGGTGAAAGTTCTAGAGAGGTCTTAAGAACAACCATTCCAAGACCAAAGTAAGGCGATTACGTAAAAGCGAGTTTATATCTTGGGTTGATAACCAGTGCCGGTGGTTGCACTGCCGAGATATTTACGCCGCAAATCTGGCATGGCTAAGAATGATATGGCTAAGGCTAACCTCGACAAGATCAGGAAGAATACAGGTATTCGGCGTGCAACTAAAGTGCGCTTGGTACGAGCTCTCGTGTATATTCCAGCTTCCAGCGCTTTTGAGATCTAGTGTTAACGAAGATTGCTGCTTATACCTTGGACAGCTAGAAGACCAAACCCCTCCATTATTTCTCAGAGAGCTCAATATCGCCACTCAGATCTTCACAACATGCAATCGGTGAGCCCTTAGATTCTTCGGACATATTAACCAACGCATGATGTGGAGAAAAACATGAATTTAGGAATTAATGGCAAACGTGCTCGAGTTGGAGCATGTGTGAGATCGTAGACCGCTATGAAGAGGTCGACTTGCGGCAGTCTGACCGCACAAAATGGACACAAAGTACATGTTGGCGTAATCCTTAGCAATATGAAAACGAGAAAGAAGATACGTCTCAGTGAGCCTGGTGCTTACTGCTTGTACGACAAGAAAACCAATAAATAGAAGCCATAGCAGTCCACTATGTCTAGCAAACTTCAAGGATATTTGGAGTTTTGTTTTGTTAAAGTACGTCATTTTTAATACGGTAAGCCAATGAAATCATGAGAAAATTGAGAGTTACCGATCGGATCGAAGGTCATTGGGACCAGGTAATCCCTTAATGCAAGCCAGTTAGTAGAGAAATTTGAGTTATTATAGCTATGTTATATTCATTTACAAACCCTATTTTACTCACAGTCTATTCAAAACCATACGTAGTTCACTGACCAGCAATCTAGATTGATCAAATTTTCAAGAAAAACAACAAATTAATGATTTTTCTTAAGAAACCTGAAAGTCAAGGTCACGCAGATTTCACGCCGAAAACACGCCGCCGCCGCCGATTTTTTGGCAAACGCCGCCGCCGATCATTTTTTAATCGGCGCACACGTCTATTTGTAAATAAACAAAAAAAAAAAAAGTGACGTCACAAAGTTTGTGACTCCCCCCTCCCCCCTGTCACAACATGTCACATTTTCTTGACCCCTTACCATGAGTTTGACACTGACATATTCGCTAACGTCTGCGTAACTTACGTTCTATACTCGCTCGCACTAATATGCCAGTACGAGCGAGATGCATAGAAGTAAGTTATGCGCACGCTAGCGAATATGTCAGTGTCAAACTCGTGGTAAGAAAAATGACGTTATATCTAAGCCTCGTGAAATTGCCATACGATCAAATTTAGAGTTAACGATTTTCCTAATACAAGGGCTGGTGGCCTAGCGGTAAGAGCGTGCGACTTGCAATCCGGGGGTCGCGGGTTCAAACCCTGGCTCGTACCAATGAGTTTTTCGGAACTTATGTACGAAATATCATTCGATATTTACCAGTAAGTTTTCGGTGAAAGCCAATCATCGGAAACCGGACTAATCCCAATAAGGCCTAGTCTATCCTCTGGGTTGGAAGGTGAGATGGCAGACGCTTTCGTAAAAACTAGTGCCTTTGCCAATTCTTGGCATTAGTTGCCAAGCGGACCCCAGGCTCCCATGAGCCGTGGCTAAATGCCGGAACAACGCGAGGAAGATGATGATTTTCCTAATGGGTGACTTCCTAGCAAAAAAAATCGATTTTTCAAAAACCATGTTGATTTTCTTAATTTTTTGTTTACGCGTGCATTATTAGATACGTAAATATTTAATTAACACAATAAATTTACAACTTGATCAGATAAAAGTTACATTTTGTACGGTAACGCAGTAGAAAAAGGCAAAAATGGTGTGTCCCTGATTTTTGTATGGGAGATAACTTTTTTTCTCCTGCGTTACCGTAGAAAATGTAACTTATCTGATCAAGTTGTTAATTTTAATGTGTTCTTAAATACTTATGGATCTAATAACGCCCGTGTAAACAAATAAAGTAAAAATATCGACATGGTTTTTGAAAAATCAATTTTTCTTTGGTATCCAAATCAGGGATGTTGCAAACATCCGCATCCGCAACCGCGGAACTTCCGCATTATTTTCAACATCCGCATCTGCATCCGCATCCGCATAAAATCGATGCGGAGTTTAATGCGGATGTCTAACAAGTCGGTACAGGAACGTCTTAGCGGCGGCGTAAGTGCTAGGTAATTTCGTCATTACCTATAATGAAATCGTCTAAATCCAGAAAAGTCGCCGAAGTTACTGTTTATTAAATATAACGCACCTATATTCTTGCTCAAATACTAAACGTTTCGTTTTTTTTTAAATAAAAAAATACTAAAAATTTAATATTTGACGTTTTCTAAGTACCTAATCTTGACATCCGCATCCGCGGATGTGAGCCTTTAAATATCCGCATCCGCGGATGTCAAAAAATCTGCATCCGCAACATCCCTGATCCAAATGTTAGTGAGGACGGTACCTGTTAGGGTCCTTCTCTTCGACTTGTAGCAGCTTCCGGTCCCAACTGCCAGGTGACGCCTGCCGTGCCCTTTTCATCACGTTGTCTATTTCCTTGCGGCGTCCGGCCGGGTTCGATGGATCTGGGTAACAGTCATCGGTAATTTAGAATAGAATAGAAATAATTTTATTCGTGAGCACAAACACAAAATAGAAACAGATGTAACAGAAATAACAGAGATATAACAGAGAATAAAAGGATAAAGTGCCACGAAATGGTCTCATCTTAGCATGTTGCTGGCGACTTCCAGCGCTGATCTTCCGATGAGACCATCCGGTGAAACAATCACGACAGGTAACAAAACAAAATTAATATACAACATACAAAAGACAAAGACAGCAAAAAGATAAAAATACATTACAATAAATTATAAGTTACTATGTACAATGTTGGGTCGAACCCGTCTTGGCCGTACATTGCGCCTGACAGCTAGCACCATGCGGCAACTATGCAGAATTTAATGTTGATGTAATGATGACTTTCCACATTTCAGCACAAAATGTGAACCAATTAAAAAAAAACAACGGATTGCACTCAGGGAGTGCCGGCAGAAGTGAAAGCTCAATGACTAGTGCAAAATGCACTATGTATAATTGAGGTTAACGCCATCTAGCGTTAGCGTTAATTACTTGAAACCCCTAAGCACATCACTGTTAGTACACGAGTTATATTAATACCAGTTAGAGTGAAACGCACTAGATGGCATTTAAATCAATAAAGAAAAACTCAATGTAACAGTTTTTCATGTAATGTCATTGAGGTTTTCTTTATTGATTTAAATGCCATCTAAATGAGTGGCCATCTAAATCTTACGGTCACGTGGTCGTCTTACGCTGTCTCGAGTTTAACATTTTTTCCCCACCTCAAAAAGTGCACAGCGCCGCTAAAGAAGTTTTCACTTCAATAAAATAGACAAGCACAGCTATACATCTACTTGTCAATGATTACTGGATACAGGCAATATCAGTTGACACAACTGCCACCCTGCTTATAGAATAATAATAATTTTATCATTACAAACATCATGCAGTTAGCTTGGTCTGGTGTTTCAGTACAATGTATAGGGAGTATTACTGCAATGTTTTGCCGCCAGAGTGCAGCACTAACGACTTTAGTATACCATAGAGTAACTTATACATACTGTACCTTCTGTTTTTTGACAAGTTTTCACAGGCAATCAAATATGACATTGATACATCAAGGCGGTTTGTTTACAAAAGGCCTACGAGCACATGATTGCATGGCTAACTGACATTAAGCGTTAGAGCTCACCGGTCATCCTGGAGTGCTGTGGATTCCGATCCATGTGAAGCCTGTTCTTGGAGGCGGCCTCCGCGGCGCGGGAGACCGACCCGTTACGCCGGGAGCTCGACATCCTGACACACGGACAAATTGTGTTAAAGCAAGAAATGTTATATAAACTGATTCGTTATATATTGGGCGTGTGTCATGTTTCATCATACTGACAATTGTCACTTGACAATGACTTCACCGTTGCTGAGAAAAGTACAGCAAATTGTCAGATGACGCTTGTCAAGTTAGTGAAATAGGAGCGGGCGGACTTGCACGTTCTCTAGGATACAAAGGGACGTTGTCAGATGACTACTGTCATATTGGCGGAGTATTATAGTGATAGAGATTTAAAGCCAGATCTTAATAATTTAATTTCTTCTAATGTATTATTTTGTTGTTTGTTTATCCCAGATGGTCGAAATAAATGTAAATTTAATAAAAAAAACGAACTAGACACACCAAACAACACTTTCCAACAACAATGTTTTCATCAGATGTTCCAGATAAAATATTACACCTGATACACTTAGCCGACTTTATATTAACATTCCAGCGTACAACATTTACTTAAAATGCCCTAATTATACAAGAAAATCTAAATATACTTTCACAAGATGGCCGCCCAGTTATTGATCTGTCTTCTAAATGATTCAAGAGCTTACCTTGAGGATTCCGACCGAGGGTCGGAAGGAGCGAGGGCTCCAAACGCGCGCGACGCGAAGGGCGATGCCCTGCCACGCGGCGGTCGCACGGCAGCCGGCGGCGCTGCAAGACAACCGACATACTTATCAAGCGGCGCGCGATGTTACGAACGCGAATGCCTCGCGAAAAAAGGCAACTACGCGAACCGAAAAAGCCCACGTGAGGCAAACATGCAGCCTCCGGGCGCTCGCGACGAGGCCTCACGGTATAGGCCGTACGCGATGCAGGATCACCTCCAGATTCCTTGGTATGCGTCCTTTCCTTCATTTCCTTGTAGCCAAGCTGCTGAACATCAAACATAATAAATCCACCTTAATTAATCACAATACAAAGTTACGAACCAGTAGTAAAAAACACCTAAACTTTTCACTGAAGTTCAATGATATTCCTCGCTGCAAGTCGCAAAATATGTATTACGCGACAGCGACACACCTTTCTCCATCAGAGACGGCCATTTTGTTTTTGCGATGCGAAATGCCGATGCCGATTTCATTGACCTTTCTCACGCTACGTTTTGTTATCATCAGAATATAATATTTGTTTATTTTGTTTGCGTTAATTTGTCCTAATACTTCTGTTGTAAATACATACAAGTATATTTATTTATTTATATTGTAAGGTTTACGCAATAGATTGAATGTGTTATTATATTTAAATTATTTGTGTACTACAAAATAATTCAAAATTTGAGCAATTATTTAATTCACAGCAATAACAAAACGTAGCAAGATGTCAGTGCTGCCAGCCCGGAATTAAAAAATGTGCCAGAATTAAAATATTTTGTGCTATAATAAAATGCTAAAGTGTACAGAGCAGGGATGTTGCGAATATCCGCATCCGCATCCGCAACCGCGGAACTTCCGCATTATTTTCAACATCCACATCTGCATCCGCATCCGCATAAAATCGATGCGGATTTAATGCGGATGCGGATGTGGAACAGGCCGGTACAGGAACGTCTTAGCATCAGCGTAAGTGCTAGACTGCTAGGTAATTTAGTCATTAGCCAAAAAAACCTATTAAAAATTAGCAGTCAAGCGTGAGTGGGACTTAATGTACGGAACCCTTGGAACGCGAGTCCGACTCGCACTTGGCCGGTTTTTTGAAATAAAAATTACTAAAATGTAATATTCGATGTTTTTTATGTACCTATCTTGACATCCGCATCCGCGGATGTGAGCCTTTAAAAATCCGCATCCGCGGATGTCAAAAAATCGGCATCCGCAACATCCCTGGTACAGAGGGCCTACCGCGAACCACGTTCGACTTGTTGCCTCCCTGTCACACTTACGTACGAACTCACTAGTGCGACAGAGAGGCAACACGTCGAACGTGTTTCGCGGTAAGCCCTCAGATCAGGTGACAATTTATTTTGGGGATGCAAAAAGTTATTAATTTAGCATCTAACATACTAAGTTGGTATCCTTGCGGGAAATAGTTGCCAGCCCAAAATATTAAAAAAAAATCAGTACATACGGTAAAAAAAATCTTAAAATCAATGCTGGGTTTGGAATAAATTTCATCCCTGCATTTCAAATTTCAACAAGATGAAATACAAAAAAAAAATCTAATTTCTTTAGTTATATATTTTACACGGATTTAGAGTGATATTTTATAATTAATAGGTATAGTTTTCGAAGTCTGACAATGACAACGTCATCGGCAAAAAGCAGTAACAACTTCGCACAGGAGGGGTGGGCATGTTTGCTTCGTAGGCATATTTTTCAGTGAGTAGTTGAACCATACAAAAATGATGCCGTCGTTTTCAGACGTACGTATTTAAACTTTTGGTGCAAGTAAAAAATAGTAATTATCTACTTAAATAAGATATTCTTTTGCTGTTACCAGAACTGACCTACCCATAACACTGAGACAACCGGCATCAGCACGCTACAGCTACAAGGTAGGTGTCAATTTGAACAATATTAGGTATTTTATTAACAAACCCTTTGCCAACAAACTGTCCTGCAGTTTGGCTGAAGAAAAATTGGGTATAGTTGGTCAAACCAATTTGTCAGTCAGTAAGAACCAGGAAAACTATACTCATCCTTTTCCTTTGGGTGCTAGTAGGTACTAGTGTAAGACAAAGATAGTATGATTCTCTGTGTCTATGTTTGAAATGAGACAGTCCTTTGACAAACTATACCTATTTCTCCTGAAAAATGTTTTTTTATTTTTGGATTTTCCTTCTCGTGAGTTCGGTCAGAAAATTCGGGACTAGGTCAAATTATAAGCTGGTCAAACCAATTTGTCAGTAAATAAGAACAAAAACACTATACGCATCCTTTTCTTTTGGTTGCTAGTACTAGTGTAAGACAAAGATAGTATGATTCTCTCTGTCTATGTTTAAAATGATACAGTCCTTTGACAAACTATATATCTATCTATCTATCTATCTATCTAATACCTTTAAACGAGCAATTCTTGTTTATTTATATATATATTTCGGGGATCTCGGAAACGGCTCTAACGATTTCGATGAAATTTGCTATATGGGGTTTTCGGGGGCGAAAAATCGATCTAGCTAGGTCTTATCTCTGGGAAAACGCGCATTTTCGAGTTTTTATATGTTTTCCGAGCGAAGCTCGGTCACCCAGATATTATAAATTAAATGTCCTGTACCTAGGGTTTGCACGACGGATCTGAAATATATGGGAAGATCCGCGGATCCGGATCCAGATCCGGATAATTTCATACATTTCAGATCCGGATTGCAAACCCTACCTGTACCTGAACTGAGGGCAAACTGAGGGTGTACCGCGAATGAATAAGGGGTTTCTAAAACTATTTTTTTTATTGAAAATTGTAGAGGTGTTTTCGGATGTAAAAAAATATGCCCCTCCCATGTCTAACTTTTGAACCATGGGTCCAAAAAAATCGGCAAAGTAGCGCTGAAAACTATGTGACTATAGCCACATAACACTGATTTAAACTTTCACGATTTTTACACATTATTAAATTGTACAACGGGACTTAATCGCGTATCTAAGTTTTAAGATTTACCTCCGACGTTTCGAGGACGGCGTTGTCCCCGAAACGTCGTTTACGCGATTAAGTCCCGTTGTACAATTTAATAATATAGCCACATAGCTAACATGATCTGTTAATCAAATAATAAAAAGTAGGTACTCCCTTATTATGCCACATTATGCTTTGTAATACCATTACGCTCCGACTGTTGAGCCATTTAGGGTCCTAGCTAAATTGGTCGTTCAATACATACGCTATGGTCGGTCCAATTTAGCTAGAACCCTAAATGGCGTCGTAAAGGCGGAGGTTCGGGCCGCGACAGAGACAGAAGACCGCGGCCGGAGACCGCGACCGTCACTTAACATTAGGCGAGACAGAGACAGAAAGACGCGATTCTGTCGTCTGTCTCTGTCTCGCCGCGAACTGTCGCTTATATGTTGCAGGGATGTTGCGAATATCCGCATCCGCATAAAATCGATGCGGATTTAATGCGGATGCGGATGTGGAACAGGTCGGTACAGGAACGTCTTAGCATCAGCGTAAGTGCTAGACTGCTAGGTAATTTAGTCATTAGCCAAAAAACCTATCAGAAATTAGCAATCAAGCGTGAGTGGAACTTAATGTACGGAACCCTTGGAACGCGAGTCCGACTCGCACTTGGCCGGTTTTTGAAATAAAAATTACTAAAATGTAATATTTGATGTTTTTTATGTACCTATCTTGACATCCGCATCCGCGTATGTGAGCCTTTAAAAATCCGCATCCGCATCCGCATCCGCGGATGTCAAAAAATCGGCATCCGCAACATCCCTGATATGTTGCCTATCGTCAAGTGACGGTCGCGGTCTCCGGTCGCGGTCTTCTGTCTCGGCCGCTTGTCTCTGTCGCGGCCCGAACCTCCACCTTAACAATCACGGAGCGTGACTGTACATGATTACTACTACCACAGAATAAATAATAGTACTAAGTACAGAAGACTCACTCTCTAACAAAACGCGTCTGTTACGATCAGCGGGCTCAGCACGGATCCATTTTTATCCACTATCACTATGCCCGTCACTTTCGCACTTACCTACTTGTTAGAACGTGACAGGCATGGTGATAAATGATAAAAATGCGACCGTGCTACTAGGGCAGCACAGATATGGCCGCTAGGTGGCGACAGCGCCACGCGCGGCTTATGGCTTTCCCCAAAATTGGGGCCGAACGGATGTACTTTTAGCTACCTGTAGCAAAGCGACGAAATCGCGGAGTGAGACACGCCTGCTACTATACTAACCAAATTCTGACAGAATGGTAACTACGCAACCTTATACTGAGCATGGCCCGACATGCTCTTGGCCGATTTGAATGAATGAGTAGTAGTGAGCTTGGTAACAGTGAACGAATTGAACCCTGTTCCGCTGCGTGGTTGCCAAACTTGCCCCTCGTGTTTGCAAAAACATGTTTTTAATTAGCAAACTTTCCGCTAATCCACATTTTGAGAATTTATGACAGACGTAGGTACATCATTTAATAACTTTTTAGGGTTCCGTACCTCAAAAGGAAAAAAGGGAACCCTTATCCTTAAATCCTTATAGGATCACTCGCGCGTCTGTCTGTCTGTCCGATCATTCTCCCCAGTCCCCCTTTATCTCCGAAACTACTGGGTCTAAAATTTTGATGTGATGATTTGAAGATGTCAGGAAAACTTGTTAGAAATGTGGAGTCAAGCGTGAGTCGGACTTAATGTACGGAACCTTGGAACGCGAGTCCTATTCGCACTTGGCCGGTTTTTTTATATTCGATATTAAAATATGTAGATCGTCTCAGTAATTTACTACCCAAACATCCTGCTTTAAACTGACCGAGCATCAGCGAAGGTCTCCGTTTCAGCTTGGGAATAAATGCTTTCGTATGTCCGGATGTTCTCCTCTACAGGGGGCCTACCGCGAAAACCGAAACTCGCAAATGCGGGGATCTTTCTCTTTTACTCTTTATTATACCAATAAGACGTGCCTAATTAAAGTGACAGAGAGAAATAACCGGCCAAGTGCGAGTCGGACTCGCGCACGGAGGGTTCCGCACCATCAACAAAAAATAGAGCAAAACAAGCAAAAAACGGTCACCCATCCAAGTACTGACCCCGCCCGACGTTGCTTAACTTCGGTCAAAAATCAAGTTTGTTGTATGGGAGCCCCACTTAAATCTTTATTTTATTCTGTTTTTAGTATTTGTTGTTATAGCGGCAACAGAAATACATCATCTGTGAAAATTTCAACTGTCTAGCTATCACGGTTCGTGAGATACAGCCTGGTGACAGACGGACGGACGGACGGACGGACGGACAGCGGAGTCTTAGTAATAGGGTCCCGTTTTTACCCTTTGGGTACGGAACCCTAAAAATGCCCGCAAGTGCCGAACTTCGATTTTCGCGGTTATCCCAACCGATTCTCGTGAAATTTTGTGAGCAGGTTTGGTAGTTAGATAGATTGATTCTGTCGTTTCGGTTTTTGGAAAAAGTTCATAATGGCGGAAATTGGCATAAAAGACTTAAGCGCCAATAGGGTCTATTTTGGACTCTTTCGCTTACCTACTCGAGTTTCAATATGGGCATAAAAACAACAACTTTTCCC
This sequence comes from Cydia amplana, assembly GCF_948474715.1. NCBI lineage: Eukaryota > Metazoa > Arthropoda > Insecta > Lepidoptera > Tortricidae > Cydia > Cydia amplana. The sequence continues at coordinate 2,479,526 of NC_086093.1, read as the reverse complement.
ACTTTAAAACAAATAACTATTTTTATCTATTTAATTATATAATATTTTTATCTAATCCATACCATTAGTATACATGCGAAGGTGTGTCTGTCTGTCTGTCAGTCTGTTACCAGTGTTACCTCTTCACGCAAATAAATATAAACCGCTGAACCGATTCATTTCAAAATTGGCATAGAGATAGTTTGAGTCCCGGGGACGGACATAGGATAGTTTTTATGTCGGAAATCATCCCTAAAAAGAAAAGGGGGGTAGAATTTAGAGAGTTAATTAATTGCCTGATAATTGATGTAAGCAATTAAGCTTATGCTCAAATTGAATGATTGCTATTACACTTTATCTAGGCGCTATACTTACTCGAGCTGCTGTTACTGATTCCACGCAGACGAAGTCGCGGGCAAAAGCTAGTATGTTTGTTTCATAAGCGCACTATCAAACACTCACCTATCACGGTATCACGCCATTCCTTGGCCAGAATACCTAATAATCAACAAAAAATAAGGTTGAAATGTCAAATGTCAATCTGTATTTAACATCGATAGCCTACTCGTAGTAGTAATTATAAATAACTATTGCAAATACTTTCTATACATCTCGCTCGTACTCGCATATTAGTGAAAACGAGATGTATAGAAAGTAAATTACGTTCTCGATAGCGTAAATGTCAGTTTTGACACTTTTGACACTGTCAGCGACTCATGGCACGGGCTTACCCCTAGTGTAAATTTCATTCGATAGCGTGAGGTGACGTGCGCGTTTGCGTTAAGTCTCATGTTGTATGGGATTTTGATTTTCCAAAACGTCCCGCTTGGCGCGCTGTTCAGAATACTATACCACACTGGAGACAACAAATTCATAACATTAACTGCTTTAGGTCAAAACAAACAACCTCAAAGTCGCTGTAATTTCTGTAGGCATAAGCAGTATCATTAACAGTTTTACTTGATTATTCGTTAATAAAATAAAACATTGTTGGACTATTAGTTCTAGTGTAGGTAGCGCTACTTTCTAGACAACATATACATATATAATATCCAACAATTACCACATTTCCGAACAGTGGCATGAAAAAACAATAATTGTTGCTTGCGTCCATTCATTACCGACCCGACCCTCAATAACACTTACTTACTTCTAAGATAATCACTGATTTAAATTTAACACGATTTTTACACATTATTAAATTGTACCACGGGTACAAAGTCATCCTCGAAACGTCGGAGGTAAGTCTTAAAACTTAAATGCGCGATTAAGACCCGTTGTACAATTTAATAATGTTCTAAGAAAATAATCTGTAATGTGCTTTGTTTGTATGCCTTTATGATAAATAAATATAGGTATTTTGAATTGAATTTGTTCACCTTAAAATACTTAACACCTTGTTTAATGTTATGACGAAAAAAATCAAGGTTGAACAAGTAGTACAGTCACCTGCAATAATATGTTACTCTTCGAAGGCCGGCCGCAAAACTATGTGACACGCTCTTGTGACTCTACAAATAAGATCGTGTCAGATATTTTTGCGGCCTTTGTTGTGTAACATATTATTGCAGGTGACTGTACAACATACGTCACACGTAACATATGTACCTAATTGCGTTTGTGAATACTTGACGTAACATGACGAAGAATATTGCCCACAGGAAAACCACACTGTGCTTGGGTTTAACTGCAAATAGTTTTTAAATGACGAAAGAAACTTACTACGGAAGATTTGGTGATTACCTCAATAATAAAAAATACTTCTGTTTAAAATGTTGGTTGTGGAACCCCTCGGCTATACCACTAGCTATTTTAGACTGCAATTATATTGCTGTGATATGCAGGGTATGAAATTAAATGAGAATTGGACATACCTAATTAATTATGTTTTCGTGATTCTTTCGCGATATTAACATCTATATTCCATTAGCATGTAAGTCACGCGTTAAGGTACCTTTCGGATTCAGGCTACACCAGAATCACTGCAACAGCATTGCAGCGCGACATTACTGCCGACTGCATTACTCGTCTCCAATGGTTCCCTTCCTTGCACTGGAGCTGCCGTGTACACAAATGTCAAATTTAATATAAACTTCTCGATAAAATGAACTTTTTTCCATTTCTTACCGTATTTTTGACATTTGATGTCCGGATTTTTGACATTATCGGCAGCAATTCAGTAATGTCGCGCTACAATACTGCAGCAGTAATGCTGGTGAAGTCTAAATACGAACGGTACCTTTAGGAATAATTGAAATACGATGCACCTCGACTGAATACAATGTGTTATTAGTATAACATAGACATTAGCCGTGTGTATCAACGGCGAGACGGTTTAAACCGAAGTTTAACACAGATAAGAGGTTATAAGCTGAAATACATGTCATATGCTGAAAAAGTGAATAAGTCCTCTGGTGGCCGAGGCTGGAAACGAACCGGCGTCTGCAGCTTACGCGGCGGCTAACGTCCTAACCACTAGGCCACCCGGTCACGGCCGTACCCGTCCCAAATTCTCGAGTATATCGGCGGCGTTTTGGAAAAAACTCGTATCTTATTCTGTCAATCAAAAGAAAAATGTGGTATCTATGTACAGTCACCATCAGATTTATCGGAGCGGCCAAGGTGTTCACAATATCTGAACACGCACTCTAACGCCCTGACAAGTGACAATAGAGGCGTGTTCAGATATTTGTGAGCGCCTTAGCCGCTCCGATATATCTGATGGAGACTGTACCACGAGTACAGAGTTACAGATGTAGTAGTAGTAGTGATGTGTACTATACTTTTCTCAATAAATTATTTGTATTTGTATTTGTTTGTATTTGTAGTGCATAATTATTTTCCATCGTTTTATCACGGAAATGTAAGAACGTGTTTTGCTATTTCAGTCAGTCTCGGTACAAAAAGTACTGAAGTAGACTGTACTGCCTTTCGAGTTTGAGTAGCAGTGTGAGATACGAGATTTTTTCAAAGTATGGGCCATTAAGGGCGATCAGTGATGACAACATGATGTAGTTGTGTGTATAATCAATGTACAAAATGTAGTTGTGTGTGTAATTAATGTAGATGTGTGTGTAACCATTCACCTCAACTCTCCTGCCGACTCTTTAGTCTAGTACTTATATCGGTAAGTAAGTATTTTATTTATTCATCACTGCAGCTTATAAAACAAAGTCCTCCGCCGCGTCTCTCCTTCTCCCTTTGGCTCATAACATATTTGCGTGGTACCACGTAGGTAACCGTAGGTGTGTCAAGCCCAAAACTATGTAACATGCCTCCCACACAAAACCAGATCGGACAAACAGTTTAATCTTGTTATTTTTATCTCTATTGGCAATATGCCATCCAACAACGCCATTCGAAATAGGTCAACAACGAAGGGAAGAAAGTATTATAGAAATTACACAATCTTAAGACCTTTAGATTCTGGGGTTTTTGGGAGTCGTCTCAAAAACGAAAGGAGTAATAAATAGGCATAATGTTTGAGGTTAGTAAGAAATTCATCCTGAAATAAACATGTCGCAACTTTGAAATAATATTCTTGTTTCATTTGCCGATTTTTCATTCGACCGAACGCGTTTATTTTTTCAAAAAATTATAAATTTTCTGGACTTTTGAAAAAGCCAGTAGAAGCCATGTGGTTAAGTTAAATCAGATTGGTGACCCTTCTTAAAATTCAACGGTTTTTCGAAAAACGTGTTCGGTCAAATAAAAATTTAGCAATCGGGGTTTAAATAATCGGATTGAAAGTTTTCGGGGATGTGATAGGTAACATACATACTTACACTTAAGTTGTTTTGCTTTTGTTTTCCATTTCGTCACTATCGCATGTCGCATTCTCTGGCATGGCAGGCGATTCGGGGTTAATTTGGGTATCATGTACTGTAGATTATTGGCAAGTGTTGTTGACACTTTGAGGTGAGATGCGTCTACACCAAACATTATACGTGGTAGCTATATTATAAAATACTGAACTATCATAGCACGTGAGAGGTAGAAGTACCTTTTTGACATGACTTGCGACGCGCACACGATATATAGGTGTACCCTTTTCTAATGCTAAAAAAACGTAGGGAATTTGTCTAGATTTCTCGTTATGTTATGTAAGTATACATGAGTATACGGAAGAATCGGAAGATGGCTGCGGTCGGCCTTCTAGGCTTCTACCGCGCTGTTCACGTGTTGCGGTCAAGCCGATACTACCGTTCGGAGGGTCGGATGACAAACAAAATAGATGGTGATGAATGTATGATGGCGTTTATTGGCGTCCGCTAGCCGAACTACAAGAAAAAAACCGGCCAAGTGCGAGTCGGACTCGCGCACGGAGGGTTCCGCACCATCAACAAAAAATAGAGCAAAACAAGCAAAAAAACGGTCACCCATCCAAGTACTGACCCCGCCCGACGTTGCTTAACTTCGGTCAAAAATCACGTTTGTTGTATGGGAGACCCACTTAAATCTTAATTTTATTCTGTTTTTAGTATTTGTTGTTATAGCGGCAACAGAAATACATCATCTGTGAAAATTTCAACTGTCTAGCTATCACGGTTCGTGACATACAGCCTGGTGACAGACGGACGGACGGACGGACAGCGGAGTCTTAGTAATAGGGTCCCGTTTTTAGCCTTTGGGTACGGAACCCTAAAAAGCGTACCTTCTCCCAAATTAAATGCCGTCAACGCACTTACAACCCGTCTGGTTACTTGACATCGACAGTTATTCCATACAAAAATGAACTTAATATTCAGAATAATAGTTTTATTCATGAGAATCATGAGTAGGTATAATTATGATTCGACAACCGACTTGAAAAATATCTCGACACGTATGTGGGTTTATCGGAACTTATCAGTACCTACCTAAACCTGTTGTGGAGAAAGTTGTTTATGAGCTAGTATCGTGCAAGGGGACAGACTTATGTGATGAAGTAGTTTCGATTATGGAAACATATTTGAGTTATTGGTTGCAGTTTTCTGAGAAGAAACAATGATATTCTAACTATAGGAAGGTTTATAACTTTATACTCAACTACTCATACATAATAAGGAGTACAAAAACGACGTCCATAATTATTGATTTAATTAACTGGGTCAAATATCTTTTAGTTGTCTTGTTTTTTGTCCCCAAAAATGTGAGGGAGTGATGGAGCTTTTTGTATGGGGTGATTTTCATTTTTCTTAAGAGAATTATAATCTAGTGCGGTAAAGTACCACCATAATTATGTCCTGTAATTGACTTTACGATACAAGTGTGAATTACCTTTTGGCATGTGTATTGTACAACGTTTTATAGTACATATGGCCCTTTATTTTTACATAGGCACGTATTGTCCTTAGGCCCTGGTCTCCTATTTTATGCTGTACGCGGCGTCTGGCGTCAGCGTCAACGTTTTTGAACAAAAAAGACGCTGACGTCGACGTCTAAAACAGACCACAACAGTACATCTCTATAGTAAGCATCGTGACGCAGACGCTGTAAGCGGCCGATGGCGTTTATAGGAGACCAGGGCCTTAGGGCCACCCCACATCTGGCGTCTTTCGGGCGTTGGCGTCGGTCAGCGCTATGGAAAATGACGTCGCTGCGCAGTTGCGTCGACGTTGCGTCGAGCAGGGCCATAGAGTTGTAGACGCCAACGATACGCCGACGCTCGAAAGACGCTAGATGTGGGGTGGCCCTTAATCCCGCCCTAGGGCGGTAATGTAGCACCATATGTATCGTAAAGAGTATTTACTAGAGTCTTATAATACCTATACTTTATCAGTTTATAATTTCTATGTATATGTATAAAAAGAAAGCATCGTATGATTCCGTTATCGTGCATACCTACATATTTACTTTTAAATGTCAAGTGATAGTTAACTTTAAAAGTATGTATTTAAAACATAATATTGTACCTACGGACTTCGGAGTCACAATAATACTGTAATATATACGTGATAACCTGAGTTTAACAATGTTTTTTACACATTCGGTGGCATAAAAGCATACGGCCCGTGAGTGTCCGCAGCCTACGAGATTTATTTATTTACAGGAACGGTTTCACCAATTAAACTTGCAATTTTTAATATTAACTAACACATGTGTACATAAGTAACAGTGTACAAATCATTCTTCTACTCACTCACACCGTCCCACAGTAGGGTGAATTGCAGAAAATATGTAGGTACCTTTTGGATTTCGAAACTAAATGCGGTTACCTACCACAAGGCATTGACATATATATCTCAGGGACTAGCCTTACGGGCAATAAGAATGGAGCCTGAATGGAGCCAGTACAGCGGTGTGAAAACGCTGCAACTCGATTAGTTGATGAGTTCGCATCAAGCGCGCGCGGCCGCGCGATTGTTCGCAACTAGTTGCGTTAGAGTAGTCTAACCACCTAGGTACCTATTTCTCTATGGTGTAGTACATAATGAGAGTGCATATATGTTTAATCGTCGTGATAACTAGATTAAAATGACCTTTACTACTACTTACTGCTATTTCCGCTATCGATTAAGCTATGTGCAATGTCGTATATATGTTACATATGCATGTCAACACTGAGATTAGGTAAAGCGAGGACTTCATACCTTGTGGCATTGACATGTGTATCTCAGGACAGGCCTTACGTGCACTTAAAATGGTACTCATTTCATTTTCATTTTCATTCTCATTTTCATTTTCATTTTCATTTTCATTTTCATTAGACTATTGGCTCGAATTCGTTAAGCATCAGTGATCGTTAATTTTCCAGCAATTTTGGTGCAGCATAGTAAAAATAAAGGATTTTCTTCAATTTTTTCCTAGGGAGAGGATTGTTTAAGGTTAATATTACTGTTATTAACCCTAATTATCTATTCCACCTAGAGTAGGGCATACAGATGCTTTTAACCAACAATGCTGCACCAAAATTGCTGGAAAATTAACCTTTTCCACGCCAAAGACATATATTATATTGGCACCGCAGGTCCAACGCCAAAGACGGATTAATCGGTCACAGACCACAGAGTAACATCGACCTACGTGCATAGACATAAAGTTCAACTTCAGTTTTGACACTTCAATGACGTGGCGTCTGAGTGACAGCTTTTATGTTTGACACGGCGTCTAAAAGGTTAACGATCACTGGTAAGCATATTAGAGTGCTCACTCCATAATACATTAGTTTTCTTACCAACTGTTAACTGGCTGTTCGTAAACCTTATTACAGAAGGCATAAGGTCCACCGATGGTCAGTTAAGAGTGTTGCTGTTTGTACAGTCGCCATCAGATATATCGGAGCGGCCAAGGTGCTCACAAATATCTGAGCACGCCTCTATTGTCAAGACGTTAGAGTGCTTGTTCAGATATTGTGAACACCTTGGCCGCTCCGATGTATCTGATGGCGACTGTTCACGTACCCAGACTGTATCATCCAGTAATAAAGTGACAATTTACATATAAACAACTGCGCAAACCACACGACGCCATTATCTTAAACGTGTCGTGACAGTGATTAAAATAATACCGGATTGGTACTACTTACACTTGCATTTTAAAAAGTAACTAACCGCGAAAAATATACCTTTGCATGTTACAATTTTTTACCAAAATCTCTAAGAAGAAAAAGTAAAAGTAAAATAATTTGTCTTTATTTTTATCTTCATTTCAAGACTAAATCAAATTCTTGCGTTAAAAAAAAACTAAAGTGCAATAACCACTAAAGACGTGGGTAGTTCGAAAACAAATGACATTCTATACGTAACGTACGTCGAAAGTATACATACGAAATCAAGGTGAAACTGTTCTACATACATTATGCTGTTTTTAGATTTCACGGTCGATTAAAAGTTGTATAAAAGTGTCAAGTCAATGTCAACGTGAGGTGCCAAGTGTTAAAATCCTTGTGAAAACAGTTTGGCGAAACAAATGGCTTGTTTTGTGAGCTGAGTCATTCTAGCAGGTGAGGCATAATTTAACATACTTTATAGGTAATTGTTACATATTTGCTAGGACTTATTTCTCAGACGTGTTTTTCAAGGTCGCGTTATATTTTTTTAATGCTAAAAAAATACGGGATATACAGTGTGGAAAGATAAGTCGGCCCTGGAGGGAAACTACCTTAAATCCTTAAGCTGGCTCATTTTACTTAATGGAGACATTCCTTTATTTTTAAAAATAAACAAAACTGCATTGAATTGAATTAATTTGATTCCTCACGTTGGGTGGTAACAGGGACTTTTTAAGTGATGATTTCGAAAGATAAATATTCAAAAGTATTAATTTGTATTTGATTTGCGCATACCGCTATTACCTGACTCGCGTTGGTGTGGTGAAAACATTATTTGTGTTTCACTCGGAATGACTTTTAAACACCAAGTGTCCCATCTCAATACCTACATACATACATATTATATACATACAATACACGACGCGTTCTGCCTATTGACTAGTAACCGAGTCCAAAATGTACAAATTTGCATAGTCTGGCTTTCTACGTAAACATCTATCACGCCATTGTAAAGAATATTTTCAAACAGGTACTTACCTATTTCGAAAGATAACGGTCATACCGGGTGATTGGGCATGGGGTTTGCAATAAAAAAGTACCTATTTTTTAAATCTGTATTTTATTTATCCATAAACATGGCCATTTACGATCTACTTAACACAATTACGACACAGTTAGATAAAAAAGTACCCGTTACAGCATTGTATATGGATTTAACAAAAGCTTTCGATTTTGTGGATCATAAAATTGTAGTATCAAAACTGTATAATTATGGTATCCGCGGAAATACCTACAATTTACTACAATCCTACTTGACGAATAGAGAGCAAGTCACACAAATAACTCGAATTTGTGTTAAGTCTAAAAACGAGGTCACATTTTATTCAGATTTAAAACAAACAAATTATGGCGTCCCGCAAGGAAGCGTCTTAGGCCCGCTCCTCTTTTTAATCTATATTAACGATCTGCCACAAGCAATTACAGATAAAATTGTTTTATTTGCAGATGATAGTACAGTGATTTTTACTAGCGAAGACCCATCATCATTTGAACAACACATTAATAAAACAATAGAATTAATAATCGATTGGCTACATAAAAATAATCTCTTTATCAACTTAAATAAAACCAAAACAATGACCTTTAAACAGAGAAAAGAACTTATTTCCGATTTAAAAATTACATACAAAGATCAGGACATTGAAGAAACGGATTCAACAACTTTTTTGGGGCTACCTACGCTTAGATCGAACATTAAGTTGGAACAATCACATAGACAACGTTTGTAAAAAACTAAACAAATATTCATATGCCTTGCATAATTTACGAAAAGTAGTAAACCAGTCGACTGTTTTAATCTCTTATCACGCTCACGTTACATCAACTTTGAGATACGGGGTTATATTCTGGGGTAACTGTACTGATCGAGAATTAGTGTTCAGAGCTCAAAAAAAGTGCTTACGATCAGTATCCGGTTTACATTTCCTAGAATCATGTAAACCCTACTTTATTAAGCTAAATATTCTCACGCTTCCCTGTCTTTATATATATGAAGTCGCATTATATGTTAAGTATAACCCTCGCCAATTCTCCTATTTCAATAGTTATCGCCAACAACATAGAATACAATCTAGATCATGTAAAACAGCGTTACTAGCAAAAAGCTTTTTTGGAATGGCACCAAAAATTTATAATAAGCTACCAAAACAGATTTTAAAAATTAATGATTTAAATAAATTTAAAAAAATGTTGTATGATTTCCTAATAACTAAAGCATACTATTCTGTTCAAGATTATTTGTCAGACTCAGGAAACTTTATAACCTTTTAATTTGTATTTGTTGTGTATGTTTTATGACTTAGTTTATAATTGCATGCTACATGTTCTCTGTAGCTATTTGTGTGCCATGTGGCGAAACATAGTGTTACTATATTTTATATGTAAGACCTACTGTTGTACATACCTATGTTTAACAAATAAATAATTTGGAATTTGGAATTTGGAATTTGGAATTTATTATTGTTTACGTTTTGTAAATCTTGTCAGCTTTTGTTATAACTTATACAGGGTGATTCAGGAGACGTGAGCAGGATTAAGCCTACGCATACGCGTCTCATGAATCACCCTGTATAATTTGTAACTTATACCTACTGTACGTGTATTATGACATGCGAATAAACTATCTATCTGTGTACAATGATTTATAACTCAAGATAGGTTATAGGCGTTCCAAAATGGAAGCGCTTACCTTGTGACAAATTGGACAAGTTGCCTTTAAATAGTCGCGGCTGGACCAGCGAGAAATGTGCACGTGCTAATGAGCTCCATCAAGCACATCGAAAGAGAAAGAGACGAACTTATGTTTAACAACAAGTGTGACAAAGATGGATGGAATGAGAAAATTAATCAAAAATAACAGATTTCTTCATAGGCACAGAAATAAATATGGAAGTATTTTTTGTGCTCCTCTAGTATGCGTATACTATCTATGGTTATATAATATCATTGTCTGTGTATCCATTTATGGCGTTATTCATTCATAAATATGTATCTAATCTAATCAACCTAATCCTAATCTAACGAATGCTTATCGGAAACAATCTCCCCGTTACTTCTACGCTACGTATTTGTATGATTCCATATACATATGTATATATTTTTAAATCTAATTTCTATTACACCTTATGTGTAAAATTGCATGAATTCTATAGTAATTTAAATTGTATTTCTTTTTCCTTATTTTATCGTAATGCATGTTAATTATAAGATGTAATTTTTTTTGAAAAGATGTATCCCGCTGAGTTTGTTGCCGGTCCCATATTGGGATACCCTCCTCCAATTGAGGGGGGATTTAAATCTTCTCGGGGCAGAGGTGTAGGGTTGGAGCCGGTCTACCTAGCTTTATTTGACGTTCATAAGCGCATTGTAATTATGCCTACTTGAATAAACTATCTTTTATCTTATCTTAAAAAAAAAACAACAGGTAAAATATAATAAAGACTAAAATAGTTATTTGTTTTACAAGGGGGCAAAGTTGTTGTCGATCGCCTCGTGCTAATATTTATACATATCCGAGTAAGCGAAAGATTCCCAGAATTGGAATCTTGAGCGATCGTCAAGGTCGTATCAAAACCAGGTATAAGTGGCGAAATCTGAATCGGTTCATGCTGTTTTTAGGGTTCCGTAGCCAAATGGCAAAAAACGGAACCCTTATAGATTCGTCATGTCTGTCTGTCTGTCCGTCCGTATGTCACAGCTACTTTTTTCCGAAACTATAAGAACTATACTGTTGAAACTTGGTAAGTAGATGTATTCTGTGAACCGCATTAAGATTTTCACACAAAAATAGAAAAAAAAGCGGCCAAGTGCGAGTCGGACTCGCCCATGAAGGGTTCCGTATTTAGGCGATTTATGACATATAAAAAAAAACTACTTACTAGATCTCGTTCAAACCAATTTTCGGTGGAAGTTTACATGGTAATGTACATCATATATTTTTTTTAGTTTTATCATTCTCTTATTTTAGAAGTTACAGGGGGGGGACACACATTTTACCACTTTGGAAGTGTCTCTCGCGCAAACTATTCAGTTTAGAAAAAAATGATATTAGAAACCTCAATATCATTTTTGAAGACCTATCCATAGATACCCCACACGTATGGGTTTGATGAAAAAAATATTTTTGAGATTCAGTTCGAAGTATGGGGAACCCCAAAAATTTATTAATGATAAAACTAAAAATAATATATGATGTACATTACCATGCAAACTTCCACCGAAAATTGGTTTGAACGAGATCTAGTAAGTCGTTTTTTTTAATACGTCATAAATCCCTTGAATACGGAACCCTTCATGGGCGAGTCCGACTCGCACTTGGCCGCTTTTTTAGGTAATATTTTGCGTTTGGTACGTACCACTTTTTATACGTTTTGCAACTAACCACTGGAGCGGCAAACTTTGATTATATTTGTTAATTGAGCATAAATTCCGCCAAATTACGAACGACGTGACACGCGAACGTTATATACTTATATATTTATCTACGAGCGATTGTGTATCTAATCGACAAGGACTTAAGCTTTATAATGGTGTTGGCAGTGTTGATTTTGCAGTGAGGTGTATGTATACAGGATGGGTCGGTAATTAGTGTAAAAAACGCAAATTTTATTGTTTATGGTTTATGTTAATTGTCGAGTTGCTTAAGTAAATAGACTGCATAGCTAATAGCTGTTCTCAGAGGCTTGTAAATAGGAAAGACTGACTGCCTCCATATAACCCCTCGTGTTTCATCGATGAGAGTCACTCTTTACTTAAACTATTAGGATACGATAGATTCTTTAAAACAAAAAAAATATAATAGAAAGTTTATGAATTATACAAAATTTTTAAAAGGACAAAACTAATCTGCAAAAACCGACTTTTAAATTATTTGACCCTATTCACAGGATTCACCCTGTATGCCGATTCGGAATTCAAGGGAAATTAAGCGATTAGCTAATTAAGAAATCATGCTGCCGTGCTATTGGTTTATTTACGTTATAATGAGAGCATAACATAGGATTCATAAAATATAATAATTAATGTGACATTCCTCGGGTAAAGGTGCCTTATGGCGGTTGGCGCTTACGTCGCGTAGCACCGCATTACGGCTCGGCCACGACTTTACGCAACTGGTGCAGCGGCAGCGACAACCATAGGTAAGAACGAAAGGTTCGATCGCTGTGTCTCGCTGCAACCTATGGTTATCGCTGGCAGAAATACGCAAATAATGATTATTTCTCGTTATTGAATTTAATTATATTCACTTCATTAATTATTAATTAATATACAGGGTGGTCCAAACCTTGACGTCCAAAAATTTTTTTTAGCTTCCTCACGTCGTGGGCTATCAGAATATACCCCATGTATGTTAGCCGATTTTTCGTAGTTTTCGAGTTATGATTTTTTAAACTTTTAACTTTTGTTATGAAATTCTGGGGTTCCCATACAGGATGGCTAAAAAATAACTGCATTCCTGTTGCCAGGGAGGTTTTGGCATTATACTGAGCAAATTTTACTATGGGACCAACCCCGAAATCGCGAAAAAAAAAATTTGGCTTTCATACATTTTATGGTCCATTTTCTATGGAAGGGTAAATTTTTTTTTCGCGATGTTAAATGTTTAAAAAATCATAACTCGAAAACTACGAAAAATCGGCTAACATATATATGGGGTATATTCTGATAGCCCACGACGTGAGGAATCTAAAAAAATTTTTGGACGTCAAGGTTTGGACCACCCTGTATACTTGACTGACTTTATGCTTTCGATATGAAAATATTTTTATTCGGAGACAGCACGTAGCAATGTGCAAGTTGCGGAACTTTCTCAAAATTTCCGTAATTTCTGGAAACATTCGGAAGATTCTTATGTAAGTTTCCATTTAGAAAGTTCCCGTTCATATTAGGGATTATTATTCAATGTTTTTAATTGCTGACGACTGTTTCATTTAACATTTACGACACACATTGGCGTCTATTTCACATGTTGTAGAAATCGAAACTAACTGTAAAGGGGCCCACTGATTAACAGTCCGCCGGACAATACCGGCCTGTCAGTTAGAACAAAAAGTTGACAGTTCCGAACAACTGACAGGCCTATATCGTCCGGCGGACTGGTAATCAGTGGGCCCCTTAAGAAGGCTTGGCAATAAACGTGCAGAAAAAAATACCGAGAACATTTCATGGGACATTTGCTATTTTTGAAAATTCTCTTTGGCACATTGCTAGCGATAAAATATAGGATTAGGTAAATAGACAAATAGTAGTAGGCGATAAATAAAGTATCAGGCAGACACCTTCATCAAAATAAATTTGGAATACAAGATGGCTTAAAAATACGTTGAATCAATGAATCTTGGAGCTACACACCGCCACACACACACACACACACACACACACACACACACACACACACACACACACACACACACACACACACACACACACTCAGCCCACGCACGCACACATTTACCTCATTTGCTAGTCAACAGATGAAACGAGGGTTCGCCTTGACATTGGTTTTTAATTTTAAAGATAAGATAACAGCGGTTAACAACCTTGTTTCTATAACGATATAACACACGCTTATAATTGTTTGTGAATTTTTAACTTATCTTATCTGGTATTGTTCACCACTTAGGAGGATTATGCGTGCTTCAGACGTCACGATATTTCTCTATAACATACTACCTACTTACTAGTAGGTACATACAAAGACTGCTAATTATAAATCATAACTCGTCAAATATCATCTATTTTCAGATTATTAACATCAATACAATATTAATTGTGAAAAATATCGGCACCACATATTATATTACACACACGAACATATTATATACCTAATATTGTATTCTGTGATCGCCACCTGAGGACATTATCACTATGTCACCAAACTAACGATATCACCAAGTGATCATAAGTTATGCCTTTGTTAGAAATGGCTAAGAAAGTGTTGTTCCTATCTGTCCAGTCCATATAGACTTCCACATCATATTTCTTATACCCTCAGCTGATGTACTGGCCGCAACCAAATCAAATCCCTTGTAACTTCCTCGTTGTCAGTGTTGTCACGTAATATTTTGCTCAGGCATTCCGTTTCAGAATTGCTGACCATGAGGTTAAAAACTTTATTGATGGAATTTGATGGTCTTGGTAAAGATAGAGTAAATAGAAATGTCGTGGAAGACTGAATAATAAATAATAAAGCACTGATCCTAAAAAATACTTACTTATTTTACAAATTATATGTAAAATCGAAATCACCGAAAAAACCGGAAACCCGATTTTGCTGTTGCACAAAAACCGAAAAACCGGTTTTCTAAAATACGCACGGTTTTGTGACCCCTAATCATAACCATGGACTTATCAGTTTCGTTAATGAATTATCAGTAAAATTCTGTCTGGCAACAGTATTATCTAATTTCGTTTGAAAAATACGTGTTGTTTTTTTGATACTTTTATCATTACAATACCTACTTTATATCGCTTTCATCTAGTATTGATAAATTGTGACGTTATCTATGAAAAGGGACCTTATTGTCGATGGCGCTTACGCCATAATTAACGATGCTCCGATATAAATACGAGGCCACGCGACGCCGTGCGGCGTAAGCGCCATCGACAATAAGGTCCCTTTTCATAGATAATGCCCCAATTATACACGTGTGGTGCAAACATGTATGACATAACTCAAAATTGTAGTTTTTATTGAATATTTACACGTTTTTAATCAAGGGCAAATGCTATGAAAAAAAAACTAGATATATTTGCAAAGCAACATTTTACACAGAAGTATATTTTCAGATGTACGAAAAAATAAAAATAATTTCAAGCCCGCCGTTAATGACCTCTTGTTGGTATCGTCTTGGGTCGTCCCATTCGTTTTTCGTCAAGTTCTTAAATTAGTCCTATTCTGCTTTCGTCACCCATTCTACATTCGTCACAATCGTCAGTGGCTTTCAATGTAGAATGAGTGACGAAAGCAGAATAGGACTAATTTAAGAACTTGACGCAAAACGAATGGGACGACCCATGACGATATCCTCTTGTTTTGTGTGGTCTCAACTCTACCTATAATTATT
This sequence comes from Cydia amplana, assembly GCF_948474715.1. Lineage (NCBI taxonomy): Eukaryota > Metazoa > Arthropoda > Insecta > Lepidoptera > Tortricidae > Cydia > Cydia amplana. Next base: position 2,463,950 of record NC_086093.1, on the reverse strand, counting down.
TATTTATCTATATGATTCTGTACTCTTTCCACTAATATGTCAGTGTCGAGCGAGATGCATAGAAAGTAAGTTACGTAGACGTTAGCGTATATGTCAGTGACTCGTGGTACTATCAGCAGCAGCAGACGTTGCTAAGCGGGCGAGGTGTTCAAAATGATCTTGACGCGACTTTATTGTTAAGAGAATAAGAGCGCGTCAAGGTAATTTTGAACACCTCGCCCGCTTAGCGACTTCTGCTGCTGACTGTACGGGTGCTAGCGTGTCCCACTGCTGGGAAAAAGTACCCCTTTCCACGTATCCCGGTCTTGATCAGTCTCCTACCCGTTCCTAAAAGGTCAAGAGCCCGTACCATGAGTCACTGACAGTGCATGTCAAAACTGACATTTACGCTATCGAGAACGTAATTTACTTTCTATACATCTCGTTTGCACTAATATGCGAGTACGAGCGAGATGTATAGAAAGTAAATTACGTTCTCGACGGCGTTTATGTCAGTGCCAAACTGCCATATCGCCCGGTTGTATGGGGTAATTAATTACGTAATATTCATTCATTTCTCATTCTTACAATTATCTGTAGGTACTTAAAATAGTATAATGTAAATGACACGGTCATACACACGCAAAAAATATCCGAATTAATTTATCTTATTAGCTCTCAGCACTGCAGTTCAGAACAAATCTCGCGCAAGCTATTATGGGCCCGATTCGGAGTTTGAAATAGACATCTATTACTTAGATATCTTTTAGACAAGATACGATAACGATATGTTTAAGATCTAACCAGTCAAATGTGATATTTGCGCGATTCTGGAGATACTCTTGAACGATTTCCACAAGATATGACTTGGAGATCCAATTCACATCTAATACTCGTAGATATCTAACTCTATCTAACGTAAAAGTGACATTGGTTGCCCGAATTGCGCTGCAAAAGAGAACTAGTTGAAATCTAAACTATAACGTATCTAGAATGGATCTAGTACGTGTCGTCTCTTGTGAATATCTTGAAGTTCGAATACGGCAGTATGAGTCAACAAACGCGGGTACAAGAGAGGTGAATCTTCCTATAATTGACCGAGAGTAAGCGAAGGTCTCAGTTTCCGCTTGAGCAATGCTTTCATAATTCGTATGTCCTCTTTGACCATGTCTTTTAATTGAAAAACGCTTTTTAAATATCAGTATCTATTACTTATGAAAGCAGAAGAATATAAATTATCGTATTAGATTCATAATTGTTACATATTTGCCATTATTTATTTTTAAAACGTGTTTTTCAATAAAAAGACACGTCAAGATGGTTTATCTTATTTCTAATGCTAAAAAAAACGAACTATAGCGTTTGGCTACGCGGCCTCGATGCTTTTTTTCGTCGATTCAGTTTTTGGAAATCTTTTACAATGGCGGAGCCATAAGTATATTTATTCTGTTTTAAGTTATGCTCGCGAGGTCTACAGTTGACAAAGCCACTAGTATGTATATTTACTCTTGCACGCCGTAACCCCATGTCATACAAGTACATACATGACCGTGTCAAGCAGGTATCGTACAGAGTTATCACACCACGCGCCAGACGATCACGCAGGCGCGTATCGGCGCTGTGTGCGCGCCGCGTGCGCACGCGGTGCCCATGCTGCGGGGAGAATTGGGACGAGTCTCGATGCGGAACGGGCGGGAAAAGTCGCGCGGTGGCCATGGTGTGGGGACAATTGGGACGAGTCTCGATTCGGAACGGGCGGGAAAGGTCGCGCGGTGACCATGGTGTGGGGAAAAATTGGGACGAGTCACGATTCGGAACGGGCGGGAAAAGTCGCGCGGTGGCTATGCTGCGGAAAAAATTGGGACGAGTCTCGAATCGGAACGGGCGGGAAAAGTTACGGGGTGACCATGGTGAGGGGGGAAATTGGGACGAGTCTTGAATTCGAAACGGGCGGAAAGAGTCGCGCGGCGGCCATGGTGCGAGGACAATTGGGACGAGTCTCGAATTCGAACGAGCGGAATAAGTCGCGCGGTGACCATGCTGCGGGGGAAAATTGAGACGAGTGGGGAATTTAAAATAACTGGAAAAAAATAATGTCGTGTTTTATAAGGTGACCATGGTCCGAGGGAAATTCGGAACGAGTCTCGAATTGAAAACGTTTGGCAGAACTGCTTACAAGCTTGCTGCTGCTGCAAGTTTTATAAAACTGAGTAAAACTGTATGAAAGTGGTTACACAAGTATAAAAGTAATCTAAAAAATGCAGTCTTAACTCTTAATTATTTCCCGTCACAAAGATACAAAATTTAACTCAGGCAGTTTTAAGAATATAACTAAATTTTAAATCGAAAAACCATAACGCCAATCTAATAAAGTAACTGTCGCTTATGTTATGAATAATAAATCCATTACTTACATTAAACTGTGTCCGAATCGCTCATAACGTGATGAAGATAAATGGACTCAATGATTATTTTACACACACAAACAATTAGAAACCCTAAAATAATCTATGAAATGAATGATCAAATAATCATAGACTGATTTTTTCTATTAATGAATATACATTTTTACTGAACTGTGCCTAAAGCATTAAAATAAAAAATAAAAGAAAGTCACCTTAATAGCTTGCAAATCCCTTCGCTTATTACATTAGATAATATAATCAATTTATTTAAGTGTTGGCTGTCAACGTTTTTAATATTACGACATAATAATGAAATCAAACATTTACTAATGAATACTTAAACCGAATTTAGTGCCCTAAATCTCTACTCTGTAATCAAGTCATTACTTACCCAGAATTGTCCCGCCCTTGGACGAAGATAGGCTTATTTTACTTTAATACTAATAGGAGATACGTCCTTTTGGAAATAAAGAGGATAATTGGTTTACATTCTTCATTAATAAGTACGAGTATCAAGAGTAAACAATGGTATCGCAGACGGAAATTGTCAGACTTCATAACGCCTGTGCATTTTAGATATTACTAGTATTTATGGCCTTCTACCATTTTCATACATTTAAGTATTTATTACGACACCCTGTACTAAAATAAGCACATTACGTAACTACGCCGCAAATTTAAAGGGCAATATGTGCTGTAAAACATTGTACGATACAACTCGTGTAGAATTCGCCACTCGTTGCGAATTTCCTATCGCACTTGTATCGTAAATAACTATTACACAACTATACACCGGGGCAGGATAAAACCCGACAGATTTTAAAGGTGCAATCTTGACCGCATTTAGAGACTAAAATGTCATTCAAATGTTTCTGAAATCGGTCTTGTTTTAGAGATAATGGCATTCATTAAATTGTTTGTGTAATAACACGCGAACAAAACGTCGTAAGCGGCGTTAAATTCATGGCGCTTACGCGTTTAGGTCGCGAGATTCACGCTCCACTTCTTTCTATGGTTTGTTATCAAAACGACAAACTTATGGCACAAAATACTGGTTCACTGTGCCGGTTCTATACGTTAGTAATATCTGGGAGACCGAGCTTTACTCAGTTTGCTCGGAAAACATATAAAAACTCAAAAATGCGCGTTTTCCCAGAGACAAGACCTAGCTAGATCGATTTTTCGCCCCCGAAAACCCCCATATAATAAATTACATCGAAATCGTTAGAGCCGTTTCCGGGATCCCCGAAATATATAAATAAATAAATATACAAGAATTCCTCGTTTAAAGGTATTAGATAGATAGTTCAAAGCGCAAAACAGTTCCAAAAATATACCACAACCTGTTTAGCGTGATTTGTGTCCCAATTGAAATCGCCGTAAAATCGTAAACACGTTTTATTAGTTCCAACTTCCATCATGTGAAGAGCTTACTCGAATGTAATAAAACGTAATTGAAGCGACCACGACCTCATTCAGCGTTTATAAATTTTAAATACGGCGGGATGCGGGTCTGTATTACTATAAATACGTTGATTTATACTTCATTTTCAAAGTAATCCTTTTTAATTTATTTTACAGTACATAATATGGTGCTACTTTTCCCGCATTAGTGCGGGAAGGCGGGAAAGAGCACTTTCGGTGCCTATGTCGAAAGTTTGAATGGCCATTGTAAACAATTATTGTTATGTACTACATTCAAATAGAATGCACCTCAATAATAAATATAGGTACTAAGTTAATTTTTATTACTTATTTGCTTAGATATTTTTAACATGCCTTTATTTTTCCACTTTGTTTTAAAACAGCTGTCTTCAAATTCTCAATTTCTGTCTTGTCAAGTGAAGAAAATATCAATCAGTACCAATCCCTTAATATTGTCCTAATAAAGTTTGCTGACGAATATTGAAACGCTCAATAAACACGTACCATCCCACGTGACGTGTACATTATTGTCAATTGTCCTAACAATGAATGATCGATTCATTGTCACCCGATGTTTATTCATATCGTTCGCGTGGACGGCGCCCCCGCGGCTATATAAACCTCACGCGCCTGGCATTCCGTTTAGTTCATCGCTAACCGCCAGAGCGTGCGGACGTGTCACTCACGCTTATCATCTATCATCTTCGCGGACGTGTTCGTCTGATTGTAACGTGTGTGTCCGTTGTTACAGACCTACGATGTGCGCGGCGATAGACATGCTATCATCAGAACAGCTGTTTTACGGACACAGTCCACCCGCCGGCTTCCTCACTGACTATACAGTGCGCCGGCCGAACATAGCGAAGTTCACCACCGTCACTAGAGGATTCTCATCGCCATGTTTACCCACTTCTAAGACGCTCAAGCCGTTACAACTCACTTTGAAGGCAGCCCCGAGATCGTGCTTAAGAATGCCCACGGAGAACAAGAAGAAGCGGGTAGTGTTCGCCGATGATAGAGGGTACGCTCTAGAACAAGTCAAGTTCATGACCGAGCCCTCTCATGTACCACCTTACTGGGCCTTGAAGATCGTAGCCAGTCCCACGTTAGAGAGAAAACCACCGCCTCAGCCGCCGCAAGACGTGTGGGAGATCAGATTCGTCCAGCCAGCATCAGATTATCTCGAGTTCAGACGAAAAATAAATGAAGATTGCGTCACGCTTGAAAACGTCATTCTCAAACAGAACGAATGTGCAGTTGACGGGACCGTTAAAGTTAAAAACTTGGATTTCGCCAAAGAAGTGTTTGTGCGAACGTCATCCGATGGCTGGACGACAAGCGAAGACACGTACTGCGCCTTTGTGGAGCCCGGCCCTTTGAATCAGCAGGGAGTCTCTGCGTACGATACGTTCGGGTTCAGAATACAGTTGCCAATACACTCGCGAAGGCTGGATTTCTGCGTCGGCTACCGCTGCCAAGGAAAAGAGTATTGGGACAGCAACAAAGGCCAGAACTACACCATCGAGAAGTCTTCAGTCCGGAAAACGCCGGCCGTATCTTGCGCTAGGATAAAATACGGGAACTCCTGGTGTGCCCGGGCAGACCTGAATGGAAACACACCGTACTGGTGAAAGACATCAGCTTCGCTTGTGGATTTAGTTGCCTGTCGGCTTTACTGTGATCTAAGTGCCATTGAAATGCCAAGACTGGATCCGTAGGTATGTATGAGTTGACATGATTCACGATCGTGACAGCTGAGGACAGTGCGCTTTGACACTTGACTGTAGATAGCACGGAGATATGCCCGCTTAATTAATCATGTGGGTATAATTGGATTTCTGTGGAAATTTCCGATACGTTGAAAAGGATATAAATAGATAAATTGTCCTATAATATTTATTTATTTAAATATTCGTTTTGTCCGGGGTCTTCTATCAGAGGAATAGTTGTCAAAATGTGTTCGTCATTAATCGAGTTTCGGCTGTGGTTAAAAAAACAGCATATAAATTTTAAGGTTAAGTAGTACCTACTTATTAAAGTCTGAAGGAATAAAAGAGTAATAAAAAAAATCGAGCTCCGGCTGAGACCCGTTGCGGATAGTTAGATAAAATTAATTTTGCCATTCGCTGTATTTTAATTTTTACTAAAAAGTTGTCTCGAAAGGACAGCTTGTTCTTGCAATAAAAACATTAAATTTACCCTTGAACAGCTGTTGCAAAGTATTTCCGTTGTATCTTGTTATAAATAGCTATAGCTTCGTTTCCGACTTGATAAAAGTTGGATTCGGTGACAGACACTAATGATAACGATAACTGATAAACGAATTTGTTTTGTATCTTATGCGTGATTCACTGTCACGTTATCACTTTTAAAAATACACGTCTCCATGCTATTAATAGACAAGTTTTAAACCGGAAAACAAACCAACAATAATTATAAAAGACTTATTTTTTACAAGTTTCTAAATACTTATCTTGAATCGTTAAGAATAATTCGAAATTGTATTTCTTTGGACATCAACAAGTAAAAATATGTGAGATATATATTGTCTCTGACATTTCATGACTTTGCTATTTTTTATTGGTAGGCTTTTTCGTGAAACGTAAACATTCCTTTATGAAAGTATGATTGATTAGGTATTTTCGTATTGGGTCCAAAGATATACAATATTGTATACTCAAATGCACCCGACTTGTCAGTAGAAAAAGGCGCGAAAAAAAATGTATATTAGACATCAACATTTTTTTTGCCGCATTTTTCTACTGACACAGTAGCTATGCCAGAGTACATATGAACGCGAATAATTGTAAGTAGGTAGGAAAGGAATAATGAATTTATGCAATGCATGCAAGTCTCGATTTAAAAGACTCGTCCCGCGTTTTGTAAAAACGCGGACACCCTAGAATTTTGAATGAAATTTGATTTTCGATCACCCTGTTTATTACTATTACAATAATAGCAAAGGGTTGGTTAGAATTTAAAGTAAATAGTATTACTGTTAATAATTCAGATATAACGGTCAGATTGTTAATGAATCTAAGTAAATATTATGTTCATTAATTTAAAACCTTAATATACTTACTATTAAAGTGGTTTGACCAATTTAATACTTTTTATTGCCAATAATATATAAATAAAACGACTATAAGATACCTACTGATGTTCCTTGCATTAGAAGTAGATATACATATAAGATGTTAAATATTAAAGTGCCAATATGCGAACATAATCGTTTTACATCATGAATGTATCTAACCCTTTTCCAAGCATAGTACGATCTATCGAATTTCAACTTTAGCATTCCGATTTAAGGTTCAATATAGATTGGCCGCATTGGGCTAGCATGGGGACTATAGCCCAAGCCCTCTCGCGCATGAGAGGAGGCGCTGTGCCCAGCAGTGGGACGTATATAGGTTCAAATTTTATACATACCTACTTAGATAGATAGATAGCACTTTTGGGATGTGTGTCTTCAAATGAATCATTCATTCATCATAGCTGGATTCATTGGAATATATTTGGATTTTTTTGGTAAAACTTTGCCTGGAAAAGGGTTGATTCGAGTAGCAACAGCGGCCCGTTTCTCAATAGCTTGTAACTTGCAATACAAGCGGATGTCACTTTTTGACACCTTGTATTACAAGTTACAAGCTTTTGGGAAACGGCCCCCTGATATGGCTGTATAAATGATATGTTATGTTTTTACCTAATACTACTTTAAGGTCTTGATAATCTCTGACAAAACTGTTTATTTTTTCAAAGTCGGTTATGTCTTAATTTTTTTTTTATTAAACTATTATTCAACTCAAATAGCCAATATAATAGTTATTTAAATGTTATATTTCTCTTCAAAATAGTGAGAATAAGTAGCTTTTATATTAATTATAAATACGAATTATCAAAAAAATACGACAAACATACATCAATTTTGTTAGTGCAAAAATGTCATTGTGTGTTTTTATTTATTGTTTTGAAACGTTTATCGGATTATTGTAAAATATTTAATTGTACATTTTTGTTATTTTTGTAGCGTTATAGATTTTGTGAGATGTAAAAAAAGGTCGCATGAAATTATGAAAAATGAAATTGAAATAAAATGATGGAACTGTGAAATAAAATGAAAGTAATTTATTGAAATGAATGATTTTATATTTTAGAATCTTCAATTATTTTTATTATCGAGGGGTTGTTATAATTAGGGATGTATGTTTTAATGAAAGAACTGATTAATTTAGTTATTGATTTATATTTTTTGTACAGGTAACTATAGAAAAATGTTAATTTTTTTAGTTATTTTTTACGTGAATCGGTATGTAAATATTGACCACCTATTTCTATAAAAATAAAAAGAGTCAAATCATGTGTAATTGTTTTATTCAAAGTAGCTACCTATAGTAGTATGTACCTACATATAATTTATCATTAGGTACAGGCGAGTTCACAAATATTACAAGCCAAAGTTCCAACAATATATGACAATATTTGGATATAATTTGATAATATCTGGGAGACCTAGCTTTGCTCGGAAAACATATAAAAATGCGCGTTTTCCTAGAGATAAAATCTAGCTAGATCAATTTTTCGCCCCCGAAAACCCCCATATAGCAAAATTTGATGGAAATCGTTACAGCCGTTCCCGAGATCCCCGAAATATATATACTACATACATAAATATATAAATAAATATACCTACAAGAATTGCTCGTTTAAAGGTTTTAGATTAGATAGATAAATAAATAAATAAATATACAACAATTGCTCGTTTAAAGGTATGAGATCAGATAGATATACTACCTACAATATGATCGCCGTATAAATATTTTTGGAACCTAGGCTTGTAAAGATTTTTTTGAACTCTACCGTGCCTGCAGAAAAGTAAAGCTTAGTTATTAGTAGGTAAAGTCAAAACATTTAATTTCCTACCCATTCTGTACCTTATCACAGTATGAGGTATCTATTTTCATATTGAATGTCACTGTGACTATTGTACGAAATGGGTCGGAAATAAAGTTCTTTGACCTGTGCGCTGTTTATCAAAAGCTTGTAATACAAGTGGAAGTCCCTTTCTCACAAAAGCTGTCAAAAATACACACAGCTTTAACAGCATTGAATTTGTCAGCTTCTGTTAGAGACTTCCACTTGTATTACAAGTTACAAGCTTTTGAGAATCGGGCCCCTGTACCTAAAAAAATGCTCAAGTTACGAATGTAATTTAACTAATTTAAAACCATGAGAGTACAACAAAGGGATTGGTTCCATACATATCATATCAACGGAATGCAGTATTTTAATGAACATCACAATAGGTATGAGTTCATGCATTTTGACTACGAATAACAGAATTTAATCTATGCATGACATAATACGATAAACGACAAAACTTTGCATCATACGAGAACTTACGTAATTGTTGACATGTGCGTTGACACTTATCCACTAGAATAGCCGGAGTTACGTAAATAGTAGTTTGTGTTACAGGGATCAAAATGATATATTTCCGTCAAGGTACATTGAATCCTGAATGAAGCGATGGATTCTACAATATTCTAAAGTAGAATCCTGAGCGTAATGAGGGATTCAAGTGTTAACGCCCAAGACGAAATAATTTTGATATCGTGAGTATCGTGACACATACTGCTTTTCACATGAACTATGAGGAAAATAAAAAAATCTTAGTGTTGACATAATCTGATGCTTAGACAGATTATTTAAGCTAAAAAAATAATGTGCAAAAGAAAATCAAAATAGTGTGCTAGAACAGAAAAGTGTTACTTTGATCCCTCCTAGCAGTGAGGAAAAGTGCCACTTTGATCCCTCCTAGCAGGGAAGAAAAAGCTCTTTTCCGAATAGGTGGTGTCAAAAATAGATTTTTGACAGTTATGAATTGTCCCTTAAATTTATGACGATTAGACCTAATGTTTAACTGAACCTTAGCTTCAAATATAACTGTCAAAAATCAATAGGGAGTATTACTGCAATGTTTTGCCGCCTGAGTGCAGCACTAGCGACGTAAGTAGGTATACCATAGAGAAACTTATACACACTATAACTATAACCGCGAAATACTAATTTCGCAAATTGCGGGCATTTTCCTCTGTCACTCTAATTACGGCTTCATTGGAGTAAAAGAGAAAGATCCCCGCAATTTACAGTACAGGTCTTTTTAATGTATTAATGCAGTTTTTCTTGTTATTAAAATCGATGACAATGGTTCCTAAGAACAGAGCTTCGTACGTTGTCTTATAGTTTCAGATTTTCTCATACTGACCAATCTAAATGGGCCACCCTGTAGGTATATGTATTTGAAAGGGTTGGAAATGTAACTTTATAACACCTGTATGTAAAACCCTTTTTATGTGCAAATAAATGATTATGATTATATATATTTTTTTTACTTATATTATAAATGGGCTTACTCATGGCCACAGACTAGCCGAGGCGAAGACGTGGCCTACGGTGGAGCGAGCCTGCCCAGAAGGTGCCTGTTCACCCTTGATTTGAAGGTGGGAAGGAATTTTTTCGAGGGTGACAGATACTGATGCTGACAGTACTTTCAAGAGGAACTTATGTAGTTGTTGACCAATTATTGATCCGGGCGACCCAGAGCCGAATATAGCCGAAGGTCGGCGCACGCGCAGCTTTATGTAACGGCCGTCAACGTGGCGTCACGTCATGCATCTCGCCGCCAAATATAGTCAGTGGGTACGGTAAGTACAGTTAGCAATACTATTACAGATGCCCCGAATAGTGGTTTTGGCCGAATACCGAATATTCGGCTTGACGTGCGAACATTGTGAGTCACAATTATTATGAAAACCTATTCGCCAACAAAGCACAATGTTTGCTAAGATATATTTTTTGTAAAACAGAACTAATAATGAATGTAGTTATTAGAGTCAATCAAATCAGACCCATGATAAAAATAAAATATTTCATTATCAACAAATGCTTAAAAAAGGGTCTTCCCATTTAACAACTTTCCAATAATACATTTTAAATATGAAATATACCTAATTAGGTATTAGTATTTTTTTGTGTAATTTTTCTTGTTAGGTAAGGGCAACAGATATTCGGTAATCGGCCGAATAGTAGGCAACATTCGGCCGAATACCGAATATTCGGCAAAGTGTCAGAATAGGCCGAATACCGCATTAGTTGCCGAATATTCGTGGCATCTCTAAATACTACTCCCTTAGCACCTTTGCACATAAACTTGCAGGGGGGTCACTTTTCTCTGCAACTGTCTGTACATACCACAGTTATAAGTAATCGAACGAGCGAGCGAAGCGAAGTGAAGTTCTTACATTCAACTTGGTACACACGGCTGGCTAGGGGCACGTCCCGGCATTTCGATGTTTTTAAGCTGAACTATCAGAGGATAGTTTGATACACAATAACTTAAGTAAATTTGTTCTAATTTAAATGAAATTGGGTGAACGTAAAGTTGCGGCCATTATATTTTAGTCGTTACATTTTGAGCAGGCTCGATCAAGAGGTTATTGAGCTAGAAGAGCTTAAAATGCTAAAAAGCTATTTGTGAGGGGTCTTGCTATTCTCGTCAATTTAATTGCAAGAAAGTTTGGTATCAAATGAAAGTGCTCGGTTTACACAGTTATAATATTGTTTTTTAATTTAAGATTTTAAAATAATTAGCAAGATAAAAACGAAATAAAATAAACATAATATTAGTATTTGACATTTGACAAGAAAGGTTAGAGTCAGACCGAGAAAAGTCTGCAGCGATTTTGATAGCCCACGCAGTGCGAGTGTCATTTTAAACGTCAAACTTCTATGAATTTATGACGTGTAAATAACGGGTCTCTATTGTTTCCCAAATAGTTTTAAGCCATAATGTATTGTTTGCCCGAATTTTCGTTAGTCATAATTCATTTGGTTCAGAAACGCGTCACTTTTCAGGATTGCCAAAAAACAAACCTAACTTAACCTAACCTATCTATAGGATAACCAAACGTAAATCCTGAAATGTTAACGGTTTCGGTTTTATGACTAATGATAATATGACAAACAATACATTATGACTTAAAACTTTATGGGAAACAACGGGACCCCGTAAATAACACTTGCACTGCGGAGGCTATCAAAATCGCAGCAGACTTTTCTTGGTCTAACTCTATATACCTACGGCTTACCACAGATACAGTTTATTTTAATTTCTATGGTGACTTAAATTTATCAATGAAGGGCTCCACAGATCTTGAATTGCAATCGCACGCGGTATTCGATCCTTTGACGACTGCATTCAATTGATGTTTTTGGCGAACCGCGAATTCTCAGTTCGGGGCGAACTACTAGTATGTATAATATCTGGGAGACCGAGCTTTGCTAGGAAAACTCGATTTACAGTACATATGGTGCTACTTTACCGCCCTAGTGCGGTAATTATCACAATGCGTGCCTATGTCGTAAATTTAAAGGTCCATATGTACCTACTGTAAAACGTTGTACAATACACGTTCGAAAAGGTAATTCGCAACGAGTGGCGATCAGTTGGGAGTTTTTTAAATCGATACGAGTTCCTACTTTTCGCACTTGTAATGTACTATTAAAGGTTGTGTGCGGCATTGTAGTATATGTAATTTGCCACGTGAGTCTGTACCTGGGATCTTATTAATTGTTAGAAACATTTATTAATTAAACATACCCATTAATGTAAAGTGTCATTCAATAGAACTTGCTAACTAGGTAAACAAAAGTTATAGTTTGTAGCTTTCTAATAGAGCCCGACGGCCAATCCTATTGTCTATTGTTAAGTAAAACCGCTCGTGCCACGTGCCACAACCACCTGCATAAAAAATCGCTCGTTCACTTTACCCAGGTAATTGAATTACAACTCCTATGGAAATTGCAATAAGATTCAAAATGAACTAATTGATAAATATTTTGTTACGATGTGTGTGGTCAGTACTTCGGTTACTGAATGCCGGTGAGTCGAACGCTACAGAACCAGTCTAAAATGTGTCATCGAGATGCGTAACAAAGGCGCGTTATCGGAGAGCGCACCTACACTGGTTTTTTGAGCGTTGGACTAGCCCGCACTCAGGTGCCCAATAGAATAATTAAGACCCTTTTTTGCAGGTAAGTAGCACGTGAATCTACTAGAAAGCTACAAACTATACTAGTAAATTGACATTCAGTATGGCGGTTTGTTTACAAAGTTATGTAGCAATTAAGTTCTATTGAATGACAATGTTTGGGTACCTACATTTATTCTGAGGTTGTGCAATAAAGAGGATTTGTATTGTATTGTATACTAGCGACCCGCCCCGCCTTCGCACGGGTTAACAAATTATAAATAAACCAGCTTCCTCTTGAATCACTCTATTTAAAAAAACCGGATCAAAATCCGTTGCGTAATTTGAAAGATCTAAGCATAGGTACATAGGGACAGACAGCGAGAAGCGACTTTGTTTTATAAATACCTACTACATATTATTTAGTGATTATAAATTAATAAGTACTTAAAATAAATATGTAGGTACCTACCTATCGTACGATATAATATCTATGTATGATATAGTATCTATGTCCTTCCCATATCCAATTAAAGTGCATGTGATGTAAACCAATGTGCAATTAAAATGTACTTATACAAAGATTGCAATATCTGTTTTGCATTTTGCATTGTAATCATTAATAACAAGTTTGACCTTAATACAATCAACATATAAATACTTTTACAGTGATTGTGAGTGCTTTCTATATCTTCATACGATACGAAAGTTATTTGTTTAATTCCTTTAACCTTTTGGACGACAATGACCGATATATACGCACCGCAGGTCCAACGCCAAAGACGTATTAATCGGTCATCGACCACAGAGCAACATAGACCTAGGTGCATATGCATAAAGTTCAATTTCGGGTTTGACACAGTGACGTGGCGTTGAGAGACAGCTTTTGTGTTTGACACGGTGTCGAAAAGGTTAATTTGATATTTGACTATTAAATTTCACATCAAAGTGAATATTTTTATTTTAGTATCAATTCGTTGTTATTGTTTTCACTTCAACTTTAGACTTTTATCTACTAGTAGATCTTGAAATATAATTTTATAAACGTTTTCACATTATCTGAATCTGAAACTATTAAAATTATAATGAGCTGCACATTTCTTAACCTTTTGGACGCCAATGACCGATATATCCGCACCGTACGTTTAACGCCAAAGACCGATTAATCGGTCACAGACCACAGAGCAACATCGATCTACGTGCATAATATACATAAAGTTCAACTTCAGTTCTGACACTTCAATGATGTGGCGTCTGAGTGACATCTTTTGTGTTTGACACGGCGTGGAAAAGGTTAAGTATTGTTTTTGTTAATTATATTTTAAGTTGTCCTCTCGCGACCCGGAGACGAGCTGATAATAATAATTACTTTTTGGCTACATGTTATAGAGTAGATTAGCGGTCGGCAACCTTTAAAATAAAAAATAAAAATCATTTATTTCGGACCACAAAAATCCATAATATGTTAGTCGAACATGTACATGCAGGAACTTGTAATTTAGACTATGTTAGTACTTATTAACCTATCTACCTACTACATTTCATAGGGAGCTAAGGAACGGTGCAGGTTCGACCAGTGCTGCATATAGCTACTGTCGAGCCTACCCGCTATCACACTCAGGATATTGTTGCTACTGTCAAGCACTCTGCGACGCGTCGCGGCGGCACGCTTTAAGCAGCCAAGGGCCACATAGTAGTTAACTTGACGTTGACGCTGGGCGTACTTTATTAATATTTATGACTTTATCAGACATTGTCGTTTGACAATATTTACATACAAAATAGCCAGGGAGGCTCGCGGGCCGCAAGTGACACGTTCACGGGCCGCAGGTTGCCGACCGCTGGAGTAGATTATAGGGGTACCCCAGGTTAAAAGTATGGAAATAAGTTTATATGAAGATGCAGGACTAAAAAACTGTTTTTTGCGATGCGATTTTTATACAATCACATTACATAATTATCGTCAGGTGACAAGCAAAAGTCACTAAGTACCACCACAAGTTCATAGCCATAGTGAACCATATTAGTACGAAAAGAAGGTTGATTTTTGTTTAAATATTTTATAGTAATTAGTCACTTTTGCTTGTCACCTGACGATATATCAGTGGCAATTAGGATTTTTGACGTGATAACGTCTTATAAATCGATGAACACCGGTAGCATGCACGAAAAAGTGTCACGTTGTGGACGGATCTCCATGGTAACGTTGTGGACAGATCTCCATGGTAACGTTGTGTGTGTTCCAACTTTTAATTCAATAAGCTTGTAAAAAATGAACCCAATTTCTTTAATAAATATTAAGCATTTCCAAATATTTTTCGGTGATTAAATTAATATTTATTAGTAAAAGGGTTTTCTGTACGTAAAAAATAACTAATCATCACTACATCTTATAAAACGAAGTCGCTTCCCTGTCTGTCTGTATGTATGCTTAGATCTTTAAGACTACGCAACGGATTTTGATGTGGTTTTTTTAATAGATAGAGTGATTGAAGAGGAAGGTTTATGTATAATTTGTTAACCCGTGCGAAGCCGGGGCGGGTCGTTAGTTGATAATAAAACGATGAAACACAGTAAAATAATTTGTATTTCATTCATAAAATATAACACAAACATACAAATTTCTGCTAAATTAATATAACTATGTGCTATCTAACGTTAATGTTATATAACTTATATAGTTAGCTTTGTGAAACAGGATAATTATATGTTCAGTATTATTAATGAATAAATATAATAAGTGTGTAAATAATAACCCAATATAACCACAGATAAAGTTATGTAAAAAAAAACCGGCCAAGTGCGAGTCGGGCTCGCGCACGGAGGGTTCCGCACCATCAACAAAAAATAGAGCAAAAAAATCGTGTTTGTTGTATGGGAGCCCCCTTAAATATTTATTTTATTTTATTTTTAGTATTTGTTGTTATAGCGGCAACAGAGATACATCATTTGTGAAAATTTCAACTATCTAGCTATCGCGGTTCATGAGATACAGCCTGGTGACAGACGGACGGATGGACGGACGGACGGACAGCGAAGTCTTAGTAATAGGGCCCCGTTTTTTACCCTTTGGGTACGGAACCCTAAAAAAATTACACCACAGTTTATAAGTATAGGTATTTAAGGTCTTCGTTTCAGCTTGGACAAAATGCTTTCGTATTTCCGGATGTTTCGTATTGTAAACAAAAGTCACTAGTAAATTTATAATTCAGAGACAATTTCAATATGGCGGTTTGTTTACATAGTTAGCAAGTTCCATAGAATGACACTTTAGGAATAGTTATTTACGATACAAGTGCGGAAAAGAGGAAATTCGAAACGAGTGGCGATAAATCAAAACTCGACCGAAGGGAGTGTTTTAAAACGACACGAGTTGCGAATTACCTATTCGCACATGTATCGTACAACGTTTTACAGTACATATGGCACTTTAAACTTTCGACATACGCACGGGAAGTGCTATTTCCCGCACTAGTTCGGGAAAGTAGTGCCATATGTACTGTAAAGACTATTTTATGCCCGTCTTTTATACAATATTTTTCTAATAGGTACAATATTTACCCTGTTCCACACAGCTAGCACTGATTTTTTAAATAAAAACAGCTAAGTAATATATTTTCATGATTGTCTACTTTGAAACTGTAGTCATGAATATATAGATATATATTGAAATCATCGTAATAGGCCTAAGAGGGTGTAACATATTACATACATAAATATAACTATATTAAAATGTTCATACAAACTGTAAAATATATATTTGTATAACAATGCATTTGTTTGAAATACCCACAAAAATAACACACGTTAAAAGCATTGAATTTTATAAAAACTTTAATATTTTAATTTTTTATTTGTTGCAAGTGATATTTTTTTTTAATTGTGACAAAATCTTTAAATATTAGGTACAATGTGTTTATTTAAAGTAACAATGAAAAAATAAATGTAATATCTGTTAAGAAAATATGTACAATGATTAATATGTTGTATAATTTATACCTATATATAGTAATTCGTGTAAATTTTCATACAAATAAAATTGTTAGATATATATGTAAATATATTATATGCATTACTAGGTGTGGAAGACAAATAATATGTCTTTTAATTGATATTTTATATTATTTCATGTTAATATAAAATAATTCTTTATTTTCATTTGTATGAAAACTCACCATTTATTCATTACAAAGTCCAACAACATAAACTTTGGATTTTTATTTTAATCTATTTAAGGGTCGAATAAGCCAATTTATTAGTTACAATAATAATATGTATAAAATTCACTATTAATTCTTATAAATTCAACTTTTGATAAATACATTTAAACACATCTAAGTATTTATTTTATTATTTACTATTAATAATATTAAAAATCTCACTATTTGTTCTCGTATCACTATTGTGTACGATAATAACGCATTTTTTACATTTTGGCAAAATAAACTTATTTGAGTTCATTAATTTCACGTAATAAATTGTTTTCA
This sequence comes from Cydia amplana, assembly GCF_948474715.1. NCBI lineage: Eukaryota > Metazoa > Arthropoda > Insecta > Lepidoptera > Tortricidae > Cydia > Cydia amplana. The sequence goes on along the minus strand of NC_086093.1, from coordinate 2,446,622 downwards.
AAGTTCAAAGTTTTTATTGTATATAAGAATCAGGTTACATTGCAGGTCGAAAATACAATTACACATTCGTTACACTGAGACTTAAAACAAAATAAACTACATTGTTTTATATTTATTATTAAAGTATATTGAAGTGAAAAGTCACTGCAATGTTTGAAAATTTATTTTAAATTCGTTTTTTTTATAACAAAACATTTTTCACTTGTTATGTGTTTTTCTTATATGCGGTGATAGCAAATTTGACTTAAAATATATTAGTAAAAACTGTATTTATGTCATATGGGTCTCAAATAAGTTTATCCTATTGTTATATAAAGCGCTTTTGACAATACCAATATGATATTACTTTATGTATGTTGTCATTATATTCTTTAACGTTTAAGTCTGATTTTGTTTTTCAAAAGATGACAGATACCTAAAGTATCGCTAGTTTCTCTACCATTATTATCGGTATGGTATTTTCTATACTCTATGCCATGTTATTTTGACCTACGTTTTTTTAAATTTCAACCAAGTTCTTTAAATGCGATTGATTCTAGATATCCTTCAAGTTTGCTCAGTTATATATTTGATATCTGCTCAATGTCAAATCAAATACATAGTGACTGTTATAAACGCAATACTTAATCGCCACATTTCCCTAAACTATTGCTTTAGAATATTTTGACTTACATTATTTCTCACTTATCGACATTTCCACTGTCCGCATTATCATCAATAGCATCTTGATCATCATCAACTTTTAACTTATCATCAACTTTCTCATCACTGTCATCTAAAATATCTTCGACATCATCAAGACTCGCTTGCCCTTTGTCATTTGCGTTCTTTTCATCATGGAAAACTTTTGGAGTTTTGGGCGTTCTCATGCCATTATCTTCCAAAGTTTCATCAATGATTTCTAATCTTGATTTTGAAAAGAATTTGTGTAAAGACTCGAGTTTGTTTAAAGCTTTGTCGCTCCAATCTGTGGAACTTAGAGTAGTATCTTCTGTCATACATCCCGAGTCTATCCTTTTTGACATGTCAGATAAGGAGTCTGACATGTCATTTGTTGAAGTCGCTTTGTCAACTCTGACGACTTTAGGTTTTATAATCAAGCTTTGTGGCAAGTCCGGTATATTCCTCAAATCTATTAAACTTATTGAGGATCTTCTCAATTCGTAATCGAATTCACTATCGTCAAATTCTTCAATTTGTATTTTATCCTCAATGTATCTTAAAACTTCTTCGGCTAATTGCCTAGCGTAGTATCTCTCATCTTGTGAAGAGAATTCATCTTCTTCCTGTATGTCAGATAATTCTACACTATAAGGCATGTATTGGATGCATTGTAAAGCTGGATTTGTGTATGCGTGGAAGTTTTCTAAATCTTCTTGTTCGGACATAGTGTCATCGTGTATCTTTTTTAATTCGTATATTTTATTCACCGCTTCTTCAAAAATGTCTTGTAAATCTTGTTTTACGTTGCTTAAATCTATTACCGTTTCTGATATCCTTCTACTATTAGGTGATTTCTCAGATCTCATGTCTTCAAATCGATCTATTACTGTATCTAGAGTTTGTGTCAATGTAGAATCTGATTTTGTCTTACTAATGTCACTAAAAGTCTCTAACCTACTTATAGTTACATCTGACTTAGATTTTTCCGACAAAGACGGCGTCATCGATATTGATTTTATAGGTTCTTTATACTTTTCTTTCAAATCTGTACTAGAATAATCTTCCATGTACTTTAAAAGCATGTCTACTAGCGTTTCATTCCCTTCCTCTTCCGGTGTTTCATCTATAAAGCTAAGATTCTTAACATTCACATTAGACTCGCTGAGACTGATACCTTTATTGAAACTGAATTCTCTAGTCACCTCTATGATAGGTCTTTCTACTTTTCTATCATCCGGGCCAAATAGGAATTCCATAAGAGTTATTTTCTTGTCATCTTTAACAATTTCTTCATCCATACACCCAGTAGTAGCCAAAAATTCCATTAGAGTTTCCATTTTCTGCTCCAGCTCCGTATTAACTTTACTAGGGGCATAAATATTTAAAACTTTATCTTCAGTAGGGCTGACTTCACTTCTAAAGCAGCTTCCTCCACTATCCTTCCTTCCGTCCTTCTGACTTTTAACTATAGTGAAAAAGAAATCTATTAGATTAGCTATTTTTCTTTCCGTGACATCATCATCATCGGAGCTGGTTAGGTCGGATTCTTCTTTAACTAGAGGGCATTTTTTAGGCTCGTCGATTTTCTTGAAGACTGTCTCCTGGATAACCTGTAGGAGGTCTCGGGCTAACCTGGCGGGGGAGCGGGAGTCGATGGGCTCGTAGGAGGCGGGCTCGGAGCGGCGCCGGTCCCGGTCCCGGTCCCGGTCGCGGTCCCGGTCCCGGTCCCGGTCGAGGCGGAGGAAGTCCCAGATGGAACCGAGTTCAGAGGAGAGCGAGGCGCGGTGGTGGGCTAAACTGGTACCGAGGCGACGGAATACCTGGAACGATTGATTTTCAAATAATTTAAGAAGAGTTTGCGACAGATTTTTTTTATGTGGTAGTTAGCAAACGAGCAGACGAGCTACCTGATGGGAAGCGGTCATTATGATGATGAGGAACACAAATATTTGTTCCTGAGTCGTAGGTGTTTTCTATGTAGGTAACTATACGAGTATAAAAGTATGTATTTATCTATTTAAGTATGTAATATATCGTCGCCTAGCACCCATAGTACAAGCTTTGTTTAGTTCGAATATTGGAGCGGCGTTAATAATAGCGTAAGCGCCGGCCGCCATAAGGTACCTTTTGCCGTGGAACGTCACATATCTTTACTATTTAATATCTAGTGAATCTCTAATTCATTTCCCAAATCGCGCCGATAGTTGCCTAAATTATTGTATAATGAACATTTCAGTTTAGTTAGAAGTATCATAATGTTCAGTTTAGTGTAGTGTCTTCTCGGGCAGAGGTGTGGGGTTAGAGCCGGTGTAGCTTTATTTGACGTTCAAAAGCGTATTGTAATATGCCTACTTGGAAAAAATAATATCTTTATCATATCCAATATTAAAAATTATGCCAAGCCCTTATTTTAAAATTAAAGTATAGGAGTAAAAATTAAAATGAATAAGGGTTCATTTAGACGCCGGCGCATGAACTCGTATACGATTTTAGTTACATTGCAGAGCATTGAGGTTACGTCAATTCAGCCGACCGATCAAATGACGCAATGTAATGAAACTCGCATGCGAGCTCTCGCACCGTCTAAATGAGCCCTAAGTATCTTTGGGCCATTTTATTTAAAGTTGTACCCTACACTTTTTTTAATTTGAATTTATATGTTATTACTACTCGTACGAGCTCTTTCTATCCTAAGAAGAGAAAAGTGTCCTAAGGTTTTTTTCCCATTCCGTTACCAAACTTTTCATAGACTTTGTATGGCGGTTTCGGAATGGAAATATCGAAAAACATATGGAAATCTTGGGACACTTTTTTCCTCCTATTAGGATCAAAAGAGCTCATGATTCTGAGTAGAAATAATATAAAAAAGTCCATTTTGAAAAAAATTAGTAGGGGACAACTTTAAATAGAATGGCCCCGTTACCTGCCACACTCAGGAGCGCCAGGCCCGCAGTTTCCGGAGGGAGACTCTCTTGAAGCGCGCCACCTGCGCGGCCAGCGCCTCCGCCCCCAGGGACCCGCCCTGGGTCTCGCCTTCCGAGTGGACCTGGAATTGGGCAAAACCACAGAATAAATCCAATCCAATAGTAAACCCTGGTTCAGGGATCGGATACCGGTATTTTTTGTATGGGAACGGAAACGGTATTTTTTCGTTCTTTGCTAATTACTTCATTTCTAATTGGGCAATCTAATAATATGAAGTCGTAACCTAATAAAAACACAACTGAGTCCTACATTTCGAGTATAAAAAAAATAATTCGAAAAATATGGTTATTTCTAAGTTTTTGCAAGAAACCGGTTCCGATCCCTGTCCTGGTTTGACCTAAAATAGATAGTAATCGTAACAAATGATATCAATACAACTAGCGCGAGCCGTGCGGGGCACAGGTACTTGCCGAACGACAGTAGGTATATATGTTTGCGTCGAAACAGGGTTTATTACAGGCAGCTGTGTTGTTGATGTATGGTAACTACCTACCTAAGTACTGTAGTTATTTTAGTTTGAGTTTATTTGAGCGCATCGCCAACAAACTGTTTTACAGTTTGGCGAAACTTTAGTTATAAGTACACTGTACTTTGTATTTTGTTAAATAATAAAAAAATAATAATAATAGTACTAAGTACAGAAGACTCACACTCTAACAAAACGCGTCTGTTACGATCAGCACAGATATGGCCGCTAGGTGGCGACAGCGCCACGCACGGCTTATGGCTAGCCACCAAAATTGGGGCCGAACGGATGTACTTTTAGCTACCTGTAGCAAAGCGACGAAATCGCGGAGTGAGACACGCCTGGCATAACATTGTTGAAAATGAAAAAAAACTGACTTTCGACATTTAAAATATAAATACACTACGTAACTACTTAGGCCAACTTGCACCATCCCACTAACCCGGGGTTAAGCGGTTAAACCGTTAACCCAGTGTCAAAGTGTACTGGTAACCATGGTAACTCCAGGTTTAACCGGTCAACCCCGGGTTAGTGGAATGTGCAAGTGAGCCTTAGTGCTAGAAAGCTGCAATTTGGCATGGACATATAAAACAAAGCGGGAAAATAAAAACGAGAAAAAATATAGCGTAGCGGCACCGATTACCGACAGGAACCTGAACCGGACACTGAAACGGTTATTTTTTATACCACGTCGGTGGTAAACAAGCACATGCCCGCCTGATGGTAATAGAACTAATAGGGATGATGACACATGTTGAATTTTATAACAAAATCTAGTAAAATAGATAGCAAATGAGCAATTTATCACAATTATTATTACGCTGCACAAACTTCTTCAATGATAATTTTAACTTGTAGTACGTGCTTTATCATGTAGCCTGTTCCATGAATGTTACAGAGAGGCAAAGCCAAAATTAAAAATATGTATCTGATTTATGAACATAACTCCTACGTTGAACGATTCCCGCGCTGTCAACTGTCAATGTCATTGTGTTTATTCATGTTAGCCTAGACCATTAGGGCTTAATAAAATATAACTTTTTTAACAGGAAATAATAGTAAATATATAATAAATATGTGAAAAAATAAAATATTAGTGTACGACAGTCCGACCAATTACAAAATTGGAAGAAAATACAAGAAGACTGAAGAAGAAAATGCTACTTTCGCGACCAAGGTCAAAGGCGGCGTCGTTTCGTGGATAGCATGACTATCCACCCGGACATGTTGCATATCAAAATAAGAATCTAGCAGGGCATGGACGTAGGTACCTACTTTTTATTTTAGGTCTGCATCATCATCTCCATCTCCGCCAGCGGCGTAGAGAAAAAAGCGATTTTCGCGTGGCGTATAAAAAGCAATCTGTGCCCTCCTCGCTCGCCAGCGACCGAATGTTTAATACGTATCTAAAATTCCGAAAGGGAAATAAACGCAAAGTAGGAAATACAGTGGACCCAGTATCAAGTGCTTATTTGTTCATGATTTTCGACGTTTGTGCTACTTGTGCATTCTGGATTTTTTGGAACACTATTCTAGCTAGGTGTATATCTGTCCGCTAACTGCACATGGTGACTGAGCTGTGCACTGCATTCTGGAGCACTATTCTAGGTGCGTCTGTCTGCTAACTGCACACGGTGGTTGTGCTGTGCACTGTGCATTCTGGAGCACTATTCTAGGTGCATCTGTCTGCTAACCGCACACGGTGGTTGCGCTGTGCACTGTGCATTCTGGAGCACTATTCTAGGTGCCTCTGTCTGCTAACTGCACACGGTGGTTGTGCTGTGCACTGTGCATTCTGGGCCACTATTATAGGTGTGTCTGTCTGCTAACTGCACATGGTGACTGAGCTATGCACTGCAATCTGGAGCACTATTCTAGGTGCATCTGTTTGTAAAATGGCTATACTAAGCTTTTTGGAGTACTAACCTAGGTATCTCTGATGATATTTGAACTTGGCAATCTTTCACATACTAATACTAGGTGTGTTCAATGCCAGTATATTTGGGACATTGTGGTGTTGTCACTTATTCCTTACTAACAGCACTGAGATATGGCTCATATCCTACCTGCCAATGGCAGTGGACTTAAGGCCACAAGTCTTGCTAGAACTGGGTTTTGTGGCCCCATGAGTTAATCAATGTGGTATGCCAAATTAGGCCGTCTCTTGATATGTACTCATCTTCAAGTAGGTGAATTAAAATATTTATTCTTATTTCAGCAAGCAAGGAATTAAGCGAGTAAATCTTGACATCGTGAGACGGAGGCACCAGAAATCTGGATATGGAAAAATCCTAATAAGACAACCTCGTTGTTTGTTTTTTCAGATGTTTAATTAAGAACATTACAAAACCAGTATGACCCAAACAAGATTATGCAAAAATAATCTGCGCTGTAAAAATTTTATTGGCAGCGACTTGAACTGCGGCTGGTGAGATGCTTGTCAGTAATGAATAAGGCTAAGTATTTGTTTGCTAACTGTGATGATTTAGCTCTCAATCAATTTTGTGCTGCAACCGGCTGTCGCTTTTAAGTGACTGACTTTCATTTGTGTGACTGTCATCACTGAGAATCTTCGCTAAGGCAGCGGTCCTTTAAATACTATTAAAGCACAATAAATGGCATTAGAGATTTCTTTAAAACATGCTGTCGACAAGTGATATTATAAGAAAATCTAACAGAAAAACTAATAGCTTACGGCCCGGTACTTCAACTTCAAGGGCTCGATTATCAATCATATTTTCCAATGTATGTTTTGCTGTTACTATTTGTTTCATATAATAAAGTGTTCATTTAACATTACAACATACAAAAAACCCTGGTCAAAAGCAGCGATAAGGAAGCGGAGCAACACTTTCCTCTCTGCAGTCACAATGTGGTCGCACTCAAGTGACATTACAACAGCCTGTGTTCATTTAGAACAAATTCTCAAAAGCTGTGGTTTATTTAAATACACTTCTTTAATTGCAGTGACATCATATTTACAAGGATTCTGTCATACAAAATTAAATTTTTTGTCTGTGCTAATACCTAGAGGTATTCCGAAATATGATCAATTCTGTAAAAATTGATAGTCAAATACTAGAAAACTATGTGACTGTGATATATACTGTGTGTATATGCCTATGATGTCCTAATAAAATAATGTACACTTTATACAGTTTAATATTGACTTCAATATTTTCTCTACCAAATCCTAAGAGAAATAAATACAGATACCTATAGAAGAAGTAAATTTATTGCAACTAAGCAGTTTAAGTCAACAGGGAATTGGAACTGTTATGAAACTAATGAAGTAATGACATAAGTCCTTTTATTAGACTATTAGACTAGGTGTCGATATGTGTCAGACCTTTCATGAAGTGTCTAAGATCTAGAGGTCACATAATGAGCAATTGTTTAGATTATATATCTATTGTTGAAGCTTATTATTATAAATGTTATTTATACCATGTAGGTGCATACATATACAAGATACACTTAATTAGTCTTGATACCATTACCTATATGGAGCTATAATCAAATGAAATTAGCTCCTTAGTACTTACCTCAGAAAGCTGGGTAATACTATAATTATTTCTTTAGCCGATAAGGATAAATACAAACTTAAACAACAGATAAAGTCCTTTATATATTGGTCACATTGTAATTAGTTTTAATGAACTTTGCTCATATAAATGGGTTGTTGTACCTATAACTACAAGTTATAGGTACCTATAACTACAAGTTATAGATATTTAAGTTTGGCTAATGAATATGGTTATGTGTGTATTTAAAGAGCTGAATAGATAAAAGTACCTATACTGAATTTCGTATATTTTAAAGAAATACAATGCCAATATATCACCTAGTGTGACATAATTTGGTGGCTAATTAAAATAAAGGGTTATAAATATATATTTTTTCCAGATATTTAATTACTTACGGTAATACTTACACCCGTGTGGAAATTATTAAATAAGCCTAATAGAATGAATTAGGTACATTAATTTTGTTCAGGTTATGGTGGTCTTGTTTATGTTTAAAGACCCTCTTTTCCGGTTTACCACACTGAGATACATCTGAGAGAAGACAACACAGCTATCGCAATTATTTATAAACCGGTGAAATGAAATACAGTATTTTTTATGTCTAGGAACATTAGCAGTGGTGTGAAAAGAGAAATTACAATATTCTACTTAAATGCTATATGTGCTTTAAGTGTCATAAGCTGATTGAGAGAAAATAATGTAAGATTTCAGATTTAACGCAAATTAAATTTGAAATTCTTACAACATTTTGGAAATCCATATACCTCACGAGTTATTGGTTATTATATAAATATCCTGGTGAAGTAACCCAGATGTTTTTTCTACATAAGTAGATGCTTTTGCAAAAAATATTTTATCTATGTTTTCCTTCCAACTGAAACGAAATCTAAGGTATTAAAATTTAGGAAAAGTAGAAGGCATCAAGGCACGGTCATTGTAACTACTCAGTTTACAAAATATTTACACGCATATGTACATATAATTGTATAAGATTTGCGCCCCAACTCTCATTTATAAAAACATATTTTATTAACTGGTTTCAAGTTTCAACAGCGGTTACCCCATTATCCATTATCCTGGTTACCCCAGTGTTATCCAGGAAGTGCCATCAGCCATCACTGAAGGAGAAGAGGAAGAGGAGAAAGGAGTACAGTACGGTGTAATCCCTTGCGCCCAACACCGTCAAGCACACACACACACACAGTACACACTTGAAATACTGGTGTATGTTATGTAAAAATAATTACATTAATTATTTTATGGCATCTGTTTCAGAAGTGCTTGCCGTTTTTAATAGCATTATGTAATGAGGGTATAGATGTGTAAATAATTGTAAATCTGCTCTTGTGCTTTTATTGGGGAATAGGCTCTCCTCAAATGATAGAATTGAACACTTTATGAAGAACGTTTTTTCGATTACACCAAACTCAACCTTAAAGTGTGACCTAGTACCCTTAATCGGTCTTAAATTATTTATTAACAATGTCACCAACTAATGAAAATCATTCATTACAGGATTAAGAAAAAGTAAAAATTTACTTTATCACTTTTATTAGCTGTTGTGATTGTACCTATACAACGTGCAAACCCTGTCCTTGAAAAAATATCAAACTTTACTGTTATTCTGATTGATAAATTTCAGCAACCCTTGCTATCCATAGCATTAATTTTTTCAGGGAAAACACTAATTTCAAATTGAATGAGGTGTAAAACATTGATTACCTGTATATATAAATAACGAACAATAATATTCGTGATGGTAGTTAACTTGTTAGTGATTATTTATTGCCCTCAGAATCATGAAAAAATCACTTCCCAAACGATTTGTAGAGGGATTACATAAGTCAACTCTTAAAGATTTGTATTGATATATTTTTATTTTCATCACCTATTTAACCTGTTATGTGTTGTGTCAACCGTAAATCGTTTAGGAGTTGGTGGAAGAAAAACATCAAGGTGGAGTGATTCTTGTAATGATTTTTCTCAATTTCATAATCATGGTTCCATCCAATAATTTTGGTAAATCCTTACTATGATAAATGAGAAAATAAGTGTTACTTAAAGGTGTAACCAACAATAACACACTGCCAAGAGTTGCTTATAGTTGTTGTATTCGCCAACAGATGCATCTCATGCTATCCTTTGATTTCTTTCCTATAATAATTAAGTTGTATGTGGTATTTGGTGGTATAAATGAAAATACTTACCTATTAATAAATAAGGATCAAATTATTTTTGTTTCAACTATCTATACTATACGATAGACAGTTTGATGAAATGATATCACTAGATCTCTAAATAATGTTGTAAACTAAATATACATACCTATATTTTGAAAATAGTTAATGATAACTAAAAAGGTACCTAATTTAAAATGAAATAATAAATCATTGTTAATCAATGATTTCATTGTTGTAATACAAAGCCAAAACAAACTTTGAATACTTATCTCTAAACATCTACAAGTTAAAATTATCATTGAAGAAGTTTGTGCAGCGTAATAATAATTGGAAATTAAACGAACTTACCTGTAAGTGAAGTTCATTTCAATTATATTAGCTGCACAAACTTCGAAATGATAACCCATCCCACCCAGTACCCACGTTGTCCTGAGACAACCAGGGATTCGTGTACCTATAATCCCTGTCAAAGTTATGGCAATATTGGCTTTGCTGAATTGGGGGCCAAGTTGTTCCATCTATTGGCATATTCACTGCCAGCGTGAGCTAAAAGCATAGCGGATACCATATGTTTTTTCCGCTTTGTAGCGATAAGTACCTAAGAATAGAGAATCCTAGCGGGCTACTGGCAGTGAAAGTGTTATGTCTTGGCTTGTTACTCTAAACTAAATGACATTGACAGTTGACAGCGCGGGAATCGTTCAACGTAGGAGTTATGTTCATAAATCAGATACATATTTTTAATTTTGGCTTTGCCTCTCTGTAACATTCATGGAACAGGCTACATGATAAAGCACGTACTACAAGTTAAAATTATCATTTCGAAGTTTGTGCAGCTAATATAATTGAAATGAACTTCACTTACAGGTAAGTTCGTTTAATTTCCAATAATGTGGATATTAAAATAAAATACGGAAATGTCTCAAAAATACAGGACCTGAAAATTTCATAATTTAAGTTTTTTTTAACTTCCAAAAACGATAAAAGTAAGGGTACCTACCATTCGATTCCTTACATTTTATCCAAAAATATATTGTATAGCAACTATATACATAAACGCAATATTTCACGGAAAAAACGCAATTTTCTTGTTTTGTCCATACTACAAGATGGGATCTCAGTGACCTTGACGTCACGTTCACTTATCCTTTTGTGAGGGGCGTTTCGCGAGTGAAGTGCGACTGTCGGACTTTGACTTTAATTTCTGACTTTTGCGTTGCTTTAATGCAATGGGTATCATATAGACATTTGATCCTAAAAACAAACCCGATCGATTGATACCATACCTACATGAAAATTAGTCATGTAGCCTATTGTAAGTACCTAAGTAAGTAATAACGTACCTCTCTTGAAGCCGCCCGCCTTTGCATGAAGGAGCGGACATCTTTGTCCGAGTGCCCTTTCGCCCGCCCTATGCCTTTGCCTAAAGGCGTGGATGACACTCTCCTGAAAAAAATGAAATGAAATGAAAATCTCAAGACGTTAGCCGCGTAAGCTGAAGACTCTCAGCCACCGAAAGGCTTGGGGCCCGATTCAGATTTTGAACTAGATATCTATTAGATATCTACCAAGACATCATCACCAAGATACGACAACGGTATTTTTAAGATCTAGCCTGTCAAATTTGACATTTCCGCGATTCTGGAGATACTCTTGAACGATTTTCACAAGGTCTAAAACGTCTCGTTATGTATTTTTTGATCTCAAAACGATTTTGAAACGATCTTTATACGATAATTTAACGTAAAAGTGACATTGGTTGCCCGAATTGAGCAGCAAAAGATATCTAGTTGAGATCTAAACTATATTTCAGTTTAGGCTGCCGTTTACACACGGATAAACATATAAAGTATTTTACCGGCAGTGTGTGGGGTCACTGTACGCAGCCTGGATAGGCGGTTTCACTTCGGTCGCTTCTGTGGACATGAAACTACCGCCCAGCGGGAACGGTGACGTGCCTGAAATAAAATAGTTATTTTCGATACAAGTGCGAAAAAGAGGAAATTCGAAACGAGTGGCGATAAATTAAAACACGACCGAAGGGAGTGTTTTAAATCGACACGAGTTGCGAATTACCTATTCGCACGTGTATCGAACGTTTTACAGTACATAATTATGGCCCTTTAAACTTTTCACATCGCACTAAAAGTGCTATTTTACGCACTAGTGCGTGAAAATAGGGCCATATGTACTGTACATTTTTTTTTGCCATAAATTTCATTTTTGGTACAAGCTTTTATCGCTGACTGTATTTTTCTTTCCACGGACAGCTAATACTCATCGAGACAATTCTAAAAACCCCTAACACAATTAAGTTGCGCTGTTTCATCACAGAGTTCCTATGGCCACCTCCTGTCTCCATCATCAGATCAGCTCGATGGTACCATAATATTGCATTGTCATCCGATTTACATATATTATGTATGTGAAGTTATAGCTTAATCGAATTCTGGGAAGTGGGTCTAATTATTCATGCAAGATTTGACCCAAATAAAAGTAATTTGTTTTACAAGGGCACAAAGTTATTCTTTAACCGCTGCTAATTGATATGGTTTCAAAGCACGAGGGTTAAACAAAATTTGCTCCCGAGTGAAACACCAACCCGAAGAAAATATTAACTGTAAGATATCAACCAAAGCAAATCCAAATGAATATTACTTATTAAATATTTATCATTCAAAATCATCATTTAAAAGTCAATTCTACCAGCAAACATAAGAAAACAACTCAAAATTTGCCTCACATGAATAAAATGCAACTTTGCTATCAGTTTTTGAACAATCGAGGGAGCCTTTACCAGTTGGCGTGGTGAAAACATCACAATTATTACAAGCAAACATTGCAAGTTAAATAAAACTTGTAAAACAGTCCACCGGACGATATCGGCCTGTCAGTTAGAACAAAAAGTTGAAAGAAGAAAGAAAGAAAGAAAATACATTTATTTACGTCAAACTAAACCAGCTGGCGCGGCTGGGGCGGTGCTGCCTTTCTCTCTCTCTCTCTCTCTCTCTCTTTCTCTCTCTTAAGCTAGTGTACCTGTGATGGCGCCGCGGGTGATGCTGAGTCCTCGTTGGATCCTGGCGATGGCGGCGCGGTGTCTGGGTATGGGGGCTGTGCTGCCTTTCTCTCTCTCTCTCTTTCTCTCTCTTAAGCTAGTGTACCTGTGATGGCGCCGCGGGTGATGCTGAGTCCTCGTTGGATCCTGGCGATGGCGGCGCGGTGTCTGGGGATGGGGGCGGTGCTGCCTTTCTCTCTCTCTCTCTCTCTCTCTCTCTCTCTCTCTCTCTCTCTCTCTCTTAGCTAGTGTACCTGTGATGGCGCCGCGGGTGATGCTGAGTCCTCGTTGGATCCTGGCGATGGCGGCGCGGTGTCTGGGTATGGGGGCTGTGCTGCCTTTCTCTCTCTCTCTCTTTCTCTCTCTTAAGCTAGTGTACCTGTGATGGCGCCGCGGGTGATGCTGAGTCCTCGTTGGATCCTGGCGATGGCGGCGCGGTGTCTGGGGATGGGGGCGGTGCTGCCTTTCTCTTGGAGGACGAAGCGGCCTAGGGTCTTCCAGCCGGCCTGAAAAAAATAGAAAAATATATTTCGATAAAATAGGAATGTGGTAAGAATGAATGAGAACAGAAGACCCAAACAGCTCATGCAGCCTATACTTTTCTAAATAGTTTATTTTATTATCAGTATTATCACCCCCGTTTCCAATATCTCAATTACCCCCCTTGTTGCACAATTAATGTGCTATATTTGGAAGAGTTAATTACCAGAATGGAAATTGTACAATAAAACAAATCCATTTAAATCCGAATACTTTAATTTCTCTAAAAAAAATTACTTAGAAAGTACAGTGCTCTAGTGCAGAAACGTATCATTTTCTGCACACATTTTAGAACAACAACGACCCACTTTCAGAGCATGAGAAATGAAAAACTGTTAAACAACACAACGTACTTCACGATTTTAATTCGACACAGTGTAAATTTTATGGGATTTTGAGTTTCAAAAAGTCCCGCTTGGCGCGCTGTTCTATATCCCATACAAGATAGACATAATGCAAACGCGAACGCACGTCACGCTCTCGAATGAAATTTATACACTAGGGGTTCTGACAGGCAACGCACTTCACGATTTTAATTTGATACCTACAGACAGGCAAGCGACGCGGACGGTGGTCGAAAACCAAATGCAAAACCGTACGTTATCTATATATATAAATGCAAGTGTCCTGACTGACTGACTGACTGACTGACTGACTGATTCATCAACGCAGAGCCGAAACTACAAAAGCTAGAAAGTTGAAATTTGCACACTAGGTTGCATTTATAAAGTGTACAAGAGATAAGAAACGATTTTGAAAAATTCAACCCCTAAGGGGGTTAAAAAGGGGATGAAAGGTTGTATGGGGTACAAGATTTATTTTAAGCTAGGAATTTGAAACTTTGTAAAAATGTATTATATTAAAAAATAAGAAAACTAATTTCAGCGTTTTTGAAAATTCATCCCCTAAGGTGGTGAAAAAAGGGTTGAAAGTTTGTATGGAGATCAAATATTTTTGTGAGTGTGGGACTTGAAACTTTGTATATGGGGATATTATTATAAGACAAGAAAAGTAATTTCAGCGTTTTTGAAAATTCATCCCCTAACAGGGTTAAAAAGGGGTTGAAAGATTGAATCCATTATAAATGCTTTGAAACTTCTTAGAAAGGCATAATAGCCGATTACAAAATAAAGTAATTGCGACGTTTTTGGAAATTCAACCCCTAAGGGGCTTAAAAAGGGGATGAAAGTTCGTCTTGGGGTGCAAATTTCATTTTAAGCTAGGAACTTGAAACTTTGCAGATAGATATTAAATTTAAATACAAGAAAACTAATTTCAGCGTTTTTGAAAATTCATCCCCTAAGGTGGTGAAAAAAGGGTTGAAAGTTTGTATGGATATCAAACATTTTTTCGAGCGCGGGACTTTAAACTTTGTATATGGGGAAATTATTATAAGACAGAAAAAGTAATTTCAGTGTTTTTGAAAATTCATCCCCTAACAGGGTTAAAAAGGGGTTGAAAATTTGAATCCATTACAAATGCTTTGAAACTTCTTAGAAAGGCATAATAGCCGATTACAAAAAAAAGTAATTGCGACGTTTTCGGAAATTCAACCCCTAAGGAGGGTGAAAAATGGGATGAAACTTTGTCCTGGGGTGCAAATTTTATTTTAAGCAAGGAATTTGAAACTTTGTAAAAATGTATTACATTAAAAAACAAGAAAACTAATTTCTGCGTTTTCGAAAATTCATCCCCCAAGGTGATGAAAAAGGGGTTGAAAGTCTGTATGGAGATCAAATATTTTTGTGAGTGTGGGACTTGAAACTTTGTATATGGGGATATTATTATAAGACAGGAAAAGCAATTTCAGCGTTTTTGAAAATTCATCCCCTAACAGGGTTAAAAAGGGGTTGAAAATTTGAATCCATTACAAATGCTTTGAAACTTCTTAGAAAGGCATAATACCTGATAACCAAAAAAAAGTAATTGCGACGTTTTACGAAATTCAACCCCTAAGGGGGGTGAAAAAGGGGATGAAACTTTGTCCTAGGGTGCAAATTTTATTTTAAGCAAGGAATTTGAAACGTTGTAAAAATGTATTACATTATAAAAAAAGAAAACTAATTTCTAAGTTTTCGAAAATTCATCCCCCAAGGCGGTGAAAAAGGGGTTGAAAGTCTGTATGGAGATCAAATATTTTTGTGAGTGTGGGACTTGAAACTTTGTATATGGGGATATTATTATAAGACAGGAAAAGTAATTCCAGCGTTTTTGAAAATTCATCCCCTAACAGGGTTAAAAAGGGATTGAAAGTTTGAATCTATAAAATAAGTGCGACATTTTAGGAAATTCAACCCCTAAGGGGGTAAAAAACTTTTCTTGAGTTCTAATAATATGGCTTTGTATAAAGCCATATTATTAGAACTCAAGAAAAGTAATTTCAGCGTTTTTACAAATTCATCCCTTAAAAGGGTTAAAAAGGGGTTGAAAGATTGTATAGGGTTTAAATTTAATTTTAAGCTACGAATTTGTAACTTCGTACAAAGTTATTTCATTAAAAGAGAAGAAAACTAATTTCAGCGTTTTTTTTTAAATTCAACATTTAAGGTGGTGAAAAGGGGTTGAAAATTTGTATGGAGGTCAAATTTTTTTTTGAAGTGCGGGACTTGAATCTTTGTATATTGGCATACTATTAGAATACGAGAAAATTAATTTCAGCGTTTTTAAAAATTAATCCCCTATAAGGGTCCAAAAGGGGTTGAAAGTTTGTATAGGGTTCAAATTTTATTTAAAGCTAGGAACTTGAAACTTCGTAAAAAGGTATTTTATTAAAAAATAAGAAAACCTATTCAGCGTTTTTAAAAATTCATCCCCCGAGGAGGTCAAAAAGGGGTTGAAAGAGTGTATGAAGATCAAATATTTTTGCGAGTGCGGGACTTAAATCTTTGTATAAAGTCAGTAAGTCGCGCGCGCGCATCGGTTCGTACGGTAGTTTCGCTCGCATAATTAATTGCCCAAGGTGGTGAAAGGGGGTTGAAAATTTGTATGGAACCCAAATATTTATTTGAGTGCGGGACTTGAAACGTTGTATAAAGGCATATTATTAGAATACAAGAAAAGTAATTTCAGCGTTTTTAAAAATTCATCCCCTAAAGATTTAAACAGGGGTTGAGAGTTGGTAGAGGGTTCAAATTTTATTTAAAGCTAGGAACTTCTAACGTCGTAAATAGGTAGTTAGGTAGCAGGTTTTATTAAACAGTGGACTTGAAAATCTTCTGGGGGTTGAGAGAGATTATATCGAGAACAATTTTATTCAGTTAGGGGCTTGAAACTTATTCGTAGCCAGGTTGTGAAAGACAAATCTCATGCGTTGTATAATAATTAACAAATGTTAACCGTCCCTACTGCTATCTTTTGCTGCCTAATGTTCTAAGCTAATGTAGAATTTATAACCACCAATATACAAATCCACGCGTACGGAGTCGCGGGCAACAGCTAGTATTATATAACTCAAAGGTCACGATGTCCCCATCTGCTATTCGGCCACATCTCAGAATTTATGATTATTGGAAACTTAACTTTATTATTTTTAGTTAAGATTGAATTTCAAATGACAGGGGCGAAGAGTGGTGTGGCAGTTTTAACATCTCGTAACATAGGTGTGACCACGGGTCATATGGTAATGATTTGATGCACTGCAGGTCAGAGATATATGGTCTTAATAAATCGGTTATAAACAAGGAAAATAAATAAGTCTATTGTCAAGTAGTACTGACAAATCTGCTACTTGACGCTAGATATCGACTACGAATATAATAAGAAAATTTATGTATGGAGAGAACACTCTATGGGCCCGATTCAGATTTTGAAATAGACATCTACTAGATATCTTTTAGACGTCACCAAGATACGATAACGATATATTTAAGATCTAATCTTTCAAATTTGACATTTCTGCGATTCTGGAGATACTCTTGAACGATTTCCACAAGATATGACTTCGAGATCCAATTCACATCTAATAGATATCTGACACTATCTAACGTAAAAGTGACATTGGTTGCCCGAATTGAACTGCAAAAGAGAACTAGTTGAAATATAAACTATAACGTATCTAGAATGGATCTAGTACGTGTCGTCTCTTGTGAATATCTTGAAGTTCGAATACGGCAGTTTGCTTGCTTATTTCTCTCCGCCTATGTCGCCTATGCTTAGGCACTGATCATCAGTGCACCTCTAAGTGTATTTAACTTATATATGTATAGGTGTAGGTATCGGCAGGAGAGCTGAGGTGAATGATTACACACACAGATACAGTACAATCGCAAAAACAGTATTGAATGAATGGATGAGTGAATGTATTAAGTTAAAAAAATAAAAAACTTGAAGAAACTTTTTGGTCTATCTTGCAGTTTGGCCGTTTAACTTGCTATCGGTAATACGAAAAAAAAAACAGATAAGTGCGAGTCGGACTCGCCCACCGAGGGTTCCGTGCTTTTTAGTATTTGTTGTTAAAGTGGCAACAGAAATACATCATCTGTGAAAATTTCAACTGTCTAGCTATCACGGTTCATGAGATACAGCCTGGTGACAGACAGACGAACAGACGGACAGCGGATCGAGTCTTAGTAATAGGGTCCCGTTTTTACCCTTTGGGTACGGAACCCTAAAAATTAATCATTTAGGCCAATTTCTGCCATTTTTAACATTTTCCAAAAAACGAAACGACAGAAAAATTCTGTCTTAACTTTTCTGTCTGTTCTGGGAAACTAGGCCTTATTAGGATTAGTCCGGTTTCCTCACGATGTTTTCCTTCACTGAAAAGCGACTGGTAAATATCAAATGATATTTCGTACATAAGTTTCGAAAAACTCGCTGGTACGAGCCGGGGCTTGAACCCGCGACCTCCGGATTGCAAGTCGCACGCTCTTACCGCTAGGCCACCAGCGCTAAAAATACTATTATAAAATGAATAATTTGCCGGATGCCGGATTGCAAATTTCACAAGTTACATATTAGTTTTCGCAACAATCTAGACTAGACTTTAAACCTATTCTATTATGCAGCGAAATACTATGGTTGCATTAGTGACGCACCTACTTATGCACAATTTGCATCATATCGAATTAATTATATCTAAAATAGATGCAAACGAATATAATAAATACTTTCACGCTATAATAAATAGGTATTAGTAAAACATATAAATTTCCGTAACATTACGTAAAAAACCGGCCAAGTGCGAGTCGGACTCGCGCACGGAGGGTTCCGCACCATCAACAAAAAATAGAGCAAAATAAGCAAAAAAAACAAGCTAAAAACGGTTTTTAGTATTTGTTGTTATAGCGGCAACAGAAATACATCATCTGTGAAAATTTCAACTGTCTAGCTATCACGGTTCGTGAGATACAGCCTGGTGACAGACGGACGGACGGACAGCGGAGTCTTAGTAATAGGGTCCCGTTTTTACCCTTTGGGTACGGAACCCTAAAAATGATTTCTTTCTGTGCCTCATGATTGTTCAAAAACTGATGAGAAAGTTGCATTTTATACACAAGAGTGGCAAAGTAATCTGATGCAAATGTTGAGTTCATTATGATTACTCATGCTCACTGACAAGACATCCTCTAGACTGAGCATAGTAACGCTACCCCCTCTGCCACTTATACGGTAGTTTTACTCCATCTTCGAGTCAATCCCGTGCCGTGATTGGTCCGTGTCTTTGAACGGACCAATCACGGCACGGGATCCGCTCACCTCGTCCCCCCGCACCCCCGTATTTTTGGCAGTATCGGTTTCATGAAATAATTGCTCTAAACTCAGTCTAGAGGATTCCTAGTCTATGCTCATGCTGGATGAAATATTTGACTTTTAACCTCTAGCCGCATACGTCAAACCTTGCCAAGCAAAATGAAATTTTATTTTGTCAACACAAAGTTCAAATTAGAATGGAACAGGAGACCTTTTTATAGGTCTCTGGGCGGCTAGACGTTATGTGATGATTTTCAGTGATATTTTTTAATAACGTTCATTTTAATTTGATTTGCAATGTTTACAGTTAGTATTATCCTCGTGTTGGTGTGAAAAAAAAAGGTGTTTCACTCGGGAGCAAAGATTGTTTAACCCTCGTGCCTTGAAACCCTCGCAACGCTCAAGATTCCTCTTTTCGAACAGCAGCATAAGGATAAATCAAAAATGTGAGTTTATAAGCCCTTAACTTTGAATTATGTCAAGATATGAACTCTTGAATATATTACGTGAGCCTAATGACTCAAAAAATATCTTTAAAATGTATTTATTTTATTTAAGCCTTACTGTACAGTAAAAAAATACAGTGACATTGACAAAAGGCGGAATTAATGCCACACGGCATTCTCTACCAGTCAACCTTTAGGCCAAACAGAGAAGCATAGTCGGTGCGGGGTAAACAACACTAAGACTTGACGCTTAAAATTAAATCTCTGGGAGCCCGAGCCAAGCTCGGAGAACATGTAAAAACTCGAAAATGCGCGTTTTTCTAGAGATAAGACCAAGCTAGATCGATTTTTCGCCCCCGAAAACCCCCATTTAGCAAATTTCATCGAAATCGTTAGAGCCGTTTCCGAGATCTCCGAAATATATACCTATACATAAAGTATAAACATAATATAAATAAATAAATATACAAGAATTGCTCGTTTAAAGGTACTAAGGTAAGTAAGTAAGTAAAGTAAGTAAATACACTTTATTGCACCACAAAGAAAAATACAATAACAGATTTACAGTGTAAATAAAGGTAGCAACAGGCGGTCTTATCGCTGTAAGCGATCTCTTCCAGACAACCTTGGAGTAGCAGGATAATAATATAGGCACAAATATAAATGTGATATGAAGATAATATAAAATCATTGTTTTCACTAAAGACAAATTTTACAGTTCTCTCATAATCCTCACTAATTATGACCGAAGGCCGAAGATGGGGAGTGGTATAAAGCTTAGTATAAAAGCGTTAATATTATGTTCAGATCATCAAACATTCGTGTCCTGTCCGCGAGTCAACATGAAAGCCTTTTTGGTAGGTAGTGAAAGTGATCTGTGAACTATGAGTTTGTGTGATTTTTACTGCGCATGTATATATATATATATATAAAAACACAGTTTATAGTAAACTGTGTTTTTATATATAGGATACTAAATAATCCTACTAGATTGTGTCACAAGTCACAAGGGAGCAAAATGACATATTTACGGCGAGGGCGTACATTGAGTCCTGAACGAATCGAAGGATTCTATAATATCCCATCCCACATTAGGTACACTGATTTAAACTTTCACGATTTTTGTTTAAACATTATTAAGTTTTACAACGGGGCCTAATCGCGTATTCAACAACAGCAACACCAACGAAACGTCGGAGGTACCTAAATCTTAAAACTTAGATACGCGATTAAGTCCCGTTGCGTTGTACAACTTAATAATATCCCACATTGTTAAATACGTAATCACGCGTTTTTAGGGTTCCGTACCCAAAGGGTAAAAAGGGGACCCTATTACTAAGACTCCGCTCTCCGTCCGTCCGTCCGTCCGTCCGTCCGTCCATCCGTCCGTCCGTCCGTCCGTCCGTCCGTCCGTCCGTCCGTCCGTCCGTCCGTCCGTCCGTCCGTCTGTCACCAGGCTGTATCTCACGAACCGTGATAGCTAGACAGTTGAAATTTTCACAGATGAAGTATTTCTGTTGCCGCTTTAACAACAAATACTAAAATCAGAATAAAATAAAGATTTAAGTGGGGCTCCCATACAACAAACGTGATTTTTGACCGAAGTTAAGCAACGTCGGGCGGGGTCAGTACTTGGATGGGTGACCGCTTTTTTTTGCTTGTTTTGCTCTATTTTTTGTTGATGGTGCGGAACCCTCCGTGCGCGAGTTCGACTCGCACTTAGCCGGTTTTTTAAGTTTCGTCACGGTTAAGCCTCGAATCTTTCATATTAATTGATAATTGTTTATACAAATTTGAAATCAATCAAATGCTAGTTGTTTCCCAAATAGACTTTATGTAATCAGATAATCGTTTTTTCTCAATGTGTTTTTTTGCTAATGTGGCTTTGCAATGCATTTGCATTTTTTAGTTTACCTAATGCTACTATTCTCAGAATTTATCAGACATTAAAAAAAATGTTTTGTCTCGTACCAAAGATTTAGATGTACTTTATAATAAAGTTGCAGTGTTCAGCGGTGGAGGTGGAATAGGCTGGTTCCGTAGGGGCAAAAAAGTGAAAACCGTCTTGTAGTCACAGTAATTATATTTAATCAAAAGCACAATTAGCATATATTTTAGGTGGAAATGTGAACAGTATGTTTTATGGTTTCCATATGGTTTCCCATTAAATCTAAATTTTCTTTTGTATTGCCAGTTTTTTTATCAGCGTATGGCAAGGCTCTCGCATAACTCTTAATTTGTTTGAACGCCGCACGCGCCGCTAAAGCTACCACTCAATTCATACACTAAGGGCCACTTGTACCATTCATCCGGTTAACCGGTTAAACCTGGAGTTACCATGCTTACCAGTACAATTTGATACTGAGCTAACGGTTTAACCGCTTAACCGGTTAGTGGTGTAGTAAGTGGTGCTTATTAAGATATCGTATAATAAAAGTTCTTTTCTACAGGTATTAGCTGCCGTAGCGGCCATCAGCTCGGCCAGACCCGAGGGTTACTCCTATAACGCCCCTGGCGGCGGAGGGCTCTCCTCTGGCAGTCTCTTCGGTGGACTATCCTCTGGAGGATTCTCAGGCGGCAACTTCGGCAGTGGAAGCCTTGGCGGGTTCTCAGGAGGCAACAGCTTCGGCAGTGGAAGCCTTGGCGGGTTCTCAGGAGGCAACAGCTTCGGCAGTGGAAGCCTTGGCGGGTTCTCAGGAGGCAACAGCTTCGGCAGTGGAAGCATTGGCAGCGGATTCTCAGGAGGCAGTGGTTTTGGCAGCGGATTTGGCGGCGCCCTCGTCCAAAAACACATCTACGTCCACATCCCACCCCCAGAGCATGAAGAAAAGCGCCCTCAGATCATAGGAGGAGGCATACCCCAAAAACACTACAAAATCATCTTCATAAAGGCCCCGTCTGCTCCTACACCGATCACGCCTATTATCCCAGCTCAGCCTCAGAGCGAAGAGAAGACACTTGTATACGTGTTGGTTAAGAAGCCTCAAGAACAGGATATTATTGTACCCACTGCCGCGCCTATTCAGCCTTCCAAGCCTGAGGTTTACTTCATTAAGTATAAGGCTCAAAAGGAAGGCGGTATCGGGGGTGGATCTATCGGTGGTATCGGGGGTGGATCTATCGGAGGTATCGGGGGTGGGTCTATTGGTGGTATCGGAGGTGGATCTATCGGGGGTGGATCTATCGGAGGTGGCATTTCTGGCGGTAGCATTGGCGGTGGTGGCATTTCTGGCGGTGCCAGCTCTGCGTATGGAGCTCCTGTCCAATCCGGCTCATACTAAGTTTCTAACTTATTGGAGAGACACAAAGCGATTCGATGGCGAAGCGATAGCGATTGTCACCTTGGCTAGGGCGTAGGCCACCAGTTATCACAAAACGTATGGCGCCGTTTAACGCCGTCTAGTTCAGCTGTCAATCTTATGGCTACAATGTTTAGTAATACTTTGTGTTTCTTTGGCAGTAGTAGAACAATGTGTAAATAGTAATTTTAAGATCCGTCACTGTATATTTTAATAAAATATGGAATGGTGAAAAACAGTGTTTATCTTATCTTATACCTTTAAATGAGCAAGTCTTGTATACACGATGATTTTTAATCGGTGATCAGGAACATTTTTTTCTAACTCAGTAATTGATGTAGGTAGATCACGTTGAAGTCGTAATTACATGGAAACAAACTTGTTTTTTTTAAATCATAATTTTAATTTTGAGATCAATTTTATCCTAAAATCCTTATCACTCTACTAATAGGTATCTATGAGTTATAACCTCTTTACAAACTTAATGGCAATTGATAATTTATGAGTAATAACTTGTCATTATCATTGTCATATGCATAAACAAAGTCATGGATCCGTCAAATTTCGCGCCATATCGATGGCACTTGACGTACCGTAGTTACTTCATGTAGGATAACCATTAACCATGTATTAAGTGGTTATTAGTTTTAATTATGTTTTAACTTATTTGTTATATGGGGGTTTTCGGAGGCGAAATCGATCTAGCCTAGCTATTATGGTCTTATCTCTTGGAAAACGCGCATTTTTGAGATTTAATATGATGAGCTCGGTCTCCCACATATTTTTATTAAAGAGGTAATACTAAAAAATGTGGTCCAAAGTCTAGTCTGCAGTGAAGTGCAAATGTTTGTAAACTATGAAACTTTCCATACAATAAGGGGGCGTCCATTAATTACGTGAGGGGTTTTTGGAAATTTTTTGACCCCCTGTCTTCTCCTGATGAGATGTCGACTGTCGACCCCGTCCCTCCCCCTTTTTTTGGCGGAGTGGGAATGCATTTACGCACGTTGTGTGGGACTCGCCGCTCCTAATCCCTCTCTTGGCGAGAGGGGGGGAAGGGGGAGGATTTGGCCCTACCCACTAAATCTACTCCGGCGTTTAACCCTCTTTGCCGTTCGTGAGGGCGCACTGGGATCAATTGTTAATAAAGACGCCACGAGTATTTTTTGACTCAGTTAAACAACGTTGCATACAATACTTTTTCTACGACCAAGCACTTACTTTGAAAAAAAATTGTAAATTTAACAAATATTTTTCATTCAACAAAAATAATTTTAATTTTTTTCATTTTCGTACGCGACCCGGCCCCCGCGCCCCGCGCCCCACGGCCGGTTGGTCAGCGACACCTTCTTGTAACTCATGAGGCCCTGGTACTTGCTCTTAGTTAAATTACAATTTTGGATAGTTTTTTCTCGATTTTGGCCACAGTAGCCTATGGAGACTAACAAGCAACGCTAAGCGGTGTTCGTAGTCTATGGATCTTGCTATATTACGGGTGCCACATGCGCGTTTCTGACTTCTGAAGCAATTTTATTGTTTCTACTATAGAACCTAATGAATATTTTGTAAATTGGCAACAATGCACTTAGTACTCATCTGTCAGAGATGACAATTAAAATTAGGTTGGCAACAATGTATTTCATACAATATTTTTTAAGTGGTGATTACACGAAGTATCGTAAAAGTACCATAAAGATACTGCGTGTATGCACAAATACTTTTTTGGGGAATAGACTAAAGACTTGTCTTGACAACTATAACATAGGGGTTTAAAGGTGTGTGTACGACCTTTTAAATGACAAATAAAGGTACGGGAGTAGAAAAAATACTATTATTTACCTGTGCAGTGTAAACCACTTCGTCGTCAGCCAGTGCTCGCTGCTGCGGCCCGGCGCCGGCGCGGCCGCCCCACTCCAATTCTTCCACCAGCACGAATCTGTACGGAAATGTAAATAATTATTTGACGACCGGTCTGGCCTAGTGGGTAGTGACGCTTGTGAAGCCGATGGTCCTGGGTTCGAATCCTGGTAAGGGCATTTATTCGTGTGATGAGCACAGATATTTGTTCCTGAGTCTTGGGTGTTTTCTATGTGTAATAAAATGGCGGCTCTGAGTGTATTCCGATACAGGTACAGGTTCATTCCATTGGTGCCAGCTTTCGTATCCACTAATTAATTCCCTGACCAGGATTCGAACCCGGGACATCCTGCTTACGTAGACAAGGTCACTACCGACTACGTTAGGAAGCCGATACAAAGAAAAAACGGATAAGTGCGAGTCGTACTCGTGCAGGATGGGTTTCGTACCATTACGCAGGAGCGTGGGAGCCCCACTTAAATATTTATTATAATCATGATTTTAGTATTTGTCGGCAACAGAAATACATCTGTGAAAATATCAACTGCCTATTAGCTATTACGGTTCATGAGATACAGTCTGGTGACAGACAGACGGACAGCGAAGTCTTGGTAAACTAAACTCACCTCTTGGGATCGTCCTGACACCGCGCTTTCGTCAACGCCTGGTAGACGACGTAGGACGCGGTCGCGTTTAGAGGCACCTGACAAAATAAACAGTATAGATTATGGTAGGCAAATATCACGGTTTTTTTCAAAAAGTCCTCAAAAACCCCTCACGTAATTAATGGAAGCCCCCTTAGACACAAGTTTTCTTTTTTGAAAATGTTCAAAATAGTGGAAATTGGCTTAGAGGACGTAACCCCCATTCACACGAGAGCTTTTTCAACGCGCGTTAAAAAAGCGTTTGAATGACACAAATGGATACATGTGTGTGCATTCACACGACAGCGGTGGCGCTTTTTATCAACCGTTGTTGGATTTTCGACTTTAAGCCTTGGTCGTTAAATCGAATTTAGAGTGCGGACAGATTCAAGCGCTTTTTTAACGCGCGTTGAAAAAGCTCTCGTGCGAATGGGGGCTAACATGAGATCTGATAACTTATTGACAGTGCGAGCCGTATGCAGCCTGATTTAAACTTTAAGATATGTCACAAATTTGCTAAAGATAAGATATGGATCGGATATGTCAGTGTCAAAAGTGACGTGTTTGTTTGAAGAAACGTCACTTTTTACACTAACATATCCGACACATGCACATGTCGTATCTTTAGCAAATTTTTAATGTAAGTAATAGGGTATTTGACTGCATTTAAAATAAATTATTTTACACCATGCATGAAATAAAGCAGCAGAAGATCAATAGAATAACGTAGACAGCAGTTATTTTTAGACACAAATTCTATTTTAAAACCCGTATAAAACTATAAAGAGTGGGTAGTTTGATGGTGACGTCACATGCTAGTGTTTCATATAAATTCCATAGTAGCAAAATCGTTTTGACATTTCGTAAAAAAAAACTGATTTGACTAGTAGTCAGATACCATTGCGTATAATATCTAAGGACGGGCTAATGGGGCACTAAAAATGGTACTAGTTCAGCGGTGTTACTCACAAATTCCAGCCAATCGTGCAGTCTAACGCAACTAATTGCAACCAATAGCGCGCGTAATGCGAACTCGCCAACCAATCGCGCGCGTGATGCGAACTCATCAACCAATCGCGTTGTAGCGATTTCACACCGCTTGGCCCCTGTCATGCCTCATTATTATTGCCCGTAAAGCCAGTCCCAGTATCTATGTCAATGTCAGATACCCTATTATGGTCACATCTTGGCAACATTTGATGTAAGAATGTTTTGCTGGGATAATTATTTACCTTTAGGATAGCGTAAGGTATCTCGTGTGACACGTTGTGGACGCACACCAGGAAGCTGTCCGGTGGCTTCCGAGGCTCTTCTTCACCGGGAGACGAGGAGCGCGCTGCCGGCCGCTCGTTGGAGTTGGATCTATAAAGTTTAGTTAAAGAAATGTTCATTGTATCACGACCAAGTGCGGGTAGTTCGAAAAACTCGCGCGGTTAGAAGATGCTGATGTCAACTTAAGCATAGAGAAAAAAATACATAGATTGCTCACTCGATACATCAGTTTTAGTACCAAAAAGACTATTAGCATCTAGCATCGAGTAGCGGAACTATCAGTACTGCTACTTGAAAATAGATGTAGCACCGACCGGAAAGTCTTATGCTGTTGAGATAAGACTTTCCGGTCGGTGCTACATCTATTATCAAATAGCAGTACTAATAGTTCCGCTACTCGATGCTAGATGTAGACTGATGTATGGAGTGAGCACTCTTGTCTTACTATATTTCTCTATGACTTAAGCCAGTCTTCTCCGAGACCACGGGGACAACGCCGTCCTCGAAACGTCGGAGGTAAATCTTAAAACTTCGATACGCGATTAAGTCCCGTTGTAAGTACAATTTAATAAAGAAACATTTTATTGCAAGTGTGTAAAGTGGGTCGTTATGTACGATACCTGAAATGTCTTTTATGAGTCGTGTGGTGTAGGGTATTTGACTGTATTTAAAATAAATTATTTTACACCATGCATGAAATAAAGCACCAGAAAATTAATAGAGAGACGTAGACGGCGGTTATTTTTAGACACAATTTATATTTTAAAACTTGTATAAAACTATAAAGAGTAGGTAATTTGATTGTGACGTCACATGCTAGTGTTTCATATAAATTCCATAGTAGCAAAATCGTTTTGTCAGTTCGAAAAAAGAAACTGATTTGACTAGTAGTCAAATACCCTATTGTGGAAGTGTGCCGTTTTTAAATGTGATATCACTACGAGTAGGTATAAAAACTTATAGGATAAAACAAAGTCGCTTCCCGCTATCTGTCCCTATGTATGCTTAGATCTTTAAAACTACGCAACGGATATTGATGCGGTTTTTTTAATAGATAGAGTGATTCAAAAGGGCGGTTTATGTATAATTTGTTAACCCGTGCGAAACCGGGGCGGGTCGCTAGTAAGTCTATAAGAACTATTAGGTATATAATTTATGTCAGTGGGAAGAATACTTATAAAAATAATACCTGATACTTGTAAGCCACGCCCTAGAGCTAGGGTCATCACCGACTTTCTTCAACAGCAGTCTTGCGCCTGGTCTACTAGCGGCAGCCCTCATGACTCTCTCGTGAGGTGCCAACACTCTCTGTGTGGGGGTCCTTGATGGTACCTCCTCTACAAGAACGTAGTTGCCTCGAGATGTGCGGCAGACGCCGGCTTTTGTGAGGCACTGGGCTATCGCCTTGAAAAAAAAAAGGTTTGTAAAAAAATAAATCACGAGGGGGTCAATGTGTCAACGTCTGAATTCGCCCCTCTTTACAGTAACGGGAGATGATAGTACGTCATTGAGCTCATGAGTAATATAGAGTAAAGGTAAGAGAGAAAGGGAGAGGAGGAGGGAGCCAAAGAGTAGAGAGGGAGCGAAAGAGTAGAGAGGGAAAGGGAAAGACATCAGAAAGGGGCAAAATTAAAAACAAACGTGAAAGTGATAGTCAAAGAGAAGGAGAGTACGAGAGAGGTGGTAAAGAGGAAAGGAGTGAAGGGGAAGGGATATATGGTAGAGGGAGATAGGAAGTGAAGAAAGAGTGTGGTGTAAAAGAGAGTGAATGAAAGACATACTAACCTAGATATAATTTTAGACGTGAATTACTAAATAATTATTATTCAAGTGAGTGAAACCGTTGTCGTATAAACAGTTTAAAATATGTCTCACGAAAGTTTAATATCGATAATTAGACTATTCTATATAATTAATTAAATTATTTTATTCATTATTTTATTTAAAAAATATATACCTACTTTCATTTTTATTTTCAAAGTGACAGAGATGAAGTATGGGGAATGTCACGATTTGCCCCACACTAACTAACGAACATACATACATACTAACAAGGCAAGTCAAATAAAAGCTTGTAATAAATTGGGATACCCTCCTCCAATTGAGGGGGGATTTAAATCTTCTCGGGGCAGAGGTATAGGGTTGAAGCCGGTGTAAGTTTATTTGACGTTCATAAGCGATAAGCGCATTGTAATATGCCTACTTGAATAAACTATCTCTTATCTTTAGGAAAAAAAATAAAACCGACTTCAAAAAGGATGACTTCAAACATATCAGTTGGTAACGCATAAACTTCAAAAAGGATACCTAATATTTTATTTCATCCTTTTTGAAGTGGGTTTTTAATTTTTTTGTAAAAAGTTTTTTATATTTCCATTTTTAGTTTCCTATTTTCCTACCCTTAAGGTTGGATTTTTTTTCCAAATTTATATGGGACCAACTTCGAGGTATACCCTTTTCAATAAAAAAATAATTATCAAAATCGAACTACTCTGTAAAAAGTTATGCGTGGTCATACATAAAAAAATATATACAGCGTGCTTCCTGTAACAGGAGCAATAAATTAAACTGTAGGCTGTACTCCTCAAACTGACCAACATTTGTTCAGCAACTTTTGAAAATAACTCGTGTTTTGATTTTTATTACACTTTAAAGTTTATTCTAAGACGCAATGTATTGCAAATTTTGTTATGATTAAAGCGTGACAAGCAACGTCAAACACACTGATGTCAGCGTACATTGAAGGCAATATTTTTTTTGTATGAAAAAGAGCAAGTCTAAAAAATTCATCATTTTTAAAAATTGCTGAACAAATGTTGGTCAGTTTGAGGAGTACAGCCTTTAGTTTAATTTATTGCTCCTGTTACAGGAAGCACCCTGTATATAGGTACGCGTCGACTTGAGAACCTCCTCCGTTTTTTTCGTCGGTTAAAAATTACCTCATTGGTAGTAGTATCCTGTGTGACCTTCAATATAGAGTACGGTTCCCGCCTCCTCACGGCATGCACCACGAGGAAGTGTATCTTCCTCCTCTGCTGAGGAGACCGCGGCTCCTCAAGGTCTGTTCGGGAGCTCTCGCCCGCCTCCTCTTCTCCGCAGCGGGAGAAAATGAGGAGGGACGCCATGTTGAGGGACTGGTTTGTTGGCGATCTGTATTGTAAATGAATAGATCATTTTCGGGACGCACCGTTCATCATCTTCCTCGCGTTGTCCCGGCATTTTGCCACCGCTCATGGGAGCCTGGGGTCCGCTTGGCAACTAATCCCAGTAATTGGCGTGGGCACTAGTTTTTACGAAAGCGACTGCCATCTGACCTTCCAACCCAGAGCGTAAACTAGGCCCGTATTGGGATTAGTCGGGTTTCCTCACGATGTTTTCCTTCACCGAAAAGCGACTGGTAGGTAAATATCAAATGATATTTCGTACATAAGTTCCGAAAAACTCATTGGTACGAGCCGGGGTTCGAACCCGCGACCTCCGGATTGCAAGTCGCACGCTCTCAGGCCGCTTCAAACGGGACGGGACGCACCGTTAACTGGGGTGAATAGGGCGGCTGGGTTGATTTGGGACAAAACTTAAAATGTGATTTACCTGACCATTTCTTAATAACCACCCACACAAATTGAATAATACAAAATCTACTATTATTTTCAATCGTACATTATGTGTGGGTATTTATTAAGAAATTGTCCCTCCCCGCCCATATATATCTTAGCTATTCTCTATTCACCCCGGATATTAAGCTATTTTGAAATTTATTTAATTAATTCATTAAATCTTACTCTTATTAAGCTATTATAGTTTGACAAAGGACTGTCTCATTTCAAACATAGTCAGAGAGAATCATACTATCTTTGTCTTACACTAGTAGGTAGGTACTAGCGCCCAAAAGAAAAGGATGAGTATAGTTTTCCTGGTTGTTACTGACTGACAAATTGGTTTGACTAACTATACAGCACTACAGCATGTAGTTTCTCGTAATGCATGTTAATTATAAGATGTAATTATTTTTGAAAAGATGTGTCCCGCCGAGTTTGTTGCCGGTCCCATATTGGGATACCCTCCTCCAATTGAGGGGGGATTTAAATCTTCTCGGGGCAGAGGTGTAGGGTTGGAGCCGGTCTACCTAGCTTTATTTGACGTTCATAAGCGCATTGTAATTATGCCTACTTGAATAAACTATCTTTTATCTTATCTTATCTTTATCTATAAAAGCATAACTCACCGTAGCCGCACATGTCGGTAACCGGGGCGAAGACAAAATAGAGGTATCACTCTTTGAGACAGCATGTAGTTTGTGTCAGCATCATATACTTCAAACCGTATCAATGCTAGCTCAGGAAAATTGATCTGTGGAACAGAGTTATACAATTCAAAAAATGTATTGTAACATAGAGAAATATAACACTGATTTAAACTTTCACGATTTTTACACATTCTAAGTTTTAAGATTTACCTCCGACGTTTCGAGGACGGCGTTGTCCCCGTGGTCTCGGAGAAGACTGGCTAAAGTTGACATCAGCATCTTCTAACCGCGCGAGTTTTTCGAACTACCCGCACTTGGTCTTGTTTATCCGCTTGAACGTTTTGCGCACTAAGGATGTCACTCTGTCGACACACAACACTAACGATATTCGATTTATCGATTGACTCGAAACGTCGGAGGTAAATCTTAAAACTTAGATACGCGATTAAGTCCCGTTGTACAATTTAATAGAGAAATATAGTAAGAATAGAGTGCTCACTCCATACATCAGTTTTGGTACCAAAAGACTATTATTTTCTAGCATCGAGTAGCGGAATCAGGCCCCGTAGCCAAAATGCCAATAGCTAACGCTCCGTACCGAACGAAACGCAACTGTCACTGTCACACTAATATGGAAGAGTGATAGAGAGACACAAAGCGATTCGATGGCGAAGCGATAGCGATCGTCACCTTGGCTAGGCCGCCAGTACTAATAGACTTAACACAAACGCGTACGTCACGTCATGCTATCGAATAAAATGTACACTAGAGGCACAGAATAAGTAATCGTATTATCATACAGAACGGACACGCACCGCCCCGCCCCGACTCGGATTACCTCGCCCCGCGACAGGCCGCGACATGAATGTGTGCGTAAATCGCTCTACTGAGAGCATGTCAGGATTCCGTCAGAAACTCAATGACGCGTGTACAGACGTGTCGCGCACACATATAAACGCAAATCATTTTTGATGTATGGCGTGTCCGCCCTGTGCTAGAGGTAGGGTTGCCAGATCGAAAGGCGCTGTTATCGGGAAAAAATATAAATTTTTCGGGATTTTGGGCCTTAAGTCGGGAAAATGAACCATTCAAATTAAATTAATTGTATTAAAAACAACGATATTTTACATTATTGGCACTAAGTCAGCTGCTCTGCCCAATCTCGCCACGCGCGCCCCGTGTGCGCGCTGACGGGCTCGACGCGGGTCGCTAGTTCGCTCGACGACAGTTCAGAACTTGAAATCATTGTTTTATAACGTGATGCTGTTTTTCGGGACAATCTTCACTTTGTCGGGAATCGGGAACACATGCTAAAAATCGGGAGAATCCCGCCGAATCCCGACCATCTGGCAACCCTAGCTAGAGGTGATTGAATACTAGTAACCTTAAAATTAAACGTGTCGTGCCACACAGGGTTCAGAGCGTTTCGTCTCGCCGCTCTAGTTCTCAACTTCCGACAGTCGGCCGGAACTCCCAGCACTTCAACCTCCACGAACGCGTTGTAGAAAGAGTACACGTTCTCGGCTACATATTGCCCCGATATCACGGATAGGGTGAGGTGGGCAGCGTGGATGCCGTCGAACTCTTTCTCCATCGGATTGAATCTGAAACGTTGACATATTAAATATATAAATCAATTTTTAGGGCTCCGTACCCAAAGGGTAAAAACGGGACCCTATTACTAAGACTCCGCTGTCCGTCCGTCCGTCTGTCACCAGGCTGTATCTCACGAACCGTGATAGCTAGACAGTTGAAATTTTCACAGGTGATGTATTACTGTTGCCGCAATAACAACAAATACTAAAAACAGAATAAAATAAAGATTTAAGTGGGGCTCCCATACAACAAACGTGATTTTTGACCGAAGTTAAGCAACGTCGGGCGGGGTCAGTACTTGGATGGGTGACCGTTTTTTTTTGCTTGTTTTGCTCTATTTTTTGTTGATGGTGCGGAACCCTCCGTGCGCGAGTCCGACTCGCACTTGGCCGGTTTTTTTTAACTAGCAGATTCGTCTGCGAGCGATATTCCAAATTTTATTAAAGGAAAAAATGGAAAAAGTTACGCTTCCGGCAGGACTTGAACCCGCATCCTCCACAATCCGTGTGTTGCTCTTAACCAATTGAGCAATGGAAAGATTTGCGAGGTCCTGGTAGGCTTCCGTAGCTCAATTGGTTAAGAGCAACACACGGATTGTGGAGGATGTGGGTTTAAGTCCTGCCGGAAACGTAACTTTTTCAATTTTTTTCCTTTAATATAAAATTTCGAATATTAAATATTATAAAAACGGGTCACTCGCGTATTTATGAGCCCACCAACGTGCACACTAGCGCCACTGCTAAATAATCGTGATTATTTAAATTTAACGAAAGATATTTAACAAAAGGGGGCCGCTACGCTGTATGTTGTACCTTTTCCAGCAACATAGAAACTAGTTTGATGTATTCAAAAGGTACTTTAATACAAGATACAGTACGTAGCGGCCCTTGTTTTTAAATATATTTCGTTAAATTTAAATAATCACGATAGCAGTGGCGCTAGTGTGCACGTTGATGGGCTCTTAGGTCGAAACGCTCGACATGTTTCACTCCGTACCGGGGAGCATCATCAGGAGCTTGCGTTAACGGCGACGGACCGGCGCAGACTGCGGGTCATGGGCGCCGGTGTCGGCAGGGGGGGGGGAGAAACGTGAGTGACCCGTTTTAAATATATTTAATATGTCTGTGTCTTACGGAAGTTTTGTTATTAAAATTGACGTTGACGTTGACGTTATACATATGGAAACATGGACTAGCCTTATGCTCTAGTTTCCTAGGATAGCGGTGGCGTCATATAGCGGCCGTCTCCATACAAATACTACGACATCCATATTTAGCCGTATTATTTAGTATGGAGACGGCCGCTATATGACGGCACCGCTATCCTAGGAAAACCGATCTTTACGGGCAATAAGAATGGGGCATGAATGGGGCCAGTACAGCGGTGTGACACCGCTATAACGCGATTGGTTGTTGAGTTCGCATCACGCGCGCGATTGGTCGCAACTAGTTGCGTTAGACTGCACGATTGGCTCGAACTCGTGAGTGACACCGCTGAACTAGTACCAATTTTAGTGCCCGTCAACAATTTTAGAAATTTTAGAGATCTCTCTCGCTCGTGATCCCGTGTAGGAGGTGCAAGCATGTATTGCTTGCCTGTAAAGTTGGTCAAAGAAGCCTAATAGTCTGCATATGGGGCATTATCTATAAAAAGGGACCTTATTGTCGATGGCGCTTACGCCGCACAGCGCGGCATTGCATTTATATCGGAGCATCGTTAAGAATGGCGTAAGCGCCATCGACAATAAGGTCCCTTTTCATAGATAACGTCACATATAACTGCTCGATAAATTAGGATGGGTACCACCGTGACGAGACGCCGCTTCTAGGTCTGAGCAGCGTCTTTCAAGTCCGATGAACTCCTTAGAAGAAGACATTCACCATAGATATTTTCTAATCTGTTGGTCTTTCCTCGATTTAGAAATTATTAAAAAATTTTGCCCAGCAAACGTCTTGTGGCTAACCTAAGTCTTACCTACTATAAGCGATGTGTCCTGGGTCCCACATAACTGCTGGTTTCCTCACATAGCCAACAGACCCATTGCTCTCAAACATGGCGGCGTTGAGTTGGACGCCGCTACACCAGAAGGTTACTGGGTCGATGTTGGATGAGTGTCTTAGACTGAATCCCTAGGTATTATGAGATCCTTGGAAAAATTACAGAATGACATTCTCTTGCAGTGGGTATCTTCTGATGACCTTACCTTCAGCAAGGAACACTTTTTATGCCTTTATCTTTCTGGTGATTAGATCGACGCGTAGATAAATTTGAAATGATACTACCCCCTATAAGCTATGTGTCCTGGGTGCCACACAGATTCACAGGAAGATGACATTCAACATTGGCTGCCTTCTGCTATGATGGTCTCACCTATACCCAAGCCTTTCACCAACGTATTCGGCTGATATTATGATGATCTTACCTTTTAAGCAATATTTGGAAATTTTTGAAGATGAATTTTGCCCAAAAAACGTTTTAACTATGGGGGTCTTACCTCCTATACGCGATGTGTCCTGGGTCCCACATAACTGCTGGTTTCCTCACATAGCCAACAGACCCATTGCTCTCAAACATGGCGGCGTTGACGGCCATCGCCGCGTCTTCTGTTTGGTAGTTGAGAGCCACTAGTTGGACGCCGCAACACCAAAAGGTTACTGGGTCGAAGTTGGACGAGTCTATTCTTAGGCTGTGGAAAAAAATATTAATCGTGGGTTAACATAGAGAAATATAAGTAAAGAAAGAGTGGTAACTCCATACATCAGTTTTTACCAAAACGCGAGTTATTTCGTAGTCGACATCTAACGTCAAGTAGTGGAACTATCAGTACCGCTACTTGACACCAGATGTCACAAGTTTCGCTACTGACTCTCTCACCTGGAGAGGTCGTTATGAAGATCCCTGGGGGAGGCCTATGTCCAGTGGACGTCTTTCGGCTGATATGATGACGATGACTCACCCGGCGGGATAAGTCCGGACGAGCTGCGTCTCCGTATGTGCTACTAGAGCGAGCGGGTGTTTCCGACAGATCTTCTTCCCTATAGCTTCGTTGACGGAGCTGCAGCGGTAGCAGGGGTGGTGTAAGGCCGGTGCATTAAGGCATCGTGCCCTGGTTACTGCCAACTGCTGAAAGAAAAAATAAAGAATAATTACCATCATTAAGGGGGCACTGCTGGCGGCCTAGCCAAGGTGACAATCGCTATCGCCTCGCCATCGAATTGCTTTATGTCTCACTATCACTCTTCCATATTAGTGTGACAGTGGCGTTTCGTTCGCTACGGAGCGTTAGCGATCGGCATGTTGGCTACGCGGCCTGGTCTGCTTGACAAAACTGCGAGGTGACAGGCGGTTGCTGCTGCTAATGATGATGATGGATACATTCTTACCGTTCCAGTGCTGTCGCTGCTCTCTGAGGACTCAAAACTGCTGCAGGGGGCGCTGTCTTTGCTGGCCTGTTTGACTGAACTGCGGGGTGACAGGGGGTTAAGGCCGCGGAATTTTATCGCCTGTAAAAAATATACATACAGTTATTATGATGACATACTCGTGTATTAGTCTCCTATCATACTTAGGTACACATATTTTTTGTCAGATGTTATATTTTCTTTCGAAGGTGTAATTACTACTTAAGTCTCCGAGCATAATACTTTCATAATATCTGACCAACTGCGGATATTTTCCACTCAAGTACAGATCGCATTTCTCAACTGATTCTCGAGAAATTTTGTGAGCAGTTTTTTGGAGGTTTTTCAAAATGGTAGCCATGATGGGAGTTCGCCAGATCTATAGCACAGAGTACTAGTTGAAAAACCTTTAGAAATCTTGAAAGGGATTTCCCTTGGAGGTATGAGGATTTTTTTGGGTTTGAGGATTTTTGGAGGAGGAATTTTTGTCTTTAACTTACTTGATCATTAAGTGACCATGTCACTGAGTTCCTTGGCTATCTGGTTGCTCCGTTTCCTGGCAGCGCTGCTCTGTTTGGTGTCTGGTCGGAGGCTTCTGTACAGTGACAGAGATGCACTTCTCCATAGAGTTGAAGATTTTAGTTCAGGGATTTCCCTTGGAGACATGAGGATTTTCTTTAACTTACCTGAACATAAGTGACCATGTCACTGAGTTCCTTGGCTATCTGGTTGCTCCGTTTCCTGGCAGCGCTGCTCTGTTTGGTGTCTGGTCGGAGGCTTCTGTACAGAGACAGAGACGCGCTTCTCCATGGAGTTGAAGGTTTTAGTTCAAACGCTGGTCAACCAAAACCTGAGGTGGTGGGTTCGAGCTCGTGTCAAGGAAGTTCTTTGCTTTGGTAAAGGAAAGAACCTTTAGAAATCTTGAAAGGGATTTCCCTTGGAGATATTAGGTTATTCCTTAACTTACTTGAACATAAGTGACCAT
This sequence comes from Cydia amplana, assembly GCF_948474715.1. Lineage (NCBI taxonomy): Eukaryota > Metazoa > Arthropoda > Insecta > Lepidoptera > Tortricidae > Cydia > Cydia amplana. The sequence continues at coordinate 2,409,769 of NC_086093.1, read as the reverse complement.
GTCACTGAGTTCCTTGGCTATCTGGTTGCTCCGTTTCCTGGCAGCGCTGCTCTGTTTGGTGTCTGGTCGGAGGCTTCTGTACAGAGACAGAGACGCGCGCCCGCATTTCTCCTCCATGGAGTTGAGGATTTTGTGGAGTTCCTTGTCTAGAAAGTGTCGAAATAAATATAGCTGGTCAAGCAAATCTTGTCAACTACAAGTAAAAAAGGCGAGATATTAAAATTTTCTATGGGTCGATATCCCTTCGCGCCTTCCCTTTTTCAAATTTGCCGCCTTTTTCTACTGACAAGATCTGCTTGACCAGCTATAACTGTTACTTTTACAGTATCATTTGACGAGATCTTTGCAAATTAAACGGACTTTTACACACCTATTTTGATGCATGTAACTGTACCTACACTTTTAATTATGAAATTTTTATTGCTTTATCTGTACTTTTTTTGTTGTTGTTTAAATGTGTTTTTAGAGATTTATTTATTGACATGTCTCGCTGTTATTTTATAATTTGAATTATGTGCAGGCAGGTACCTATTCGTTTGTAAGATTTTTCTAACACAACATCGTATTGTTAAAATAGAAATTAATAAATAGAAGATTTTTTTGCGTAAATTGATCAAATCTTAAAGTTAGGTCTTGGATTCTCTAAAACTAGCCGGTCAAAAAGTAGCCCTGTATTAATACAGGGTGGATTTAGACCGAGACACTGGCCTAAAAGAATCTCACCATGTCACTCCTCATCGTCATCATAATCCTCGTCCGAGAAATATTCAGCCAGGAAAATATATAGAGGCATACATAAATATTAAAATCCACCCTGCATTAATACAGGATGGATTAGACCGAGACACTAGCCTAAAAGAATCTTACCATCTAACTCCTCATCATCATCATAATCTTCGTCCGAGAAATATTCAGTCAGGAAAATATATAGAGGCATACATAAATATTAAAAACCACCCTGCATTAATACAGGATGGATTTAGACGGAGACACTGCCTAAAAGAATCTTACCATCCAACTCCTCATCATCATCATAATCCTCGTCCGAGAAATATTTAGCCAGGAAAATATATAGAGGAATACATAAATATTAAAATCCAACCTGTATCACCGAATGGGCCCTACGGAAGACCAGCGCTGGCTTTATAGCTAGCATTATGCTGAGTTGGGTCCATTTCGTGATGCACACTTATTAACTTCTTTTTTTCATGCTTACTGTGTTGTCTGTACATGTCCGTACATGTTTTGTGATCGTCACGAATAAAAATCTTTTATCTTATCTTATCTGTATTAATACAGGGTGGATTTAGACCGAGACACTGGCCTAAAAGAATCTCACCATCCAACTCCTCATCGTCATCATAATCTTCGTCCGAGAAGTATTCCGCCAGGCTGCTCCCGGATTGTTGGGACAGCGAGCTGTTCCGCACTCCTTGTTCAGGGAGTGATGAGCTGGTATGCCGGATTCCGTTGGACCTGGGAAAAGATTTTAGTAAAAAAAATATTAGGTACAATTTTTTTACTGTGCAGTAAGTTTATACTATACACGGTCACCAAAAATTAATTGCATCCCCATCGCCAGGGAGGTTTTGGGATTTTACTGAGCAACTTTTACTATGGGACGAACCCCGAAATCGCGAAAAAAATATTTACCCTCCCATAGAAAATGGACCAGCCAAAATTTTTTTCGCGATTTCGGAGTTGGTCCCATAGTAAAAGTTGCTCAGTATAATCCCAAAACCTCCCTGGCAACGGGAATGTACTTGACTTATATCGACCGGGATATGAACCGTGATTACCTTTTTGTGTTGTTTTTGTATTATTGTAAGCCAGTTACCCGTGAACAAGATGCATGTAACTGCGTCGAAATATCGGGAGCTCGAAAACAATACAAAAGGTAATCACGGTTCATATCCCGGTCGATATAAGTCTAGTGAAACTAACCGTGAATCATTCAAAACTGGGAATGCACTTATTTTTTGGCCATCCTGTATACTTGTATAGAGTTAGCAGTATGTTCTACTATATTTTGTGTATGTTACCACAGACAACATAATTATGTTACTGACCTGCTGAAGGCGGTAGCTAAGACCCCTCCGTAGCCTTGCGCGGAGCTGGCCCCCGTAAGCCCAACAGTGGGACTTGCCTCCATCGGGAGCAGCTTCTTATTTTTTATTAGCACCTGCAAGAATTGAAGATTGTAATATTCGTAAGGACAGACAAAGTTTAAAAGAGTGGGTGCTGTCGTGTCTGTGAATCCAATATTTTATGGGCACTCCATAAATTCAGATAACCCGTCAACCTTCATTCATCGCTAGTTTAAATTTTTAGTTTTAATGCTGTGTCGATAGATGGTAGTAAATTCACTGTGACCACAAAACTTACCTATGACAATAATCTTCTATACTATCATAGAGAAGTACAGTAAGACAAGAGTGCTCACTCAATACATACATCAGTTTTGGTACCAAAAAGACTATTAATTTCAGTGTCTACATCTAGCATCGAGTAGTAGCACCGACCGGAAAGTCTTATGTTGTTGAGCATAAGACTTTCCGGTCGGTGCTACATCTATTGTCAAGTAGACTGCTACTTGAAGTAGACTGCTCAGTCAGTACTGATAATAGTTTCGCTACTCGATGCTAGATGTAGACACTGAAATAAATAGCCTTTTTGGTACCAAAAAACTGATGTATGGAGTGAGCAATCTATGTTTTTTTTTTCTCTATGATACTCTACTAATTCTTTTTGCTAATAGTAAACTCACCTTATATTTAAGCTGCTCCGGGCTCGGCAATCTCGGTTCGTCGGTGTAGTCCACTTCAAAAAGGAACGACGTCACCAACTTGTCTCCGAACACTGCCTGGATGAAGACGGCCAATACAGTATGGGCACTTTTATACACACAGAAAGTTCAGAAACAGAAATCTCTTTCTCGCTCTCACCTATGGGTGCGACACACCAAGGTCGCGGTGCGGTGCGATAGTGTTTTACGACTTAAACACACCCAACTTGCCAGTAGAAAAAGGAGCAAAATTCAAATTGTCTATGGGAGTTCAACCCTTGGTGCCTACATAAATTTTAAATTTGCCGCATTTTTCTACTGATTAAGTGGCTGTGCCAGAGTATACTATGTATACTATGTATAAGTGACGTCCCACGGATAAAGGTACCTTATGGCGGTTGGCGCCTACGCTATTATTCACGCCGCTCCAATACAATTGCGGTGCTATGCGACGTAAGCGCCAAGTGCCATAAGGTACCTTTTCTCGTGGAACGTCACATATAGCTATCTTGGGATAGGTAAAAGGATTGCAAACATTGTCAAACTCCGGTTACGTAGGCGACCGAAATAAACTTGATCGAAGCCAGTTACGTACAAGTAAAACAAAGTGCTTGACCGAAGCCAGTTACGGGGAAGTAAAAAAAGCTTCGGTCAAAACCGGGTTACGAAGCCCCGGTTACGTAGACGGCCAAGGGGAGTTATATCGTCCCATAGAACATTAGAATTTCGCCTTTTTCTACTGACAAACTTGTTAAACCGATACATATACTCGTACTAGGTACCGTTAATAAACATAATACCTACTAATATCGCTAAGCCTTTGCGAACGCATGTGCAAGATCAACATTAGTCACATATGAGTAAACTTGTGTGCACGGCACCCTCTTGCGCCCTATTAGGGCATAGCTTTGATCTTTCGAACACGCACTGCTGAGCAATTGAGCTTATAAGTGATTAGTTCCATGTTAGTTTATTCGTTAGATAAAGGTAGCGAATTGAAAACGAAGTTTGTGAGCAAAATTAGGTACCTACAGAAATTAACTTTCGCAAAGTTTATTTTCGACAGTTTAGTTTCAAATGTCGATAAAAGATAGCGGTTAAAAAAGGCAAAAATGTTAAAGCCATTACACACTACCGCACCGCACCAAGGTCGCGATGCGGTGCGGTAGTGTGTTATAAGCCTTATACTGACCTCAAATGTGCTTGCCATAACTTGTTGTTGTGGCAAACTGCAGTGGTTTTCTATGCTCAATATCAAAGGGTACGGCGAAGCAACGAATGCACTCCTGAAAAACATAAAATTTGTAGGTATAGCTGGTCAAGCAGATCTTGTCAGCAGAAAAAGGCGGCAAATTTGAAAAATTTAGGCGCGAAGGGATATCGTCCCATAGAAAATTTGAATTTCGCGCCTTTTTTTACTGACAAGATTTGCTTGACCAGCTATATTTGAAAAATACATTAGTCCTCATTCGCACGGGAGCTTTTTCAACGCGCGTTAAAAAAGCGCTTCTTCTGTCAGCACGCTAAATTCGATTTAACGACCAAGGCTAAGTCGAAAATCCAACAACGCTTGATAAAAAGCGTCACCGCTGTCGTGTGAATACATGCATGGTTATCCATTTGTGTCATTCAAACGCTTTTTTAACGCGCGTTGAAAAAGCTGCCGTGCGAACGGGGCCTTATTGACGGACAAATTGAATTAACAGAGCTATAACCGCAAAAATCGAAGTTCGCAAATTGCGGCCATTTTTCTCTATTACTCTAATTACGCCTTCGTTGGAGTAAAAGAGAAAGATCCCCGTAATTTGTGAATTTCGGTTTTTGCGGTAGCCCCTCTGAATCTTCTTCCCCGGCAAAAAAAAAAAACCCAAAACCATAGACAAATTCAGCTAGGTGTGAAATTAAGAACGGGAGTTAAAAAATAACGATCGTTAATAACGCGTTATTTTTAAAATTTTCGCCGCTCACCTTTCGATTGTTTCGACGACTCTTCGAAACGGTATTTTTGTCGTAAATGTATGCCCGTGATAAATAACTGGACTGCCGTCGTCTCCGTCCCAACAATCTAGTTCGACGCACCGGCATCCTGTCAGCAATACCTGTTGAAGAAAGAATAAAACGACTTGTAATTATTGTAATCTCACATTTCAGTATAAGTGTGCTAACAGACTATCGCACCGCACCGCGACCTTGGTGCGTCGCACCCAAAAGTGAGAGCGAGAAACAGATATCTCTTTCTCGCTCTCACTTATGGGTGCGATGCTCCAAGGTCGCGGTGCGGTGCGATAGTCTGTTATTACTTTAAATTTCGCTTATGCAAGCGGGACAATTTTTTTTAATATTATTGATCCTGTTGATCCACCGATTATCGAATGTATCGGATCATTAACCTGTCCGATCCCAAGGGCTCAAATATGAGCCGTAAATAAATTTTCCAGATTTCCCACGAACTTCAAAACCTTAGGCTCCGTCAACTCCCACGGCTCAAATGGGAGCCCGCGATTTCGTACACCTATATTTCCCACGGCTCATATTTGAGCCCGAATATACGTTCCGTTTTAAACCTTATTTGTGACACGTAAGTCGTACGCTCGCTACAAGTTTACTTAAAAATTGCATTATTGATTTTAGTTTAAGCCTTGAGTCTCATTCCATAAATATTATAATGTAAATATTGCTTTTTAATGTCATACTACTCATACTAAACAAAACGCAAGTAGAAAAAACTTTACGTACCTAATTATATTAGTTTGAAACAAAGTAAGTTATCAAAGGTAGGTACATGCCGTATATCTTACAGCGCATGTCTACAAGTATTGATTTCAATTCACCGGTTTACCCACAGACTTGTCATTTTCGCGCTCGCGCTTGACAGACAGCTGAAGTGTGCGAAAGGGAAGCCATCACGTATATGAACATACCATGAGTGCGAAAGAGTCAGACTACCAATGAGAAAACGTGATCACTTTTGACTTTGACGACGGCCGCGGACGGCCAAGAGCGTATCACAGTAATTTTCAAATTGAAAAATATACACGGATTAGGACGAAAAGTATTAAATAAAGTAATTCAGTGAAGATTGTGTCTTGTAGTGTGCCGGATTTCAGTGTTACAGTGCCAAATAATCCAAGCAAACACTAATTTCAGAGGATTTATGATATTCCTAGCGAAATTTTCATAACGATATTTTGTCAAATTAACAGCGTAAAAAGTGTAAGAAGCCGGTTTATAAAGTTCATTATAAGTTTTTCTTCCTTTGTGTGCTAATATTTTATCATATTAGTCTATAATTTAAAATATTTTGTGTAAAAACATAACCTGTTACTTTATGATAGGGCTTGACAAAATGTTCATATGACAGTATCGATAACTTGTCGGTATATTAATAGCTATGTAATTATTTCTTCACAAGACATCATTAAGATATTAGCTTTTATAACCGACTTCAAATAATAACGATTGTTATACCTTTTTGAAGGTGCTCATGTGTAGCGGTAAATATAAACTTCACTTTCCAACACAGTAAGAGTTACATTAAGATAAGTCTGCAACGATTTTGATAGTACACGCAGTGCAAGTGTTATTTATACGTCATAATGTCGTAGAATTTTAACGTTTAAAATAACACATTTGAAAAAGTAGTCGATAAAGCAATCAAACATCGACAGATTATTAATATGTTGTAACATGACATCACTATTTTCGATCTCACATAGACAATTTACGCACACACTTGCATTTCATTTTTGGTCGCACTTTTGAAGATTGACAGTTGTTCTAGTCATATTAATTCTATGGGTTTACCGGCATAATTCTGCGGAATAGTATGAGTTTGTCATTACGTTAAATCAGCTCTAGTCGTTTTCCGGTTTACAGTAAATCGATAATAATAATCGCACAATCAAGCGGCACCGGAAAACCATAGACCCATAAATCTATCCATAGACAAGCAAGTTTATGTTTTACGTTGTTGTCAAACATAAATCTAACCTTTACCACCGGTATAAAATCTGCAATTTTGCAATTATTTTGTAGCTTTCAAGACAAAATGAAGGAAAATAATGGACAAGACATTGATACCAGGAATGTTGTTAAGAACAGGGAGTTGCTATATCGCATGATCATCAGGTAAATAGTATTTTGTTTGTACCAATTACTTGGCTAGTAAACGTCTTAGTTTTCTATCGTTTATACATAAGTTCGAGTGTGTTATTGCTTAAACTGGCCTTATTGAGGTCAGCAATTCTGTTTTCAACTGATAAACACAGTTTACTGTTATTCTATTATGTTTTTTCTCAGTTAAAAATCATTGAGGTTATATTTTATTTGCTACATATTTTCTTCATATTTAGCCTAATTTGTACACTTATCCATGTAAATAATACAAAATAAATTCAATTAAACGATTCGATCATATGAATCTATCAATTTATTGCATACATAAGCTATTACAGCTTTTCAATATACCTATCATGATTTACATTAAGTAATAACTAGGTACCTATAGTTTGGAAATTGACCTAATGACATCCACTTTAATATCTTCCAATAAAGAGCATATTAGCTTAGCTCAGCAGTTCTCTAACTTTTTTGGTGACGGAACCCTTTGGGATATGCATTGTAATATACCTACTTGAATAATAAACTATCTTTATCTTTAAAGATAATAAGCAATAACATATGCACTTTCTTTTTCTAGCCAGCTTTACTATGATGGCTTCCAGCCCATAGCCGCTACGCTGGCAGCGGCTGTACATGCGGACCCGTGCCCTCCGAGTGACAGGTATGTACTAGAAATTATTATAAATTGTATACAACATGACAAATGAACAAGCCCTTAGCTCGTATTATGAAGTGTATTTTCCCACCGACTGGATATGAAGCAGGGATGTAACGGATGTGGTTTTATCGGGACCGAAAGCGGAACCAGATGTTTTAAATTTAGTTTATCGGAACCAGAAACGGAATCGGAACCGGAACCAGAACCGGAGCCTGAGTCAGTACTATCAGTAGGTATACATTACACAACACAACACATACGAATAGGTACTTTAAATTCGAAAACACGCATAAACCAAAACATCTAATTACTGCAGCACGTGGCAAGCGGGGCTATGAGCGAATGACTGGTTAAAACCTGTTTGTTTTTGATGTACACCGCTCATGTCCCGCTGCCGCGCTAAGCATTGACATCCGATATAACTTCCGTTTCAAAAGTAACGGAACCGGAACAGAAACGGATGTGTAATACCAAACGGAAGTTCCGACTTAACGGAAACGGAAACGGAGCTCTGTAACATCCCTGATATGAAGTCAGCAAAGAGAATTTTAATCGTAAATTTGAAACTTGAAGTTTTCCAGACAATTTCAATTGTGAATTTGAAGCACTCTGAGTCTACTTTTGGGAAAAATTAAGCCTAAATTGAGATTTATATAGTCCTCATTGGTACCTACAGTCACCATCAGATATATTGGAGCGGCGAAGGTGCTCACAAATATCTGAACACGCCTCTATTGTCAAGCATTAGGGTGTGTTCAGATATTTGTGAGCACCTCGTCAGCTCCGATATATCTGATGGTGACTGTACAAACTGAGGTATGTTATTTGTAAAAATGAGAGCATATTTATAATATACTAGCGACCAGCCCCAGCTTTGCACGGGTTAAAAAGTTATACATAAACCTTTCTCTTGAATCACTCTATCTATTAAATGAAAACCACATCAAAATCCGTTGCGTAGTTTTTAAGATCTAAGCATACATAGGGACAGACAGACAGCGGGAAGCGACCTTGTTTTATACTGCGTAGTGATCCTTTGTTTGCGGCTTTAGAATAGCGCCAACCCTCACATGGGATAAGGGTGTCGTACGAGGCGACTAAGTCCACAAACGAAGCAAAAAGCTGTTTTGTCACAGGGGAGATGGACTTAAGCATTGGCTTGCAATCCATCTAGGAGAAGGATACTCCAAAATTAAATCCCGGTATGGAGTTACCGTAAGGCGCGAGTAGGGTCCTGAAACCTGAAATAAGCGGCAGATTTCTGCAGCGGACCTGCCTCCACACGTATTGGCTTGTCTTTCCTGTGGGTTAAGACAGTGAAGCCGAGAGGCTAATGCAGGTGCTGGGCATCCCTGCGTTTCCTTAATTCCGTCCCAGGTGGTGTTAAGTCTGGAGAGGTCATTGTCTCTCCGATTTGCACCGTAAATCGTCTGCAATAGACGCGAAGGCCAATTGATCCTTTGTTCCAGGTTGTTGAATGTGATGATGGTAGGTCTCCAGCATGAGCCGGATCGTAAGGACCGTCTGGCAGCCTCCAGCGGTGCCGAGCACTTGCTTGGAACTACAGGTTTCGGTGAGATATGATTCTTCAGCGTTACTGACCTTTCTTGAATATCCTTTTTAACCAGTGTTTAAAAAGAAGTAATTTTTTAAATTGTAATGATGACATGAGGTCTAGCCTGTTCATCCTAACAATGCTAAAGCAAAAATTATTGCTTTGGTACATACAAATGTCTATCTAATTAGAATTTACTATTAGAAGTCTTAGAAAAATATTAGTTATTTTCAGAAAATAATATTAATAAATAAATAAATAAAATAAGTTAATAATCAGAATTTTCCACTTATCTACTTCTAAGCTTAGCTGGAAGAGATCCATTATAGGGATAATTTTGCCTTTTAATGTTTATTTTTGTAAGTTTTATGTGAATCTATTTTCGTACAAAAAAGTGATTACTACTAACTACTACATGTTGTGGGAAGAAAATAATCACATATTTTGACATAGAAAGGAAAACATATGTGACGTTCCACGGCAAAAGGTACCTTATGGCACTTGGCGCTTACGTCGCATAGCGCCGCAATAATAATAGCGCGCGGCGGCGGAGCGGCGTTAATAATAGCGTAAGCGCCAACGGCATAATTATAATGATATTTCATAAATTCTAATGATGACAAATTATTCAGAGGGCCCATCCTAAATGAAATGAGATAGTATGAATATTGTTTTTTTTTTCAAAATATTCTTTCAAACGAAATTCGTAAAATGTTCCAACAGACTTGGAGTACGAGATGGACGCATCCTCCCTCGCCCCCGAACCAGCGACCTACGAGACGGCCTACGTGACGTCACACAAGATGGCGTGCCGCGCCGGCGCATTCAGCGCGTGCGGCCAGCTAGTGGCTACGGGGAGTGTTGACGCTAGTATCAAGGTTAGTGTGCGAAATGGTCGCTAGATGGCGCTGATAGTTGTGAGCGTAATGCTACATCGCGCTGTTAAGATTTTTCCGCGTTTGTATAAGTATGCTCCATGTAATTTGCATAATCTAGGCACCTTAACAGGATTATACAAGCAGCAACATAATTCACCATTGTTACTGCTAGATAAAGACAGCAATATCCGCCATGCGGTCTCTTTCGCCTGAGCAAGCGACGTGACGTCACACAAGATGGCGTGCCGCGCCGGCGCATTCAGCGCGTGCGGCCAGCTGGTGGCTACGGGGAGTGTTGACGCTAGTATCAAGGTTAGTGTGCGAAATGGTCGCTAGATGGCGCTGATCGCTCTGAGCGTAATGCTACATCGCGCTGTTAAGATTTTTCCGCGTTTGTATAAGTATGCTCCATGTAATTTGCATAATCTAGGTACCTTAACAGGATTATACAAGCAGCAACATAATTCACCATTGTTACTGCTAGATAAAGACAGCAATATCCGCCATGCGGTCTCTTTCGCCTGAGCAAGCGACGTGACGTCACACAAGATGGCGTGCCGCGCCGGCGCATTCAGCGCGTGCGGCCAGCTAGTGGCTACGGGGAGTGTTGACGCTAGTATCAAGGTTAGTGTGCGAAATGGTCGCTAGATGGCGCTGATAGTTGTGAGCGTAATGCTACATCGCGCTGTTAAGTTTTTCCGCGTTTGTATAAGTATACTCCATATAATTTGAATAATCTAGATAGCTACACAGGGTTATACAAGCAGAAATTGACCATTGGTACTGCTAGATAAAGACAGCAATATGCGGTCTCTTTCCCCTGAGCAAGCAACGTGACGTCACACAAGATAGCGTGCCGCGCCGGCGCGTTCAGCGCCTGCGGCCAGCTAGTGGCTACGGGGAGCGTGGACGCTAGTATCAAGGTTAGTGTGCGAAATGGTCGCTAGATGGCGCTGATGTGAGCGTAATGCTACATCGCGCTGTTAAGATTTTTCCGCGTTTGTGTTGTACAAGTATGCTCCATATAATTGGCATAATCTAGGTAGCTACACAGGGTTATACAAGCAGAAACTGACCATTGGTACTGCTAGATAAAGACAGCAATATGCGGTCTCTTTCCCCTGAGCAAGCAACGTGACGTCACACAAGATAGCGTGCCGCGCCGGCGCGTTCAGCGCCTGCGGCCAGCTAGTGGCTACGGGGAGTGTTGACGCTAGTATCAAGGTTAGTAGTGTGGCTATTGGTCGCTAGATGGCGCTTATCCCTGCGGGCGCGAAACTACATCGCGCTGTTAAGATTTTTCACCGTTTATATAAGTAAGCCCCTTAGGATTGGTTACTGGGGGCGTGGACGCTAGTATTAATACTAACGAACGGCGACTGTACGAATTTGTCGCTAGATGGTGCTTACCCTCCGAGCGCAATGCTACATCGCGCTATTAAGATATACCGCGTTTGTTTAAGCTCGTCACAATTATATATGCAGGGTGTAGACACGGGTAGCTAGCGGTTACAATTAATGTAAACAGTATCAAGGTTAGTGTGAGAATGTACCGCTAGATGACGCTTATCTCTACGAGCGTAAAGCTACATCCGTACATCGCGCTATTAAAATTTTCCGCCTACATTAGTTATTACTTGTTTGTCTTTTTAATGTTTTATTCATGAATATTATCATGAAATAAGTATATATCTCTTGTAATGTCAGATCTTGGACGTGGAGCGTATGCTGGCCAAATCGGCGCCTGAAGAAGTGGACCCGGGCCGAGAGCAGCAGGGGCACCCTGTTATTAGGACCCTGTAAGTACCTTTTATAACCCGGTTTTTTTACCCGAAACAAAATCATGCAAGACAGTTAGGGCCAACACACATACTCACGATACGACGTCGTAACGTGATACGACGTCGTGACGTCGTCGTGACGTCGTATGGTGAGTACCTATTGGCAATGTGCGAAGTCGGTGGACGGGGAAGTGGCGCTGATCGTCACAAACACAGGTAATCTTATGGAATGTCCGACATTAGTACTAGCGGCAGCCGCTTGAACTAATTTTACTCCATAAGATTTAACGTAGAAAGTCCGACAAAATGAGGGCAGCACCAGTCGTGCACGTAGCGAATATGCGTTGGCCCTTAGGACAGATAGGGACCTACGCACGCTACGGTTTGTTAGGTTTGTTAAAAGTTTATGAATAACTAATACTTAACCGACTTCTAAAAATAAGGTATGGGCAAACTTAAATTTTTGGTACAAGCTTTTATCGCTGACTGTTTCTTTCCGCAGGCAACTTTTACTAATCAAGACAGTTCTAAAAAACCCCAAACACAATTAGGTTGCGTTGTTTCATCACAGAGTTCCTATGGCCACCTCCTGTCTCCATCATCAGATCAGCTCGATTGTACCATGATATTGCATTGTCACCAGACTTTACATATGTATGCAAATTCTCAGCTTCATTGGAAGTCGGGAAGTGGGTCAACTTTAACTTGCAAGATTTGACCCGTACAAACATACATAGATAGGTACATTGCAAGTAAAATAAAAGCTTGTAAGCTTAATGTGGAGTATACCTTACATTCCGTTATCCCAAATATACCAAATTTTATATTAAAGGAAAAAATGGAAAAAGTTACGCTTCCGGCAGGACTTGAACCCGCATCCTCCGCAATCCGTGCGTTGCTCTTAACCAATTGAGCTACGGAAGCCTACCAGGACATCGCAAATCTTTCCATCCCTTCCTTTATGCATACACGCCATAAGGGTGGCGTATAGCGACATCTACCGAAAGACGATTACATCTTTTGACGGCACCGGAGTCTCAAGTTGCATTGAGAATTCACCAGTAACAATGTGCTAACCCATACTGAATCAATTTTTTAACAAGCAGTTTCGTCTGCGAGCGATATTCCAAATTTTATATTAAAGGAATAAATGGAAAAAGTTACGCTTCCGGCAGGACTTGAACCCGCATCCTCCGCAATCCGTGCGTTGCTCTTAACCAATTGAGCTACGGAAGCCTACCAGGACATCGCAAAAGATGACGATGAGATGTAATCGTCTTTCGGTAGATGTCGCTATACGCCACCCTCATGGCGTGTATGCATAAAGGAAGGGATGGAAAGATTTGCGATGTCCTGGTAGGTATTCTCTCTATTTTGAAATGAGACAGTCCTTTGATAAACTATTTTTTTTTCAGGTACGATCACACGGATGAGATAACGGCCCTGGACTTTCATCCTCGTGAACAGATCCTGGTGTCGGCCTCTCGTGATTGCTGCATCAAGCTTTTCGATATCACCAAGGCGAGCGCCAAGAAGGCCTACAAAAGTATCACGGTACGACTAATCCTCTATGCCATAGAGAAATAAGTAAGCATAGAGTGCCATCTTTTCGAGAGATGCGGCCTATTGTCTGGTAGATGGCGTTAATTTCAATATTTTACAAATAGGGATGATGACACATGTTGAATTTTATAACAAAATCTAGTAAAATAGATAGCAAACGAGCAATTTATCACAATAATGTGTATATTCAAAATAAAATATAGTAAAATTACAAAAATACAGGACCTGAAAGTTTCTAAATTTAAGTTTTTTTAAGTTCCAAAAACGATAAAAGTAAGGGTACCATTCGATTCCCTACATTTCATCCAAAAAAATATTGTATAGCAACTATATACATAAACGCAATATTTCACCGACAAAAACGCAATTTTCTTGTTTTGTCCATACTACAAGATGGGCTCCCAGAGACCTTGACGTCACGTTCCCTTGCCGTTTTGTTTAGGGCGTTTCGCGAGTGAAGTGCGACTGTCGGCCTTTGACTACAATTTCTGACTTTTGCGTTGCAATGGGTCCCATATAGACATTTGATCCTAAAAACAAACCCGATCGATTGATACCATAAATGAAAATTAGTCATGAAGCCTATTCTTTATGCCATAGAGAAATAAGTAAGCATAGAGTGCCATCCTTTCGAGAGATGTGGCCTATTGGCGGGTAGATGGCGTTAATTTCAATATTTTACAAATTAACACATATCAGTGAAAGAATAATGGTCAAAGTCAAATGGCGTTTTAACAGTTTTAATCTGCTGTCGCAAGATGGCAGTAAATTTACTGTGACTACATAATTTTCCGAGACAGTAACTCTCTATACACTGTATTAGTACTAGATCTAAGATCCCGTTTTCTAAGGGGACCTTGCATTTTGGAGACAAAGCAAACCGCTTGGAACAGGTGTTCCTGGGGGTGATCTGAGCTAATTTCGCCCGGTTGCCGAGAGGTCCCCCCCAGCAGGTGGGCAGGGGAGGGGGGGGGAAAAGTGCCTCCGGCGCGCCTCACTCTAAATTTTATATCTGCATACATCTAGCAACTATATCAAGTTTGGTGTCTTTTTCGTATAATTTGAGGATGGAGAATTCATTTCTGTGACTAAACTTTCACTCACCCATACAAAAAAATCGAGAAATTCAAAATTCAAAAAAAATCTTTACACTTTTTTTTTTTGAAAATCCTCTACATAATTAAAACTATGAGGATCTGCTCTAAAAAAAATACATGTGAATAGCCCAGTTATTCTACTATATAGAATAATAAACTTATCAACCATTTTTAACTAATAATTGTATTTAAAAAAATGTTTTGTGTCGCACGGCGGACCGTGCTGAAGTAGGTATACCTACACGCATTTAGTTTAGACACGCATTTACTTCAAAACATTATTCAGCATAACGCAAGTAGGTACAGAAAGTAAATATTTAAAACAATAAAGGAATTTACAATAAGTACGATATCACTGAATATTGGATTATCCTATGCAGAATGAGTTGTCTACCTACTGGATAGTTTCACGACAGATCAATTTTTTATTTAGTTATTGTGACCTTTTATCTTCTACGTCTTTTGAGATACTTATCTATGTATACATAAAAATTATACTAAATTTGCGTGTAGTGTAGGTATCTAAACGGAGGTGAATGCGGTGCAGTGCAGCGGCGCTCGCGCTCAGGGACCGTTGGTATTAGTTCCCAACATCTTTATTTAACTTCCGTTAACTTGAATCTTTTCCGCCGTCTCACTATCTGAAGGTTGTCTGGAAGAGATCGCTATTTAGCGATAAGTCCGCCTGTTGTTACCTACATTTTTGTACCTGTTCATACTTTTGTAACATTTCTTTTGTAGTGTGCAATAAAGCATTTTATTATTATTCACTTTATTTATCTTTCATTTTAAGTTAGGTTTTTTATTATATGAATATAAAAGTAAAATATAAAAACACTTACAAAACAATACAAAATACATATAAACACATTATAAAAAACCTAACCTAGGGTGCCGCCAGCAGCGGGGCAAGGCCCAAGCTGCCGGTGGTCAGGGCCGCAGAGAGAGGAACTGGCGGACTATCCGCGCCGTTTCCAAGATCACCCGCCTTCTGCATCTGGCGCCTTCTGGCCCTTGATCCAACCACCTAGCGAGAGTCTCTCAAGATGTTGGTCGAGACTCTTCGCTATTAGACCGTTCACTGAAACGACTATCGGGACAATGATCGTCGAATCAACATCCCACATGGCGGTTATCTCGTGAGCCAAGTACTTACTGGACTTGTCCTTCTCGGCCTTCACGAGATTCTCATCATGGGGGATGGTGATGTCAACGAGCACGGCCCGACATTGCGATCGATCTATTATCACAATGTCAGGCTTATTGGCTATAATAGTCCTGTCAGTGATGATAGATCGATCCCAATAGAGCGTGGCACGACCATTCTCGACAACAGGCGCAGGTAAATACTTGTAGTACGGTACTTCGCGGTCCACAAGACCATATAGAAGAGCAAGTTGCTGGTGAATAATCCTGGCTACGAGCTTGCACAGATTATGTCTGTGCAAGTACTCGCCGTTAGCAAGATGAGAACAACCGGAAATGATATGCCTGAGTGACTCTCCGGGACGGCGGCATGCCCCACAAATGTCGACCGTACCGTCCTTCAGGATATATTTCCGATAGTTGTTCGTCATCATTACTTCGTCCGCAATTGCACAGGCAAAACCCTCGGTTTCTCCGAAGAGATCCCCGAATCGTAACCAGTTCACCGACCCGAGCAGGTCCACATCGGGTCCCGTGAGGGCCTTGTAGAACCGCCCGTGTAGCACCTTACTCTCCCATGCCGCCTTACGATCCGCAGTACTTAGTACCACAGGTTTGCGCCAGTTCTCGTTTGCCAAGGAGAGCGGCGTGAGGTTCCTGTCTACTGCCACCACAACACGATGCATCCCACACTCGTTGTTAAGGAAATAATTCCTGAGATTGTACACCTGGCGGTTGTGGAGATCCTTAGCGTTTAGGAAGCCTCGGCCTCCACACTTCCGTGGGATGTACAATCTCATAACTGACGAGCGTGGGTGTAGCATGCGATGCATGGTGAGCAGTGATCGGACCCTCCGATCTAGGGCGTCCAGTTCGGTCTGAGTCCACCTTAGTATGCCAAAGGAGTATGTGAGTAGGGGCATTACCCAGGCGTTGAAGGCACGCACTTTGTTGCCTCCTGACAAAAGACTGTTAAGGACTTTTGTGAGCCGACTGAAAAAGCGCTCCTTCACCGACCGTCTAATACCCTCGTCCTCAATACCCAGAAACTGTGACATACCAAGGTATTTATAGGTTTCTGATTCAGAGATAGATCTGAAAGCCATTGTCTCAGAGAGTTGTAAATTTGTTGAATTTACAACCCTACCCCGCTCTACATGTATAACCGCACATTTATCGACACCAAACTCCATGTTGATGGCACTACTGAAGACTTCGGTAGTTTTCAGTAGGTCCAACAAGTCTTGGCTATTTTGTGCAAATAATTTGAGGTCATCCATGTACAAAAGGTGAGAAATGACTTCACCGTTCATTCATTCCCTCACCGAAGCCGGCAACCTAGTCCCAAATCTTTCAGCAGGGTGAGGTTCATGAGGAGATTCAGAGCTAGGCAGAACCACAGGGGACTCAGACTATCACCCTGAAAGATTCCTCGCTCAATCCTTATAAAATCCTGCGGGCCAGAGCGGTCATCCCCGCCTCCTGGTTGACGAAGGACTGTGGTCCACTGCCTCATACACGCGCTTAGGAAGGCTCTCAAAGCTGCATCAACTTTATACAGCTCTAAGTCCCTCCCCAGCCATGAATGAGGCACCGAATCATAGGCCTTCTTATAGTCAATCCAAGCGGCTGAGAGGGCCCCCTTGTTCCGCCGGATTTGTTGGCATATGGTCATGTCTATGAGGAGGAGCTCTTTAGTACCACGGGACCCAACCCTACATCCATTTTGAGCGGAAGCCAAAATATTGTTTGCGACAATGTGCGCATTGATTTTTGCTCTCAAAATGGATGTAAGGAGCTTGTAGAGTGTAGGCAAGCATGTGATGGGTCTGTAGTTTTTTGCTTCCGTGGTACTACCGGACTTGAAGAGCAGGAAGGTGACACCAGTTGTTAAGGAAGGTGGGAGAGAACCAAGCTCGAGGGCTTGTTGGAATTGTGCTGCCACTTATTATTATTATTTATATATTTCATTTATATTTGCATATATATCACGTCCAGAAGTAATATATTAATGTAATCTACAAAAAGAAGCATAATAACTTATAAGAAACCATCAAAACATACTTAAAAATCCTAAAAGCTGCATACTGCTCTTACAATGCAGGTACGCCGCACGACATAAATATTTTTTTTTACAGAGGTATAAAAGAAAAATGATTGAGAAGTTTACTATTCTATATATAAGGATAACTAGGCTATTGACAGGTATTTTTTTTGTAGAGCAAATCCTCGTAGTTTTAATTTTGTAGAGGATTTTCAAAAAAAAAAGTGTAAAGATTTTTTTTGAATTTTGAATTTCTCGATTTTTTTGTATGGGTGAGTGAAAGTTTAGTCACAGAAATGAATTCTCCATCCTCGAATTATACGAAAAAGACACCAAACTTGATATAGTTGCTAGATGTATGCAGATATAAAATTTAGAGTGATGCGCGCCGGAGGCACTTTTGCCCCCCCTCCCCTGCCCACCTGCTGGGGGGACCTCTCGGCAACCGGGCGAAATCAGCTCAGATCACCCCCAGGAACACCTGTTCCAAGCGGTTTGCTTTGTCTCCAAAATGCAAGGTGGTGGACCTTAGATCTCTTGCTATATTCTCTTTGGTTTTAGTATAGAAAGCTCAACTTTCAAATATCCCCTTAATTAATATGCTTCAGTATCTCCTGACTTCTGGTATGGACTCTTTTATAAAACTATGGGAGCTGTCAAGCAGCAGATGTTTTATTCAGTACACTTTTTGACCCTAGATGTCGACTACAAAAATAATATTTACAGTACATATGGCCCTATTTTCCCACACTAGTGCGTAAAATAGCACTTTTCGTGTGTATGCCAAAAGTTTAAAGGGCCATATGTACTGTAAAACGTTGTACGATACGCGTGCGAATTTATATTTCAACACGTTTATTTTTGAATAATATTTGTCTCTAGGACGCCGAGCAAGTCCTATGCGTAGCTTTCCATCCCCTGGGTGACCACATCATCGCTTCCACCACCCACCCCGTGATACGTCTGTATGACGTCACAACCAGCCAATGCTTCGTGTGTCCCGTACCCAGCCATCATCACACCAAACAAGTCAATGCTATCAAGTAAGTATTAAAATAACAGTAAAAAATGATTCGCCATTTTGAATTTCGAGGTTTTTGGCCCGATCGCGTTGATAATCAGTCTAAGATGACGTCATAGCGTCCACCACCCACCCCGTGATACGTCTGTATGACGTCACAACTAGCCAATGCTTCGTGTGTCCCGTACCCAGCCATCATCACACCAAACAAGTCAATGCTATCAAGTAAGTATTAAAATAACAGTAAAAAATGATTCGCCATTTTGAATTTCGAGGTTTTTGGCCCGATCGCGTTGATAATCAGTCTAAGATGACGTCATAGCGTCCACCACCCACCCCGTGATACGTCTGTATGACGTCACAACTAGCCAATGCTTCGTGTGTCCCGTACCCAGCCATCATCACACCAAACAAGTCAATGCTATCAAGTAAGTATTAAAATAACAGTAAAAAATGATTCGCCATTTTGAATTTCGAGGTTTTTGGCCCGATCGCGTTGATAATCAGTCTAAGATGACGTCATAGCGTCCACCACCCACCCCGTGATACGTATATATGACGTCACAACTAGCCAATGCTTCGTATGTCCCGTACCTAGCCATCATCACACCAAACAAGTCAATGCTATCAAGTAAGTTTAAAAATAACAGTAATAAAGATTCGCCATTTTGAATTTCGACGTTTTTGGCCCGATCGCGTTTACGTAGATGGCGCCATCATAGCTAGACTCTTTAGTTTTGTTCTACGAGATTTGGCTTTGGCATTCAGGCCATATATTCCAAAGAAAAAATAAGAATTTGCAGGGCAGTTTTAACCCTAAAATGTATTATTTATATTTATCAAAATTTCTATAACGAAAAGTACCTAAAGTACTATAATTGCTTGAATTTAATAGTAATTCAAATTTATTTTCTTATTTACTCTTAACGCCATAGAGAGAAAAATACATAGATTGCTCACTCCATAGATCAGTTTTGGTACCAAAAAGACTATTATTTTCATAGTCGACATCTAGCATCGAGTAGCGGAACTATCAGTACTACTACTTGACAATAGATGCAGCACCGACCGAAAACTGATGGTAGTGAGCACTCTTGTCTTACTATATTTCTCTATGGTCCCGCCGAGTTTGTTGCCGGTCCCATATTGGGAAATCTCGAGGCAGAGGTGTGGGGTTGGAGCCGGTGTAGCTTTATTTGACGTTCATAAGCGCATTGTAATATGTCTATTGAATAAACTATCTTTTATCTTATCTTATCTTTGTCAGGTTCTCACCGAACGGCAAATACTTCGCTAGCGGCAGTGCCGACGGCTGCGTCAAACTGTGGGACACCGTTTCTAATCGCTGTTTCAACACATTCGTGAACGCGCACGACGGTTCCGAAGTGTGCTCCGTCACCTTTACGAGGAACAGCAAGGTATTATCCATTTGTAGTACGCGAATCAGTTAAGAGATGGCGCCACATCCGAGATAGAACGCGCTAACGATGTGACGACTAAGATACATCTGTTTCAACACGTTCGTGAACGCGCACGACGGTTCCGAAGTGTGCTCCGTCACCTTTACGAGGAACAGCAAGGTATTATCTATTTGTAGTGCGCGAATCAGTTAAGAGATGGCGCCACATCCGAGATAGAACGCGCTAACGATGTGACGACTAAGATACATCTGTTTCAACACGTTCGTGAACGCGCACGACGGTTCCGAAGTGTGCTCCGTCACCTTTACCAGGAACAGCAAGGTATTATCCATTCGTAGTACACGAATCGGTTAAGAGATGGCGCCACCTCCGAGAGATAGAACGCGCTAACGATGTGACGACGTAGATACATCTGTTTCAACACATTTGTGGACGCGCACGACGGTTCCGAAGTGTGCTCCGTCACCTTTACGAGGAACGGCAAGGTATTATCCATTTGTAGTACGCGGATCAGTTAAGAGATGGCGCCAGATCCGAGATAGAACGCGCTAGCGATGTGCCGACGTAGATACATCACTACATAGTATAAAACAAAGTCGCTTCCCGCTGTCTGTCTGTCTGTATGTATGCTTAGATCTTTAAAACTACGCAACGGATTTTGATGCGGTTTTTTTTTTAATAGATAGTGATTCAAGAGGAAGGTTTATGTATAATTTGTTAACCCGTGCGAAGCCGGGGCGGGTCGCTAGTATACATATATTTTTACTCATTTTAATTTTTAGTTTCAATCCTGTGTCGAAAGATGGCAGTAAATTTTCTGAGACTACTAAATTTACTATGACAATAACCCTCTATACACTAATTCTCTTTGGTTGTAGTATAGAAAGCTTAACTTTCAAATATCCTTCAATGTCCTTTACTAATATCAGACATAATATATGTACATATATGATGATGAATAAAGTCTAAGGAAAAAACGTGCATCTGAAATCAAGAAAAAGCCATTCGCGGATAGATGGCGCACACACTTGGCCTATGCTCGGCTAGATGGCGTTGACACCGTTTCATATTTAACAATTTTAACACATAGGTATCAGTGAAAGAACATGGGTCGAAATTATATAAAAATAATAAAATCATTTCTCAATTTTTTGATAGTTTTACACATATTCATTTTGAGTTTTAAACGTGTGTCGATAGATGGCAGTAAATTTACTGTGACTACAAAATTGACTATGACAGGACCCCTCTATAATATCTCATCTTCCTCGCGTTGCCCCGGCATTTTTGCCACGGCTCATGGGAGCCTGGGGTCCGCTTGGCAACTAATCCCAGTAATTGGCGTGGGCACTAGTTTTTACGAAAGCGACTGCCATCTGACCTTCCAACCCAGAGGGTAAACTAGGCCCGTATTGGGACTAGTCCGGTTTCCTCACGATGTTTTCCTTCACCGAAAAGCGACTGGTAAATATCAAATGATATTTCGTACATAAGTTCCGAAAAACACATTGGTACGAGCCGGGGTTCGAACCCGCGACCTCCGGATTGCAAGTCGCACGCTCTTACCGCTAGGCCACCAGCGCTTTTTTACCCCTCTATATTATCTATTCTCTTTTCAGTATCTCCTGACTTCTGGTATGGACTCTTCTATAAAACTATGGGAGCTGTCGAGCAGCAGATGTCTTATTCAGTACACTGGGGCAGGAACAACCGGTAAGTTATAAAAAAAAGCGGCCAAGTGCGAGTCGGACTCGCCCATGAAGGGTTCCGTATTTAGGCGATTTAAGACGTATAAAAAAAAACTACTTACTAGATCTCGTTCAAACCAATTTTCGGTGGAAGTTTACATGGTAATGTACATCATATATTTTTTTTAGTTTTATCATTCTCTTATTTTAGAAGTTACAGGGGGGGGACACACACATTTTACCACTTTGGAAGTGTCTCTCGCGCAAACTATTCAGTTTAGAAAAAAACGATATTAGAAACCTCAATATCATTTTGAAGACCTATCCATAGATACCCCACACGTATGGGTTTGATGAAAAAAAATTTTTGAGTTTCAGTTCGAAGTATGGGGAACCCCAAAAATTTATTGTTTTTTTTCTATTTTTGTGTGAAAATCTTAATGCGGTTCACAGAATACATCTACTTACCAAGTTTCAACAGTATAGTTCTTATAGTTTCGGAGAAAAGTGGCTGTGACATACGGACGGACAGACAGACGGACAGACGGACAGACAGACAGACATGACGAATCTATAAGGGTTCCGTTTTTTGCCATTTGGCTACGGAACCCTAAAAATCCGGCCAAGTGCGAGTCGGACTCGCGCACGGAGCGTTCCGTACCATTACGGCACAAAAACAGCAAAAAAACCGGCCAAGTGCGAGTCGGACTCGCGCACGGAGGGTTCCGCACCATCAAAAAATATAGAGCAAAACAAGCAAAAAAAAAACAAGCAAAAAAACGGTCACCCATCCAAGTACTGACCCCGCCCGACGTTGCTTAACTTCGGTCGAAAATCACGTTTGTTGTATGGGAGCCCCACTTAAATCTTTATTTTATTCTGTTTTTAGTATTTGTTGTTATAGCGGCAACAGAAATATATAATCTGTGAAAATTTCAACTGTCTAGCTATCACGGTTCGTGAGATACAGCCTGGTGACAGACGGACGGACGGACGGACGGACAGCGGAGTCTTAGTAATAGGGTCCCGTTTTTACCCTTTGGGTACGGAACCCTAAAAATCACGTTTGTTGTATGGGAGCCCCACTTAAATATCACTACATAGTATAAAACAAGTCGCTTCCCGATGTCTGTCCCTATGTATGCTTAGATCTTTAAAACTACGCAACGGATTTTGATGCAGTTTTTTTTATAGATAGAGTGATTTAAGAGGAAGGTTGTTTAATTTGTTAACCCGTGGGAAGCCGGGGCGGGTCGCTAGTTTATATTATTTTGTTTTTAGTATTTTTGTTGTTATAGCGGCAACAGAAATACTTCATCTGTGAAAATTTCAACTGTCTAGCTATTACGGTTCATGAGATACAGCCGCTTTGCCGGTTTTTATTTACTTATTTATATCATATCAATAAATTTAATAAAATCTTGGCTCTTTTTCTCCTAACATCATCATCATCATCTTCCTCGCGTTGTCCCGGCATTTTGCCACGGCTCATGGGAGCCTGGGGTCCGTTTATCCCAGTAATTGGCGTGGGCACTAGTTTTTACGAAAGCGACTGCCATCTGACCTTCCAACCCAAAGGGTAAATTAGGCCCGTATTGGGATTAGTCCGGTTTCCTCACGATGTTTTCCTTCACCGAAAAGCGATTGGTAAGTATCAAATGATATTTCGTACATAAGTTCCGAAAAACTCACTGGTATGAGCCGGGGTTCGAACCCGCGACCTCCGGATTGCAAGTCGCACGCTCTTACCGCTAGGCCACCAGCGCTCTCTTTTTCTCTTAACATATATGTATATTCTCCTCTTCTCTTCATAGCAATATCTGGGAAATCATATAAAAACTCAAAAATGCGCGTTTCCCCAGAGATAAGACCTAGCTAGATCGATTTTTCGCCCCCGAAAATCCCCATATAGCAAATTTCATCGAAACCGTTAGAGCCGTTTTCAAGATCGCCGATTAATATATGTACAATCGCCATCAGATATATCGGAGCGGTCGAGCTGCTCACAAATATCTGAACACGCCTCTATTGTCAAGGCATTAGAGTGCGTGTTCAGATAATTTTCAGCACCTTGGCCGCTCCGTTTAGCGCCACTTGCACCATTCCACTAACCCGGGGTTAACTGGTTAAACCTGGAGTTACCATGGTTACCAGTACAATTTGACACTGGATTAATCGTTTAACCGCTTAACCCCGGGTTAGTGGGGTGGTGCAAGTGGCCCTTAAAGGTATAATATTGAAGTGAAAACTTCTTTAGCGGCGCTGTGCATTTTTTGTGATGGGGAAAAAATGTTAAACTCGCGAGAGGTAAGATTCGTAAGACGTAAGACGGACACGTGACCTGATCGAAAAACTGTTACAATGTCATTGAGTTTTTCTTTATGGATTTAAATGCCATCTAGTGAGTTTCCCTCTAACTGGTATTAATATAACTCGAGTACTAACAGTGATGTGCTTAGGGGTTTCAAGTAATGCGACCAAATAACGCTAGATGGCGTTAACTTCAATTATACACAGTGCTGCAAACATTTTGCACTAGTCATTGAGTTTTCACTTCTGCCGGCACTCCCGGAGTGCAACCCGTTGTTTTTTTTAACGTTAGATTTCGTTTTCAGGCAAGCAGGAGCATCACGCGCAAGCCATATTCAACCACACTGAAGATTATGTCATCTTCCCTGACGAAGCTACTACTTCCTTATGCACTTGGCACTCTAGAAGCGCGTCTAGAGGTCAACTCATGTCCCTGGGACATAACGGCGCTGTCAGGTAACGTAACACTATGGTAACATTGGTAACATAGCGGTAACACAGGGGTAACGCGGCAAAATATCAAGTGCAACGCAGAGGTAACACAGGTGTAACGAAATGGAGACTTGGACGTAACGCAGCGGAAAAATAGTAACACAATGGGATTTAAAGAGGCCACTTTAAATTCCATTGTGTTACTGTTTTTCCACTGCGTAATAAGGTCATATTAAACCAAAGTGAATACTACGTTATCTTTCCCGACGAAACTGCTACTTCTTTATGTACTTGGCACTCGAGAAGCGCGTCTAGAGCGCAACTCATGTCCCTGGGACATAACGGCGATTTCAGGTAACGTAACACAATGGTAACATAGCGGCAGAGACATATGTAACTCCGTATAATAAGATGAATAAAGTCACAAGTGCAATGCGGCAAAATATCAAGTGCAACGCAGAGGTAACACAGGTGTAACGAAATGGAGACTTGGACGTAACGCAGTGGTAAACTTAGTAACACAATGGAATTCAAAGTGACTATAAGGTCATATTAAACCAAAGTGAATGCTACGTCATTTTCCCTGATGAAGCTACTACTTCCTTATGCACTTGGCACTCGAGAAGCGCGTCTAGAGGTCAACTCATGTCCCTGGGACATAACGGTCAGGTCTAACGCTGTCAGGTAACGTAACACAATGGAAACATAGCGGTAACACAGGGGTAACGCGGCAGAACATCAAGTTACGCAGAGGTAATATAGGTGTAACGAAATGGTGACTCGGATGTAACGCAGGGGTAACATAATATAGTTTCAAAGTAACGTTGTATAACCTAATGTCATATTCAACCATACTGAAGATTATGTGATTTTCCCTGACGTAGCTACCGACTACCACAGAATAAATAATAGTACTAAGTACAGAAGACTCACTCTCTAACAAAACGCGTCTGTTACGATCAGGACAGATATGGCCGCTAGGTGGCGACAGCGCCACGCGCGGCTTATGGCTTTCCCCAAAATTGGTGTGGAACGGATGTACTTTTAGCTACCTGTAGCAAAGCGACGAAATCGCGGAGTGAGACACGCCTGCTACTACTTTTTTATGCACTTGCCACTCGAGCTCAACTCAGATTTTGGACTTTATTGCTAAGTCAATAAGGGTCTTAATAGATGATTTCACTTTATGCTCTGTTTATTGTAATAATAGTAGTTTGTGTTACAAGGGATCAAAATGATATATTTCCGTCCAGGGCGTACATTGAATCCTGAGCGTAATGAGGGATTCAAGTGTTAACGCCCAAGACGAAATAATTTTGATACCGTGTGACACATACTGCTTTTCACATCAAATATGAGGAAAATTAAAAAATCTTAGTGTTGACACAATCTGATGCTTAAACAGATTATTTAGGCTAAAAAAATAATGTGCAAAAAAATGTAAAAATACTTAGTGTGCTAGAACAAAAAAGTGCCACTTTGATCCCTCCTAGCAGGGAAGAAAAAGCTCTTTTCCGAATAGGTGGTGTGAAAACAACTTTATGCCGCTTGACTTAAATGTCAATTTTACGAGCATGAGATGTGAAAAATTTGTTTTAATTTTAAAAGTACCCTCAAAAAATGTAATTTCTATTACAGACACATCGTGCACTCGGGCACGGCGCCCGCCTTCCTGACCTGCAGCGATGACTACAGGGCGCGCTTCTGGTTTAGGCGTAACACGCATTAATATCTACACGTTACCAAAGAAAATTAAGAAGGCAAAGTGCTCACTCCATACATCAGTTTTGTTACCAAAACAACTATTATTTTCGTAGACTACATCTAGCGTCAAGTAGCGGAACTATCAGTACTGCTACTCGACACTAGATGTCACGTGTGTCGCGACTGACGAAAAGTGTATAAAAAAAAACATTTATTTCAAGCTACTTGGCTCATATTTTCTTACATTATTTACATTAAGAATATTAAAAATGACATATTGCTCAACAATTTATAACTAATTGAAGAAGGAGTTGAAAATAGACTTCCGGTGCATCCGGTTATAAAATTAGCTGAATATTGTTGAGCATTAAAGTTTTACTTTGCCGCAACATCTATTGTCAACTAGCAGTACTGATAATGTCCGCTACTTGACGCTAGATGTCGACTACGAAATAAGTCGCGTTTTGGTAAGAGAACTGATGTATGGAGTTACCACCTTTCTTTACTTATCTTCTATGACGGTACCCACTAATTTCGGGAAATTTCGTCCAGTCACTAACCCGCGGTTAACCGGTTAAACCTGCAGTTACCATGGTTGACACTGGGTTAACGGTTTAACCGCTTAACCCCCGGGTTAGTTGGATGGTGCAAGTATTTTTCAAACTCGATGGGTACGCTAAAAGGTGTCATTTCAATACAATTTTGCGAGATATGGCGTTTTTAGGTAATCAATTATATGGGGATGACACCTGTCACCCTACCCATCGAGTTTGAAAATCACTATACAGGGTGCTTCCTGTAACAGGAGCAATAAATTAAACTGTAGGCTGTACTCCTCAAACTGACCAACATTTGTTCAGCAACTTTTGAAAATAACTCATGTTTTGATTTTTATTACATTTTAAAGTTTATTCTAAGACGCAATGTATTGCAAATTTTATTATGTTTTAAGCGTGACAAGCAACGTCAAACATACTGATGTCAGCGTACATTGAAGGCAATATTTATTTTGTATGAAAAAGAGGAAGTCTAAAGGATTCATAATTTTTAAAAGTTGCTGAACAAATGTTGGTCAGTTTGAGGAGTACAGCCTTTGGTTTAATTTATTGCTCCTGTTACAGGAAGCACCCTGTATAATCATACAAATTTTAAATAATGCATTTATGGTAACTTTGATTGAAAAACACGGACGTATAATTATTTGACTTAGTGATTGTATGAAATTAGATTTTAAGTTCATTCTCTTAATAAAGTTATAGTTGTAATTTTCTGTTTTATTTAAACTGTGTTAACCACGCCCTTAGAAATAACCACTCAAGTTGGTGTGTTTAATAAAAAAAACTGGCCAGCTATCCGACCATGAAATTTCATGCAAAAAAAATTGAAAATGAGTAGTTTGAAAATGAGAACAAAACTCCGTTTCTATGAGAAGATGAAATGCATTTTGCATGAAATTTCATGGTCGGATACTTGGCCAGCTTTTTTTTATATTAAACTTTGACATGATGTATATCTAGTCCTGTAATTAGTTTTTCACCTCAGCAGCTCGAACAAGAGTACTTTGCTACATAAAAACAGTGAGCAAAATCGCATTTTGCTCACTGAGTGAGACAAAATGAGCAAAATACGATTTTGCTCACTGTTTTTGAGTAGCAAAGTACCCTTGTTCGAGCTGCTGAGGTGAAAACTTAATTGTTGGTATATCTTAAGAAAACATGAGCGAATAGAGGTAAGTGGTGAAGAAGGAATACATTTTTCGGGTTGTCTAATATGTTCTCACTGCTGAGGTGAAAAGTTTTGTGAACTACACGAGATCAAAGTTATTTACATCTCGTGCGCTTTTGAGTCCCTTACTACGCTCAAGATTCTAAATTAGATTCACTCGCTATGCTCGTGAATCTAGTATAGTATCTTTCGCTTGCACGGGACTCAAAATAAGCACTCGAAGAAATATCAAACTTTGATCTCTTGTTGTACAAATAACTATATATAGCTCCAAAAAAACCAAAAATCGCTGTAAAAAAAGTAATTATGAGGAATTATTTGCGGAATGCCGTATGTTGCCGGTTCATGAGGAAGTAGGGATGTTGCTGGCATTAGAGCAGTTCAATAAAGATGAATTTAAAAACTATATAAATCACCCTAGGTTCACGGGAACAATCAGTAAAAAAATGTTAGAGGTTCCGTCTTGTGGTAAAAATTATTATGGAAAAAGATGTAGGAAGTACTTGATCCCAAAATTGTATAACGAAATACCGTATGATATAAGGGAATGTAAATCATTTAGGATGTTTAAATTTAAAATGAAAATGTTTCTATTAGACAAAATTAAATTAAAGTTACCACCATAAGCAATAAGATGTACTGTTAACAATGAATTAGGCAATTAGCTAAGTTTACCCATCTATGTTTTAAGGGAGTTCCCTCTGCCAACAAACTGTCCTGCAATTTGGCAGAAGAAAAAAATATGTATGTTAGGGTTTATTTCATCTGAATAAACGTTTTTTTTTTAAACGAAAGAAATAGAGCAAAAACAAGTTTTGCATGAGAATCGCGCGTTATCCCGGCATTTTGCCACGGCTCATAGGTCCCGAATTTGGCACCCTGTGTTAGACGGGTCGGAGCCCAGTCAACTCTGGGAACCACTGCGCTAGACTCTAAGAATTCCTTTTCCAGACCTTAGTGTAAGGCCTGAGTGGACGCTCGGAGCGGAGCGTTCGGCGGGGCGTGCAGCGTGGCTGTGGGCTCACGCGTGACGTGAGCAGCGTGCACTAAGGCCGCTCCTATACGCTTGCATTTGTTTAACATGCACGCCGCACGCCTCGCCCCGCTGCACGCCCAACTCGAGCGTCCGCTCAGGCCTTACACTTACGAGTTCTAAACCCTAGAAGCTAGACTGACCTGGCTATACAGCTCGACCGACGACTCCCCTTTCAGCTGGTGTCCGGTCAAGTAGGTATTGTGGCTGCTTGCGATGTAGTACTGGCTTAAAGGTCCCGACATCTCTTTCGCTTGCTCCCGACTTTGGTTTTCGTCTTCTGGAGGTTTTCTGTAGACAACAATAAGAACGATGAATAGAAATAAAAGGGTGGATCAACTATATCTTGTTGTTATTCTGTCCGGTCAGCCAAGAGACAATAGTAGCATAGTTTGAGAAGACATTGTACACCACCTTCTGACACGCTTGGTAGACGACCCTCAATAGAAAGGGTTTATAGTGGAGTCCAGACGAGACAATTTTTCGCCAAACCGATGAAATTGTCCGATTGAATCAGGACGTGCGGACGCAAACGCCAATTTGATTCCCCGATCAAATCAGCAGGTGCGGACACAAAAATGACAATTTTCGAATTAGGAATGCAAATTGGTGATTAAATTGTACGTGTACGGTATGTGTGGACGCTAGATGAGATTGGCGTCAATTATTTTCCTGGTCAAATCAGTCGATTTGCCCAGCTCGTCTGGAGTCTACTTATTATAAGTATCACAAAAAAGCGTGTTCGGTGAATTTAAATGCTTAAAAATCAGGTTTTAAAGAGTGACCCAGGAGAACGTAAGTATGGCAACGAGTGAGAAGTTGATTCACCCACAACACAAGCAACCACCTAAAATGACGCATAAATAAAACAATAAAATTTTGCGAACGCTTTAACCTTTTCGACGCCGTGTCAAAAGCTGTCACGCTGACTCCACGTCACCAGTGTCAAAACTGAAATTGAACTTTATGCATATGCACGTAGGTCGATGTTGCTCTGTGGTCTGTGACCGTTTAATTGGTCTTTGGCGTTGAACTTACGGTGCGGATATATCGGTCATTGGCGTCCAAAAGGTTAACGGCGATAGACAGTTTGGGCTCGTGCACAAATCACGCGACGTTTTTTCGGATACTTTCCGGAGGTTCTTGCTGGCTACCTTACCATATATTACGCGTTCCC
This sequence comes from Cydia amplana, assembly GCF_948474715.1. NCBI lineage: Eukaryota > Metazoa > Arthropoda > Insecta > Lepidoptera > Tortricidae > Cydia > Cydia amplana. The sequence continues at coordinate 2,379,629 of NC_086093.1, read as the reverse complement.
GATATAAAGGGTCTTCACAGACAGACGGACGGACAACAAAATTATCATAAGTCTTATAGTATAAAGGGGCCCACTGATTACCAGTCCGCCGGACGATATCGGCCTGTCAGGTGTTCGGAACTATCAACTTTTTGTTCTAAAAAGGGGCCCACTGATTAACAGTCCGCCGGACAGTATCGGCCTGTCAGTTGTTCGGAACTGTCAACTTTTTGGTCTAACTGACAGGCCGATTCCATCCGGCGGACTGTTCATCAGTGGGCCCCTTAAAGATAAAGATAAAGATAAAAATAACTTTATTCAAGTAGGATCGCTTTTGCATCGTCAATGTCTAAATAAGAATTAATACATTACAATAAGGGTCTTTACCTTTTGAGGTACGGAACCCTAAAAATGAACACTGAACAAGAAACACAAAATAAAATGCATTTACATAGTACATGCACTACCCAGATACCGCTGGGGAGACTGTGGAAGCGGATCTGCATCAGCTTCAAGCCGATAATTGGCAGGAAACGGCGCAGGATCGGGAAAAGTGGTGTGCTCTCGTTTCGGAGGCCAAGATCCTCTTTGGGTCGCTGAGCCATAATAGTTAGTTTAGTTAGTTATTTACATAGTAGATGAATACTTACTGAGCAAAGTTATTCCTCCTCTGTTCTGGAACGAACGCATAGTTGTCTTTATCAGTTAGGAACCGTACGAAACCCTCGAACGAGAGGCAGTTCTCGGAGCGAAGCGTGGGGTCTGGCTCATGCCTCTGCGGAGAGAAAACTGTCGTGTTAGGGATAACTCACGCTAGACCGGCCCGTGCCCGGCCCGGCCCATTTTCTACGACGGCTGGTCGGTGATCACGTGGTGATTTCCATAGAAAACGAAGCTCCGGAAGTTCCGGCTCGGCCCCGGACCGGTCTAGCGTGAGTTATCCTTTACGTGTTACAGAAAAATCTTAAACTACGCTCCCTACAGGTGTTCACGGAAGACCAGCGTCAGGTAAGTAACTCCAGTAGGACCCGGCATCATGCTGAGTGTTCACCTTTTTCAGTGTAGTGACAGTGTACAAGTTAGTTATAAGTATTTTCTTTCTTCACTGTGTAAGTACGTATTGTATAACTGTGTACTTATACTGAAATAAATAATATTCTATTCTATTCTATTAAAAATCAATCATTCCGCTACTTGACGCTAGATGTCGACGAACCGACACACAGAACCGCCATGAGGTGGTTGTTTTGACAAAGACAAAAAGGAATCTCGCGACCTAAACGCGTAAGCGCCATGAATTTTACGCCGCTTACGACGTTTTGGTCGCGTGGTAGGTACAGGTTGCGATTGCGACAATTTTTCAATTTCAAAGTGGCTTCTCTATTGGCAATGTGCGAAGTCGGTGGAGGGGGAAGTGGCGCTGATCGTCACAAACACAGGTAATATTATGGAATGTCCGATATTAGTACTAGCGGCAGCCGCTTGAACTAATTTACTCCATAAGATTTAACGTAGAAAGTCCGACAAAATGAGGGCAGCACCAGTCGTGCACGTAGCGAATAGTAATAATAACTCAATGGTTTAAATAGTGTAGTCCCACCTGAATAATATCCTTTAGCTGTTGCTCAGTCTTAGGTTCGCTTTGTCGGGTCTCGCAGAACTTGCCGAGGGTGGGCAGAGACAGCACCCTACCGCCAACATCAGGGCAGGCTCCTGCCAAAGAGAATTTGAAATAGAGGCGGATGTCACAATAGCGATGATGACACATGTTGAGTTTTATAACAAAATTTAGTAAAATAGATAGCAAACGAGCAATTTATCACAATAATGTGGATATTAAAATAAAATATTGAAAAATTACAAAATTACAGGACCTGTAAGTTTCAAAATTTAAGTTTTTTTTAACTTCCAATAACGATAAAAGTAAGGGTACCATTCGATTCCTTACATTTCATCCAAAAAAATATTGTATAGCAACTATATACATAAACGCAATATTTCACCGACAAAAACGCAATTTTCTTGTTTTGTCCATACTACAAGATGGGCGATGACGTCACGGCCTCTGGCCGTTTTGTATAGGCGTTTCGCGAGTGACGTGCGACTGTCGGACTTTGACTACAATTCCTGACTTTTGTGTTACTTTAATGCAATGGGTCCCATATAGACATTTGATCCTAAAAACAAACCCGATCGATTGATACCATAAAAAAAGATTAGTCATGTAGGCTATTATGTAGCCACAGTAAGTTTACTGCCATCTTTCGACAGAAGATTAAAACTGTTAGAACGCCATTTGATTTGATCCTTATTCTTTCACTGATATCATAGAGAAATATAGTAAGACAAGAGTGCTCACTCCATACATCAGTTTTGATATAAGACTAGAGCATAAGACTTTCCGGTCGGTGCTACATCTATTGCCAAGTAGCAGTACTGATAGTTCCGCTACTCGATGTTAGATGTAGACACTGAAATTAATAGTCTTTTTGGTATCAAAGCTGATGTATGGAGTGAGCAATGTATGTATTTTTTTCTCTATGCTGATATGTAACGTGTTAATTTGTTAAAAGTCAAAAATTAACGCCATCTACTCGAGACTAGGACAAAGGTATGGTGCAATATTTTCGAGCGATGGCGCCATACCTTTGGCCTACTGTCGAGTAGATGGCGTTAATTTTTGATATTTATCACGGTTCGTGAGATACAGCCTGGTGACAGACAAACGGACAGACGGACAGTGGAGTCATAGTAATAGGGTCCTGTTTTTACCCTTTGGGTACGGAACCCTAAAAACATGCGAAGACAAATATACCTGGTAAGGCAGCAGCGGCGAGAAGGTCAAAGGCCTTTTTTCTGGCAGTTTTGTCGCTAGGCGGTTCCAGGTCTAAAGACCCGTTTCGTGTCAAAAGACCTGTAGAGAAAATGCATGTTTTATGAAATATTTGTTGGTTTGTTTTTTAAGTAGCCATACTAGGATACGAATATAAATTACTAGCTTTTTCCCGTGACTTCGTCCGCGTGGTGTTAGTAGTTTAGTTATTTTTGATCCAATCTGCTTTTTATCGATTCCCCGTACAAACTTCCACCCCCCTTTTCACCCCCTTAAAGGGTGACTTCTGGGATAAAATCCCCTATGTCCTACCCTATGTCCTTCCCCGAGACTCAAACTATCTCTATACCAAATTTTAACTAAATCGGTTCAGCGGTTTTTTAAGCGTGAAGAGGTAACAGACAGACAGACACACTTTCGCATTTATAATATTAGTATGGATAAACAGAAATAGATAATGTCATACACTAAAGAAAAAGTGTCGAAGTCCACGTGGCCGAGGCGGGAATCGAAGCTGCGTCTTCAGTTTACGTCCTGACCACTAGACCACCCGGCCACAGCGGTACCCGTCCCAAATTCTCTGGTGTATGCCTTTCAAAGATAGCATAGACCAGAGAATATTAGGTAACTTACCCGTTCTGAAGGCAGTTTTGCTTCGGAACAGTTCGGGTGAGCTTCGGCTTTTTTCGGCGAGGAGCGGCGACCGCGCTCGAGGCACTGCGAGCTGCTCGAACACGTCTCGCAGTTCCGACCGCATCACCAAGCTGCAGAATAAAGGTGGTTAACCTTTTTGACGCAATGACGGATATATCCGCACCATAGGTTCAACGCCAAAGACCGATTAATCGGTCACAGACCACAGAGCAACATAGACCTACGTGCATATGCATAAAGTTCAATTTCAGTTTTGGCATTTCAATGACGTGGCGTCTGAGTGACAGCTTTTGTGTTTGACACGGCGTGGAAAAGGTTAACCAAAGGATGAAAGGCACTTATTTCTGCCGAGGAAGTTTGACGCTAGAACGCAGCGAGAGCGCCAATAGTTCGAGGCTGAAATGATGCGTTTCACACGAGTTGAACACTCTATACTTTTCATTTCGAATACAAAGAAAGTAAACTAAGACTAAGTATACATTTTTATGGTATATCTTGAGGGTGCTTTAAATTTCTTAGGCAAAAGTGTCGTTATTTATGAAATGGGAAGTTAAATGTCAGAATAGAAATTGTATAATAACGCCATTTAAACCCAAATTTCAAATGCTTATTGTAATTTTTTTTTATCGTACCTAGTACCTAACTTGGAACGTAAAGTGCACCAGTGCAGAAACGTATCATTTTCTGCTCAAATTTTAGATACAACGGCCCTCTTTCAGAGCATGAGAAATGAAAAAGGTTTTTTTAATTTCTCATGCTTTGAAAGTGGGTCGTTGTTGTTCTAAAACGTGAGCAGAAAATGAAACTGTACTGGTCCCATTCATGGCCCATTCTTATTGCTCGTAAGGCCAGTCGTGAGATATCTGTCAATGCCTAAATTAATAATCAAGAAATACTACTGAAGTTAATACTTATATATATATCTAACGTGTTACCTGAAACTCCGAAACAGTGCAACGAAGTCCATGAAGTCGAGTTGCGTGTCGTAGCCCACGGACCCCGTCCGTAAGTGTTTTAGGTTCTCCCAGAACCTCTCACTGGTTTCCAGTCTTCTTAAACTGGAAGCAAAGAAAACTCTTTCATGTCTAATAGACCGTCGTGATCTTAGCAGTGATAGTCTGTTCGAAAAGAGAAGAGTCGTGGAATGTTTTTATACCTTAAAATGTTACTTTTGTATGTACACTAAGTTTATCACAAGAAAAATATTGATTTATGAATGTATGGGGCCCCATACATTCCACGATTCTCTTTTTCCGCACAGACTCTAACAAAAATTCTAACCAATTGTTTATGCCCTTGTACAGTTGTTTGTATAAATGTCGGAAGCCCGTGTTGATCGAAGGATTTTCAGGTTAGAAATTTAATAATCTCAAAAGTAGTGCCAAATTTAATCTGAGTAACTGTGCACTGAATTATAGTGTCGTTTACGTATAATATTATTGTAGGTTTTTCGCCACTGGCCACTTGTTAGTAACTGTCCGCCCTAAATTATAAATGAGTTCTATTCATCTATAAACAGAATTAATTTTAGTATAAGGTTTCAATAACTGGCCAGCCTTCAATAACTATTAGCCACCTTATATTAAATTAAATTCTGTTAGCCACCTTATATTAAATTAAATTAAATAGGTATATAGGTAATTCATTTTTAGTTTAGTGTAGCCAGTTACTGGCGAATTACCCTACTAAAGTTTTGGATAACTTGATACATATGTCGCTTAACTTCAAACTCGGGTAAATCCATTCGACCTTCTCAGCAAATATCTACCCTATTACCTTTTCTTAATAACAAAATCGCTTAATCTGACAGATGGATTTTCCCGAGTTTGAACGTAGCCTATTGTTATAATACACATACCATATTTTTAAACGAAAAAATACCCACCTATTCCTATTGGGGGATCCACCCATTATACTAGTGGCTGCGGCCGTGAGACTGCTGTGCCGTGGTGCAGCGGGGTGGTGCTGGCTCATTGCTGCCGAGTATGAACTGAAACAGTCATTAAGTTTAAAAACCGGCCAAGTGCGAGTCGGACTCGCGTTCCAAGGGTACATTAAGTCCGACTCACGATTGACTGCACATTTCTAATAGGTTTTCCTGTCATCCATAAGTAAAGAACTATTTTGTGTATTTAGTTATTTAGTAGTAGTTTCGGAGATAAGGGGGGGCGGGGGAATGTAAATTTTTTGACTATTTTCTTGAATAACTGCTAAACTATAAATCCTAAAATTATAAAAAAAATATATTTGAGATTCATACAATGAGCTCTTTCATTGGATATGTAACACGATATAGTTTGAAAAACTTTATTTTTTAATTTTCTCATTTACCCCCCAAAAGTGACCTTCATGTTCAAAATTCATTTATTTACGTTACATGTCCGTCTTTGGGTCACAAACTTACATATGTGTACCAAATTTAAACTTAATTGGTCCAGTAGTTTCGGAGAAAATAGGCTGTGACAGACGGACGGACAGACAGACAGACAGACGCACGAGTGATCCTATTAGGGTTCCGGTTTTCCTTTTGAGGTACGGAACCCTAAAAAGGAACCTTGAACTTATAAAAGGTCTGTCCGCCCTCGGAATACCCAACTGGCGTGAAGTGGCGCAACATAGGGCAGAGTGGGCGCTCTCTTGTCAGAGGCCAAGATCCTTTTTGGCTCACTGAGCCAGTGTAGCAATAACCGTGTGCTGACACTTGGCACAGTTGATCAATATGTTGCTTCCAGTGGATCAAGACCGGGATTCATCAAGAGTTAACTCGCATTAAGTCATTAGAATCCTTTAACTTTGAATCCATATTTTTCAAAACCAACCAAATCAAGAATCAAATTGCGCAGTAAGTACATCACCATCTATTTTAACTGTCAAATTGGGGGCAAGATTTTTTCTTAGACTTTACTACTACAACTCTTCGCTTCTCTTCTTCCTCGCGTTATCCCGGCATTTTGCCACGGCTCATGGGAGCCTGGGGTCCGCTTGGCAACTAATCTCAAGAATTAACGCAGGCACTAGTTTTTACATCTACAATTGTTTGGTAAATGGGTCTCTAGTGTTTCCCAAAAAGTTTTAAGGCATAATGTATTGTTTGCCCGCATTTTCGTTAGTCATAATTCATTTGGTTCAGAAACGCGTCACTTTTCAGGATTGCCATAAAACAAACCTAACCTAACCTAACCTATCTATAGCATAGGATAACCTTACGAAAATCCTGAAAAGTTAACGGTTTCAGTTTTATGACTAATGATAATATGACAAACAATACATTATGGGGCCTGATTCGGATTTTGAAATAGACATCTGTTAGATATCTTTTAGACATCACCAAGATACGATAACGATTTATGTTTAAGATGTAACCTGTCAAATTTGACATTTCCGCGATTCTGATGATACTCTTGAACGATTTCCACAAGATATGACTTAGAGATCCAATTCACATCTAATAGATATCTAACTCTATCTAACGTAAATGTGACATTGGTTGCCCGAATTGCGCTGCAAAAGAGAACTGGTTGAAATCTAAACTATAACGTATCTAGAATGGATCTAGTAGGTACGTGTCGTTTCTTGTGAATATCTTGAAGTTCGAATACGGCAGTATCAGCCATATTCGAACTTTAAGATACGTCAAATACTAGAGATTGAAACGATATGGATTGGATATGTCAGTGTCAAACAAGTGTCAAAAGTGACGCGTTTGTTTGAAGAAACGTCACTTTTGACACTGACATATCCATTCCATATCGTTTCAATCTCTAGTATTTGACGTATCTTAAAGTTCGAATATGGCCGTATGACTTAAAACTTTATGGGAAACAAAGTGACCCCGTAAATACGTACCTATGTCGAGGTGATCCTTGTATGACCGCCTCGTCTTCACTCCTCGTGCCCGAGGTGTGCGATGAACCGAAATTTTTAGGTGAACTAGTCTTCAGTTCCGAAGCCGATTTGTTTTTCTGAAAATAGACGTTTATTTTAATATTCAAATTCTCAAAACCCAGCGCTTCGATTGACAAACGACAATATCTGTATGGTATTTGCTGAAAGGGTCGAATGGATTAACCCGACTTTGAAGTTAAGTGACACGATTTTGCACTACATCTGTAATAGATTGTTTGGTGGGTATCGTCTTGGGTCGTCCCATTCGTTTTTCGTCAAGTTTTTAAATTAGTCCTATTCTGCTTTCGTCACGCATTCTACATTGAAAGCCAGTGACGATTGTGACGAACTAATTTAAGAACTTGACGAAAAACGAATGGAACGACCCAAGATGATACCGTTTGGTGAATTCTTATGTTTGTATTTTTTCCAATTGAAAGAAAGAAAAAAGAAAAAGAATACATTTATTTAACGCCACAAAAAAAAGGCATGCAGACATAAAAAAAAAACATTTGGACGCTAAAATAGGATCCCCACTCTGCCCTGCTAATAGTAAGTGCAGTACGACTTGCATGAAAATCATCGTTTAAATAAAGACCTTATTCAAAGAGAACAAGATAAACAATTGCATGACTTTTGTGGCAGCACTCAGCATGCCAGAATTGAATCCAATTGTATTTTTTTAACTGGCAGACAGATAGGGTTCAATAATCGGATAGTAGTTTTGTTTGTATGTATGTATGTATGTATGTCACTTTATTGCACGTAAACAAGTTTACACAAAACAGAAACAACAGAGTAAAATATGTAAGTGTATGTGAAAAGGCGAAGGCGAAGGTGTATTTATTTATTTATAGAGACACAGCTGAAGAAGTCCCCACCTTAAATTTAATGCCAGAACTCCTTATGGCGTCCGAGTGTGAATCTGTGAAGGCCCCTTTGACTGGTGTGGAGTGGGACGAGCTGCCGCAGGTCGACTCTCGCCCACCGAACACCTGCAAATAAATATGTTTAATTAAGGCCCTGTGGTTGTGGTTAGACCTGGAACAGCTGGAAATAATACTAACCCGAATAGCGACACTGACGAGAGGTTCACAACAGCACCCGTCCTCATAATAAAGCGCCGTGTATTTGTTACTTACACCTGGACTACTTCTGGAACTGCTGGAGTGCTAAATATGAAGCAAAACACACCTAACTGACAGTAAGTTGACCTCGTAGTGTAGCGCCGTGTATTTACCAGTTAGACCTGGAACTGCTGCAAATAATACTAACCCGAATAGCGTCGCTGACGAGCGGCTCACAGCAGCACCTGTCCTCATAATACAGCGCCATGTATTTGTTACTTACACCTGGACTACTTCTGGAACTTCTGGAGTGCTAATACTAAGCAGAACACACTCAACTGACAATAACTTGACATCGTATTATATCACCGTGTATTTACCAGTTAGACCTGGAACTGCTGGAAATAATACTAACCCGAATAGCGTCACTGACGAGAGGTTCGCAACAGCACCCGTCCTCATAATACAGTGCCGTGTATTTGTTCTTCAGCCAGGCCAAGCTCCGGTCCGCCAGCTTGGCCTGGCTCATGAGGGCTCGGATCACAGCATGGAGGCCCACTGCCCATACCCTGGAGACAAGGAGGTGCTGTTAAAGTGGTAACAGACTATCGCACCGCTTACCACTTTTACATTCTTTGAGTTATATCAGATTGATTTTTGAAGGAGAGTCTGAGACTAGACCATATTTTGTATGGAAACATGGAAAAACGATAAAACTTTAATTGACCTAAAATGACTCCAAGAATTAAGAAAATTATCCAATTCTGTGAACTAAAAAACTCAGGCTATAATGGGTATAAGCGGAGCCTACTCTTTTAGAACGCAACCGGGATAACTTAAGGTGGAACCATGGACCTAGAATATTACGGACGGACTGTCACCTAAGACAAACTGTGACACTGCAATGGCGGACGGTTTGAATGTGTGCGTGTAGACGAGTGTTACTATGTAACACAAATTCTCCCCTAATGGTGAAACAATTATTTTTAATATCGTCCTTGTTTTCAAATAAAAAATTTAGGACAGTTTTACGTTAGACAATAAAAAAGGTGTGTACGTATCTGATTTTATAGGTCTTGAAAATGCGCAATATTGCACAATTACTTTGTGCAAACATTATTTTCAATACCTAATGATATTTAGCATCGTAATGAAATCAGTTCGTCATGTTTTTTTAATTTATACATTTAACTTGAAACATATCTGGTTTTCAACAAAAAAAATATAATACATAACTAACAAACGTTAACTATCAAACATGCATGTCTAATCTCCTTAGTATCGGGAAATTACCATACCGACCTAGTTTGAAATGCACAATCAATAATTTAACCATTTACCTAAATGATCTCTTAATACATAATGATTTAATAAGAAGGGTATCAATTACCCTACTTTCGGGAAATTACCCTATTCATGTTTCTGGTCACACTCCTGTTTTGCAGTTTGATAATTTATAAACAACAAATTATCGTGATTTTACGTACTAATTGATAAACTTAAGTATGAAAAGTTATTCCGTGACTTTTTTTCTTTCGATCGGTACAATTCTAGCAGGATTTAACTACGCATGCCGGCATATTTTATATTTTTCTTCGACATGTTTACTTTAATGACGTTTCGATTCGTCTGACGGCAAACTGGTGGATGTGGGCTGTCAATGTGTGTGTGTCACGCGTAAATACTATGAAACTGGTGGATGTTGGAATCACAGTTGTGTTGTAAGCGAAACTCTGTCCGTAATATTATAGGTTCATGGGTGGAACGTATTTTGAATTTTTAATTTTTTACAAATATTTGAAAATGAAATGAAAATGACTTATTGGTTACTTAATAGGTTTTAACTAGAACCAAAAACCGGCGAAGTGCGAGTCGGACTCGCGCACGGAGGGTTCCGCACCATCAACAAAAAATAGAGCAAAACAAGCAAAAACACGGTCACCTATCCAAATACTGACCCCGCCCGACGTTGCTTAACTTCGGTCAAAAATCACGTTTGTTGTATGGGAGCCCCACTTAAATCTTTATTTTATTCTGTTTTTAGTATTTGTTGTTATAGCGGCAACAGAAATACATCATCTGTGAAAATTTCAACTGTCTAGCTATCACGGTTCGTGAGATACAGCCTGGTGACAGACGGACGGACGGACGGACGGACGGACAGCGGAGTCTTAGTAATAGGGTCCCGTATTTACCCTTTGGGTACGGAACCCTAAAAATGGAACCTTCTTTTAAGTAAACAATAGGTACTTGTGCCATAAGGCTCCGCTCTTCCATTAATTACAAGGTTTACCATAATTAATAATTATCTTAAATCTTAAGCTTAGATGGGCACTTTCAATTAAGAAAACGAAATCACATTTTAATACATATTACCTTGCATTTTGTCCTGTGTGTGTGTGTGTGTGTGTGTGTGTGTGTGCGTGCGTGTGTCTCTGTGTGTGTGTGTGTGTTTGTGAGTGTGTGTGTGGGTGTGTTTGTTTGTGTGTATGTGTGTGCGTATTATAATTACCTATATAAATAAGCGGGCAGCATAAAGTGCACAGTCCGGTTGTCGCTCAGCGTCCTCCCGTACACGAGCGAGATGACGTGCGTGCCGTGCGCGCCGTCGAGGCCGAAACGTCGAGCCGTGTGCGCAAGCTCCGCCAGGTCCCGGGGCTCCAGGAGCTTGCCGTTTAGACGCATGTCTTTCACGAATTGTAGGTCGATGAAGCTGTCGACAAAATATTTTTTAAACATTTAATTGTATGGTTAAATGGGAATGAGCGTTTTCCAAAAAAAAATGTACATTTCATTCATGTCTTCAAAATATTGACTTCTTGGGCTCATTTTACTCAGAATCATTTGTACATTCACGCCTCATACATGAAAAAATGTGTCCCAAGATTTCCTTTCCAGATCGTCACATTTTTGTATGAATATTTTTTTTTATTTGGATGAACGTGACGCACTGGAAATATATTTTTTCATACAATATTTTGGGACACATTTTTTTCATGTATGAGGCGTGAATGTACAAATGATTCTGAGTAAAATGAGCCTAAGAAGTCAATATTTTAAATACATTAATGAAATGTACATTTTTTTGGAAAACGTTCGAATAGATACCTACTGGATATTGCTCTGCGTAGAGGGCGCCACTACCACAATCCATGACAATCTGAGGGTCTACCGCAAACGAGAGAGTCGAAATTTTGTTATCTAACCTCTCTATCACTCTTGCATATTCGAGCGAAAGAGGCAGATAGCGAAGTTTCGATTTACGCATTTCCAGGTAGGCCCTTTGTAAACAAATCGCCTTGATGTATCAATGTCATATTTTATTGTACTAAAGCGTTTCGTAAGAAGATATCATATTTAGTTGAGTCGTATGAGTCAAAAGTATGCGATTACAGTTTGGTATACGAAGTCTTAAGTCGATGAGTAGAAAAGATACTAGATTCTGTAACGAAATATATAGTTTGTCAAAGGACTGTCTCATTTCAAACAGACAGAGATAATCATACTAGCTTTGTCTTACACTTGAACTAGCACCCAAAAGAAAAGCATGAGTATAGTTTTTATGGTTCTTATTTACTGACAAATCGGTTTGACTAAATATATAATAATTATGCGAGAAGAAATCCGGTGTAAGGCCTGAGTGGACGCTCGAAGCGGAGCGTTCGGCGGGGCGTGCAGCGTGGCGTCGGGCTCACGCGTGATGTGAGCAGCGTGCACTAAGGCTCCTATACGCTTGCATTTGTTTAACATGCACGCCGCACGCCGCGCCCCGCTGCACGCCCAACATGAGCGTCCACTCAGGCCTTATCCGAGCGTCCACTCAGGCCTTACACTTACCCCTCCTCTCCCACGATGCCTGCTTCGTTCTCATGCGCCAGATTTGCTGTGTATTTCAGGGGTATCACTTCTTCGGGGTTGTATGATAAGCTGACTTCTGTCTGCTGCACGTTTTCCGACGGGGTTTCACCTAGAATAATAATGAAATGTTATAATGTTTGCCAGTTACTGTAGGTGCAGGTGGTTGGTTTGTTAGCCTTGAATTACTATTTATAGTAGTTTGTATTACAAGGGATCAAAATGATATATTTCCGTCAAGGGCGTACATTGAATCCTGAATGAAGCGATATAAAAAAATAATGTAAAAAAATGTAAAAATAGTGTGCTAGAACAGAAAAGTGTTACTTTGATCATCCTAGCAGGGAGGAAAAGTGCCACTTTGATCCCTCTTAGCAGGGAAGAAAAAGCTCTTTTCCGAATAGGTCGTGTGAAAAATATTTTGCTTTTTGTCAATGATAAGATAAAGATAAAAGATATTTATTCGTGACGTTCACAAAGCATGTACAGACAACCACGACAAGAAAAGAAGAAATCATTAAGTGTGCATCACGAAATGGACCCAACTCAGAATAATGCTAGCTATACAGCCAGTGCTGGTCTTCCGTAGGGCCCAGTCGGTGATGCCACGACAGATAACACATAAAGATACATAAAAAACATTACAAAAATACACAAAAGGAATAATTAAGAAAACTCAAACAAAAAAATGTATACGAAAAATTATTAAGAGAACAAAAAGAGATATACAAGATAAATAATTAAGAGAAACAAATAAATCAGTAGATTAAAAATTATGATGAAGGAAGGAAGGAAGGGTTCCAAAAAGTGAAATCGGTACCAGAGATAAGATGTCTTTGATGATAATGATTATACTACAGTGCTTCGTTCTCGATATATAATTTACCATGTAGTATCTTTATGTTACTAGGCAACGAAACGCATTTTTAGAGCTAGATTTTAAAGCTGAAACAATAAAAAAGTTATTCCTTGTCTATGCATATTCTAGCTCCACAGACAATCTCACTTTTTATGTCCCACTCATACAATCAGATGAAGAAATCCAAACCGGAAAGGAAGCCACCTGCACGGAAATAACGGTATGTCATGGTGGCAGATTAACACATTTTTCAAAATGTTGGAATCTCATTACTAATGATAAGTCTATACTATCACATATTCAAAATGGCTATCATATACCTTTTGAATGTTTACCATTTCAAACTTGCCTTCCAAGAGCTTATCAACCTAGTTCAGAGCTTGAGAGTCAAGATATGGAATCGGCAATTGTTAAACTCCTGGACTTAGGAGCCATATCAGTTTGTGAACCAGTAGAGGATCAGTTTCTATCCTCAATTTTTCTCATCCCTAAACCTAATGGCAGTAAAAGGTTCATATTGAACTTAAAGAATTTAAATAAATTTGTGTCAATAGCCCATTTTAAAATGGAAGACCATAGGACGGCTGCGGCAATGATAAATAAGAATAATTACTTGGCTAAAATAGATCTTAAGGAATCTTATTTACTTGTGCCCATTAACAAAAATGATAGAAAATACCTACGTTTCTTCTACAATAGCCAGTTGTATGAATTTGTAGCATTACCATATGGGCTTTCTGTAGCCCCATACATTTTTACAAAAATTATGAGAATTGTTGTAGCACACTTACGAGAGAAAGGTTATAAAAATGTTATTTATCTAGATGACATACTGTGCATAGGTTCAAATTATAAAGAATGTTTAGACAATGTCAAACAAACTGTATCACTTCTACAATGTTTGGGGTTTGTAATAAATTTTGATAAAAGCAATTTAGAACCCTCAAAAACATGTAGTTTTTTAGGATTTGTGTACAATACAGGCAGTATGAGAATGGAATTACCTATGGAAAAAAGGAACCATATTAGTAAACAAGTCAAAAAATTTCTTAAGTTAAACAAATGTGTGATAAGGGATTTGGCTCAGTTGTTAGGATTGCTTGTGTCGGCTTGTCCAGCCACTCAGTATGGATGGATATATACTAAATATTTAGAGAGACAAAAATACTTAGCTTTATTGCAACAACATCATAATTATGACAATAGTACAACCTTACATCCAGATACTAAGTTAGATCTTAAATGGTGGGCAGAAAATATTTTTAAAACATCTAGATCTTTTCAGTCCCATATGTATGACCTAGAAATTTATACAGATGCCTCCCGGACTGGCTGGGGAGCGGTGACCAATAATATTAGAGTGAATGGTGCATGGAAGCAAGAAGAACTAAACTTCCATATTAACTACTTGGAGTTATTAGCCATCTTTTTAGCTTTGAAAGCTTTTGTAAAACATAAACACCATTTACATATTTTACTAAGAGTGGACAATAAAACTGCAATATCTTACATAAATCGTATGGGCGGAGTCCAGTTCCCACATTTAAATAAGCTTTCTAGAAGTATCTGGGAATGGTGTGAAGAGCGGAATCTATGGTTATTTGCTTCTTACATAAAATCCGCAGAAAATGTAGAGGCTGATATAGAGTCTAGGAAAACCAATACTGATACTGAGTGGGAATTAAATAATAATGTTTTTGAAAACATAAAACAGCGACTAGGAGTTCCAGATATAGACCTTTTTGCATCCCGGGCTAATGCTAAGTGTCCTATATATATAGCATGGAAACCAGACCCAGATGCAACAAATATAGATGCATTCACAGAAAAATGGTCTAACTATTTTTTTTATGCTTTTCCACCATTCAGTTTGATATTAAAATGCTTACAAAAAATTAATCATGAAAAAGCCACTGGCATCATGGTCATGCCATACTGGCCTTCTCAACCATGGTTCCCTATAATGCAACAAATGCTCACATCCGAATTGTTGTTTTTCGGACCAGATAAATATCTTCTATTCTCCCCTTTCAGGAGCTGTCACCCCTTACATCAACAGCTTATCCTGGTGGCAGGAATCTTATCAGGCAAGCCATGATAAGACAAGCGGTTCCAACAGTCTCTTTAGATACTATGCTAGCATCACTATCAAAAAACACTTTGAAGCAATATGAGGTCACTTTCAAAATTTGGTGGAATTATTGTCAGAAAAACCAAATAGATCCATTATGCGCATCAGTTCCAAAAATAATGCAATTTTTGTCAATTCAGTTTAATAAAGGTGCATCTTACGGAACTGTTAATTCACACAAATCTGCTCTCTCGTTAATCATTGGTACTCGTATTGGTAAAGATGAACGGATAAAGAGACTTCTTAAAGGGTTTTACAAAACAAAACCACCATCGGCTAGATATAAAATCACTTGGGATCCATGTATTGTTTTAAATACTTTAAAGACTTGGCACCCATGCTCCTCGTTAAATTTAGAAACTTTGACTGTCCGGAATCCAGGACAATTTACACAATTCGATAGCTAAAATACGGGAGCAACGAAAAAGCCGGCATTCACACAGAGCATTTTACTGACAACTAAAAAACAAAAGTATTTTATAAAAAACGTGACAAATATTAATAGACAAAAAGGTATAATCATATAAAACCTATTTCGTCCTCGACATCATCCCCCCCGTGTAGCAAAGCTACACAAATTCTTCGTTCAGTCGAGCTAGCTTTCTGGCGGGCCTCCTTAATATGCCCCCTTTGGTCGCCACGTCAGCCACTCTTACAATTCCATCTCTGCCCGGGAACACTTCCACTATACGGCCTATAGGCCAGACACCTCTAGGCAGGTCAGGGTCAACTACGAGGACAACGTCGTCTAATTTTAAATTGTGACACTGCCTTCCGTCGTTTCTTCTCGGCTTTAGACTGGGCAGGTATTCTTTAAGCCACCTGGTCCAAAAGTGCTCGGACAGTCGTAGAACCTTTTGCCACTCCTTTCTTGACGAAAATACACCATCGTCTAAAACGGCCGGTAGCTGCTGCGGTGAAGAGGTACCTATCAAGAAATGGGACGGAGTCAGGCTTTCATACTCTCTGTTCTCAGTAACGTAGGTTAATGGCCGCGAGTTTACTAGCGCCTCTGCCTCTAGGAGAAGAGTATGGAGTAGTTCCTCTCTGGGAGCCCTTTCTTTTAGAGTCACAAGGAGTGCTGTCTTAACTGTCTTAACAAGTCTCTCCCAACAACCACCCATGAATGGTGACGCCGGAGGAATGAAGCACCATTCTATGTGTTTATTGGCAGCAAAGTCTTGCACTGCGTCGCTGTAAAATTCGCACAGCTGTCTGTTGGCTCCAACAAAGGATGTTCCGTTATCGGAAAGTATCTTATTCGGAAGTCCTCGACGTGCAGTAAAGCGACGTATGCTCATTATTGCAGAATTTGCTGATAGACTTGCTACAATTTCCAGGTGCACTGCTCGCGTAGTCATGCACGTAAATAGGGCTATCCATCGCTTTTCCCGACGTCGGCCGATTGTTACTTCTACCGGGCCGAAATAATCTAGTCCGGTGTTTGTGAATGGACGTTTGTGGTGCTCTAGGCGCACATCTGGTATGTCGCCAGTTGGTGGGATGTGGGGCGTTGCCTTTCGCTTTAAACAGTAGGCACATTTTCGGGCAACCATGCGCACTTCGCTACGGCATCGAAGTATCCAAAATCTTTGTTTAAGTTCGTTAATCACCAGCTCGTTGAAGGCGTGTGCAGCTTCGACGTGGTAGTGCCTTATGAGTAGACGAACAGCTGGGTGACGGCCATCAAGAATAATGGGTGATGTAGTGGCATAGTCAACGTTCTTCATGTGCTTTATACGACTGTCCAGTCTGAGGAGGCCATCTTCATCAATAATCGGGCAGAGAGGATTCAATTTGCTCGACTTGGGCAAGGGCTTAGCTTCTCGAAGCAAGGCAAATTCTTCGCCGAAAAAATCGGTCTGCGTCTGACGAAGAATGGCAATTTCGGCCTTCTGCATCTCTACGGCGGACAGTGGTGGAAGCTTAGAAAAAGGGTTAGTTTTGGTTTTGGAATTTGGATTGTCATGTGCCAAAAGGGAACGGAACTTATCGATGCACTGAAATATACGTGCAGTTGTACGAACCAGGCGCAACCATTCACTAAAACGTGAGGGATCTGGCACAACCGATGAAGGTTTGTCCAGATTGATGAGTCCTACATGCGTTTAGAGGATTTTAACTCCTCCAAGACGGATGTAGTTTCAGGTGTCGATGGTTCTTTGGGCCATTCGCTGAGCGGCAGTAACAAAAAATCCGGTCCAGAGAACCACCGTGATAAATCGACGTCACGATCTTTTAATCTAGTCGCGTCATCCGCTACATTCAAACCACTTGGGACGTATTTCCAGTTGGTAACTTTGGTGATTTCGGTGATTTCTCCTACACGGTTCGCGACAAATGGTTTGAATGTCCGTGCATCACTACGGATCCAACTGAGTACTGTGGTCGAATCAGACCAAAAGTAGATCGCATCGGGTTTTATATCGTGACCGATGCATACCGTATTGGCGAAGCGGGAGGCTATCAGGCTAGCTTGGAGTTCAAGTCGTGGTATAGACGTAGGTTTCAAAGGACTCAGTCGGGCCTTTCCACCAATGAGAGACAGCTTTACGGAACCGCTCGTTAATGTAAAGCGCCAATATGCGACGCACGCGTATGCCTCCTCGCTGGCGTCTGCAAACATATGGAGCTGTCTGTCACGAATGATATCATCTGGAAACCCACATCTGTACCAGCGCGGAATTTTGATGCATGTAATCGTAGCAAGTTGTTGAGACCAAGCTTGCCACTTTTGAACGGCATGTGATTGCAGCTCAGTGTCCCAATCAATACCAGTTCGCCATGTCTGCTGGAATAAAATACGACCTTGAATAACCAGAGGAGTCAAGAGACCGAGGGGGTCGTACACGCACATCAGGTAAGACAATACCTTTCGTTTTGTTAATTTGCCTTGGTCAGGTATGGGAGAACCAGTACGAAAACTAAAGGTATCGCTCTTTGGATGCCATATAAGTCCTAAAGTCCTAACAAAAGCTTCAGGCCCTACATGTATATCTTCAACTACAGGAGCTCGTAAGTTTTCTGGTACCGGCGCAAGTGCAGCGGGTACGTTAGAGACCCAACCACGCATCTCCATGCCTGCCGCTTTGTGAACTGTTACTATGTCAGCTGCAAGTTGCGCAGCTTCTTGGACACTGTCAAGACTTCCTAAATAATCATCCATGTAATGATCACGAACAATAGCCTTTGCGGCGGCCGGGTAAGACCTTTGCAATTCCTGAGCGTTACGATTTTTTATGTATAAAGCAGTACAGGGGCTGCATACAGCACCGAAGATAACGGAAGTCATTCTGTATTCTTTTAATTGACAGTGAGGGTCATTCCTCCAAAGAAAACGTAAAGCGTCACGATCTTCCTGCCTAATCCTAATTTGAGGAAACATTTCTTTCACGTCAGCTGTCATTGCAACATGACCTTCACGAAAACGGAACAATATGTGTAGCAGTGATTGCAGCAGATCAGGCCCCGGGAGCAGGAGTGAATTCAAACTGACTCCCGAAGTCTTTGCGGCTGCGTCATGGACTACGCGCAGTTTTCGTTTTTGAGGGTGTATTACAGGAAAATGGGGTAAATACCAACGTAAACATTTGTGTGTAACGCTTGTGTTTATTTTATCATGGTATGTTTCCTTTGGACACTCTTCAGTGTAACCTTTTGACATCATGTTATCGATAAAGGCACAATAATCTTTTTTGAGGTTAGACTCTCGAGCCATGCGCCTTTCCAAACCGTAGAACCTTGAAAGGATTGAGGATAACTGTCAGGTGTGTTTGGAATATCATTACGCCATAATAGACCTGCTTCGAACCTACCTGATGGCAAACGTTTGGCCGTGGATTCTAAAACCTCTAAAGCGTGTTTATCTTCATTAGAGTACACATTTTCAGACTTAGAAATACCTATGGCATCAAGGCGAAAATAATCTTTCACAAGTTCGTCCATGGTGGTGTCACTAGCACTATTTTTGCTTGAAATGTGATTTATAAAATAGACGGGTTTAGACCAAATGTTGGATTTGCCGTGTAATACCCAACCTAAAACTGTACGTGTGGCAATCGGATCGGTTTGGGCACCTTCCCTAAGCTCGCGGCAGATAGTGAGGTACCAATGTTCTGCACCAAGCAAGACTTTAGGTGTAGCTTCCGATATTGAAAGAACGTCCGCTAAATCAGCCAAGTGTGAATATTTCGTAATGTCGCCTTGGTTGACAGTTTGTGTGAACAGTGACAACGAGTTTACGGCCTTAGCGTTGTTAACCGTGAATGTTTCAGAACATTGTTTACCTTTTATAGAAAAGCTAACATGTTGGATGGGTCTGTGTACTGACATACCACAGGCTCCGTCAACTTTGATTGACTGCAAGGGGCCAGTCGCTCCAATGTGGCGTGCCACCTCCCAGTCGATCATAGTTGACATGGAACCATCATCAAGTAACGCATATGTGTCATATTTTCCATGAGGTCCACTTATTTCAACCGGAATGACTCTTAAAAACACTTGAGATTCTGGACTTGACATTTCATCGTTTGAGTGTGATCCAGTGACGTTAGAAATTGTAACAGTTTTATCAATGTTTTTGTGTTCAATAACATCGTAGGAGGAAGACGGAGACTCTCTGGCAGCATTGACTACGTGAGGCGTCGCTGCTGAATGTAGCAATGGGTGATGAAAACGCTCGCACCCGTCGACACCACATCGACCGATTCTGCATGACTTCCACCGATGTGATTTAGATACCAGACACTTAGAACATATCTTTGCTTCACGCAACCAAATCCATTTGTCATTTAAAGTTAGCGACTTAAATTCCTCACACTCCGTAAGTTTATGTTTATTGTTACAGTAACGACATAGTTCGCTATTTTTGTTACGGACAGATGTCACATGTATGTTTTCACTTCGTGTAGGTTTGTGTGCAAAATTATTGTTGCCGACTGTACCATGTCGCCTACTTGACTCTGAAATAATGGCACCATTTCGCCTACCTAAACCTGAAGTAAAGGTGCCGGTTTGCCTACCTAACTCTGGCATAAATGTGCCAGACCGCCTACCTAAATCAGGCATAACAGTGCCAGGTCGTCGAGCGTAATCAGGTACTAAACCGTAACGATTGTGTTTTATAGCCTCAATATCAAGAAACTCAGACAGTAATTGAATTTTAGGCACAGATCGGTCACTTTTGTACGCAAATTCTTTCCACTGACTGTACAATATCGGTGTCAGTTTGGCTAACACACTATGAAACAGCTCTACCGAATAAATATGCTCTATCTGATCTAAGTTTCTAATTACTGCTATACAATTGCGCAATCTACAAGCAATGTTGTTAAGGTCTTTTTGATCAAAGCTTAGCTTTGGGAGATTCCGCACGAGAGTAATCTCGTGTAGCACGATCATTTCAGGGAGCGCGAACGTCTGCTCCAGCAAGTCGAGCACTTGCTCGGGCCGCTCCGCCGTGTACAGCAACGACGACACACTCTCCAGGGCCTGGCCGCGCAGCGCACCGCTCAAACGCACAAGATTCTCTGTAGGCGTAAACAAATGTTGAGTATCGCGGTAAATACGTTTAAGCATTAACCATTCTGTTGTCTTACCGCTAAAAGGAGTAAGCTGTAATTTATGCGAGCACCTTTGAGAAATAAAATAAGGCTCGGGCCGATTTGACGGCAACTGACATTCTTTGTTATTTGAGTTGTCAAGCAACGGCATTGATGTCAATACCTTATTATTATTGCTCGTAGAGGTTTGCAATAAATTTGAATTATCATTTATTGGTATTTGAAATGTCACAGGTTTTCTGTAGACATCGCGATGCATTTCATGATTTTCAGGATTATGACGTACCACTGAATTATCATGATTGCGATGCGACGCAATCATATCATTTGTGTTAGGCTTTTGACGTGTGGTATCTCGTTCTTGAGAGAAATATTTTCTCTCGCGAACGTGAACCGTAGTAGAGTCTGCGCCCGTAGGCGGGATATTTATTAGGGCCGCATCGGCGTTGTTGTCAGCGGGACGAGGGCCACTATGGCTGACGTCGCGGACCCACGATGCAGTACGTGAATAAGATTGACTGACCGTATGAGTGTTGGATCGTCCATCCACTTCTTGGGTTGCCAGTCTTGCCTCTATTTCGAGCTCTTCCACTTGCTTAGCTTGTTCGAAGAGCTTACGTTCGAAGTCAAGCCGCTGGCGTGCGACCTCCTGGTCGCGTTGTAGTTGCAGTAGCGCCTGCTCACGTTCAAATAGCTGCTGTTCACGCTCCAGGCTGCGACGCGCCAATTGGGCCTTCTCGTTCAACCTCAGTGCCTTTATTGTGGCTGATGAACGAGAAGACGACACACGCGACCTGTTACTGGGAGAAACAAGATTAATGTGTTCCGCACTATTTACACGACACTGGCGAGGCGTCTCGGGGGCCTCGGGGCCTTTGGAGACGTAGGGTGCGGGCGTATCAGTGGTACCGGTCGTAACGGTGTCCAACTTTGTGGGCTGACCGGACCCACCCGCAGCCGACGCTCCGGGCTCCTCGGGACCTTTGAAAACGTGGGGTGCGGGCATAACAGTGGCACCGGCCGAAACGGTGTCCAATCTCGAGGACCGGCCGGCCCCACCCGCAGCCAACGCTCCTGAGTCCGAGCGCGTCTTGCCAGCACTTTTTGCTGGTGTGCTCAGCTGTTTCGTTTTAGAACGCGTGATCATGTTCCGCGAAGGACCAAAATGTCCGGAATCCAGGACAATTTACACAATTCGATAGCTAAAATACGGGAGCAACGAAAAAGCCGGCATTCACACAGAGCATTTTACTGACAACTAAAAAACAAAAGTATTTTATAAAAAACGTGACAAATATTAATAGACAAAAAGGTATAATCATATAAAACCTATTTCGTCCTCGACATTGACCAAAAAAGTCGTTACCTTAATAGCGCTGTGTACAGCCCAAAGAGTCCAAACGCTTTCATTAATAAAACTATGTAATATTACTTGCCTTGAGTCTGGAATACACATAAACATTACAGATATAATAAAAACATCTGCTCCAGATCGCCCTCAGCCTATATTAGCTCTACCTTTTTATAGTGACCCTGAAATATGCCCAGCTCTTTCGTTACAGTATTACATCAATTATACTAAAAGTATTAGGAACACAATTGACAATCTGTTTATAACAACAAAAAGACCTTATAAAGCAGCTACCCCATCAACATTAAGTCGCTGGATTAAGACTACGCTAGCAAACTCGGGAATTGATACTAATATTTTTAAAAGTCACTCTGTTCGGCACGCTTCGACATCCTCAGCCAGCATTAAAGGCGTATCTATAGACACTATTAGAAGTACTGCGGGTTGGACAGGGTCATCACAGACATTTGCAAAATTTTACAATAGACCCATTGTTAGTGACCCAAACAATTTTGCAAATACTATCTTATCGTTGTAGCAATTATACATATTAATTGTATACGGTATTTAATAGGCATCTATATTATCTATATGCTCGTCGGGGCGGGGGCACTCCCGTGCCCCAGATTATCTTTGTTCATAGTTTATACTTAACTGCAAGAGAGCAGTATGTTTTGTTTCTTATTGTTTAACATTATAAATACTTGTCTGAAGTACAAGTACCTAGAATTAATATTGGTTAATTTGAAGTTTAGGCTGCATGAGAGCAGCATATTTTAGTTTGTTAAAATAAAAAGGCTGATTAATACTAATAATTTGTTTAATTATAATAAGAATAATTAAGACATTAATATTACAGGATTAGTAAAAAATCACAACTCCCATTAGCTTTAAACATCTACATGGTAAATTATATATCGAGAACGAAGCACTGTAGTATAATAAGTGATCAAACGAACTTACCTTAAGTGATGTTCGATCATTATTATATGAAGTGCTTCGTTCGAAGATATATACCCACCCAACCCAGACCAATAAGGCTAGGGCCTTTACTGGTTACCCTTGGGAGTTGTGATGATTTAGCTCTGAAAGAATGACATAAAAAGTGAGATTGTCTGTGGAGCTAGAATATGCATAGACAAGGAATAACTTTTTTATTGTTTCAGCTTTAAAATCTAGCTCTAAAAATGCGTTTCGTTGCCTAGTAACATAAAGATACTACATGGTAAATTATATATCTTCGAACGAAGCACTTCATATAATAATGATCGAACATCACTTAAGGTAAGTTCGTTTGATCACTTATTATATTACACACCAGTGTTGGCCGAAACGTTAATGCAATGGACCATTTTTGACCAATAACCATTATAAATTGAACCGTAAACTGCAACTGTCCGTTACGGTTTACGGTTCAATTTGTATTGGTTAATGGTCAATTGCAATTAACGTTGATTTTTAAATTAACGTACCCTGTACTATATTGGGAATATTGGGATACCCTCCTCCAATTGAGGAGGCATTTAAATCTTCTCGGGGCAGAGGTGTAGGGTTGGAGCCGGTGTAGCTTTACTTGACGTTCATAAGCGCATTGTAATATGCCTACTTGAATAAACTATCTTTTATCTTATCTTATCTTAACTTACCATGACTAACATGAGGCCTGTGCTGTGTCCTACACCATGCGAGGATCGCGCATGCGCGTTCAAGCCGCAGCTGCGCGACGGTGCCGCCCCACTCCGCGTCCCCCACCACGCACGCTGTTCCATGATGCATTATCTGTGATAAATATACTTAATCAAGCAAATCTTGTCAGTAGAAAAAGGCGGCAAATTTGAAAAATCGCGTGTTAGCAACACTACGTTTGTCAATCGCGTGTCAATTATATCTTGTCTGTGGAACTGTTTTGTTTACATTTCATCGTTGTTCGATGTACATTGCTGCTTTTTCTTCGTTTCCTAGGGATACCATACTTTTGTTTGCTTTACATTGCTACTGACATATCCAGCTTGACAGACTATAGTAAATACATTCCAGTTAGTAGTTGGAGACAAAAAGCTTCCATTCCACAGTTTCTATTGCCATATTGAATTCACAATTATCAATTTGTAAAGCTGGTTGAAGAACAGTGGAAAAAAAGCGGCCAAGTGCGAGTCGGACTCGCCCATGAAGGGTTCCGTATTTAGGCGATTTATGACGTATTAAAAAAAAACTACTTACTAGATCTCGTTCAAACCAATTTTCGGTGGAAGTTTACATGGTAATGTACATCATATATTTTTTTTTAGTTTTATCATTCTGTTATTTTAGAAGTTACGGGGGGGGGGGGGACACACATTTTACCACTTTGGAAGTGTCTCTCGCGCAAACTATTCAGTTTAGAAAAAAATGATATTAGAAACCTCAATATCATTTTTGAAGACCTATCCATAGATACCCCACACGTATGGGTTTGATGAAAAAAAAAAATTTTGAGTTTCAGTTCTAAGTATGGGGAACCCCAAACTATTATTGTTTTTTTTCTATTTTTGTGTGAAAATCTTAATGCGGTTCACAGAATACATCTACTTACCAAGTTTCAACAGTATAGTTCTTATAGTTTCGGAAAAAAGTGGCTGTGACATACGGACGGACAGACAGACGGACAGACAGACAGACAGACAGACATGACGAATCCATAAGGGTTCCGTTTTTTGTCATTTGGCTACGGAACCCTAAAAATGGGTCTCTATTGTTTCCCATAAAGTTTTAAGTCATAATGTTTGTCCGCATTTTCGTTACTCATAATTTCGTTTTTCTCAGAAATGCGTATGTTTTCAGGATTGTCATAAAACAAACCTAACTTAACCTATCTATAGGATAACCTTACGAAAATCCTCAAAAGTTAACGGTTTCAGAATTACGACTAATGATAATCTGACATTCATTCAATTATGTCAAACAAAGGGATCCGGGAAAAAATACATGCTGCGGCTGCAGAGGAAATATGGTGACTCCATGGTCATATGGTAGTGGCTGAACAAGGTAGTACCCTTCCCCTTCCAGCTCGTGCAGGGCCTTATTCTCGAAGGACCAACTAGTTTGGTGCAAGGGTTGGGAGTAGAAAATCAAGATCCTAACCTGTAAGACATGTCGATCCATGCACACCCCATGCTGAGGCTGCAGAGGAAACATGGTGACTCCATGGTCATGGGGTAGCGGCTGGACAGGGCAGTACCCTCCCCCCTCCAGCTCGTACAGAGCCTCGTTCTCGAAGGACCAGTTGGTCTGATGCGAGGGTTGGGAGAAGACGGGCTCGTCGCATGAGGATATTGCTGCTCTGGAAGTACGAAAACAGATGTAAATTGCTTAACTACTTAAAACAAAAATAATTAAATGTCTATATTTTAATGTTAAAAAATAACAGTTTTGAATGATTCACGGTTAGTCTCACTAGAATTATATCGACCGGGATATGAACCGTGATTACCTTTAGTATTGTTTTCGAGCTCCCGATATTTCGACGCAGTTACATGCATCTTGTTCACGGGTAACTGAAGATAGCGGGTGGCTGGTAGGTAATCACGGTTCATATCGCGGTCGATGTAAGTCTACTCTACTTATAATTCCAAAACAGGTAAGCCCGTCTCGTATGGATATTTTTGAGACCAATTTAAATAGTTTTAGTGTAAGGCCTGAGTGGACGCTCGAGTTGGGCGTATAGGAGCGGCCTTAGTACAGGCTGCTCAAATCACTTGTGAGCCCGACGCCACGCTGCACGCCCCGCCGAACGCTCCGCTTCGAGCGTCCACTCAGGCCTTACACTGCCTTACACTTTACAGGCCTAAGTGGACGCTCGAAGCGGAACGTTCGGCGGGGCGTGCAGCGTGGCGTCGGGCTCACAAGTGATTTGAGCAGCGTGTACTAAGGCCGCTCCTATACGCTTGCATTTGTTTAACATGCACGCCGCACGCCCTGCCCCGCTGCACGCCCAACTTGAGCGTCCACTCAGGCCTTGCACTTAGAAGTCTGGCTTCGAACTAGAGAATTCACATTAAAAAAAATTAAAATCCGTTAGAAGCTCTGATAAAATACTAATCCCTCTTTAGGCAAAGGGATACCTACTTATGTCAAGGGAGGGCAGGGATAAGGTCTCACCTCAAATAGTCTCCAAAGACAGGAGTATTGTTTCTCGCCAGCGCATAATGGTGCTGGTGGAAGCTGGCTATGTGGTCCATGACGGCCTGGGTGCGGTACACCTTCTCCAAGTTCAGCAGACCCTCGGGTCCGACGCGGCGCCACCCGGGCGCGTGTTCGCCTTCCTCGTCGAATGACGCTATGTACTGGGAACAATAGTATTTTATACAATCGTGATATAATGGAGAGCTTTTCAGTCGACAAACAAAGCTTGCTGAGTTGCCTAAGTAAGGTACGAGATTGAAAAGCTTGATTATATCACTATTGTATACAATACTTTTTCTACGAGTTAAAAAAAATACTTAAAACTAGTAGAAGAATCATATATGTAGGTAAAAAAACCAAAATTATACAGCTAAGATGCGCGAGCAGCCGCGATACCTTCATACTCGTACGCGACCCGGCCCCCGCGCCCCGCGCCCCCGGGCGGTTGGTCAACGACACCTTCTCGTAACTCATGAGACCCTGGTATTTGCTCCGCGCTTTCGATTGGTCAATTTCATTATAGTTGACTAAACTGTATCGAAATGAATATTATAGTTGACTAAACTGTATCGAAATGAATATCATAGTTGACTAAACTGTATCGAAATTAATATTATAGTTGAGTTGGGGTCCCATAGTGAAAAAAGTATGCGATTTCACTTTGGTATACGAAGCCTTAATTCAAGCATTGCAGTCGACGAGTAGAAAAATATAATTAAGCGTGACCGACAAAAAGTATTAGAAACTCTCATTTTACTTTAAAATTTACATATATTATAATAGAATAGAATAGAATAGAATAGAAAAATATTTATTCAGGCAACACATCATTACATTACAGAATAACAGAACAATAAACATTTGACATTACATAACAAAAATGTGAAACGAGAAGTATACAAAACAGTCAAAACACAGATAAAGATGTGAGGCTGAAATGGTCTCCACTCAGCAATGCAGTTAGCACGACTTAGCGTTGCCAACGGCGCTGGTTTTCTGTGGAGCCAGCGAGGTGTGCAGTGCGGGACAGCATACTGCGCGACTTGTACGTCAGTAGTAAGTAATAGTAGTTTATGAGTGAGATAAGATAATTAAATAACGTAATATGTTTTAAATAGGAAATACCAATACTTATATATTACAACTTATATATTATAATAGTACGTAGGTATCATATTCCTCAATATAAAAATAAATGCACTACTTTTTCGAGTTACTCTTGAGCATTTCATATCTATCTAATAACTTTAACCTCTCGAATGCCGGAACGTGGATCCGCGCAGTAGGTATTGAATTTTAATTAATTAATAATTCGATTAATTAGAGTTCAATACCTACTAACGTGGATTTGCGTTCCGGCAGTCAAGAGGTTAAACGAGCAATTATTGTTTATTTATTTATTTATATATATTAACGATTTCGATGAAATTTACTTTATGGGGGTTTTATTTAGGGGGCGAAAAATTGATCTAGCTAGGATTTATCTCCGGGAAAACGCGCATTTTTGAGTTTTTATATGCTTTCCAAGCAAAGCTCCGTCTCCCAGATATGTTCATGTATGTTCGTTCATGTTCGCAAACAACTATTTTAAGTGAAAACAAAAAAATCATTCAATCGGCACAAATTAAGCTAATTAAGGCACATGTGCATTATGTCCGGGCGGTGCAATTCATACGTGGAAATACATACAAGGTTCCCACCTTGTATGTCCATTATTATGTCCCCATAATTATATATTTTTTTCACATTTTCCTTCAAAAGTATTTTATTTCTCTATGAAAAAAAAGTGGTTTTGTAATAATGTTCCATTTGAGCTCTTCAAATGATATCTCACTCGACCTAGTAAGTTAGACTTTGAAATTTTGCCCCCTCTTTATATTGGGCATTTTAATTATTTAATAAAAAAAAAAAAAAATTCCAATGTGTTTGGGTTAGCGTTGTTCATAACTATTTCAAATCTATAGCTTCAGTAGTTCTCTAGATATTTAGCAAAATGTGACAGACAGACGGATGGACGGACAGAGTCGCACCATAAGGGTTCCCTTTGTATCTTTTTGGTGCGGAACCCTAAAAATTAACAATGAACAATGTGCTTTCAAGAACGCAGCCTTAATTTTAACAAAAGCATTTTGTTGCCATTAACATATTAAAAAAAAACCGGCCAAGTGCGAGTCGGACTCGCGCACGGAGGGTTCCGCACCATCAACAAAAAATAGAGCAAAACAAGCAAAAAAACGGTCACCCATCCAAGTACTGACCCCGCCCGACGTTGCTTAACTTCGGTCAAAAATCACGTTTGTTGTATCGAAGCCCCACTTAAATCTTTATTTTATTCTGTTTTTAGTATTTGTTGTTATAGCGGCAACAGAAATAATAATAATAATAATAATAAGTCATTTCTCACCTTCTGTACATGGATGACCTCAAATTATTTGCACCAAATAACCAAGACTTGAAGGAGCTACTGAAAACCACCGAAGTCTTCAGTAGTGCCATCAACATGGAGTTTGGTGTCGATAAATGTGCGGTTATGCATGTACAGCGGGGGAGGGTTGTAAATTCAACAAATTTACAACCTTCTGAGACAATGTCTTTCAGATCTATCTCTGAATCAGAAACCTATAAATACCTTGGTATGTCACAGTCGTTGGGTATTGAGGACGAGGGTATTAGACGGTCGGTGAAGGAGCGCTTTTTCGGTCGGCTCACAAAAGTTCTTAACAGTCTTTTGTCAGGAGGCAACAAAGTGCGCGCCTTCAACGCCTGGGTAATGCCCCTACTCACATACTCCTTTGGCATACTAAGGTGGACTCAGACCGAGCTGGACGCCCTGGATCGGAGGGTCCGATCACTGCTCACCGCACATCGCATGCTACACCCACGCTCGTCAGTTATGAGATTGTACATCCCACGGAAATGTGGAGGCCGAGGCTTCCTAAACGCCAAGGATCTCCACAACCGCGAGGTGTACAATCTCAGGAATTATTTCCTTAACAACGAGTGTGGGATGCATCGTGATGTGGTGGCAGTAGACAGGAACCTCACGCCGCTCTCCTTGGCAAACGAGAACTGGCGCAAACCTGTGGTACTAAGTACTGCGGATCGCAAGGCGGCATGGGAGAGTAAGGTGCTACACGGGCGGTTCTACAAGGCCCTCACGGGACCCGATGTGGACCTGATCGCGTCGGTGAACTGGTTACGATTCGGGGACCTCTTCGGAGAAACCGAGGGTTTTGCCTGTGCAATTGCGGACGAAGTAATGATGACGAACAACTATCGGAAATATATCCTGAAGGACGGTACGGTCGACATTTGTCGGGCATGCCGCCGTCCCGGAGAGTCACTCAGGCATATTATTTCCGGTTGCTCTCATCTTGCTAACGGCGAGTACTTGCACAGACATAATCTCGTAGCCAGGATTATTCACCAGCAGCTTGCTCTTCTATACGGCCTTGTGGACCGCGAAGTACCGTACTATAAGTATTCACCTGCGCCAGTTCTCGAGAATG
This sequence comes from Cydia amplana, assembly GCF_948474715.1. Classification (NCBI taxonomy): domain Eukaryota; kingdom Metazoa; phylum Arthropoda; class Insecta; order Lepidoptera; family Tortricidae; genus Cydia; species Cydia amplana. The sequence continues at coordinate 2,349,784 of NC_086093.1, read as the reverse complement.
GTCGTGCCACGCTCTATTGGGATCGATCTATCATCACTGACAGGACTATTGTAGCCAATAAGCCTGACATTGTGATAATAGATCGATCGCAACGCCGGGCCGTGCTCGTTGACATCACCATCCCCCATGATGAGAATCTCGTGAAAGCCGAGAAGGACAAGTCCAGTAAGTACCTAGACTTGGCTCACGAGATAACCGCCATGTGGGATGTTGATTCGACGATCATTGTCCCGATAGTTGTTTCAGCGAACGGTCTAATAGCGAAGAGTCTCGACCAACATCTTGAGAGACTCTCGCTAGGTGGTTGGGTCAAGGGCCAGATGCAGAAGGCGGTCATCTTGGACACGGCGCGGATAGTCCGCCGGTTCCTCTCTCTGCAGCCCTGACCACCGGCAGCTTGGGTCTTGCCCCGCTGCTGGCGGCACCCTAGGTTAGGTTTTTTATAATATGTTTATAAGTATTTTGTATTGTTTTTGTAAGTGTTTTTGTATTTTATTTTTATATCCATATTGTAAAAAACCAACCTAAGAAGAGAAATAAATAAAATAATAATAATAATAATAAGCCTGACATTGTGATAATAGATCGAGCGCAACGCCGGGCCGTGCTCGTTGACATCACCATCCCTCATGATGAGAATCTCGTGAAAGCCGAGAAGGACAAGTCCAGTAAGTACCTAGACTTGGCTCACGAGATAACCGCCATGTGGGATGTTGATTCGACGATCATTGTCCCGATAGTTGTTTCAGCGAACGGTCTAATAGCGAAGAGTCTCGACCAACATCTTGAGAGACTCTCGCTAGGTGGTTGGATCAAGGGCCAGATGCAGAAGGCGGTGATCTTGGACACGGCGCGGATAGTCCGCCGGTTCCTCTCTCTGCGGCCCTGACCACCGGTAGCTTGGGCCCTGCCCCGCTGCCGGCGGCACCCTAGGTTAGGTTTTTTTATAATGTGTTTATATGTATTTTTTATTGTTTTGTAAGTGTTTTTATATTTTACTTTTATATTCATATTGTAAAAAACCCTAGCTTAGAGAAGATAAATAAATAAAGGAATAATAATAATAATAAAATGCTTTATTGCACACTACAAAAGAAATAGTACAAAAGTATGAACAGGTACAAAAATGTAGGTAACAACAGGCGGTCTTATCGCTAAATAGCGATCTCTTCCAGACAACCTTCAGATAGTGAGACGGCGAAACAGATTCAAGTTAACGGGTGGCGCGAAAATAAAACAAATAATAAAAATAAAATAAAATACATACACTACAAATATAAGATATAAAAATATACTATATTTATTACTATATAAACATTATATAAATAACAAATAAATATGTAAATGACAAAGGAGGCTAAAGGACAACGGCGAGGAGTTATAAGAAAACTTTTGAAAAAATTATGAAAGAGATAAATAATGATTTTTTAATAGGCTTTTAAAAATAGATAGTGATTTAGCACGTTTGATATCAACAGGCAGAGCATTCCACAGCCGGACAGAGCGAAAACTGAAAGAGTTAATGTAAAATTTTGACGAAGAAGGAGGAGGAACAAGTAGCAGATTTTGAGAGCCTCTAATGGAGGAAAGATATTTAAACCGGGTTTTGAGATAACAGGGAGTATTGGGATGAAACAGTGTGGCATACAGGAGGGAGAGAATATGCATGTTGCGACGGAAACGGATAGGCAACCACTTAAGCTGCGAACGAAAGCTTGATATATGATCGAATTTGCGCAACCCGAAAATAAACCTAATGCACACATTTTGAAGTCGCTCGAGTTTATTCAATTGCTCTTCAGTAAGGTCTAAATAACAAATATCCGCATAGTCCAAAATGGGCAGGAGGAGAGATTGAGCCAGCGCAATTTTAGTGGCGAGAGGCAAGAAGTTACGAATTCGACGTAGGGAACCAACCGTAGCAAAGATCTTCCTACTCACCTCACTGATCTGCGGAATCCAAGAAAGAGTTCGATCTATGATCACGCCCAGATTTTTAACCTGGTTAGAAAAAGGAATAAGTACCCCATCGAAAAAAACACCAGGTAAATTTTCGAAGTCGACCCTTGCTATGCTTCTCGGGCTGCCAATAATAATTACTTGAGTTTTGGACGGATTAACCTTTAAACCATAGCAAGAGCTCCATTCAGATAAGCGTACTAAGTCGGTGTTAGTGGAATTGATAAGTTGGGGTAAACGGTCTACCGGGCCTTGAGAGTAGATTTGGAGGTCGTCGGCATAAAGATGATAATAAGAAAGGAGGTTTGAAGTAATAGAATTTATGAAAATAGAAAAAAGTAAAGGGGACAGCACGCCACCCTGCGGAACGCCAGCCAGCGTACTGCACCAAGATGAAAATGAAGAATTATCAGCTTTAATCCGTTGCCGACGACCATCCAAGTAGCTATGAAACCACGCCACTGCTGCAGGGGACACATTGAGAGAGCGCAAAATCCCCAACAAGATGTCGAAATCAACGGTGTTGAAGGCGTTGCTAAAATCTAGCAACGTCAACACCGTTAGGTTTCGGTTATCCATGCCAGATCGGATATACATCATCTGTGAAAATTTCAACTGTCTAGCTATCACGGTTCGTGAGATACAGCCTGGTGACAGACGGACGGACGGACGGACAGCGGAGTCTTAGTAATAGGGTCCCGTTTTTACCCTTTGGGTACGGAACCCTAAAAACCAGCTGACCCTTATTTAATGCGAGGTGGAATGAAGCAATGAAATGGCCTAGTAGGTACATCAATTTGTGTAAGAATATTTTCTACAATGGAAATAGGGACTATATATTTGTATGGAGACGGGGTCGTTCTTTCATCATAACATAATTAAATACAAACCTACCTACCCTGTGTCCTATTTAAACATCCACGCTACATTATTTCCGCTATTTAACTCTTACAGAAAAACGAAGGCGTATTATTTATTTATTTTATTAGTTTCAATTTATTTAGCTTATACTTAATTTTAATAATAGTTTATAAGTTTTGTTTATGCAATAAATCCAGTGAAATTTTAAACTTGTTCATAAAAAAAATATATACGTACCTATAATTATATTAGAACGTATGTATTTGGGTTGAACGGTCTTCAGGTAATGTTCGAGTACTTAAATCCGTTAAGCCGTTTTATTTAGGGAGAGCGTTTTATATAGGGAATTAATTCAATTAATCAATTAACATTTATATAACATAATTATATTGTTAAGCCTCTTGACTGTTGAATTTTGCGATATTCAAATACATTCTTAATTAGTTAATAACTGGTATGAATATTGAAAATCGATGTTGACCCGATTTAAATTTAATTATTCACTCATCCATGGTTGACTTTTGATCTTTCGATCCGTAATAAAATAAATTAGGACAACAATTTAATTATATCTGTATCCATTTTAAGCGTATAACATAAGTACCTAACAGTAGGTATTTATTAGTGATGGTCTTCTTTTAATCGGCGTATATATCATATCAACACATAGACTAGGAATCCTCTAGACGGAGTTTAGAGCAATTATTTCATGAAACCGATGCTGCCAAAAATACTGGGGTGCGGGGGACGAGGTGAGCGAGTCCCGTGCCGTGATCGGTCCCTTCAAAGACACGGACGTCACACAAAGACACTTTGACTCGAAAATGGAGTAAAACTACCGTATATTTGTGGCAGAGGGAGTAGCGCTACTATGCTCAGTCTGGTATCAACATAACTGCCTCAATACATATTAAAATTTAAATTAAATTTCGAATTTCGTGGCAAATTTTGGAGCAACGCATTTTACGGTACTTCAGTAAATTTCCCACAGTAGGTAACAAAAATTTAAATAATAAAGTTCATCGAATTTAAGGACGACTCACGCTGGAACGGGCCGGGGCCGGGCCGGAGCTTCCAGCGCTCCGTTTTCTATGGAAAGCACCACGTGATCACCGATTAGCCGTAATATAGAATGACATGTCGGACGCCTGGCGCGGGCCCGGCCCGGTCTAATGTGAGTCATCCTTTAAACTGTCGTGAGACTTGTGTGTCATACTAGTTATCACTAAGCTATAGTTCGTTTTTTTTAGCATTAGAAAGAACTTGAAAGAAGGTAAGCGATTTTGACATGTCTTTTAATTGAAAACCACTTTTTAAAAATCAATAACTAGGTATTACTTATGAAAGCAGAAGACTATAAAAGATCGTATTAGATTCATAATTGTTACATATTTACCGTAACTTATATTCAAAATGTGTTTTTCAATTAAAAGACACATCAAGATTGTTTACCAAATTTCTAATGCTAAAAAAACGAAGTATAATTATAACAGTTTAACTCACGTATTTTAGACACTCGTGTGACATGTTTCGGAGAGCCTATGTCTCCATTTTTAAGCACTAGCTGTTAACGCTCCATCCATGTGTGCGTGCGCGCACACATACACGCTCCATCTACACGGTGCCGCGGCCGGCGACAGGCCGCCATTCTCCGATCCGCTACGACGCCGACACCACGCATAGCTCGGTCGCGCGTCCATATATATTTGATTTTCAAAATCATGTAATTTAATCGCTCAGTATATTAAACGTTGTAAAAATCCACATCGTGTCGACTACATCATTTCTCAAGAACCTGCGCCAACAGATTCGAGCCGGATGAGGCTTTGGAATCCACTATCTAAAGGAGGACAAAGGAATTCATCGGCGCGGTCGAACAAAGGAGTCGACATTTTGGATTTGGACACGTGGAGCTTCAACCAAATTCAAGAAGATTCAAGCAGTCTACACCTGAGTCTACAATATTCAAACGAGAATACACCAGGAAAAGGGTTTGCAGTGGCATTTGTGTAAGTTCGTTCCAATTATTTCGATTTAATTTCACTTCACTGTGCCTTTCATACAAAGTGCTGTGCTCTTTTCCATCGAAACCACTATCTAAAGGTTTCATTTCAATCTAAAATCCCAATTAGTGCTATAATTCCGTCTGTTGCCTATTATAACTAAATATTTTCCTTCTTTTAAAATCGAAAATTCACATCGATCTTTTTCATTGTTCAAATCGAAATCAAAGTAGCTTCTGTATCTTGTTTTCAGAGGTCTAGAAGACTGTGTTGCCTCCATTTGAGCCAATACAGAACAATAATTGAAATTTTAGCTAATTTTTATTCGAACATTCCAGAACCGGCGTGGGGTCAAAGTCCACTCTCGCCGGCCGCCTGCCTACGTGACCGCGCGCTGTCTCGAGTAACGGGACTTCGGGCGTGGATTGTGCGCACGTTTGCTTGACTATCCTTCTGCCTGCTTAATCACGCTTCGCATAAAATTTAAGTATAATTCCAATAGTTTTCACTCTTTTGCACAATAGTTGACTTCATTTACCGCGTGTTTAATCATTATTTTCTTACAGCTGTAGGGCAGTTTGAGATTTATTTCGTTTTTATTCTCACGTACCATATAATATTTTAACGCAAGCTTCAATAATAATTGCAATATATTTCGTTCGATTAATTAATTTTATCTTCCTTTAAACTTCACAATGGACAATTTAAAAACACTAAAGAAAAGCCGAGCCAGCTTCAAAGCAAAGCTGACTGTTTTCAAAGATTATTTAAATGCTTTGCTACCTAGCAGTGAGCTTAATAGCATACAAATGCATGAGCTTACTATGCGACATGCCAAAATGTCAGAAATGTATAACGATTTCGATTCCATACAAAACGATATAGAAAGCTTGACGGAAATTCCAGATGAGGAGTACGCAGAGCGGACTTCGTTCGAGGCCCGGTACTTCGGCGCCATGGCTGCTGCGCAAGACCTGCTCAGCAAGCATGCTGCGCCCGCCGGACCTGCCTCTGCGGTGCACGACAGCGGATCGGTGGCGGGATCAGGTGATGCTGTATTCTCAAGTAAGCCAAATATTAAACTTCCAACAATTCATCTCCCGACTTTCTCTGGTCGATATCAGGATTGGCTAGAGTACCATGACACTTATAAATCACTAATACACGATAACACATCCATACCTAAAATCCATAAGTTCCACTATCTAAGGAACTCTTTAAAAGACAGTGCGTCGTTAATCATTAAATCACTAGAGTTTTCAACTGAGAATTATGATGTTGCTTGGGACTTGCTGTGCGAGCGTTTTAACAACGATCGCATTTTAGTAAATAATCATATTCATGCTTTGTTCAGTATAAAGCCAGTGTCTCAAGAGTCTTCCAAAGCCTTGCGTAACATGATAGACTGGGTAAATAAAAACTTGAGAGCCTTAAAAACATTAAAATTACCTACTGAACACTGGGATGTTTTAATTATCCATATGATGTCTAGTAAGCTTGATGCAGTCTCAATGCGCGATTGGGAAACCGAACGTAACAAAATTGTAGGTATTCCCACGTTTAGTGATTTCACAAATTTCTTGAAGGGTCGTGCGGACCTCCTTGAAACCATGGAAGAGGCTCAGACGCAATCAAAAGTTCCTCGTAGGTTCAGTGACGTCACGCACAACCGCCCAAGAACATTTGTCGTAAATGACTCATTTAAACAAAAACAACATAAATGCCCTGTATGCGCTAACTACCACACTATATACCAATGCCCTAAATTCAAAGCTATGCCGATAGAATCTCGCATCGAAAAGATAAACCAGTTGAGTCTTTGTACTAATTGTCTTCGCGCAGGGCACGACGATCAACGCTGTCGACTTAGTTCATGTCGTTTGTGTACCAAACGTCACAACACTCTATTACACATTAACACTCAATCCACAGAACCACTGGCTAGCAAATCATCTAAAAGTGACTGTGTCTTACCATGCGTGCAGGACCAATCTAAACCTGTACAAGACAACATCACACTATCTTCCATACATTGCAGCCAAGCTCTTCTTTCCACTGCTATAATCAGTGTCCAAGACCAGTCTGGTCAAACACACAAGGTCCGTGTCATGTTAGACAACGGATCAACTATTTCGTTCATCACAGAATCTTTACAAAAACAATTAGGGATACCCAGTTATCCCGCATTTACCTCAGTTAACCTACTGGAGAACAAATCTACAAAAGCCACTAAAAAATGTGACGTCACTATATCGTCACTCTATGATCGCAATTATACAACCGATGTTGATTGCCATGTTTTGTCTCGGATCACCGATGTCATACCTACTAATCCAATTAATTGCAATGCTTTCGAAATTCCCTCTCACATCCACCTCGCGGACCCATCATTCTCGGAACCGTCAGAGGTGCAGATGCTGCTGAGCGCTGAAATATTTTGGGATGTACTTTGCCTAAATAAGATATCCCTAGGCAAGAATCTACCATTACTAGTTGAATCAAAGCTAGGGTGGCTAGTAGTCAAATTACCAAACTCAAACAAAACTAAACAAAATACAGTCCACTGCCATTTCTCTAACACAGAGCTAGATCACAAACTAAACAATTTTTTTGATAATGACGGTTTCTCTAACATTGAAAAGGTTTATAACAAATCTAAAGCTGATAGCGAGTGTGAACGAATCTTTACAAGTACTACCACGCGTCACTCGGATGGGAAATTCATTGTAACTGTACCACTTAAAGAGTCCCCCGAGGTGTTAGGTAACTCTAAAGAACAAGCTTTAACAAGATTTCATTCATTAGAGCGCAAATTTAAACGGGAACCGGAATTCAATGAGCAATATACTAAATTTATGAACGAATATTTACAGTTAGGTCATATGTCAGAAAATATAGACTCTCAAAACGATACATTCTCTTATTTTCTTCCACATCATGGAATTTTGCGCGAGGGGAGCCTCACAACAAAATTAAGATCTGTCTTTGATGGATCAGCCGTCACAAGCTCAGGAAAGTCATACAATGACATTCAACACATAGGCCCGGTTGTACAAGACGATTTATTGAGCATTCTCATTCGATTCAGACAACATAGATTTGTTGCAACTTCCGATGTAGCTAAAATGTATAGACAGATTTATGTAAGAGATGATCAACGAAGTTTGCAGCAAATCCTATGGCGGTCTGATCCCACACAACCAATTAAACAGTACAAACTAAACACGGTTACATACGGCACGGCCTCAGCTCCCTGGTTAGCGACAAGAACACTAAAACAATTAGGTATCGATTGCAAGGACGAACTTGCACGCGAAACGATTTTGCATGACTTTTACGTTGATGATTACATCACTGGTCATGATGATGAACAAACACTCATATATACATGTCAAAATGTCATTAGCGAGCTAGAACCCGCTCATTTCCATTTACGAAAATGGCGGTCTAACAAACCGTCCATTCTAACTCAAATCATAAATGAAAACAATGATGATGATGATTTATTAAATCTTAACAATGATGAATATGCCAAAACTCTAGGCCTACTTTGGGCTTGTAAACGAGACACATTATTGTTTTCATTGCCACATACAATGCAAAAACCTAAAACAAAACGCACTATTTTGTCCACAATAGCACAAGTGTTTGACCCACTGGGCTTAATAAACCCTTGCATGTTACAGGCAAAACTCATACTCCAGGCTCTTTGGTCTCAAAACATTCCATGGGACTCTCAGCTACCGGCCGAGGTTGAGTCACAATGGGACCAGTTTGTCAAATACTTGCCAGATATTTCTAAAATAGAAATTCCTCGCAGAGCATTATGCGACGATTTCATAACTGTTCAATTACATGCATTTAGTGATGCATCGATGAAAGCTTACGCTGCCTGCGTATACTTACGCACAGTGTCTAAAAACGGTAACGTACATGTACATTTGCTCGTTGCAAAAAGCAAACTGGCCCCACTAAGGCAACGACTAACTATTCCAAAATTAGAATTATGCGGTAGTCTCCTAGCTACACAGCTAACGAAAAAGGTGGTAAACTCATTACGCCTAAAAATTGACTCGATATATTTCCACTGTGACTCAACCATTGTGCTCGGCTGGCTAAAAACTTGTAAAAAACAGCTTAAACAATTTGTCCATAACAGAGTCACCGAAATAACTAACTCCTTTGACCCATCAGCATGGCACTATGTCCCCACAGATATGAACCCTGCTGACATAGGGTCTAGAGGTCAAAATGCTTTACAGCTCAAAAATTCAACTTTGTGGTTCCAAGGCCCACATTTTTTACACCAAAAAGACATTCAATGGCCTTTGCAGCCTCAAAGTGTGGATGTTTCTGACTTGCCTGAAATTAAAACTCGTTGTCATTTTTCAGCAGCTGCAGATATACAGGAAAATGATTTCACTGAACGGTTCTCAAACTTTAGCAAAATGCAGCGCGTTGTAGCTTACATGTACAGATTTAAACACAATTGTCAAAATAAAAACAAACGAGTAGGTCCATTACGCATTTCAGAATTAAAATTAGCATTGATTTATTTATGTAAAAAGGTACAATCAGAAACATTCAACAAACAACTTTCATTCCTCATTAAGGGCACACTGACAACAAAGGATAAAATAATAAAATTAAATCCATTTATTGACCAGGACAACCTTATCAGAGTTGGAGGTCGTTTATCCAACTCAAACTACGATTACGATACTAAACATCCTATCTTGCTACATGCATCTCACCACATAACAAAAACATTGGTACAACATTACCATAAAATACTTTTACATGCAGGACCCCAATTGCTATTATCCATGTTACGCCATAAGTTCTGGATAATAAGCGGTCGCAACCTTTGTCGAAAGATAACACATGACTGTTTAACTTGTCTTCGTTTCTCAGGTCGTACTTACCAGCCTATCATGAGTTCACTTCCTGCACAGAGGTTGCACGCAGATCACCCTTTCACACACACTGCCACAGATTATGCTGGTCCTATCCTGATATTGAACAGAAAAGGTCGCGGCGCTCAACTAATGAAGGCATACATAGTTGTGTTTGTCTGTCTGGCAGTGAGAGCAGTACACCTCGAGCTCGTCACCGATCTGACGTCTCAAGGTTTCATTGCCGCTTTAAATCGATTTATTGCCCGCAGAGGTAAGCCGGCAATTTTATTTTCAGATAACGGTACTCAGTACGTAGGATCATGTAATGAACTAGCTAAATTTTTAAAGGAAACCAGTAATGACATAACGGCTTACTCTGCAGAAAACGAAATAAAATTCAAATTCGCCCCAGCCTACAGTCCAAATTTTAACGGTTTGGCAGAGGGATCGGTCAAGTCTGTAAAATATCACTTGAAACGCGTTCTATCTATGACAAATTTAGACTACGAACACATGAATTCGGTTTTGGTTCATATAGAGGGGATACTTAATTCTAGACCTCTCACTCCTCTTTCTTCTGATCCTTCAGATCTAGTTCCTTTATGTCCAGCACATTTTCTAATTGGGCGAACGATCACATTGCCACCTGCACCCCAGGTGGAAGAAACTCGACCACTTACGACGCTCTCCAAATACATGAGGGTGCAACAGCTCAAGGCTCATTTTTGGAAAAGATACTCAAAAGAATACATTTCAGAGCTCCAGTCCCGCAGCAAGTGGCGCACTCAGGGTGCGCATCCACAGCTGGGCGAGATGGTCGTCATCAAGGATGACCGCCTACCACCATACCGATGGCTGCTCGGACGAGTCACAGCCGTCCACCCGGGCAGCGACGGCGTCAACCGCGTCGCCGACGTCCTCACCACTACGGGGACCCTACGCAGAGCATACAATCGGCTCTGCCCACTTCCATCAACATTGGATCAGGCAGCTCCTGACCCAAGGGGGGCAGCCTGTTAACGCTCCATCCATGTGTGCGTGCGCGCACACATACACGCTCCATCTACACGGTGCCGCGGCCGGCGACAGGCCGCCATTCTCCGATCCGCTACGACGCCGACACCACGCATAGCTCGGTCGCGCGTCCATATATATTTGATTTTCAAAATCATGTAATTTAATCGCTCAGTATAATTAAACGTTGTAAAAATCCACATCGTGTCGACTACATCATTTCTCAAGAACCTGCGCCAACACTAGCAGTGTATGAGTAGCCGTTTACGGTACTGTAAATGGTTGTAGATGTTGGCTACCTTGTATAAGGCTGACTCTAGCGCAAGGGTATTAGGAAAATTTGTAGAGGTTGACCTAGTCAAGACCTAGGTAGGTCCGTCCAATTTGTAGTTAGGGTAGCCTTTACAGCTTTTTGGTCAGTGGCTGGCACTGGCAGCTAAGCCACTTTCAAATTTAGAATCTGGCGGCCTAGCCAAGGTGACAATCGCTATCGCTTCGCCGTCGAATCGCTTTGTATCTCTATCACTCTTCCATATTAGTGTGACAGTGACATTTGCGTATCGTTCGCTACGGAGCGTTAGCGATTGGCATGTTGTCTACGGAGGTGATCTCGCTGTCAGATGGAACGGTGTGCTGATGGGCATTCCTAGAGGCAGCCATCCAGACTAGTCAAATATTATTAATGTAAATTAGCTAAAACTTATTAAAAGAATATAAAGAAGATCTCCTCCCTGCTAGGTCGTGTCCCTTCACAGTACGCGGCCCGCGGCTACCGTTCTAACGTGAGTCATCCTTAAATCTTAAACTTCATAATACGTACCACTTGTCTACTGGCTTCGCTCGCCCGTGGGTCCCTTTTGGCATTGTCCCTTAAGGGACTGGTCGTGGTCCCTTGGTCTATCCGCTTGCCACTTTCTCGTCTCGTCGGGTCCCTTTTTAAGGACCCCCTGCAAGAAAAAACGCTTTTGAAAAGTGGTAATTCCGCGATTTCGTCGCGTCGCTACAAGTACATAAGTACATGTGGCCCACACCAATTTTGGTGTCTAGCCATAGTAGTTGCCGCGCACCGCTGCGGAACGGAGGCCTGGGGCCCGTTTCACAAAAGCGTGTAACTTGTAATACAAGCGAATGTCACTTTTTGACAGCTTTTGTTAGAAAGGGACTTCCATTTGTATTACAAGTTACAAGCTTTTAAGAAACGAGGCGCTTGCGCGCCTAGCGGTCATATCTATCGTAATAGACGCGTTTTGTTAGAGAGTGAATCTTCTGCGCCTAGTACTATTATTTATTCTGTGCAAATGTACTTATCCGGTTTGTAAACCGAACTACCCGACGAAAAGTCTATGAAAAAGTTTGGGATGATAACGATGATCATGACGGTGACACGAACCAATTCGCGGGTGAAAGCTAAGACTTCAAAAGATGTCAAAAGATTTCAAAATATTTCAAAAGATTTCAAAAGATTTATTTGTTCAACATAGGTATGTAAACATTGAATTACCTCTCAGACTCTTTAGTAGACTCTCTCTTAAACTCCCTCCGATGATGCGTAGGGGTCTGCGCCACGGAATGGGTCCCGGTGAGAGACGGACTCGCTGCCAGGATCTCTCTGTAACAAAACTTATTATTTAAGTACACGTACAGGATCCGGGGGTATGCAAGCATCTTAGTACGAGTACATACTGCTCGCTCTATACAGTTGGTCATTTCACATTTGAGTCGCTTAACTTCAAACTCGGGTACCTAAATCCATCTGTCAGATTATGCGATTTTGGTATTTAGAAAAGGTAATAGGGGTAGGTGGATATTTGCTGAGATGGTCGAATGGATTTACCCGAGTTTGAAGTTACACTCGGGTTTTGTGTTTCACCCGGGGGCAAGCTTTGTTTAACCCTCGCAACGCTCAAGATTCCATTTTTCGAATCTTTCAATTTTGGAATCTTTCGCTTGCTCGGGTATCAATATTAGCACGAGCTGTTAAATAACAACTTTGCCCCCTTGTAAAACAAATAACTATTCTTCCTTTGTTATTGATTTAACTTCGGATTCGGAACATCACGTTCCTTTACTCATTTTGACTTACATGGGAAACCCATCTATATATAACACATATCTATCATCTTCCTCGCGTTGTCCGGCATTTTGCCACGGCTCATGGGAGCCTGGGGTCCGCTTGGCAACTAATCCCAGTAATTGGCGTGGGCACTAGTTTTTACGAAAGCGACTGCCATCTGACCTTCCAACCTAGGGTAAACTAGGCCCGTATTGGGATTAGTCCGGTTTCCTCACGATGATTTCCTTCACCGAAAAGCGACTGGTAAAATATCAAATGATATTTCGTACATAAAAACGTTCCGAAAACCTCATTTGTACGAGCCCGAGCCGGGGTTCGAACCCGCGACCTTCGGATTGCAAGTCGCTCTTACCGCTAGGCCACCAGTGCTAGCTATAAGACATACCTATCTAAGTAAATAATGATTTCCAGCCTCAAAATAGGTACATGTAATCCAGCTTGAATCATCATGTCAATGACCCTCGAAAGTAATGAAGATAACCGTTAAACCCTAAAATACGCGATGTTTGGTTTCCATTATGTTGCTAAATTAAACAAATATTGACGCCAGAACGATAGCAGACTCATTATATACTAGCGACCCGCCCCGGCTTCGCACGGGTTAACAAATTATACATAAACCTTCCTCTTGAAGTTTGTATGGGGAATCGATAAAAAGCAGATTGGATACAAAATAAGGTACCCGAATTACGAAGTCGCGGGCAAACGTCGGTTAAGCGGTTTTCAAACCCTAAAACAAACCTTAGCTCCCTCAGAAAGGCCCCGAAAAAAGGCACCAGTCGGCACTCCCGCAGTCCGGCATGGCGAGCGCTCGCTCGTACTCACCTGACGGAAGGGCGGCTGACAGGAAATCTAGGGCTGGCACACACAGATGTCCAGAAGGACTAGCTTTGTTGTAGATCAACAAAGCTAGTCCTTCTGGACATCATAGGAACTAAGACGTAGGCACGAGTACAGGGTGTCCCAGAGCAGCTGAGATAGATGGTATATCTATAGCAATTAATCTTAAGTAACTGACCTTAGCTCCCTCAGAAAAGCTCCAAAAAAAGGCACCAGTCGGCACTCCGGCATGGCGAGCGCTCGCCCCAGCGCTCGCTCGTACTCGGCTGATAGAAGGGCGGCTGACAGGAAATCCAGGGCTGGCAGCGGCTCGTCTGACACAGACGTCCAGAAGGCCTTTAGCTTTGTTGATCTGGAACAAGGAAAATTTTTGTTAAAGTACTACTCTGTTGAGTCATTTTCATGAAATCAGGTGGTCTAGCATGAGCGGTCTAGAAAAAAAAACAAATCTACAATTTTTCATAAAAATAATTTGATATGTTCCCTAGTTTCATGTAAAAATGTTTAAGGTCCTATCACAGCTGACCTGCTAGCATGAGTTGCGTTCTCGCGCGCGAGTCCATACATCGAGCGCGACTTCAAGTATAAGCAAGTAGATTATTTTTATGAAAAATTGTTGATTGTTTTTTTTTAGACCGTTATTTAAATTATGAACTGAAATAGATATCATACACTTAAGAAAATGTGACCAAATCCACCGGTGGCCGAGGCGGGATTTTTTTTGTATGAGTTGACACGTTCGGTTAAGTAAGATCTATGTATGGGCGATGGTAATCGTACTAATCGTCTTCTCGTTTGCCGCCTATATCTTAAAAAAAAAATATTTTGTTACAATTCTCATTTAAAAATTGAGTCGCTTTTCGGTGAAGGAATTGGCGATCGTGAGGAAACCGGACTACTTAATCCCAATAAGGGCCTAAGTACTAAGTAGTTTACCCTCCGAGTTGGAAGGTCAGATGGCAGTCGCTTTCGTAAAAACTAGTGCCCACGCCAATTCCTGGGATTAGTTGCCAAGCGGACCCCAGGCTCCCATGAGTCGTGGAAAAATGCCGGGACAACACGAGGAATATGATGTACCTACTTTATTGTTTCAAAAATACACTTGTTAAATATCAAAAATGCTTTTTATCAAAAAATATTTTATTTTTTCAACGTATTGATGAAACATAACAAAAATAAAAAATAACCTCTTACAACAACCATCGGGCTGAATTAAAAAACCGGTCCGGATCGGTCGAAATCGGTTTACGAAGCAATTTTGGTCGCGACTGCGGCGATGCAATATGTACACTAGTGATGTTACGCTATCGACATATCGGTATCGATAAAAGTTGAAATAACCGTCCGTCTAATCTGACTTTATCGACTTGACTGGCGAGTGTGGTACCGCGACCATGAACTTGAAATTCCTATTATAATCTGATGTTGTGGCGCTGTTAAACTTTGTCGTTAGCAAGTCTGTTCGGTTAGCCACCTTACATGGACTGGATACAAGCGCATTTTGTAGTCTATAAGTAAGTTTTTTTAACAAAAGGGCTAGAAAAATTGTCCTCAATTCGTACCGTATAATAAAATCTATAAGAAGAAAATCTATGAGTTTTTATTGTACAGGATAAGCCCGTAGATCGTTTCGTGAAATAACTGTTTTTATTGCAAGTCTGTACTTACTCAGGAATGTCTTTGCGTTGGAAAATAAAACTGTTTAAATTAATTTAATTTCAACTGCAAACTGCTTTAAAGATTACGAATTCATAAATTTAGCAAATGAGTACGTATGCATTATTAAATTGTACAACGGGACTTAATCGCGTATCTAAGTTTAGAAGATGCTGATGTCAACTTAAGCCAGTCTTCTCCGGGACCACGGGGACAACGCCGTCCTCGAAACGTCGGAGGTAAATCTTAAAACTTAGATACGCGATTAAGTCCCGTTGTACGATTTAATAATCGTGTAAAAATCGTGAAAGTTTAAATCAGTGTTGTGAGTACGTATGCGTATGTGTACGCGTAGTGGAGCCACTTATAGTTCGGTTTTTAGCATTAGAAAAAAACTACGCGATCTTGACGTGTCTTTTAGTAGAAAAACGCTTTTTAAAAATCAGTATAACTATATAACTATTACTGTTATACAAAAGAATGTAAATAATCGTATATGATTCATAATTGTTACACATTTTCCTTGACTTATTTTTTTAAGTGTTTTTATATAAAAAGACTCTTCAAGATTGCTTACCTTTATTATAATGATAAAAAAAACTATAGATCTAATTCTTAATGAGTCGTAATAGTGATTACCAATTTCAAGTAAAGTTTTACAACCATTCTTATGAATAAAGTATACAATAGCCCCATAAACCGTTTTAGCTGTAGAAATGAACATGCCATAAAGAGACATTTTATGGATGACAATTTAAAATAATGCCTGCAGAGTCATAAAAACATAGCGTTTGATGACGACAATTAAAACCATGGAGACTATAGTGTGCGTTAGTCTAGAACTATTTTAAGCACTAAGGCGTAGCTACAAATGTGGTTACTGATTACTTTATTTAATATTTAGGAGCTAGCCGACTTAATGATTTTGTCCAGAATATAAAATGAACCTGAATTACTGTGGAAAATGCTTGGGGTTCTTCAAGAAGCGAGTATTTAAGATTTTCAAGGCTCGACAACGCATAAGTTGCTCTTTTGATGTTTCTTGTGACCATGGATGACGGTGACCGCTTACTATCAGGAGGCTCGTTTATTCTAGTCAGCAAACGAGCAATCTTATATTTAAAAGACAAATGCAAGTCGGACTTGGCCACCGAGGGTCCCGTATTATATTTTTTTTACATAGTTAGATATTTCCCTGTATTTGTAGTATAAGAAAGATTTTAATTGCAAAGTTTTTTTTTCTTACGTAGAATTTTTAAGACTGAACTGGCACTGATGCTTGAATGGTGGATATTTTTTAGTTTAGTTTTATTTCTCACTTGATGGTCTCATCCAAAGATCAGCGCTGGAAGTCGCCAGGAACATGCTGATATGGGGCCATTTCGTGACACTTTATTTTCATTATGTTATTTTTATATAATTATGTCTCTTGTCTGTGTGTTTACGAATAAAAAACTTTTTTTATTCTATTCTTAAGCGTTAAACTCAATAAATCGATAGTTACTAGTCGATAACGTTCCCATCCCTATAGTGGAATTGTGCGCGCGAACTCAGCTGAAAAGGAACGATAAAAACTAAAAAGAAATATTACAACTGTTATAGATATTTGGTGCAAGACTGAAGCGGTTGGACACAAACACGTATAAAGAGGGTGCATGAACTATTATAGGTATAGGGGGCAGCACAAGAGCCCCCTGATTATTAGAAATCAGTAATCAGTAATCAGTAATCAGTGTGTTTATTGCTTTCATAGGTTATACAGGTTGGTACATTTTATTGGTTCAGCTATGAAACCCTGTAGGGCACTGCAATATAACTTAAATCTAACTTAATTATAATGACTTAAAGCTATCTCTTATAATGACCATGCGATCGTGCATCATAATTATTATTATAAATGCATATGTCAAGCCTAAGTTTCAAATTTAAGTACGCCACAAGATGGCAGAACCTACAACGCGCAAGGTAGCGCGCGTGAACTGTAGGGGGCAGCACCTGTTTTCATGTGAAGTGTCAAGTAGGTAAGTTTAAGCTGTGGTTTAAGTTCCCGATTTAGGTCACAAGATGGCAGATCCGACGCACGGTCTCTATATTCATAAAACTTTACAAGCTTAACTTAATTAGTTAATTAATGTTTCACTCAGTTATTACAATTTTATTTTTAGGTTTTGTGCAAAAAATGTTAAACAATTTTTAAGGTGAGTTATAGTTATATCTATGTTCGTGATTTTTTTTCTGTCGAGCGAATAAAGAAATTAGGTTTCGAATAATGAATTTACTAGAAAAAGGCCTAATAAGGCTAAAAATATGAATAGTAATCTAGATTACTATTCATATTTTTAGGGTTCCGTACCTCAAAAGAAAAAAAAAAACGGAATCCTTATAGAATCACTCGTACGTCTGTCTGTCTGTCCGACCATTCCCCCCTTTTATCTCCCGAACTACTAGGTCTAAAGTTTTGAAAAAAATACACAAATTAGTTCTGTATCTATAGCTGTCAGGAAAACCTATTAGAAATGTGCAGCCAAGCGTGAGTCGGACTTAATGTACGGAACCCTTAGAACGCGAGTCCGACTCGCACTTGGCCGGTCTTTTGGTATGATATACAAAAGCGCTACGATTTTTCAAAAACTCTGCAGGCCTACTGCACATTAACCAAAATAGTTTCTGAAAATGTCCAATATAAAAATCGCTTCCCGTTTATCCCAAATAGCCCCTCACCACTATTTAGTACCGCGCTGTATTTTTTCCGAAGTTACTTAACTATGCATTTATAGAAATATCCAATGCATTTCTCATATTTGTATTATTGCGAGTGAATATCTGAATAAGTCTGCATTTATTAGAGTTCAGTTTTTTAGCTTTTAACATAGTTAGCTTAGGAATCTCCAAGTATTTTTTACTTACACTTGGTCAAGCAAATCTTGTCAGTAGAAAAAAGCGGCAAATTTGAAAAATCGCTAGTAAGCACTACGTTTGAAAAACTACCAAAATCGAGTGTCATTCACATCTTATCTGTGGAACTGTTTTGTTTACATTTCATCGTCGTTCGAAGTCCATTGCTGCTTTTTGTTCGTTTCCTAGGGATACCATACTTTAGTTTGCTTTACATTGCTACTGACATATCCGGCTTGACAGACTGACTATACTACAGATATATAAGTACTTAAATACATAGACAACATGCATAACTCAGGAAAATTCTGTGACAGTAAACACAACTTTGACGACCGGTCTGGCCTAGTGGGTAGTGACCCTGCCTGTGAAGCCGCGGTCCTGGGTTCGAATCCCAGTAAGGGCATTTATTTGTGTGATGAGCACAGATATTTGTACCTAAGTCATGGTTGTTTTACTATGTATTTAAGTGTATAATATCTGGGTGACCGAGTTTCGCTCGGAAAACATAATAATTATAATAACTCGGAAATGCGCGTTTTCCTAGAGATAAGACCTAGCTAGATCGATTTTTCGCCCCCAAAAACCCCCCATATAGCAAATTTCATCGAAATCGTTAGAGCCGTTTCCGAGATCCCCGAAATATATATATATATATATATAAATAAACAAGAATTGCTCGTTTAAAGGTATTAGATTATATATATCGTTGTCTGAGTACCCACAACACAAGCTTTATTGAGCTTACCGTGGGGCTTAGTCAATTTGTGTAATACTGTCCTATAATATTTATTTATAAAAAAAAAACACAACTAATGCCCTTACCAGACGGTCTAGCATGAGTTGCTCTCTCGCGCACGACTTCATACATCAAGCGCGACATCAAGTATGGACAGGCGTGGCTCACTCCGCGATTTCGTCGCTTTGCTACAGGTAGCTAAAAGTACATCCGTTCCGGCCCCAATTTTGGGGAAAGCCATAAGCCGCGCGTGGCGCTGTCGCCACCTAGCGGCCATATCTGTGCTGATCGTAACAGACGCGTTTTGTTAGAGAGTGAGTCTTCTGTACTTAGTACTATTATTTATTCTGTGATATGGACTCGCGCGCGAGAACGCAACTTATGCTAGACCGCCAGGATTTAAACCTGGGACTTCCTGCTTCGTAGTCGGTTACTATACTTCGTTTTTTTAGCATTAGAAATTTGGTAAACAATCTTGATGTGTCTTTTAATTGAAAAACACATTTTAAAAATAAGTTACGGTAAATATGTAACAATTATGAATCTAATACGATCTTTTATAGTCTTCTGCCCTAGTAGCACGGTCGCATTTTTATAGTTTATCACCATGCCTGTCACGTTCTAACAAGTATACAAGTGCGAAAGTGACGGGCATAGTGATAGTCGATAAAAATGGAACCGTGCTGAGCCCGCTGCTTTCATAAGTAATAGTTAATGATTTTTAAAAAGTGTTTTTCAATTAAAAGACATGTCAAAATCGCTTATCTTCTTTCAAGTTCTTTCTAATGCTAACGAACTATAACGACTACTATACTGGATGTGTTAATTAGCAATTGTATATCTAAAGTCTGTGCGGAAAGAGAAGAGTCGTAGAATGTATTGGGTCCCATATATTTCACGACTCTTATCTTTCCGCACAGATTCGAATCTATATATGCGTTCGGCATTTCGAAGTTTTGTTTTTATGGGTTAGCAAAACTTTTCGTAAACGCAATGTTACCATGGAACATAAATCGCGCCGACATCTGTGCCCCTACCATGAGTTTGTGACCGCACTCGCTGTAGTATCATCTTACTCGCGTTGTCCGGCTCGACTTTTTGCCATGGCTAGTGGGATGGGAAAACGACTGCCATCTGAGCTTCCAACCCAGAGAGACATGCTTATATTCTTTATAACGAGAGCGAGAACATATTTACAGTCATTTCAATACATCATCATCATATTAACCCTTTATCGCCCAGTGCTGAGCGTAGACCTCTCTTCTAGTATGACACTTGTCCGGGTCCTGAGCTAATCTCATCCAGAAGTGACCCGGAATCTGGATGTCGTCCACCCAACGAGCCAACGGACGCCAGGCGCTTCTTTCAACCGAAAACGGCCACCATTCTGTTAAAATTTTAGTCCACCTGCCATCACTCTGCCTGGCAACATGTTCCGCCCAACTCCATTTTAGTTTGTATCTCTCCATTTCAATATAAGTTAAGTATAAGTATTTTATACGGTAGAGTACCTATGAGTGACTGTTAAATCGTGGTAAGGGTAAAATCGGCTGAAAATATCGCTTCTGGAATCTGTGCGTACCTAAATTTGGCGTTGGGTACCTTACAAATGGCCGCGCCGTGCCCGGCGTTTATAAAGCTTTCACGCACTGAGTTTAGAAACGATCGTTTTTAACCGATTCGTTGCGTCGAAAACTTTTGGCTGTGGCGGCGAACAATTATTTCAAACACGACAGGCGTGCCTTACGCCTATATGATGGCACGCCTATCGTGTCATACGCACACGTTAAAAACAATGATGACACGCCTGTCGTGCCATCCGCACAGAAACGGTTAACCTGTGGACGGTTAACCTAACACGTGTGATGGTAATTAGTATAGGAATTCCATACTACGATGAAACTGGGGCGCTCCAGGGTTTACAATAGTAAATTATTATATTATGCGTCTGAAAATAATTTCCAGTGGAATTTTGATATTGAAGGACGAGTGAAGATAGGCCGTTTCGAAACACAACACTGCTTTTTTACATAAAATCGTGAAAATAAGACCTAAAATAAAAACATAACCTACTTACTTAAAAGTTCAATATACTGAGAGCACGCAGCGACGTACGTAATAATTACCTAGACCTCGTTTACAAAATCTCACTTACGTGATGGGGGATGTTGCACAATCACCCACAATGTACTATTTCTTGTATGGCTGGGCCTTAGGATCTATAACCGCGAAAAAAGCTCCGTTTTTTCCCCAATTGCGTGCCAAAAGTTTGCCTAACGGAATAAATTTGGGCCATTTGGCGAGTAGGTGTGCCAATCGTGGATAAGAACTTTGTTAGGGTTCCGTACTAAGACTCCGCTGTCCTCTGTATCTCACGAACCGTGATAGCTAGACAGTTGAAATTTTCACAGATGATGTATTTCTGTTGCCGCTATAAAAACAAATACTAAAAACAGAATAAAATAAATATTTAAGTGGGGCTCCCATACAACAAACGTGATTTTAGACCGAAGTTAAGCAACGTCGGGCGGGGTCAGTACTTGGATGGGTGACCGTTTTTTAGGGTTCCGTACCTCAAAAGGAAAAAACGGAACCCTAATAGGATCACTCGTCTGTCTGTCTGTCTGTCTGTCCGTCCGTCCGTCTGTCACAGCCTATTTTCTCCAAAACTACTGGACCAATTAAGTTGAAATTTGGTACACATATGTAAGTTTGTGACCCAAAGATGGACGTGTAACGTAAATAAATGAATTTTAAATATGGAGGCCATTTTTGGGGGGTAAATGAGAAAATTAAAAAATAATGTTTTTCTAACTATATCGTGTTACATATCAAATGAAAGAGCTCATTGCAAGAATCTCAAATGTATTTTTTTTATAATTTTAAAATAAATATTTTAGCGGTTATTCAAGAAAATAGGCAAAAAATGACCATTCCCCCCCCCCCTTATCTCCGAAACTACTGGGTTTAAAATTTTGAAAAAAATATACAATATAGTTCTTTACCTATAGATGACAGGAAAACCTATTAGAAATGTGCAGTCAAGCGTGAGTCGTACTTAATTACTTAGTCTTTGACCCTACCCCTACGGGTTTTTTTTATGTTTTCTCCGAAACTACTGGACCAATTAAGGTGCAAATTGGTACACATATGCAAGTTTGTGACTCAAAGACAGCCATGTAACGCAAACAAATGAATTTTAAACATGGGAGCCACTTTTGGGGTGTAAATGGGAAACTTAAAAAATAAAGTTTTCCAAACTATGTCTTGTTACAATTCAAATGAAAGAGCTCATTGTGAGTAACTCAAATTTTTTTTTCGGTTATTTTAGGATAAATAGTTTAGCAGTTATTCAAGAAAATAGGCAAAAAATTACCATTCTCCCCCTTATCTCCGAAACTACTGGGTCTAAAATTTTGAAAAATTTACACAAACAAAATAGTTATTTACCTATAGATGACAGGAAAACCTATTAGAAATGTGCAGTCAAGCGTGAGTCGAACTTAATTACTTAGTCTTTGACCCTATCCCTACGGGTTTTTTTTTAAATGTTTTCTACGAAACTACTGGACCAATTAAGGTGAAAATTGGTACACATACGCAAGTTTGTGACTCATAGCACGAGATCTTAGGTCCACCACCTCGCATTTTGGAGACAAAGCAAACCGCTTGGAACAGGTGTTCCTGGGGGTGATCTGAGCTGATTTCGCCCGGTTGCCGAGTGGTGGCAGGTGAGCAGGTGGGCAGGGGAGGGGGGGGGGGGAAATGCCTCCGGCGCGCCTCACTCTAAATTTTATATTTGCATACATCTAGCAACTATATCAAGTTTGGTGTCTTTTTTTTTTACGAAACTCCTCTACAGAATTAAAAGTATGGGGATTTGCTCTAGAAAAAAAAACCTGTGAATAGCCCAGTTATCCTACTATATATCAAACATTAAACTTATCAAACATTTTTCTTTTATAACCCTCTTAAAAAAATGTTTTGTGTCTCACGGCGTACCTGCATTGTAAGAGCGGTAAGCAGCTTTTAGGATTTTTAAGTATGTTTAGATGATTTCTGATAAGTTGTTATGCTTCTGTACGGCTACCATCAGTTTGGCACTGACATAAACGCCATCGAGAACGTAATTTACTTTCTATGCATCTCGCTCGTACTCGCATATTAGTGCGAACGAGATGTATTATAGAAAGTAAATTACGTTCTGGATAGCGTATATGTCAGTTTTGACACTGTCAGTGACTCATGGTACGGGTTCTGGTTGTAGATAACATTAATAAATTACTTCTGGACTTGATATATATACACATACAATTTAATTATTTTTTTAAGAAGCAGAAATGTCTGCGACCGATGCTATTATGCTCAGAATAAATTAAAAATTGGAAAAAATACTGTCTTTGGTGACACTTGAACTCCAGATGCCGTGAGTTCAAGTCTCACCCAAGAGAGTAATTTTTCCACTTTTAAATTCATATAAATAAAGATGTTGAGAACACTTTCGCCAGTAGAGTTATTATAATTGTGATAAAATTAACATATTTAGTTAAGATATGTCTGACAAAAAATGCACATAGGTCCGTGCAAATGTGCAGTCAAGCGGGAGTTGGACTTAATGGACGGAACCCTTAGAACGCGAGTCCGACTCGCACTTGGCCGGTTTTTTTTTGCTTGTTTTGCTCTATTTTTTGTTGATGGTGCGGAACCCTCCGTGCGCGAGTACGACTTGCACTTGGCCGGTTTCATTAAAATAATATTATTTAGTTGGAAATTCGGAAATTGTTACTGTTCGCGAAGTATTCCTAATAGCCTGAAGTAATATTAAGTATTGATTGTGGCTTAGCTCGTTCTAATAAGAGTGCCAATATTACTAAAATATTTTAAGAATGAAAATTTGTATATCGTGTTTATAAATTTATTTTTCACCACACCAACTGGTAAAGGCTCTCTTGTTTGTTCAAAAACTGATACCGAACTGATACTGAACTGACTGAACCGGTATACAGGGTGTCTCATTTAAATCGGTCAGTTTGGGAAAGTCTGAAACTATAAGACATACGTAGATCTGTTCTTAGGAACCATGTCATCGATTTTAATAAGAAGAAAAACTGCATTCATACATTAAAAAAACCTGTACACAAAATAATAAAAAGACAGTGGTCATTTCGAACACTTACTAAAATAAAATAAATGACTAAATGAAAGTATATGAAAACAATGCATTTTATTCATTTTAGACATCATGTTTCATAGTAAAATTTACTGCTTAAGACCTACACAATCGATATCTAAATAGAAATAGTTTTATGTTAATTTTTCAAAACGTCCGGGTTCGATTCCCGAGCTGAGTAAGTACAGGTTTTTTTTAAATGTATGAATGCAGTTTTTCTTCTTATTAAAATCGATGACATGGTTCCTAAGAACAGATCTTCGTATGTCTTATAGTTTCAGACTTTCCCATACTGACCGATTTAAATGAGACATCCTGTATAGCGGGTTGACATAAAAATTGGGTCAGTTTCTCTCAAACTCCGATAGGAAACAGTAAACGAAGGGACGGAAGTTATTCGTTTACGTATTGTGAATGATTGGCAAAGAGTTGGGAGTGAAAGGTTGGGCGGACAGGGAATGAGTGGAGGTCAAAAACTTTTTTAGTTATTTTACAGTACATTATGGTGCTACTTTACCACCCTAGGGCGGGATTAAGATTAACAATACGTGCCTAAGTAAAAAATTTAAAAGGCCATAAGTATGTACGCAGTGGCGGCGCCTCCATAAAATCCGATTCCCACCGGCTTGCCTGTTTTTGGACATTTGAGCAAAGTTGTAAAGGAATTATGTACCTAAGCCAAATTAGCCCCGGCTTGCCTATGTATATGCTTGATGAGCCGCCACTGAGTAAAACGTGCGAAAAGATAATTCGCAACTCATGTCGATTTAAAACACTTTTAATTTATATTTCAATTTAGCGCCACTTTTTGCGAATTTCCCACTTTTCGCATATTTTACAAGGGGGGCCAAGTAGGTGTTGTTTAACCCCTCGTGCTAATATTGAAACGTGAGCAAGCGAAAGATTCTATAAATGAACCACCAGTTTGTAGCACGTGCTATGACTCACTTCGCGACATCAAGCTGAGTGAAGGCCTTTTAGCGCAATTCTCATGTTCCTTTAAATATTAATTTGTATACTAAGTAGTTACCTAATAATACCTAAGTAATTTTTTTGTGCTAATTAATATAATTTCTTATTTTATTTTATCTTACCAGGTTAAGGGGTTGCCAGTGCGTTGCCGGATTTCAGATGGGAGTACGCTTTCTTGAAGGCTTGGTCGTATCGGTAGTAATAAAATAAGTTGTTTGTTCACAAGCGGCTCCACGCATCCCATGTTCTACATAGACCCAGTATTAACTCGGGGTCGGGCTCTATATCCAGTGTACAACGTGTACATAGTCTTACATCATAATAAACCTGGCGGTGGCGGCGGGCACGTGAAAACAAAGCAAAATTTCAAATTTTCAAATTTCAAATATACTTTATTCATGTAGGCCTAGCAACAAGCACTTAGGAATAGTAATTAGGTATTACATAGGTACATATTATCTTAATCTAATTATCAGAGCAATTAATTTGTTTGTTTGTGATGTCGATGTGTGTTATGTGTTATTGTTGTAAGGTTGTCTGGAAGAGATCGCTCTTTAGCGATAATGCCGCCTGTTGTTCCCTCTGTCTTCATGTATTATGTGTGTGTCTCTGTAAATGTTTTATTGAGGTTGTGCAATAAAGAGAATTTGTATTGTATTGTATTGTTTCTGTCCGTCTGAAACTTGTCTGTACTTAAGTCTTGTGTCGCAGATTAATGGTTGCTTTATATAGCCTAGTAAAATATACTAGTTAAATAAAAAAATAAAATGTTTTTTGTTTACAAGTGGCTCCACGCATCCCATGTTCTACATAGAGCCAGTATTAACGCGGGTCGGGCTCAATATACAGCGCACAATGTGTGTAGTCTTACATCATAATAAACCCGGTGTCGGGCGCGTAAAACAGAGCAAAGTTCCTTAACTCATACAACTTTTGGAACAAATCAAATTATTTTATCAAACATTTTAATTTGTGTTTTCGAAGAAGTCACACTATTATATAATATAAATTATAAACTGAAATATATTTCATATACAAGAGAAAAAGTGACGAAGCCCTCAAGTGGTGAAGGCCGGATTCGAACCGGCTTCTTTAGCTATCACGGGCTACCAAACCTTGTTAATGTGGCTAATTCCGTCATATGATCTATTCCGTCCGCTACCATTTTTCTCGGTCCACGAACAAAATTGATAATTTCATCGACAATGCAGCGATTGCTTTTAGTTTCAGTAATCAAAAGCAGATGGTTTTTTTTTTCCTGCGATTGAAAATCAAAGAAATATACGCTCGTGGACGGAATAGCCCCTATGACGGAATTAGCCACATTGGACCTTACAGTTAGTATCAATTTCTAAGACATAGTCGTCAACAGTAAAGAACATTAAGTAGAGAATAATCCCTAATCTGAATGGAATCTTTCTAAGTGGAAACTTGCGTGAGAATTTTCTCATGAAAGTTTCCAGAAATCTTCGGAAACTTTGAGAATATTCAGCAACTTGCACATTGCAAGTATGGCCACAGAATAAATAGTACCGTAGAGTTTCCTATCTTCACCTGGGTTTTGACACTTTTCCTAAAAAATATCTCAAATTTGAAAGCATTTTAATCCGTTAAGGCGAAAAAACGTTTTTTAGTGTTCCTAACTATCAGTATTCACAATTGAAACTTTGAATTTCATTGGTTAAGTTGGTAAAAAATGGCCTCAAAGGCAATAGGCGATGTTTGGGTATTTTTCCCAATCTTCGCCTACGGCATGCTTTACCGCTAATAATACACTTTTCTGTGACTAACACATGTTAAGTCGTATCTATTTGGAATGTGCTACTATACTATGAACCTTAATTACACCAGACTAGCCATATTTTAAAAAAACGGTGTAGTAGGCGAAGTTTGGTAACAGTCTGAAGTTGGTTTCATACATTTTCTATAACGAAGCTAGGGCTGCCAAAAATTAACCAACATGCCAAATAAA
This sequence comes from Cydia amplana, assembly GCF_948474715.1. Taxonomy (NCBI): domain Eukaryota; kingdom Metazoa; phylum Arthropoda; class Insecta; order Lepidoptera; family Tortricidae; genus Cydia; species Cydia amplana. The sequence goes on along the minus strand of NC_086093.1, from coordinate 2,322,731 downwards.
GGGGAGTAATGGTTTATAAGTAAAAAAATTATAATTTTTAACAAAAATATTTAATATTTAAACCTGGCTCGCTGAGCAACTTCTGTTGCTGACTGTACAAAAATATTTAAATTTGGAAACAAGTAATGCCATCCACCACCAATAGGGTATTTGACTACTAGTCAAATCAGTTTATTTTTTCGAACTGTCAAAACGATTTTGCTACTATGGGGTTTATTATGTAACATTAGCATGTGACGTCACAATCAAGTTACCTATTGTTTATAGTTTTATACCGGTTTTAAAATATAAATTGTGTCTAAAAAATAACTGCTGTCTACGTTTCTCTATTAACCTTATGATGCTTTATTTCATGCATGGTGTAAAATAATTTATTTGAAATACTTACAGTCAAATACCCTATTAATGTGGTAAAACAAATTTGACAACCCTAGGGGTAGGCGAAATTTGGCAACAAGATGGACGCAAAGTACCTTCACCAATGTTTTATCCAATTGTGACTTCTAAACGTAAGCTAGCCATTAAATAATAGTTTCATATGAAAAAGAAATAGTTATAGTATATAATCATGTAAAAAGTTTAACATTACCTGGTCTGTATCACTGTTAAAAACCGAAGTTCAAACACTGGCTTAAAAAAACGTGTGGTCGGCGTCGCGAAAAAACCTCACTGAACGTAAACTGTGTGAAGTTAGCCGCAGATTGTTCGAAGAATGTTGATACCCGTAAAAAATACTTTGTATTTAGTAGTTTTATGTAAGGCTTACATTAGAGACATTTTGTTAATGGCAACTTTTGTCAAAGTAGGCGAAAATAGGGAGCCCAGGCAAAGATACGAAACTCTACGGTAGTCCTAGGTACAGAAGATTCACTCTCTAACAAAACGCGTCAATTACGACAGATGTGACCGCTAGGTGGCGCAAGCACGAGCAGGCGTCCGCTCCGTAGCGGTGCGCGGCAATTACTATGGCTAGACACCAGAATTGGTGTGGGCCGCATGTACTTGTAGGTACGTACTTGCAGCGACGCGACGAAATCGCGGAGTGAGCCACACCACGGCCTTAATCAAACTTAGGCATTGACTTGGCTTGTAACACTTCCGTGCCCGCTGTTTGTTCAGTTGATGCATATATTATCGGTATCTCGAAAAGGTCGGGCGAAGGAAGATTTCCCTCCACGCTTGTGTTACTAATTATTAAATATTGAATTATTACGAACTTGAGGTCGGGAGGTATAATTAAAGAGGGCTATGATAAAATGCTTTGATTTTATTGCAAATTGGTAGTAAATAAATAATTAATTTTTAGGCTTCCGTACACAAAGGGTAAAACGGGACCCTATTACTATCTCATGAACCGTGATAGCTAGACAGTTGAAATTTTCACAGATGATGTATTTCTGTTGCCGCTATAACAACAAATACTAAAAACAATAGAATACATAGTTAATTGGGGCTCCCATACAACAAACGTAATGCATTTTGCCGTTTTTTGCATAATGTTAAGGTACCCTTTCGTGTGGTTGTCAGGTTTTTTTCCATTGTTTCTTTGCTGCTATCTTCTCGTCAAAGACATCTTCTTCTTCTGCAGTTGTGGGTAGAGTCAGCAAGTAGTTTCCGCCGGCCTACAGACTAAAGAAACAGCTGAAGGCCGAAAGAAACCCCTGCCGACCGTACCTGTTTGATGACGGTTGTCTTTTCTTCTCGTCTTCTTTACTATTTTATGACGGTCTTCTTCTCTTCTCTTCTTAATTAAAACAAAGACAAATGGACACGAAGACGCATAAAATTGTGAAAAATATTGTGTACCCAGGTTTGGAAACTGTAGGCGCTGTAGGATACTCACTTGGTCAGTCGCGTTCCCAGTACATATATATGGTAACTATACCTATACAGCGGGCGAGCCACAGGGTCAGGCAGCAATGTCATATTTTAATTAATCTAGTCCTGACTCACTCGCTCTCCTACACCTTTGAAATTAATAGTCTGAACTGATGTAGGTATGGAGTGAGCACTCTTGTCTTACTATATTTTTCTGTGGTTAGGTTTAGTTTGTCCCATCTGTTACTTACTCTTTTTTGTGGGTCCCAAGCATAGAGAAATATAGTAAGACAAGAGTGCTCACTCCATACATCAGTTCAGACTATTAATTTCAGTGTCTACATCTAGCATCGAGTAGCGGAACTATCAGTACTGCTACTTGACAATAGATGTAGCACCGACCGGAAAATCTTATCTCAACAGCATAAGACTTTCCGGTCGGTGCTACATCTATTGTCAAGTAGCGGTACTGATAGTTCCGCTACTCGATGCTAGATGCTAATAGTCTTTTTGGTACTAAAACTGATGTATGGAGTGAGCACTCTATGTATTTTTTTCTCTATGGTCCCAAGATACAGGCTCAGCCTAGTTTGGGGCCTACCGGACCTTTTGTGCATGCTATGTACTGTGTTTCTTAGTTATTATAAATAATTTATTCTTATTCTTATATACATATACCTAATAACCGTGCAAACTTCGCCCATTTATGCCGATGTCTAATTACCTAATAACACTGTGAAGTGTGAATCCTTAGTATAATCTTCGCAATTAAATTTACGAATTAAGATCAAAAACGTAAGATAAGATAAGACTCACTTGAGCCCAGCAACGATTTCCATGGCGCCGTTGAAGTTGCCAATGTTCCAACACGTAAGAGCGACTCGTAAAACGCACGCCAGCGCCGCCTTCCGATCCTCAGCTGCTTGGGACAGCACCAGCTCTGTCACCCACGCTGACACCTGCAGACAAGACAGCAATTTAGTTTTACAACCAATAGGGTAGGGGAGCTGAGCCTTTTCTCAGATTTGGGAATTTTAGGTGAATATATAACAATATAATATAATATAACAGTAGAAATAACCACTCCCCCTACCTTGATAAGGACCCAATTGTACGAAAGTGATTCTTCTCTAAAGTAAAGTATATGACGTTATTTCAAGTCACCCTGTATACCTCTGGTTATTAGGACTAGCATAAGCTGGACACGTAATTCCATGTCATTCTAGAATTTAAATAAAATGATGATGATGAGTGACAGTTCTAAGGAAAAGTAATTTCAGAGAATTCGTTACCCAAGTTTCATTTATATTCATATTTCAATGTCACTAAGTAAATTTAAGTTATTAAGAGTGCGCAGCAAGCTCGGTTCTCCATACAAACGTCTCTCAATTTAAAACGACTAGCTAGATTCCTCTGTAACTTAAATAAGTTATATCTAGTCCTGTAATTAGTTTATTTAGCTTCAGATACCATAGTTAAAAAATATAGCAAATTTAAGTTCATACAAAACTTGTTTTTGCTCTATTTCGTTTGTTTTATAAGCTGGAGTTATATAAACTAATTATAGGACTAGATATACCTTAAGTCATGTGTACAAAGTTTATTTACAATCCAACACGGTCACCCACGTTATTTTTATTTATTTTTTAGGTATTAGTTTTAGTTTTGTAGGTTGTTTTAGTTTTAGGTTACTTTTTATTGTAAGTTTAGTTTATTAATTATGTTTATGGTTTTAATAAATAATATAGTGCTTGTTGGTAGGCCATCCAACACGTAATAGTTTCAAAATGAGAACAAAACTCCTTTTGAAAACATCGTGAGGAAACCGGACTAATCCCAATACGGGCCTAGTTTACCCTCTGGGTTGGAAGGTCAGATGGCAGTCGCTTTCGTAAAAACTAGTGCCCACGCCAATTACTGGGATTAGTTGCCAAGCGGACCCCAGGCTCCCATGAGCCGTGGCAAAATGCCGAGACAGCGCGAGGAAGATGATGAGAACAAAACTCCTTTTGTATGCGAAGGTGAAATTCGGCCGTGTATAAGTAAAGAATGGCTTCCAATTCCGTCCAATATCAATATTGAGCATAAATTCATGAAACTATCCGTAAGGTCTCATATAAAGCGGCTTATCAAAATGACAGAACCCCTATTTCAACCGAAAACAAAAACATCCTAAGACACACCAGCGTTGCCAACGAGTATTCAACCTTAAACTTAAGAATATAAGGTTCGAAATCTTTTAATACGATTTTGCTACGAAAGACGTTTTCATTTTAGGCAAATTTATATAATTTGCATTTTATTATGACCATTTTCGGATTACACGCTAGGACATTTCTGATAGGGTTAGGGTGAGTATGCAGTGGCGAGGAAAAGTCAGGACAGAGTGATTGATAAAATAATGGAATTCATATTGGAAGTATGGAAAGTGTGGGTAACAATGTGCGGCCTGTACCCGTACCAGGGATCGGATACCGGTATTTTTTCGTTCTTTGCTAATTCTTTCATTTCTAATTGGGCAATCTAGCCTATGTGACCTAAACACACAACTGAGTCCTACATTTTGAGTATAAAATTATTATTATTATAAGTCTATAGTGTCCCACTGCTGGGCAAAGGCCTCCCCCTCGATCTCCACTCGTCTCGGTCTTGAGCAATCTCCGGCCAATCGTTGAGATATGCGTCCAGGTCGTCCCGCCATCTCCGTCTGGGCCTACCAGATCCTCGCCCGTCTTGCGGCACCCATACTGTGGCTATTTTGGCCCACCTCTGTGGGTGCATACGGCAGACATGGCCTGCCCAGTCCCACCTCAGCTTGGCGGTCTTCGGTTTAAAGAAGAAATTTATTGTCTAAGAAATTACAGAAATTTCACTTATAAGACAACTTATAAATAGATAACTTACAATATTTACAAGTTACGCAATAAGCAAGCACTTAATGACAGTGTTTAACAATAAACAGTTGCATTTAGATTTAAACTAATAATTAAAACACAAGAATAAGACTAAAAATCGACCCTAATGGTCTTAACATAAGGTTTAGATTTAGTTGGTTAGTAATAGGAACATGCGAGGGTATCTTTTTTGTTCGACTCATGACGGCCAGACTTGTTTATAGGGCCAGTTAAACGAGACATTTAAGCTGTAGTTAATTATCGGTTATCGATATGACTTTTCTATTCTTCTAGTCTTAGCCCCAACATCAGTAATGCGCGTTTTGAGCGCAGCGTAGAGTTACGGATTCGGTCAATCCGTTTTACTCCTAGTATGCTGCGATCCATAGCTAAAAAACAATTGGAAAAATAATGGTCATTTAGAAGTTTTTGCAAAAAACCGGTTCAGATCCCTGCCTGGGAGGTGCAAGGATTGTGGAAGTGGCGCCCCTAGGCAGAGTTTCTCGTAATATTCCCTATTCATGTCTCATAGAAAATTGACAGATGCAGTGGCGGCAGGCGACAGTAAAACGTAGTGGTTATATTCTCTTTGGGCGATAGGATAAAAAATTAGTGTATTTTTGAACGATTCGTAACACTCGACATTTCGCCCTCCAGACCGGCGTGGGCGGCTGTTTGGTTGACACACGGGTGGCAACGGAAAATTATAGGAAATATGAAATGTGTGTCGTTCTCAAGCAAAAAGTACCACATTGTCGCTTACTATAAGAACCCTCTGGCAGGTTATTCGTAAAATACAAGCAAGTTTCGATACTAAGTCTAAGAACCATAGAGAAAAAAATACATAGATTGCTCACTCCATATATCCGTTTTAGTACCAAAAAAACAAATAATTTCAGTGTCTACATCCAGCATCGAGTAGCGGAACTATCAGTACTGCTACTTGACAATAGATGATCAAAACTGATGTGTGGAGTGAGCACTCTTGTCTTACTATATTTCTCTATGCTAAGAACCCTCTTAGCGATAAGACCGCCTGTTGTTACCTAGCTTTTAACTGTTTTTCATTTTCTGTGTATTGTTAACTGTAGGGTGCACAATAAAGAATATTTGCTTACTTAAATTTCGTCCTTATGGTAAGCGACAGTGGTACTTTTTTCTTGAAATAGTCACATATTATCGTAGCTTATAAAGCGTAGGAGTTTTATTAATCTTTAAGACGATAGTGGACCCTTTAGTGTAAGGCCTGAGTGGACGCTCGGAGCGGAGCGTTCGGCGGGGCGTGCAGCGTGGCGTCGGGCTCACGCGTGATGTGAGCAGCATGCACTAAGGCCGCTCCTATACGCTTGCATTTGTTTAACACGCACGCCGCACGCCCCGCCCCGCCGCACGCCCAACTCGAGCGTCCACTCAGGTCTTACAGTTAGTAGTAGTGTCGGAGATAAGGGGGGGGGGGGGGGATGGTCGGACAGAGATACAACAGCCATATTCGAACTTTAAGATACGTCAAATATTATACATATATCTAAACGATATGGATCGGATATATCAGTGTCAAAAGTGAAGTTTTTGTTTGAAGAAACGTCACTTTTGATACTTGTTTGACACTGACATATCCGATCCATATATCGTTTAGATATCTAATAGTTGACATATCTCAAAGTTAGAATATGGCTGACAGACAGACGCACGAGTGATCCTATGAGGGTTACGTTTTTTCCATTTGAGGTACGGAACCCTTAAAACTGTTCGAGCACGATTCTAATATTTTGTGTAAATTATTTATATTCTATTATATTCCCCAATGTACAAAGTAGACACATTTTACGGTACAAATGATGTCACAATTAAATGAAATTGACATCAACTTGTGACTTCAGAAGTAAAGTCTTGGTGAAGTGTTAAGAGTTAACTAAATTACCTGCTTTGGCCTTAATTAAATGGAGATCGGGTGACGATAGGGCTGGGAAAAATCTATCGATATAGACTATCGATACAACAGCATTACCGGCGATAAAGGGGCATTCCACGAGAATGTCGCTTACGTAACGCTTTCGCCTTGTATGGCAGCTACCTTAATCAAATCCCTAAAGTTCTAGAATATACTGCTAATTTCTTAGCCAAGTCGTGAAATATTATCAGACCCAATGTAGCTTACTCAGCATTTTCAGAAGTATTAGAATAATGTTGTAATGTAAGGTTGACTGGTAGAGAATGCTTTTGGCATTAAGTCCGCCTTTTGTACGATAAGTTTTTCTTTTGTGCAATAAAGTTTAAATAAATAAATAAATAAATAAATGTCGTTACGTAAGCGACATTCTCGTGGAATGCCCCTAAAGTAGAAAATTTTTCTTACATCAGATAAACAATTTGAAGAAAACATGGTCAATGAATTTTAAATCACTACACCTTATAAAACAAAGTCACCCGCCGCGTCTGTCTATTTGTATGTATGTTCGCGATAAACTCAAAAACTACTGAACGGATTATCATGCGGTTTCACCTCTCAATAGAGTGATTCTTGAGGAAGGTTTTGGTGTATAATTTGTAGAGGTACTTTAACTAGTGCGAAGCAGGGGCGGATCGCTAGTTACATATTAAGTTACATGTAAGCGATCGAAGTTTGAGGTATATTTTTACAAAGGCGGGTTATATGCTTGTTAGACACCAGTGGAAGGTATCAAACAAGTTTAATATTATACTGATTATGTCTCCGCCATTTTGGAAAAATTCCAAAACCTGAATCAACAAAAAATATAAAATCAAACCTGCTCACAAAATTTCACGAGGGTCAGTTGAGAATTGCGACCTGTAGTCGAGAATATCCGGACACACGAAAGCATTTTCGCCCAAGCTGAAACGGAGACTTTCGCGCTAACGCTCGGTCAATTAGGGTAACATTCCATTTCTGACCGCAGCTGCACTACTGGTACTGAACGCGTCGCTGTTACTGTCAATTTCCATAGTAAAATGAACAGTAGTGCAGCTGCGGTTGGAAATGGACTGTAACCTTTAAACTAACATCTAACCTAACTTAAACACACCAAAGACTGTTCAAAAAATAAAGCTGCCCATCACGCTTACCGTGAACATAAACACAGCAAACATATTTCGTCCATAACATGAAAAAGTCTTCACATTGATGACAACATAAAAATATCGTCATCAAACACTTTAGTAGTAAAATGGGGCTTTTATTTTTACGCCGCACTAAAAACATCGTAAAATTACGGCAATCTATCGACTTTTCTCATCCTTATTCGAAATCTCCTGTCGACGACTTTATACAAATAGCACAGTCTATTCACTGGAGCGATATTATTTTATTTCACAATTTGCTTACCACTATACCTCGTTTTTTTAGCATTAGAAAAAAGGTAAACAATCTTCATGTGTTTTTTTTTTAATGAAAAACACGTTTGTAAACGGCAAACATGTAACAATTATTTAGCAAGGATATTATATGTACCTAAAGTCTATTTTTTTATTCGGTAGACTAAAATGACATTTCATAGTATGATGATGTTCATACAATGAAATGTCATTTTAGTCTACCGAATAAAAAAATAGACTTTATATGTATGTATTTACATTCTTTTGGTTTCATAAGTAATGGTTACTATTTTTAAAAAGCGTGTTTCAATAAAATAAATGGTACAAGTCAAGACTGTTTACTATTTATCTAATGCTAAAAAACGAGGTATAGCGTGGGCCGCTATCTCTCATCTCATCTCATACGAGAAAAAAAACATTCTAGGTACCTAATTTGAATTAATAGTACAAAAATTGAGTCAAAGGAAATGGGTCAAATTTAGCATTCAAGATTTGACCCACAATAACAAATAAACATAATATGTATACTAGGTAATAACAGGGCAAGTTAAATAAAAGCTTGTTAAAAGTAATACTTTTACAATACTTTAGTGCCGAAAAGCATTATACTTGACCTGTCAGTGTCGCACAGCCCGCGTTTATTTATTTAATCTATATTAAGGCCAACTTAATGTCATAAGGAATTCTCTACCAGTCAACCTTTAGGCAAATCATAAAAAATTTATACACAGATATAAACATACATAAATATATATAAATAATATAGTTACAAATACATACTTTACACATTCATACAAACATATGCCGTCACGTGTGCCGCCGCGTGCCTATTGTGCCTTAACGAGAGACGAAGCGAGAATTCGAATCGATGAGAGAATTTACGAGATTTACAGGCCAATTCGAACGTGCATTTATTGAAATGAAAATTTCTTTAGCGGCGCTGGGCACTTTTTGAGGTGGGGAAAAAATGATAAACTCGAGACAGCGTATAGCGATCAAGTGACCGTAAGGGGCGTAAGGCGATCACGTGACCGTAAGCCCCGTAAGGTGGCCGCTCATAATTTAAATGGCATTTAAATCAATAAAGAAAAACTCAATGTTATTTGACATTTATGTTGCGGACTCCTTTTCAAGACTCTTTACCTATGTTCAAATAATTTGACGTTGTCATGGCAGTATGTAAATAAACATGTCAATGAAAAAGTGTGATCTTATTTGAGAATGATAATAATATATAATAAATAAATAGAATACCTCCGCTAAACGTATGTATCGTATTACCGGGCGTCGGTAACATAGTGAGGTGAGTTTTCACTTCTATCGGCACTCCCGGAGTGCAACCCTTGTTTTTACACTACCAACCCGCCCCGGCTTTGCACGGGTTAACAAATTATACACAAACCTTCCCCTTGAATCACTCTATTAATTAAAAAAAACCGCATCAAAATCCGTTGCGTAGTTTTAAAGATCTAAGCATACATAGGGACAGACAGACAGCGCGGCGCGACTTTGTTTTATACTATGTAGTGACTACGTCGGTGGCAAACAAGCATACGGCCCGCCGTAGCCTATGGACGCCTGCAATTCCAAAGGTGTTACATGCGCGTTGCCGACCTTAACACTCCACCCTCGTTGAGCCTTGAAACCTTACTCACCGGCAGGAACACAACACTATGAGTAGGGTCTAGTGTTATTTGGCTGCGGTTTTCTGCAAGGTTAAGTGTAAGGCCTGAGTGGACGCTCGAGTCGGGCGTGCAGCGGGGCGGGCGTGCATGTTAAACAAATGCAAGCGTATAGGAGCGGCCTTAGTGCACGCTGCTCAAATTACTTGTGAGCCCACAGCCACGCTGCACGCCCCGCCGAACGCTCCGCTTCGAGCGTCCACTCAGGCCTTACACTAAGATAAAAGATAAGATAAAAGATAGTTTATTCAAGTAGGCATAATTACAATGCGCTTCTGAACGTCAAATAAACCTACACCGGCTCCAACCCTACACCTCTGCCTCGAGAAAATATAAATCCCAATATGGGACCGGCAACAAACTCAGCGGGACATACGAGTATATCTTAAAAAAAAAAGTTGAGGTACTTCCCCAGTCTCTGGTCTAGTGGGACTACCACCGGTTTGGCACTGACTGACTTTCTGTGGGCCCGATTCGGATTTTAAAATAGATATCTATAAGATATCTTTTAGACATCGCCAAGATACGATAACGATATGTTTAAGATCTAACCTGTCAAATTTGACATTTCCGCGATTCTGGAGATACTCTTGAACGATTTCCACAAGATATGACTTTAGTGATTCAATTCACATCTAATAGATATCTAACTCGATAGAGCACTTCGGGCAACTAATGTCACTTTTACGATAGATATATCGTATTGCCCGAATTGCGCTGCAAAAGAGAACTAGTTGAAATCTAAACTATAACGTATCTAGAATGGATTTAGTACGTGTCGTCTCTTGTGAATATCTTGAAGTTCGAATACGGCAGTGTGAATCTCACTCGTACTGAAATAGTGCAAGCGAGATGTATAGAAAGTAAATTACGTAGACGTTAGCGTATATGTCAGTTTTAACTCTGTCAGTGACTCAGGGTACGGGTAAAGATTCCATTATGATTCAAATGTCAATCTGATGCCAGGTGCCGAGGTTTTCCCGAGGATATAGTATGGGGTTCTTCAAAAAAGGAGTGTACAGGTTTTTAAAAGGTCGGCAACGCGCATGTAACACCTCTGGAGTTGCAGGCGTCCATAGGCTACGGTGACTGCTTACCATCAGGCGGCCCGTATGCTTGTTTGTCACCGATGTGGTATAAAAAAAGGTGCACGACCGAATTGGCCTGTGAGTACCAAAACAGTAACTCGTAGCTACTCGTACTACGACGTAGAAGCTATGTGCTGCTACGTGCTACGAATAGTCGTAGCCTCGTAGCGTAGCATAGTCGTAGCGTCGAGGATAGTCGTAGCGTCGAGGATAGGCGTAGCGTCAATGATAGACGTAGCGTCGAGGATAGTTTCGTAGACTGCTACGCATATACGCGTTTCTTCAAACAAAAACGTCACTTTTGACACTTGTTTGACACTATTATACGATCCATATCGTTTCAATATGTACTATTTGACGTATCTTACAGCAATATTCACAGACCTGTCATTGTCGCGCTCGCGCTTGACAGACAGCTGAAGTGTGCGAAAGGGAAGCCATCACGTATATGAACATCGCATGAGTGCGAAAGAGTCAGACTACAAATGAGAAAACGTGACCATTTTTGAGTTTGACGACGGCCGCGGACGGCCAAGAGCGTATCACCGTAATTTTCAATTTGAAAAATAAACACAAATTCGGAAGAAAACTATTTGATAAACTAATACAATGAAGATAGTGTCTTGTAGTGTACCGGATTTCAGTGTCACGGGGCCAAATAAACCTAGCAAATATTCATTTCAGACGAATAATGATATTCCTAACGAAATTTTCTTAACGATATTTTGTCAAATTAAATAAAATAAAAAGTGTAAGAAGCCGGTTTATACAGTTGATTATAAGTTTTTCTTCCTTTGTGTGCTAATATTTTATCATATTACTCAATAATTTAAAATATTTTGTGTAAAAACATAAACTGTTACTTTACGCTAGGGCTTGACAAAATGTTCAGATTACAGTATCGATAACTTGTCGGTATATTAATAGCTACCTATGTAATCATTTCTTCACAAGACATAATTGGGTGGATCAACTATTTCTTGTTGTTATTCTGTCCGGTCACCCAAGAGACAATAGTAGCATAGTTTGTTAGATTAGAAGACATCACAGTCCACCACCTTCTTCTGACACGCTTGGTAGACGACCCTCAATGGAAAGGGTTTATAAGTTTCACAATAAAGCGTGTTTGGAGAATTTAAATGCCTAAAAATCAGGTTTTAAAGAGTGACCCAGGGGAACGTAACCATGGCAACGAGTGACAAGAAAAAGTTGATTCTCCCAATTAAGATATTAACCTTTATAACCGACTTCAAATAATGATTGCTATACCTTTTTGAAGGTGCAGATGTTTAGCAGTAAATTTAAACTTCACTTTCCAACACAGAGTTAGACTAAGATAAGGCTGTAACGATTTTGATAGCACAAGCAGTGCAGCCCTAGTAGCACGGTCGCATTTTTATCGTTTATCACCATGCCTGTCACGTTCTAACAAGTATGTGAGTGCGAAAGTGACGGGCTTAGTGATAGTGGATAAAAAATGGAACCGTGCTGAGCCCGCTGGTGTTATTTTATACATCATAATGTCGTAGAATTTTAACGTTTAAAATAACACATTTGAAAAAGTAGTTGATAAAGCAATCAAACACCGACAGATTATTAATATGTTTAACATGACATCACTATTTTTGATCTCACATAGACAATTTACGCACACACTTGCATTTCATTTTTGGTCGCACTTTTGAAGATTGACAGTTGTTCTTGTCTATTCTAATTCTATGGCAATATTCGAACTTTAAGATACGTCAAATATTAGATATCGCAACGATGTCAGTGTCAAAAGTGACGGTTTTGATTGAAGAAACGTCATTTTTGACAATTGTTTGCAACTGACATTATCCGATCCATATCGTTTCTATATGTTATATTTGACGTATCTTAAAGTTCGAATATGGCTGATAAAATATATAATAATATACTTGGTCAACCAGATCTTGACAGTAGAAAAAGGCGGCAAATTTGAAAAATGTAGGCGCGAAGGTATATCGTCCCATAGAAATTTTGAATTTCGCGCCATTTTTTACTGACAAGATTTGGTTGACCACCTATATACATATATGTATGTCTGTGGTATTCGGGGCGGTATCCACATATAATATTTACATAGGTGTACACATATGTGGCTTCGGCGTGATATATTCAGCTCGCAACACATTGTTATCGCGAGGGTAGAGATAACTTATGATACAGGATTATAGATTACTTACTAGATGGTGCATGGGAAAAAACTTATTTAATATGTCAGTGTCTCACGGAAGTTTTGTTATTAAACATTAAACTGTTATTTTAATATTTTTAAGTATTTTTTTGTCATTAGTCTTTTTTGCGTCGTGTTATAATTTTTTTAAAGTTAATAGATATTTCAAGCTTTTTTAACTATAACATATCATTTGTATACAAATAAGTACCTAAGCCTTACATCATTTTGGAAAAGAGCTGATACTTTTTAAACAACAACAAATATCTGTCCTCATCAGCATCACACAAATAAATGCCTTTACCGGGATTCGAACCCAGGACCGCGGCTTCACAGGCAGGGTCACTACCCACTAGGCCAGACCGGTCGTCAAAAGTCATAATTCTGAAACCGTTAACTTTTCAGGAATTTCCTAAGGTTATTCTATAGATAGTTAGGTTAGGTTAGGTTTGTTTTATGGCAATCCTGAAAAGTTACGCGTTTCTAAGAAAAACGAAATTACATTAGCATGCGGACGAACAATACATTAGGATTTAAAACTTTATGGAAAACAACAGAGACCCTTCTCTTATACCATACTTTATAATAATTACTTAATTAAACTTTCCCCTTATCCACATCATAATTGAATCAATTGATTTCCGTACCCGTTCAACCATTCACGCAAGATTAATTGGTTTGAATGGAATGAATTAATGAACTAAGATATCATTATTACGGATACGGACTAGCGACTCGCCCCGGCTTTGCGAGTTTTTATATTCTAAAATATTACGCCTATTTTTAGGGTTCCGCACCTCAAAAGGTAAAAAACGGAACCCTTATAAGGTGACAGTCCATTTCCAACCGCAGCTGCACTACTGTTCATTTTACTATGGAAATTGACACTAACAGCGACGCGTTCAGTACCAGTAGTGCAGCTGCTGTCAGAAATGGAATGTTACCCATAGGATCACTCGTGCATCTGTCTTTCTGTCAGATAATCCCCCCTAATTATCTCCGAAACTACTGGGTCTAAAGTGTTGAAAAAAATACACTAAATAGCTCTTTACCTATAGATGACAGAAAACCTATTTGAAAAGTGCAGTCAAGTCTTATAGTGACGACTGGGACAGATATATTAACGATCATGCTACCTCACCTCGTTGAAGCGGTGTATGAGTGCGCGCACGGTGCGCGTAGCTTGCTGCGTGTATCACAGGGCACCGCGGCCTACTTATGGTGACGAGTGAGACAAATATACTAACAATCATGCTACCTCACCTCGTTGAAGCGGTGTATGAGTGCGCGCACGGTGCGCGTAGCTTGCTGCGTGTATCACAGGGCACCGCGGCCTACTTATGGTGACGAGTGAGACAAATATACTAACAATCATGCTACCTCACCTCGTTGAAGCGGTGTATGAGTGCGCGCACGGTGCGCGTTGCTTGCTGCGCGCGCGTCGGCGGCGCGCGGCGTATCACAGGGCGCTCGGCGGCTGAACCGAGCGCGCACGAACCGCCGAGGTCCAGGGTCACTTGACGGAGATAGTCGATTGGGGGTACCTGGGGACAATTGGATAAATATATCTTATCTTATCTTATCTCATACATTTAAACGAGCAATTCTTGTCTAGTGTAAGGCCTGAGTAGACGCTCGAAGCGGAGCGTTCGGCGGGGCGTGCAGCGTGGCGTCGAGATCAGGAGTAATTTGAGCAGGGTGCACTAAGGCCGCTCCTAAACGCTTGCATTTGTTTAACATGCATGCCGCACGCCCCGCCCCGCTGCACGCCCAACTCGAGCGTCCACTCAGGCCTTACACTTATACCTTTAAATGAGCAATTCTTGTATATTTATTTATATTTTGAGGATCTCGGAAACGGCTCTAACGACTTCGATGAAATTCGCTATATGGGGGTTTTTGGGGGCGAAAACTCGATCTAGCTAGGTATTATCTCTGGGAAAACGCACAGTTTTGAGTTTTAATATGTTTTCTGAGCAAACCTCATCGGTCTCCCAAATCACTACATATAGTATAAAACAAAGTCGTCCCGCTGTCTGTCCCTATGTATGCTTAGATCTTTAAAACTACGCAACGGATTTTGATGTGGTTTTTTTAATAGATAGAGTGATTCAAGAGGAACGTTTATGTATAATTAGTTAACCCGTGCGAAGCCGGGGCGGGTCGCTATATATATATAAATATTGGAGCTCTCCAAACGCGCATTACGTAAGCTGTCCCGTACAAACGCATTTTATTACGTACCTATATTACTTAGAGGATATAACCAAACGGAGTAGCCATTATATAACCCTTAAGAGGATACGGGAGCTGATATTTAAATATTTTAGGTAAACATACCCGTCTCGCTAATGGAAGCGGCTCCTAAAACTAGTGCGATAAGGACAAGACGAAAAACCCTGCATAAAAATTTCATAAAACGAGGTTTCGTACTCGACTGTTTCCTCCCCCCTAATAAACTTAACCAAATGTGACGAAATTATGAGATCTATTTAGACCATTTGGTAATGAAATTATCTTTGTCGGACCGTTTTGTTTCTTTGGCTAATTGATATCAGTTTTGAATACCATGCCTCTCATTGCGGCATAGTCAATTAGACCATTTTGGCCATTTTTGAAGGGCCCTAGCGCCTTAAAAGACAAAAATATCAAAAAAAGCAAAACGGTCTCACACAGATTGACATTGACAATATTAATCTGTGTTGAGAAAATCATAGCTCTAGCTTCAAAATCCACGGAGGAAACAGTCGAGTACGTTTGTATGGAGAAATGACCACTACTGTTGGCTCTTAATTCCCCTATTGAACGGGTTATGAAGTTGATCTGAAATAACTTCTCAGACCGTCTCAGTTGAGTGTAGCTATAATACAACAAAAGGCGAGTGTAGGGAAACAAGGCTTTCAAGGGATAAAAGAGGCCCTCGAGAAGGAAGGGCGAGTATAATACAATTATAGGGGACCTTACTATAATGTAGTTGGAAAATAGATACGGAGACCCTTAGCAGGATATAACCAAACGGAGTAGCCATTAAAAGGCGTTCCCCTCTGTCGAAAATAGGCGGCCAATGGTCACACACAATGTATGGACTGACGTTTATCTGACATGGCTATTTTTACGTTACGTATACATTTGACGTGCCCCTCCCCCGCATAAATTAGACTGTTTTGTACAGAAAATTACAGACAAGGCGTCTCCGTTTGGTTATATCCTCTAAGCTATATTACGTACATATTGTCAATAACAGTAGAACAATGTACGATTAAACAAATAACACTGGTTCGATAGGTAATTACACGGTTACTACCGCACAAGTTCGATAGTTATAATGAAGAAAAAAACCGGCCAAGTGCGAGTCGCACTCGCGCACGGAGGGTTCCGCACCATCAACAAAAAATAGACCAAAACAAGCAAAAAAACGGTCACCCATCCAAGTACTGACCCCGCCCATCCCATACAACAAAATCACGTTTGTTGTATGGGAGCCCCACTTAAATCTTTATTTTATTCTATTTTTAGTATTTGTTGTTATAGCGGCAGCAGAAATACATCATCTGTGAAAATTTCAACTGTCTAGCTATCACGGTTCGTGAGATACAGCCTGGTGACAGACAGACGGACGGACGGACGGACGGACAGCGGAGTCTTAGTAATAGGGTCCCGTTTTTACCCTTTGGGTACGGAACCCTAAAAAACGTGGGTTTAATAGGTAGGTATCCAGAAATATGAGCCCAAAAGTGGTTCAATAAGTTCCACATTACGAGTAGGTAAGGGTATTGAAAATATATTTTTAAGTCAGTAATATTAATCCAGATATTTGGATCATCAGAAATATTTCTCAAATTTTTCTGCCCAGGTGATATTCCCATCACCAGCCTCCCCCCTCCCGCTAACCCCCCTCGCTATTTGTATGAATAAGTGACATAAGCGCAGATCCGTGTAATGTAAATCACCGTTGGCGTGTCACAGATCACTTATTAGACGAAGCATGAGCAATAAGGATGTGTCCTGTATTTAAAATAAATAATTTCACAACATCTCTATTCCCTGTGAAATGACCTCGGTCTCTTTAAGCAAGAGTGAATAGAATAGAATAGAATTAAAAAAAAGTGTTCAGGACGCTTTTACAATAAAAATTTGTTACAAAAAACTTAATTTAAAAACGTCACTAAAAAGGCAGGGGGCGCCATAACCCTGCAGTATGAAGTGCATATACCGTGGAATACCCTACTTTGATCAATTTCAAAATTAATATTTATTTATCTCCCCGAATATTTTAAATACTAATGTGTCCTTTGAAAAAAAAAAAATTCTAAAGTGGTGATCAACTTTAAACTTAATTTGGGGTTACTTTGATACCCCCCTTTTTTTCGACGGAATTCGATAGTAACCCCTATAGGGACTAAAACTTCAAAACATTACAAAAAAATCCGTTCGCAGGTTTAGGATTTATAAGGATTTTATTGCCTTTGGGGTTACTTTGACAAAGAGAAAAAAGGTTAGCTTAGAAAAAATCAAGTTTATTGCAAAACAGTCTCATATTTTACTTATTTAAGGTAAGAAGCATAATTGAACAATAAAAACCTATCAAAATTTATTAACAATATGTAATAACAATACTATGATGTACGGATGCTTGGTGTATCGACGGCCTGCCTTCGACCACTTCTGTCACAGCCCGGTTTAAAACTTTTTCAGAGTAGTTCCTATATGCTCAGGCATTATTCTAGAAAAATCAATTAAAAAACAAATAATAATAATAATACAAAAATCAGTTAAAAAACCTTCAATATCTAAATAATCTAAAAAAACTATATGTCGTCAAAGTAAACCCTTATAGGCGATCAATGACACCCCATGCCACAAAAACCGAGATACTAAAATGGCCGCTAAGAATATGATTTGCAACAAGAATCGATATTATAGGCCGATACATGCCTGATTCAATGGATTACATCAAATTTATGTATTTGCTATATAGAACATTGTACATTACAAGTTATACAGGCTATTAAAAGTACACAAAACTGATACTTGCATATTTTAATTTTTTCCCATAGATCGACATGCTTGATCCCACGGAAACAAATCACTAACTGACAGTGACGTTCAATTTTGCCAACCGTAAAAAAAACAATCCACAGGGTGCGTTCAGAAAGCGTAATATTCGAGTTTGAACACGAAGTAAAGTTTTTATCAAAGTAAACCCAGGATTCAAAGTAACCCATTCCACGGTACTTGGAAAAATTCGACCTATGCCGCTGTCCCCCGGTGGCCGAGAGGTAACAGTTACCTGCCGCGATAGCAGAGGACGCTGGTTCGATTCCAGCCTGGGGCACTGGAGGCTTGGGTCACTTTTCCTTAGTATATGACATTTATTTCAGTCACTGAAAAGGTTTCCACTCAACTTGGTGTCAAGGTACCTTTTGAATACCTTCACGCTAGTCTTCCGTGGAACGGAGTCTCAGAGTGGTAATCTATGGTGGAACGAAGAATAAATTTTTATTTACAATAAATGACATAATATCCATTAAAATTCAACCAAAATTACACCTTAACCAAACAGCAATAAGGTTTTTCATTGCATGCATTGCATGGATTTTCACCGTTTTATAGACTTTTTTCTTTGAAAAAGGAATTTTTATATTGTAAATTGGTTTATCATGTATTAAATTGTTGAGTTGATCAATAGTGGAGTCAATATAAAGTTAAAGTTACATTAATTGCACAATCAAATGTTTCTACACGGGTGAATTATATATCATATTGAATACCCGGCTGCGAATTAACAACTTGATATCTGTTCCCGTTTTTGAGAAATATCATTTTTTTTATTTTATATTTTATACTACCTAAACAGTAATTTCACACTAGAGATTTTTTGAAGAATGGGCTATGAAGCTTACACGACTACACGGTCAGAATTTCTCCCGACAATAATATTAATTATAGATTTAATGAAAAAAACAATAACTTTGTAAGTTTTTCATGACCGAGAATATCCCACACTGAGAGAAAAGTTTACTATTGTGGTTAATAGTATTTGTTTCGATCATGTTTAATTTATCTGCCTGAGGAACTGCTATATTCGCAGAATAGCAGCATGATATTGGAAACAAACAGCAAATAATGTTCTACACAATTAATGGACACTTCTAGTTTTTTGACAGTAACTGTACAAGTTATTGAAGAATAACATACTTATTTTTCTCGCAATTATTAAATCAATTTCCAGCATAAAAAGTCAATGAAGTATGCTGTATTTCCAGGCTTCCACAGAGGCCAAGTCAAACTTTGTTTAAGATGTCAAAAAGATATCATTTTGTTATCATTCGCCCAACCGTCTCGCTCGCACCAATACATATTTCATCTAGTACGAGTGAAATGCACGCGCGAATGATATAAAATGACATCTTTTATAACAAAGTTCGAATTAGCATCAAGGTGTATTAGGAAAATATACCTTATGACTTATGGCATTGCGTTAAGGTTTAATAATTCAATGCATAAAGTGTCTGTGTTTATGTGAAAAATGATAGGTGTCAATTTTTATATCTATTCACAAAACGTTTAGAATACAGGATGCACAGTCAGATATAAATAGACCCTTGAAGTCTTACAACTATCTATGATACTGGATCTCAAGCTTATTTGGTTAGTAAGTACCGTCCACCAAGTTATACTTCGAATAGCCACCCGGACAAATTCCAAAGCTAATTTCGAATTTTAAAATTTGACAATTCACGAGAAGAGTAACGTAACGTCAAAGGATATGTTTGTCCCTTTTCAACGATCCTGTCATCCGATGCTTGAGTAGAGTGAAACTAAAAGAAGCAAATGTCAGCAATTCGTAACGCTTAGTTTTTGTTACCGTTAGCGCATCGCGACATGAGAACTAGTATGAGCCTGGCCCTCGATTACGTATAATTGCAAGGAAACTTGGGATCAAGTTATCTTAGTCAATTTAGAGCAGTTGGAATTCAACTCATTGTGAAATTTTTGAACGTTTTCAAATAATTTGTTGGATTAAGTAGTAAAAGTGTTACAGTGTGTTATATATTTGTGATCTACTCACAAGGCCCTTTCATTTGGTACCCCACATGGTATGTTTAAAAGAAAAATGGTAAAAACTTTGCGTCATAGCAACTACCCTCACCACTTTCGCGCTTGTCATCTCATATATTTGTGTTCAGGATATTATACTGAATGCACTGATACCAAATATACTCATATCCGAGACGACATGAGCGTAAATTTTTCTAGAAGACTTTTCGAGAAAAGGCCAGGCTACAATATCTTTACAGGTTGATTGATACTGAGTGTATTAACACCATGTTCACCCATATCCAAGACGATATGAACGAAAAGTAACCTAAAGCCACCCTACCAACATTTTCGTAACAATGAGAGATTATTTCTTGGAAATAATGTTGTAATATGAACTCCTTGTAGAGCACCTACCTGCGAAGAGATCGTGCTGTCAAAGTTGTTAATGATTTAATATAATATTGTTAATTAACTAAAGTTTTATTAATGCATCATTTCATTTTATACACCGCGGGATTTAATAACCCGAAAGATTTAAACCACGTATTTTTGACGACAGTACGAGTAAATAATGTTATATCAACATGGGTCCAATTATATATTTTAATTAAACTACTATTTCAGTACAAATTAAATCATATTAATTTACCGCTTCTTTGTGAACAAACCTTTATTCAGAGAGTGAGCGAGTTTAATTAATCTCAAGTAGAGAAACAGAGAGCGAGCATGACATTTCATGAATCACTCCGATATCATACGATGCACGGCGAATGCAGTGACATGTGTTCCATGACAAGAAGTGTCAAGTTATGTCTAGGATCATGTTTACGTTGAAATTATTTCAATTGATTGGCACCTCAAAATACCACAAATTGTATCAAAACTTTATTAATTACTACAACAGTAGGTATAGTGCAGTTATTATTGTTGAAACTTTGCGATAAAATCTTTTCCTTTGAGTGAGGTAACCAAAGCCATTAACCATGATTATATCCGAAAGAAATCATGCCTCTTATTGTTTTAACTCATACTACAGCTGGAAAGGGATGATTACTTGAATGACCTTTTGTTAAAATATCGATCATGCTTATCAGTACGTATTTTAAATTCTCGATGTGTTGATTTATACTGAGTAAAGTAAAATAAACAACTATGTTAAACAATTACGCTTTTTTATTAATTTAATGAATTAGGTTTTCGAAGTGTGTACCACCGTTTTCAGCACAAAGATTTAATTTTAAACGGATTTCATTATTTAGGTTTACAAAAGTGTTCTTTATTTCTTCGGAAGCCGTTCGAATTTTTATTAATAATTCTTCTCCAGAGTTCACTGGTGTTGAGTATTCCTTCCTTATCTTTCAGAGTTCCCCATAGAAAAAAACCAATGGCGTTAAGTCGGGTGACCGGGCGGGCCAGGTTAGGACGTTGCTTCCACGGCCAATCCACCTCTCAGGGTATTGTTCGTCTAGCCAATTTACGAACTTCTAGGCTGAAGTGGGTCCGTCGTGCCGGAAGCACATAGTTCTTCGGGTTTCCAAATCCGTACACAAAGTGAATATCCGCTAAATGAATTTTATTTATTACAGTCAATCAAATTTAAAGATGTTATCTTGCGCATATCTTGTGTGACATATGAAATATGTCATTTTATTGACATCAATTTCGTCATTTTCGTCAAACTATCAGCCAGTTATCGTAAAGGTAAATAGTTTGTACTCTCGTGATTGAGAACAGAACAAAATTTTGGTAGTGAAACCTTTTTGTAGGATATCAAACTTAATTAAGTGAAACTGGCTAATAACCATGTACCTAGTTAGTGCGTCTGCGTGTAAAATTAGTTGGTGGCTACGTCACGCATAAGGGTGTGTTAGAATTGAGATTTTTTTACTTGTGATTTGTTTTAAATAATTAATATCTCTTAAATTAAGGGTTTTTGGACTATGTGTTATATAACTTTATATACTCTAATTAGGCTCTAAAATCGTTGGTTTAAATCTTTCGGGTTATTAAATCCCGCGGTGTATATAACCCTATTACCCTTTGAATGACCTTTTTCACGTTTTCTACAGCAATGCAGTCGACTGCAGCAATTTTGAAGCGCGACATTGCTACCGACTGCATTACTGTGGTAAATGTCAAAATCGAAGTTCCTGTCTGGATTTTGGCGTCAATTAAAAATAAATAATCAAAGGAGGTAATCGATCAAATGGGCCGGAGGACAAGCCATCGTTAACTGGTAGAGAATGCCTTATGGCATTAAGTCCGCCTCTTGTACTATAAGGTTTTTCTTTTGTGCAATAAAGATTAACCACTTTATTCATAAACTTTACGGGCCTGATTTAGTTCAATTATGTTTATCCCTTACTTACAAATACATAAGTTAAAGTGACAGATAAGGACAAACGATTATTACTATTATTAGCTAATTGAGGTTTGTAGCGCGTTTATGAATAACGGGGGTTAAAGAAATAAAATAAATACAGATGATGACAGTAATTATATACGCATTTTATTACGGAAAAAGATTTAATATTGGGTGTAAATGAAACGGGAATTGGAAATATAAAATAAAATGATATTATATTATTCATTTCCGT
Source organism: Cydia amplana (assembly GCF_948474715.1). NCBI lineage: Eukaryota > Metazoa > Arthropoda > Insecta > Lepidoptera > Tortricidae > Cydia > Cydia amplana. The sequence continues at coordinate 2,300,078 of NC_086093.1, read as the reverse complement.
AAGTCAAACCATCATCTTTATTAGCATTGACATAACGCTCAACTTCGCACAAACCGTATGGTTTTTCACTAAGGAGTGATATATTCTCTTTACGCTAAACTTTATGGTGGGTAGACAAGTCTGTATACTTGTTTGGAACTAACTGCCACAGTCTGTCATAGCCATGTCATAGCCTCATAGCTGACATATGTGACGTATAGGAGATACCGCAATGAATGCATGCATTGCGCGTTTTATAGGAGCTTGGCCTGAGGTGTGTTAAGTAAGCGCGCAACGCATACCGATGAAACTGGGTAAGATAGTCATGGGAGAATTAACGGTCGACCGGATCGCGAACTCTCGGCTGTTGAAGCGGAACAATCGTCTGCCGCGAACATTGAAGTGAGACGGAGATATGGAAGTCGATAAAACGTTCTCTACAGTGAATCAGTACCCGCCATTTAGGGTAATTTAAATAGCTTGGATGATTTAATAATGGTTTTATTCCATACAATATTACATATACGTGGGAGATTTTTTGTTGTTACACTAACATGAGAAAGAGATTTGAGAAAGTGAAAAACAAACCCACTGTCCATTTTCTCGAAGCAACGAAAACATTTTCAAAACAAAAATGGTTAATAGTAATTAAATGGATTAATTTACGTGAGAGATTTTTTTGTAGGATATAGTAAATATACAGAGCTTAATTAACATGTAATTGTTATGTACACATAGTTGTTATTTTTATATAAAAAAATATTTTTAATAAAGAAAATTATTGGGAGCTGGTTTTGGTGTCAAGCTGGGAGAAAATATAAATACATAATGAGTATATGTTTGAGAACTGCATATTAAAAAATCTCGAGTGTCGGATTCATGTTTTGATATATTTTTTCTATTTTAATAATAGTTTGGATTTATTAAAACCATGTGACATATTTTGTGGAGATTTTTTTTTAAATATAGTATTTGCAACATAGGTTATCACATCTCAAAAAATCTCTAGTGTGAGAATTCATGTAGAGCTCTCATACATTATGAACTGTGCTGACCCGCCTACAAATGGTATTATTGGGAATCAGACTATGGAAACACCTATATTATTTACTCTAATACAAGTTCATACCGGTACTGTACTTACATCAAATTGCGTAAAAATATTTTACAGTACCTGTGGTACTTTCCCGAACTAGTGCGGAAGGGAGCACTTTCCGTGCCTATGTCGAAAACAGTTTTGAATGATCCACGGTTAGTTTCTCTAGACTTATATCGACCGGCATATGAACCGTGATTACCTTTTGTATTGTTTTCGAGTTCCCGATATTTCGACGCAGTTACATGCGTCTTGTTCACGGGTGACTCAAGATAGCGGGTGGGTGTCAAAGTTGTGTAGACCGCGAACAATACAAAAGTTAATCATGGTTAATATCCCGGTCGATATAAGCCTATGTCGAAAGTATATAGGACCATATGTACTGTAAAACGAAGGGGCGGATCAAGCTGGTGCGGGGCCCGTAGCACATTCGTCCGCGGGGCCCCCTGATGGTTTCATTTAGTTTCTTAGGTCAAGAGGATAAAAGAAATAAAGTTGTTAGCCATTCACTTTTCGTGATTTTATATATTTGCAAATTGATGTATTATGGGGTCTGTGTCAATTTCTTCAAGGAGATCATGTTCTATGTTCATCAAAGATTGACTCGATTCAGACGTTCTTGCCCCATTCGATTCAGACGTTCTTGTCCCATTGTGTTCCTCAATTCGTTTTTAGGGTTTCGTAGTCACCTAGAAACCCTTATAGTTTCGGCATGTCCGTCTGTCTGTCCGCGGCTTTGCTCCGTGATCGTTAGTGCTAGAAAGCTGCAATTTGGCATGGATACATAAATCATGCATGGCGACAGAACGGTAAAATGAAAACTAAAAAAAAAATTTCGCTGCCTCCATAAAAAATTTTTTTTTGCTTTGATCTAATAGTGTGGGATAGGTCTTTCAAAACGAATACGGGTATCCAAAAACCATTTTTTGATAAAGTTAATATTTTCGGAAATAATCGCTCCGAAAGAAATAAATATATATGCCCCTCTAACTTTTGAACCATGGCTCCAAAAAATATGAAAGGATCGTTAATAGCGAATATGATCGGTCCAGCCGTTTTTGAGTTATTGCAAAAAATCTCCTCTTCTTAGTAAAATGACGTACAAAAAGCGCTGCGAAGGTACTCCCTTATGCTTATAAATCTTGTAATGTACATGATATGTACTTACTAATAGCCCCCGTTTAGCCTATTCTGACAGAATGGTAACTACGAAACCCTACACTGAGCATGGCCCGACATGCTCTTGGCCGATTTTTTTAATTCTTTTAGCCAACCGTTGGGACGTTGACCGTGACGTTGTAAAACAAAAAGTCGTATCCACTCACATGATTCCAGCAACTAGAGTTTCAAGATTGCGCACCTCTAAAATGATCGTCGCAACTCGAGTTGCAAAAGGAGTGTATGCGGTTTTTTATTTATTATCTGTGAAGGGCTGCACAGATACGGTATAAACAATTTTTAAAACACAGACTACCAACGTGACAATATTTAAAAAATGTTTCAACCATATAGACACAACCACAGTATTTCTTATCTATTTTACTTTGCAAGTTGTTCAGGAAGTGCGATGTGTAAAAAGTTGCTGCGTGTTTTAAAATGCCTCAAGTATTCAAATTTAGATATTTCTATTAGTAATGTATATTAAACTACTCCGCGTTTATTGGTCTATTAGTTTAAAACTATATTTTAGACCTACTTAATATTGATAACTAAATAATATCACTTCAAAACAATAGTTCTGTAGATTCTTGACGTGTTTCTTATTTGAATGCCCTACATTTCTAAGATTACTAAATATATCTTGAGCAACCAATAGACATTAACTAGTTCGATTATTAAGTTACATTAATAAACCATAGAATGTATTAAATCACTGTGTATTACACAGGATTAGCGATCAAAACATGTGACGGTAAATTGTAAGTACAAACCCGGCAACTGTGGTTGCTTAAAGCATTTCTGCATATCGTAAGGCATGTGGTGTACTAGACGCGTTGCATACGCGTTTTGGGATTTTTTTACTACTTACTTATAATTTGTATTTACTAATATTTCTTTGCTATTTACATTGAATAAACTAAATAATTATACGATTAAATAAATAATTAATTAGGTATTACAATTTTAAAGTTCCTATTTCTGTTGAACATCTGCACCGCGCGCTGTTGTGTCTCCACCCTAAATGGGTAGCCATCTTTATTTTTGAGATGGAAGAAGTCAGTTTACCGGCTTATTTACGTTTGTAATCAGTATAATTTTATGTGTTAATAGTTATTATTGGTTTATTGTGCTTAATATGTTGTGAAGTGTGTGTTATGGTGGATGTATTAAACGTATTAGTGTAGTTATAAGTTAGTTCGGTTGTTGGTGATCGGCAATTATAAAAACACCAAAATTTAGTAGGTACGTAGATACTCTTTTGTTATTTTAAGTTATATAGCTACTATCATCGTTATAATTGCATAAGTTATGCATTTTATTTCAAGATTATTAGTGTCTTAAACTGTTTTTTACTATATTTTAGTACTTCAGTGTCTAAATTAGCCACAAAAAAATCATGAACATAATATATAGTTTCACAGCAGATTGAGCAATTCGAAAGTTTCTTATCGGAATTTGAATTAGTTTTACTCGGCAATTTCATAGGTGAGCTATCAAGATGTTTAGTACCAATTAAAAGCTTATTAAGTCTTCTTTAAATTGAATACAAAAAAAAGATACGTTATCGATTTAGATTTTTAATTAAAAATAGTTTTCTACTATAACGCGGACATTATTTCATTGGGTCAACTTTGTGAATTTTTAATAATTATTTTTATTATAACAGCACAATGCTATAGTAGTAAAATAAATTCTTTGTTTCTTTATCATTAAAAAACCAAAAGAATCGTTGCAAATGCTTTAGCAGAAGTAAAGTTATCGATTTTTGAAAATATCATGACACTGTGCCGTCGTATCTGCGAAATGGCAGAGCAGTTCAGGGCACCTTTTGTTAAAATCGGAATCATGTGAGTGGGTATGTGACTATTAACTTCCTATTATGACATGACTATTTACCATTCACCGTAGAAATAAAGAGAGTTTGTTACCGTATTTAAGTTTAAATATCTGGGAGACCGGGCTTTGCTCAGCCAACATATAAAAACTAAAAAATGCGCGTATTCCCAGAGATAAAACCTAGCTAGATCGATTTTTCGCCACCGAAAACCCCCATATAGCAAATTTCATCTAAACCGTTAGAGCCGTTTCCGAGATCCTCAAAAAAAAAATATAAATCAATAAATAGGTATACACACAAGAATTGCTCGTTTAAAGGTATAAGATAAGGTCCTTAAAATTTTGTATGACATTACAAGCAAATATCAGCTTTCGTGAATTAAGTCTTGTATCCGTGATGTTCGAAAACAAAAAGTCGTATGCTTATTTTAAAGTCTATGAACTCTAAGTATTAGAAATAACGTAGAATTTTACTAATGCTGTAATTATATGTAATGCGACATGCTGATAGACAGTCCAAAAATTTGGGGCGATAGAATAAAAGTTTCACATTAAAAATATAGGTGCGAATCGCGTTTGATTGGCGAAAGGTTTTGAAGGCGATAGATGATTTTGATTTTGTCACGCGCCCTTTCGCTATTTAGTGTATTTTTTTTGTTTTTCATCCAATCAATTTCAAAATCGCTTGGTCAGGGGGTCAGGGTCGAAGCGCGGGGCCCCCCTTGGCGCGGGGCCCTTAGCATATGCTTTTTCTGCTGTTAGGTTAATCCGCCACTGGTAAAACGTTGTACCTACGGTACTTGTGCGAATAGGTAATTCTCAACTCGTGTCGATTTAAAACACTCCCTTCGGCCGTATTTTATTTAATCGCCACTCGTTTCGAATTTCCTCTTTTCCGCACTTGTATCGTAAATAACTATTCTATAATGAACCCAGGGAGGAAAATGAGGCAGTTTTTACGGAAAACGGTCGCCCCTTTCCTCTTAAATGTGTACCAAATTAGATATGTTCTCTTCGGAGTATATTTCACAGAGTAATACAAATAGACAACGCAGCGTTGCCTTCATAAGATTGAATTAGTCGTTTCCCTAGAGCCGGCCCACAGATCACTCTTACTAGATGGAATAGAACATGAAAATCCTGGTAAGGGAATTTATTTGTGTTCATCACAGATTATTAGATTACCTATTAGACGTATCTACTTCTGAAATATAAGAATAAATTAAAAAAAATAAAAATGTTGTCTAATGCCGTTATTTATAAACAATTACCAAATCTAACAAGCGTTTGATGGTAAATGTATCTATATAAATCTATTATATAATATCGTCGCATGGTTGTACCCAGAATTTGTTAAGGGGTGGGGCCAGAAGTAAATAAACTTATAAATCTAGGTCCTATTAAAAAAAAATCTTAACTTCGGGTCTGACAGCAGGGTGGGGCAACTGCCCCACCTTGCTCCACCGTGCGTAAGCCCATGTATCGTCGTTTAGTACGCGGGTGCTGGCGTAGGCATCTATACAAACATCCCTCGGCGTGGCAACAAAATCACCGATCACTGCGTATAATAGAGTGTAGCTAGGTGTGCCGCCTGTCACAAAAAGAACACCCGCAAGCTTTTGTAAATATTTCACAATGCACATTCTACGCGGGGTAGTCTACAACCAGGCACGGGGAATTATTTTTTTCCTGGTTCAAGCTCTAACGGAAAATTACGAGAATCTAATCTGTATTTTATGGCCGTTCCATTGTTTTCTGAAAAAGATTAGCGCATGCATACAATCTTTAGTCAACTCGATAAAGATCATCATCTTCCTCGCGTTTGTCCTGGCATTTTGCCACGGCTCATGGGAGTCTGGGGTCCGCTTGGCAACTAATCCCAGGAATTGGCATAGGCACTAGTTTGTACGAAAACGACTGCCATCTGACCTTCCAACCCAGATGGTAAACTAGGCCTTATTGGGATTAGTCCGGTTTCCTCACGATGTTTTTCTTCACCGAAAAGTGACTGGTAAATATCAAATGATATTTCGTACATAAGTTCCGAAAAACTCATTGGTACGAGCCGGGGTTTTGAAGTTGAACCCGCGATCTCCGGATTGCAAGTCGCACGCTCTTACCGCTAGGCCACCAGCGCTTACTCGTATAGTCAACTCGATAAAGATAAGAACCTAAATTAACTATGTATAAAAACGGGCCCCATTACCAGTCGATAAAAATATATAACAAAATCCCTGATTCTATTAAAGACGTTGAAACTTATAATATATTTCGAAATAAACTGAAATCATGGCTAATTGCTAAATCATTTTATTCTTATCAAGAATTTATGGCACCTGACAATAGTGATACGACTGAGAATTAAATGAATTATTATTATAAATGAACTGACACTATTATTATTATTTTAATTGATAATGTATTGTAATGTCATCGGAAGTATATTTGGATTATTCAGTGTAGAAATCAAAATTATGTTATGTTATGTTTTAAGGTAATTTTAAGTATTTAGTTTTTAAGATTATCATGCTATACCCTATTCAGGGTCCATGCTGTTACAATTTAAATGATTATAACACCTATATGTACCATGGATTGCAGTAAATAAATGAAATGAAATGAAATGAAAGAAAGGAAAAAAACTGTTTTCTCTAGTTTCTGACATGATTTTGGCAGCTAGAGCTTCCAAAACTGTGCACCTCTGTAATTAGTGAGGTAGCTCCGGTTACCTAACGGAGTGTATGCGGTTTTTAGGGTTCCGTACCAAAAAGGTACAAAAGGAACCGTTATGGTGCGACTCTGTCCGTCTGTCTGTCCGTCCGTCTGTCACATTGTGCAAATTAACTCACATTTATAGACGGGTCTAACGCGAAATTTATACAATTACCTTTATTTACCGACGTTTCGACACAGGTTTCACTGGTCATGGTCGCGGTTAGCCGTAATATCTGTTCAAAACGCGAAAGTTTTAAATATTATTGTGCAAATTAGTTATCTAATTTGCCACTAGACGGCACTGTACACAAATACGCTTAGTATACTTCTGGCTCTGCTTCTGGTCAAGTCTTTCGTGAATATAGTTACATGAAAAAATTGAAAGTTTACAATGTACGGAACCCTCGGTGCGCGAGTAAAACGAACTCGCACTTGACCGTTTTTTTTGAACCACATGAAAATCTACTCCTTTTATTTGGATAAGTATGATAAAAAATTAACCTCACAACGGTCCACAGGAGAGAAAACTTGTAAATTCGTCAGAACTGTACCGGTTTAACTTTTGGATATGTCTACAGGAAAGACGTGAACACAGTTTTGTGTTTGAAACAAATGCTTAGCAAAATTTGAATTTAACTCAAACAGGAGATAATTTTAATAGATTCAATAATGGCGATTGGAACCAATTGAAATTCTCTTCCTCAGTACAAACGTCTCTTTGCCACTATTAAAAATAACTAAAGAGCGAAAGAGAGAACATTTTATAATATCGCGACTGCTAGTGACAGATGGGATATGATTTAGTGTAATGGCGGCCGTGCGAGGTGAACTATTTTGCGGAACGGAAGGAATGGAGGACCGAATGGAAAAAGTTGGTGGAAAATGTGTATCCTCCTAAGGCCCAAGGTCCTACCTATAGTAGGTACTGGTCCAGTTCGATGTAATTTAAACCATGTTCAATTGGAATAGAGTCGCTTTTGCTTTGTTTCGTTCAATTTTCAAACAACGCAAAATCAACTCTATTTCCTACAGTTTAGGTGCAAATTTCAGTGGCAAATTTTGGATGTTTCGTTTGTTTGGCTGGGCCTTAGAAGGGTATAGTCGGAGAAATATTATTTGTACCGATGAATGTCGACGAAACAGCTAGACAGGCCGTTGGCTAAGCGAAAGCTTAATAAGTTTTTGGCAAAAATTTCATTTTTGGTACAAGCTTTTATCGCTGACTTTACTTTTCTTACGACAGACTACTAATACTCATCGAGACAATTCTAAAAACCCCTAACACAATTAGGTTGCGTTGTTTCATCACAGAGTTCCTATGGCCACCTCCTATCTCCATAATCAGATCAGCTCGATGGTACCATAAATCCGATTTATACATGCATGCAAAATTTTAGCTCAATCAGAAACCGGGAAGTGGATCAAATTTAACTTGCAAGATTTGATTACAGACAATGGGACAGGTGAAAGTAAATAAAAGCTTGTAAAATACTAGAAAAAAACCTCAAGATGTTATGATCCAAAAAATCGCTACTATTTATCAAAAACACATCATAATTAGCAGCAATGTCACGCAGCAGTAGAGTCTGGCTAATGAAAGTTGAGCCTGAGATTTATTTAAAACTTCATATATGGCAACTTTTTTTCCTATCAAATAAGCTGTCTGTTTCAAGCTGTCATTTAATTTCATAATAATTTTATTGCCAGGTGCGGTTTTTATTGAAATTCCCGCGTTATCTCAGGCTCAACTTTCATTAGCCATACTCTAATGTCAGTGCAGTGGCCATCCGATGTGATGTGACCTTAAGGGCTCATTTAGACGGCGCGCGGACTCGTATAAGATTTTAGTTACATTGCGGACCATTGAGGTTACGTCAATTCAGCCGACCGATCAAATGACGCAATGTAATGAAACTCGCATGTGAGTTCTCGCACCGTCTAAATGAGCCCTAACGCTTAATACTGCGGTGTGTAGTATCAATTATATCTATACATAATATCAAAGTCCCCTGCCGCGTCTGTCTGTCTTTATGTTCGTGATAAACTCAAAAACTACTTGACGGAATTTCATGCGTTTTTCACCTATCAATACCTATAGAGTGATTGTTGAGGAAGGTTTACACTCTAAAAAATGAAGACCAACTAAGAGCAGTTTTCTCTTAGTTGACGTTAAGTTAATTATAACAATAACGATCTTATATAAATCAAAGAAACCTGATTACTTAAAACAATAAGTGTATCTGTGATTGAACTAATAAAGTAGGTATGTTATTAATCCTAACAATTGTATACTTTGCATCTATCATTAACTTGTTGGCATAATTATGTAACGTAGGTTGATTCAATCCTTAACAAATTAATTAAAACAGATAAATATGGTAATAGTTATGAACATTTTAATAGTTTATGTGATTATTTTCTCTTTGTTGATTTACATAAGACTTGGTATTTTAATCAACTAAACATATAATATTTAGAACAACGAAGATAAAACATTCAATCCCATTATGATCAAGTTATTGTATTAATTACGAAACTAATATTCCATTCTATTAAGAATTATTTGTTAAAACGATTTTCTTCATAATTAAATTAAATAATCAGTTAATCCGTTTAATCAAGAGATAAGTAGGGGGGCGCCGGTGCACCCGCGGTCCTCCCCGCCCGCGCCCCTGCGGCGCCTGTGACCGTGCGAGTGGGGAGTCAGTCTCAGCCTCGACGTTCAACATTCAACTACTTAGTCATTCAAGTACGCGTCAACGAAATAAACTTTACTTGTGCCTTTATTTCACGGCAAGCCTGGAACAGTGAACGTGTTACCTTTGCTTTGTGTACCTAATGGATAATAGTGTATGTGCAACATGGAGCAAGTGCTAATCGCGGCGACGGGAATAAAAGGCGCGGGGACGGGCCGGGATGGTTATGTGGGAATCCCTGTTGTGGACTAATGAGACCCCAGGTCTACCCAGTAAAACCCCTGTTGGCCGCCTCAAGGCTTTAAGGCGAGGCACGGGAAACGATCGGGACCATGCTTCCGAAACCCCGCCAGCGGCTGTCCGAACTGCGGACTCGACTTCGGAGGAACTGTTTCCCTTTACTTCTCTAAGAGTGCGCCATTTTTTGCGCATTGGCCATCCCAGGGACCCTCGTGTAGGCGACAGACGTCCCCGAGCCTGCCGCCAACGGGTACCCATAAGGGGGAAATCGACGGTTGTACGCCAAACGGTCATTATATTTGTAGCCCGTTTTAAATGTTAATTATAATATATATGTAAGGTATGTAAAAGAAAGTTCGATTTTTAAATGTAAAACGTTTAGTTTTCTAAATGTTTAGATGAATAAATAACATCTTATTATATATATATATTTTGTTTTATTCATTTACCCCCTTTTCATAAAACTTTACTTTGTTAAATTTGAATCTCAATTGTTTAATCAGTTCAACTATGAAGCTTGTTGTTTGTTGTTGTGTTTTATTGTACTAGTACAATTGATGAAGAATGGTATATTGTTGTACTAGACAAGCTTCATAGTTGAACTGATTAAACAATTGAGATTCAAATTTAACAATTTCTTAGTTCTGGCTAATAAGATGCATAAGTCGATGCAATCATGTTCTTAGTTGAACTTATTAGGATCAAATAGTTGATACAGTAATTCTTCATGTTAACATTGATTTACATCTTAGTTGAAATGATTAAACAATTGAGATTCAAATTTAACAATATCTTAGTTCAGGCTAATAAGGTGCATTAGTCGATGTAATCATGTTCTTAGTTGAACTTGTTTGGGTCAAATAGTTAATACAGTAATTCTTCATGTTAATATTGACCTACATCTTAGTTAAACTGACTTTGTATTAGTTGGTACAGTAACTTATCATGATAATAATTATCAAGCCCTTAGTTGATCTTGCTAGGATCAATTAGTTAGCATAATTATTTTTCGTGTAAATATTGAACAAGATCTTAATTGGTTCAGTTACATAGATATAGTAATAGCAATCAGAATTACCTTATTTGATGTGTCTAAGTTCTTGTTAGGCTCGTATGGAATCAAGATGCTTGATTACGACTATCAAGATATTGATAGGGCCAATCAATTTTTTTTTAGAGTGTAGGTGTATCATTTGTAAAGGTTTTGTGTAAATTAGTTAAACTACCCGTGCGAAGCCGGAGCGGATCGCTAGTGTCAGCTAAATAAAGTTGCACACCTTTAAGGACCCTATAAATCTCGTCCGGGGCCAATTCAGTCCAATATACACGCAATATGTGGTAAATGCGCCGTTTGCTGGACCGAGCAATATGCGAGGCACGTAGTGTTGGCAAAGTCGAGTCTCTTCAGTCCTCAATATCTGGGAGACCGAGCAAAACTCGTAAAACATATAAAAACTCGAAAATGCGCGTTTCCCTAGAGATAAGACCAAGCTAACGCGAAATTTATTCAATTACCTTTATATACCTTTATATACCGACGTTTCGACACAGGTTTCACTGGTCATGGTCGCGGCCAACTGATGTCCCAGCAAAATGTCAAAACAGAGATTTGTGCAACTACCCGACGAAAAGTGTATGAAAAAGTTTGGGGTAGACATCACATTTTCAAACCACCCACTACACATAATGAGTTGCATAGACCAAAAGTCGTCTCCACTGAACGCCATTATTATCCTCGAGTTGTGCGAGAAGCAATTGAAATCAAGAAACACCCCAGGAATTTTAATGGGAGGATGGATTCAACTTATCGCCAACTTGGGAACCAGTGATACAGAAGTTGAAAAGCCAAAGGATCTATCTTTGGACGTGTGCGTGGATATTGTGAGTGTTGCGTGTCGGACTATTGACAATAATTAACATTATGTGTAGTGGATGGTTTGAAAATGTGATGTCTACCCCAAACTTTTTCATACACTTTTCGTCGGGTAGTTGCACAAATCTCTGTTTTGACATTTTGCTGGGACATCAGTTGGCCGCGACCATGACCAGTGAAACCTGTGTCGAAACGTCGGTATATAAAGGTATATAAAGGTAATTGAATAAATTTCGCGTTAGACCCGTCTATAAATGTGAGTTAATATGTGTTCAAAACGCGAAGGTTTTAAATATTATAAGACCAAGCTAGATCGATTTTTCGCCCCGAAAACCCCCTTATAGCAAATTTCATCGAAATCGTTAGAGCCGTTTCCGAGATCCCCGAAATATATACACATATAAATAAATATACAAGATACAAGAATGGCTCGTTTAAAGGTTGAAGTAATTTTAAGAAGTGTAAAAAGGTAAAAAATTAAGAACATAATTTTGTTTAGAACATTTACAAAGAGTAAAACGGCTGTGACATACAAATTACAAAGAGACGGACGCACAGACGGATATGACGAAACAATAAAGGTTCCTAGTTGACTACGGATTTACGGATTTTCCCTAAAAAAGAGAAACTAAGTTTTTCCACTTATAAGACTCTTTTCCCAACTCTAGGCGTAACTATGCAGGGAATGAGAGAATTCCTCCGCCGGCAGCCAATCTGAAGCACAGAATAAATAATAGTACTAAGTACAGAAGACTCACTCTCTAACAAAACGCGTCTGTTACGATCAGCACAGATATGGCCGCTAGGTGGCGACAGCGCCACGCGCGGCTTATGGCTTTCCCCAAAAGTGGGGCCGAACGGATGTACTTTTAGCTACCTGTAGCAAAGCGACGAAATCGCAGAGTGAGACACGCCTGTCTGAAGGCTAAAGCTCTGGTTACCTAGGATAGCGGTGCCGTTCTATAGCGGCCGTCTCCATACAAAATAATACGGCTAAATATGGATGACTAGTATAATACTACCCCCCTTTGCACCTTCTTTAGGGAGGATTTCCGACATAAAACCATCCTATGTCCTTCCCCGGGACTCAAAATATATTTATGCCAAATATCAACTAAATCCGTTCAGTGGTTTAAGCGTGAAGAGGTAACAGACAGACAGACACACTTTCGCATCACTACATAGTATAAAACAAAGTCGCTTCCCACTGTCTCTCCCTATGTATGCTTAGATCTTTAAAACTACGCAACGAATTTTGATGCGGTTTTTTTTAATAGATAGAGTGATTCATGAGGAAGGTTTATGTATCATCTTTTAACTCGTGCGAAGCCGGGGCGGGTCGCTAGTTTATAATATTAATAGATATGGATATATCGTCGTCTAGTACCCACAACACAAGCCTTATTGAGCTTACTGTGGGTCTAGGCACGGAATAAATAATAGTACTAAGTACAGAAGACTCACTCTCTAACAAAACGCGTCTGTTACGATCAGCACAGATATGGCCGCTAGGTGGCGACAGCGCCACGCGCGGCTTATGGCTTTCCCCAAAATTGGGGTTGAACGGATATACTTTTAGCTAGCTATCTAGTAGCTATCTGTAGCAAAGCGACGAAATCGCGGAGTGAGACACGCCTGGTCTAGGTCCATCTGTGTAAGTTTATCCTATAAAAATTATTAATTATTTTATTTATCTGTGTATCTGTGCGTCTGAAGACCTACCGCGAACCACGTTCGACGTGTTGCCTCTCTGTCGCACTTGTAAATTCGTACGTAAGTGTGACAGGGAGGCATCACATCGAATGTGGTTCGCGGTAGGCCCTCTGTACTTTTTGTACTTTGTTACATAGTTTGAGGTCAAATTGTATTCTGTATGAGTGAAAAGGCTGGTCTTCTGTCGCATCCCCACACGACCCAAGGCCTATCGATCGCTGGAAATAGACGAACTCCCATAGACTGTGTATAAAGAAGTTTCGCCAGTTATGACATAAAAAATAGAGTTATACGTATTTAAATCACATTTACAACCGGGTCCATCACGAATTTACTTTTTTTACCTTTATTTCCGGCGTTTCGACTCAGCCGGCCGGCCTAGCCAAGGTGACAATCGCTATCGCTTCGCCATTGAATCGCTTTGTGTCTCTCTTTCACTCTTCCATATTAGTGCGACAGTGACAGTTGCGTTTCGATCGCTACGGAGGGTAAGCGATTGGCACATTGGCTACGCGGCCAGGTTTCACTGGTCGTGGTCGCGGCTAACTGATGTCTCAGCAAAATGACAAAACAAAGATTTGTGTAACCCGACGAAAAGTGTATCAAAAAGTTGTAAATTTGATTTAATAATGCTCCATCTATTGTATCTGATCTGTGTCGCCGGCAAAATTAAAAACAAAGAGGTCGGGCAGCCTTTACTTTAGATCCTTGATTTTGTGTTGGAAAACACTGGGAACGTGAAAACACTGCCATTTTGCTGTGAAAATTGTCTGAAAAACACCATGTAAGAAGAATTTTGAAGTGAAAACTTCTTTAGCCGCGCTGTGCACTTTTGTGATGGGGAAAAAATGTTAAACTCGCGACATCGTAAGACGGACACGTGACCTGATCGAAAAACTGTTACAATGTCATTGAGTTTTCACTTCTGCCGGCACTCCCGGAGTGCAACCCGTTGTTTTTTTTGCTAAGCTAATTTTAAGGTATTTTTAGACACTCGCTAAACTTAAATTGAATTTAAATTATTGGTTAAAAAATAAATGAACTATAAAATAGCTAGTGGTATAGCTGAGAGATTTTACAAGCATAATTTTTATTTAATGTGCCATATCAGCATTTGTCATGTCATAAATTGCGGATAAGGCAATAGTAATAGTACATTATTGTCGAGGTTCGGAAGTAGCTACTTGCAGGCTGAGGATTCGTTTTAAACGGACGACCTTGGGAGTCCGTTTAATTGAATCCGAAGCCAGCAAGTAGCCTTCCAGCCGAGTCATATATAGTGCTTTTCTCAAAAATGGTGCAAGAAATAGAAATATTTTACAGAACTTACAGAAGCAACGTTCTAATTTTCCATTAATTTTCATAGAAAAAAATACAACCATTAAAAAAATTAGCTTGCCGCCTTTAAAAAAAAAAGAAGTTTTTTTTTTTTTTTTTTTTTTTAATTAGTATGCAGTTTGGTCGACCTTGTGACCAGCGACTGCTCTTGTTGGGAGAAGATTGGTAACGTGGCCGTAAGGGCCACGTCACCACCAAGGACGAAAGGGAAAGGAAATTCACAGGAGTAAGAAAAGAGAAAAGCAAGAATAGAGAAGAGAAGAGAAGTTAATTTGTAGCAAAAACAATAACGCTAGGTACAGAATGTTTTGAGTTGTACAGAAGTTTTGAGTTATGAGTTCCTGGTCTTTTCCCAATGGGGGCGGGTAGAGTAGTACCCCACAGGTCTGCGCAGGTTAGGTTTGTAACGAATAGTAGGAGAATTATTCCCACTATTCGTCACAAACCCGCCTTTGTCAAAAAAAAAGAAGTGTATTTTTCTGCTGAAAATACGCCAACCTATTTGAGACACCTAAATAGTCGCGGTACCAACATTAAGCCTGTAACAGACTATCGCACCGCACCGCGACCTTGGAGCGTCGCACCCATAAGTGAGAGCGAGAAAGAGATATCTGTTTCTCGCTCTCACTTATGGGTGCGACGCTCCAAGGTCGCGGTGCGGTGCGATAGTCTGTTATAGGCTTTATAATAATAAGTGCTGATCATCTGTTTGGCTGTTTAAGGGACCTATGCCTTCATTTGATATGGCCATTTGAAGTTTTAAAAAGTTTGGAACTCGTTAAATAATGGAATTTGTATGCGACATTGCAGTCCCGAAATCGAGACTGCAATGTTTTTAACTTTTTAATTTTTTGAATGACCATAAACTACGCACTTCGCGACCTATTTTTTAACCGGCAACGTCGACTTTGCCGTCCATTTTTGAGAAAAAATACTTTTTTTTTCATGGTTACCACTACATCCAAAACCTTTGTATGGTACATACTCTAAATAGTAAACATATGTACCTAGATTTCCTAAATATAAAACTTTTCGAAAAAAAATATTTTTTATTTTATTAACAATAGGTAAGCATTTGACCATCAATCTCACCTGATGGTAAGTGCCGATGCTGTCTAGGATGGAACATGCTTACCTAAAAGATGTCTATTCACTCTCGATTTAAAAAGATCTAAGTTATAGTGGATTGGGAATAGATTTGCAGGAAGTGAATTCCACTCCTTAGTCGTTCGCATGATAAAGCTGGATGCATAGCGTTTGGTACGAACCAGTGGCAGAGCAACGACGTAAGGAATTTTTTTTTTGCTCCAATGTATGTGGCGTCAGGCATATGTATACGTATACGTATTTTTAGTATTATTACCCGACGATACATAGAACATATCCATAACTCAGAAACAAATAATATTACCTGTGTGATGATGATAAACACACGAATAAATGCCCTGACCGGGATTCAAACCCGGGACCGGGTCGTCACTACCGACTAGACTAGGACAGCCATATTCGAACTTTAAGATACGTCAAATGTTAGATATCGAAACGATATGGATTGGATATGTCAGTGTCAAACAAGTATCAAAAGTGACGTTTCTTCAAACAAAAAAAAGTCACTTTTGACACTTGTTTGACACTGACATATCTTGGTGATGTCTAATAGATACCTATCTAGTTCAAAATCCGAATCGGGCCCTCCAGGCGGTTAACCTTTTTGACACCGTGTCAAACACAAAAGCTGTCACGCTGACGCCACACGTCACCGAAGTGTCAAAACTGAAATTGAACTTTATGCATACCTATGCACGTAAGTCTATGTTGATCTGTGATTTGTGACCGACTAATCGGTCTTTGGCGTTGAACCTACGGTGCGGATATATCGGTCATTGGCGTCCAAAAGGTTAAAAATTACAATCTTACACATCTTCGCTCAGCTCAATGACCCGACCCAAACCAATTCCAAATTCTGCGAGAACATTTCATATTTATTTTACAAGAGTGAGATTTTCATCGTCATGTAATCAGACAGTTCACTGAGCAGAATTTACTTTTTAAGATATTTTCTCGCTTTAAGCATAGAGAAATATAGTAAGACAAGAGTGCTCACTCCATACATCAGTTTTGGTACCAAAAAGACTATTATTTTATTATCGACATCTAGCATCGAGTAGCGGAATTATCAGTACTGCTACTTGACAATAGATGTAGCAGTACTGATAATTCCGCTACTCGATGCTATATGTCGACTATGAAAATAATAGTCTATTTTGGTAGGTACCGAAACTGATGTATAGAGTGAGTAATCTATGTATTTTTTTCTTTATGCTTTAAGCAATATTATTCGGTGTCACAGTTATAGTTTAATCTTGGAGTTGATGAAAATGCGAAATAATTATTAATCGTGTTTTTTTTCTACCGGTCCATGTCCATATCTTTAACCTTTAATGGTTTTACCTTTTTAGGTCGATTGTTCTGTCAACGATTGTTATGGCAGGAGGACCCGGGGTCGAATCCTGGTAAGGGCACTTACTTGTGTGTTTATCACAAATAGGTATTTGTTCCTAAGTTGTGGGTGTTTTCTAAGTAAGTATATAATAAAGAAAAAACTTACTTAAAAACACAAATCAAAAATATTTAACAAAATAATTTTATTTGTTCCCAAAGTTGTAAATAGGTATTTACTTTTATGGAATATGTACAATTTAATACAGCCTTACCCTTGGACAGTCGCCATTAGATATATCGGAGCGGCCAAGGTGCTCACAAATAGCTGAGCACGCCTCTATTGTCAAGGCGTTAGATTGCTTGTTCAGATATTGTGAACACCTTGGCCGCTCCGATATATCTGATGGCGACTGGGCACCGCTTCCCACTCTAATAATCTCCCCACTCGAACAGTCTTCAAACATTCGGGAGTAATTTTACTTTAATATAAATAAATACTATGCCAAGGCGCCGAAAATTTGCAAAAAAGGGCGCAATTCCGTTGAAGTTTTCCCCCTCTGAAAACGCAATACAATACGTATCCTTATTTGACAAAATTCATTCAAAACGGCCGTCTTGTCTAGCCTCTGCCATAATGAAGGTCGCAGGGACAACCCTAGAGGTTGTACACAAGCTTTTTTCTACACGTACTGTTGCAAATCCTTTAAAACTACCCTAGGGTTGGCACGACCGAAGATTTTTGTTTTTTGAAGTGTAAACTTCTTTAGCGGCGCTGTGCACTTTTTGTGCAATGTTAAACTCGCGACAGGTCACGTGACCGACAGATTGAACATTTGTAAGACGGACACGTGACCTGATCGAAAAACTGTTACAATGTCATTGAGTTTTCACTTCTGTCGGCACTCCCGGAGTGCAACCCATTGTTTTTTTTGTTTAGATTATATTGTTGAACTACGCATAATGACGGCAGTAATGCGGCGGCGAACGGCACTCATTTTTATCAAGGAACTTGACATAATCAAAAAATCGAAACTTTCGTCAATAACCTAACCTATACAAACCTATACAATAAATTACGTAGAAATATTTTCCATAAAATCAATATCCAGGTAAGAAAATGGGGACGGAGACCGAGGTGAGTTGTGACAGTGTCGATTTTAGCAGTTATTTTTGGACACTATTTCTATGTATTTTAAAACCCCTACAAAACTATAAAGAGTCGGTAATTTGATTGTGACGTCACATGCTAGTGTTTCAATTTATTATAAATTCCATAATAGCAAAATCGTTTTGACAGTTCGAAAAAAGAAACTGATTTGACTAGTAGTCAAATACTCTATTGCGAGCTAGTTATTATTAGTTCATAGATTCCAAAAAAATCGACGATGTCACATCTCTCCTCTGTCAGAACTCACCTCGGTCTACCTTACGTTTGTATGGAGAACTTATCATCCACTATCCATAGGTTTCGAGTTAAATAATATAGATGGCGCTGTTAATAGTAACTAAAGTGTAAGGCCTGAGTGGACGCTCGAGTTGGGCGTGTAGCGGGGCGGGGCGCGCGACGTGCATGTTAAACAAATGCAAACGTATAGGAGCGGCCTTAGTGCACGCTGCTCAAATCCCTTGGGAGCTCGACGCCACGCTGCACGCCCCGCCGAACGCTCCGCTTCGAGCGTGCACTCAGGCCTTAGTGTCACACTTACTTGGTAAAACAGCTGATATTCTGTGTCGGTGAGCCTGAGAGCCACTTCTTCTGGAAAGTGCAGCAGTTCCTTCAGGGACATCAACTCCTCGTAGCTGCAGTTTTCGGAGGCCGAGGAACCTGGAAGCCATCAGATGCTTAAGCACACTTTAACGGATCAGATACAAAAATGGTGAGAGCGAGTCAAGCGAGCGAATTTAACTATTTTTTTATTTTTTTCCCTGTACTTATTTGTAGTGTAAGATGATATTACTTGCCAAATTTCATAGTTCTAGGTCAAACGGGGTGTACCCTATCAATTTGGATTTCCTTGAGAGTGTCGAAATTTACGTTTTTTGTGGCATAAACAGCCGTATCTTTTTTTTACGTTAACTTTCAAGTTTGATTTTTTCACAGCTTCTAGAGACGTAGACTTGTTTCTACAGACAGACGGATGGACTGACGGACAGACGGACAAACGGACGGACGGACAACAAAGTGATCCTATAAGAGATACTAAGAGATAACTCATTAAGAGATACTCGTACTTAGTTATTCCCGTATTTTGTTTTGACATGAATTGATAAAATTGTTGACAGAAGATTTTTTTTAAGACATTTTTAATTTGTATCTAATAAATAATATCATGTTAATGTTAATGGCGATCATAATATAAATTCATGTAGATTAGTTTAGCATAATTTATAATGTAATTTCATATTATGAGAATAAATATCTAAATCTAAATCTAAGTGTTCCGTTTTTTGCTTTTGAGGTACGGAACCCATAAAAATACAAAAAGATGATGTTATAGGTATAGGGTGATTATTTATGAAATTCCCTTCCCACTTCGTAAATGCTTATATAGGCACTCCACGATAATGTCGCTTACATAACGCAATTATTCTAATACTTCTGAAAATGCTGAGAAAGCGTTATTGGGCCTGGTAATACATATTTCATAACTTGGCTAACAATTTAGCAGTATATACTACCAGCGTTATTTATAAACGTCTGCTGAGTTAATCAGCTGATTATCGTTGTTTGTCTCTCTCTATGGCATAACAACAGATAGGGACAAACGGCGATCATCAACTGATTAAGTTAGCAGCCGTTTATGAATAATGCCGCTAGTATATACTGCTAAATGATTAGCCAAGTTATGAATTATTACCAGACCCAATAACGCTTTACAGAGTTTACGGATTTGATATGGGCAGCTGCCATACAAGGCAAAAGCGTTACGTAAGCGACATTGTTGTGGAATTCCCAATATGCAGAGTCTGTGTAGTAAGCAAATTGCAAGTCAAAATTCCAAAGTAACATATTTCTAGACTTCCGCCCTAGTTCTAGAGTTTACGCTCGCATTTTAACGGGGTACGTTCAGAAGTGAGATTGAAAAGTTATGCTTCGTGGTGTAAATAGGGTTGCCAGATGGTCGGGATTTGGCGGGATTTTTAGCATGTGTTCCCGATTCCCGACAAAGTGAAAATTGTCCCGAAAAACAGCTTCACGTTAAATACCTAGTGAAAAATGAGAAAAAATTGTAAAATCGGTAAAAAGTAACATAAAATACATGTGGCAAGCGCAAGCTAAGAAATAAATTAGTTCCTTTTTTTTGATTATTGATACCTAATAAGTACCTATAAGTATGATAAATGATAATATAATAGGTAGGTAGATAATGAGAAGACATTTTTTTTGTTTGTTCAAGATCTCAAATAATTTATACTATTTTTATATAAAAACGTCTATGGGCAGAGCATCTGGACGTAGTGCCAATGATGCAAAATGTCGTTGTTTTTGATACAATTACTTTACCTAATTGGAATGCTTTTTTTCCCGACTTAAGTCCCAAAATCCCGAAAAATGGATATGAATTCCCGATAATAGCGCCTTTCGATCTGGCAACCCTAGGTGTAAACTTAGTTTTAGAGCGTACATGTTCGTCGGAATAATGCTCAAGATTGTAAACTTTACAGGCACAGGTGAATATAAATATACCGTTCTATGATTTTGTAAATTCTTGGAAACAACTTTTAGTTTGTCGCGACACTCGTGACATCTAGTGTCAAGTAGCGATACTGATAAATCCGCCATTTGACGCTAGATGTCTACTGCAAAATAAGCACTATTTTGCAATAAAGTTTAAATAAGTAAATATTTACCTTCATCATCTTTCTCAAAACCATGCCCCGCAGAGGCACCACTCGGCCCTGGCCTGGACCCGTCTCGCATTTCACAAGCACTATATCACTAATAAAACTATAACCCACTACACTACAGTACAAAACACTACACTCTTCATCAGCAACAGCGCCATCTATTGTCATCGGTATAAAACACTGTTAAACCCTTCGATAAACACACGACCTATATCTATGAGCACGTATTATTGTTATTATCGCCATCTATTGACGGGCAGCGGAACGTTTTCATGATTGCGCGCGCGATTTAAGGCAACGGCTTTTTGGCGGCATTTTGAAGGTTCACTCGTATTGTTTAATCTGAAACAAAGAGAAAATGTATGTTATTAATCTGTAAAATATAACAACGACTAACAACGTGGTTGTGGTATACGTTATAGCATAGGTTCGTTAATGATAATCTTAATACAAATAAAGGGGCCTTTAACCTTTTGGACGCCAATGACCGAGATATCCGCACCGTAGGTTCAACGCCAAAGACCGATTAATCGGTCACATATCACAGAGCAACATCGACCTACGTGCTACGTGCATATACATAAAGTTCAACTTCTGTTTTGACACTTTAATGTTGTGGCGTCTGACTGACAGCTTTTGTATTTGACACGGCGTGGAAAAGGTTAAAAACAATGCCTACGTATACTTGGGGATTTTGTTTTAATAAGAAATCCCTATAGAATAAAATTGTTATTATTAACATTATTTTATCATGCTCTTGTGTTTGCTAGCAAGAACAATTTTTTCTATAGGTACATCCTCAAAGTACTTATGTAGGTGGGCGTTTTTTTTTAAGTTGTCCCCTACACTTTTTTTTCAAATTTGGGATTTTTTATGTTATTTCTACTCAGAATCACGAGCTCTTTCTATCCTAATAGGAGAAAAAAAGTGTCCTAAGGTTTTTATTTCCATTCCGTCGCGAATTTTCATAGACTTTGTATGGCGGTCGCGGAATGGAAAGACCGAATAATATATGGAAATTTTGGGACACTTTTTTTCTCCTATTAGGATAGAAAGAGCTCGTGATTCTGAGTAGAAATAACATAAAAAATCCCAAATTTGAAAAAAAAGTGTAGAGGACAACTTAAAAAAAACGCCCATGTACGCGATAAAGTCAAAAACTACTTGAACGGATTTTCATGTGGTTTTCACTTATCAACAGAGTGATTCTTGAGGAAGGTTTAGATGTATAGCCCCCTCCAGACGATAATTGTGCGTGAATCGCGGGTGAAGCCGTCTCTAGTTTGAACTTTTCTTCATATTTAATTGTTTTTGTTATGTTTCGTGACTTTCGTGTCAACACTTCAAACTGATTTGTATGATTTTCAGTTCGTTTAAGCGTGACGTACCCTCTGATATTTCGCTTTCATAAAACTTTATTCATTAGGCAAATGTCCACAGTTTCAATGCGTTTTATTGTTAGGTTATTTTGGGAACGGCACACGACCAAAATATCATATTGTACAAAACAAATGTTACTAATATTTTATAATACCTATTCAAGAATTTTCTGAATAAATAATTGTGAAATTTATCCTTGTTGCTGTTAGTTTTAAACAATAGACAAATAAAACATTAATAATTAAAAAATCTTTATTACACGCACACCACACCCTTAATGTAATATTAACCTATTAGCGACCCGCCCCGGCTTTGCACGGGTTAACAAATTATAATAAACCTTCCTCTTAAATCACTCTATGTATTAAAAAAGCGGCCAAGTGCGAGTCGGACTCGCCCATGAAGGGTTCCGTATTTAGGGGATTTATGACGTATTAAAAAAAAACTACTTACTAGATCTCATTCAAACCAATTTTCGGTGGAAGTTTATATGGTAATGTACATCATATATTTTTTTAGTTTTATCATTCTCTTATTTTAGAAGTTACAGGGGGGGGGACACACATTTTACCACTTTGGAAGTGTCTCTCGCGCAAACTATTCAGTTTAGAAAAGAATGATATTAGAAACCTCAATATAATTTTTGAAGACCTATCCATAGATACCCCACACGTATGGGTTTGAAGAAAAAAAATTTTTTGAGTTTCAGTTCTAAGTATGGGGAACCCCCAAAATTTATTGTTTTTTTCTATTTTTGTGTGAAAATCTTATTGCGGTTCACAGAATACATCTACTTACCAAGTTTCAACAGTATAGTTCTTATAGTTTCGGAAAAAAGTGGCTGTGACATACGGACGGACAGACAGACGGACAGACGGACAGACAGACAGACATGACGAATCCATAAGGGTTCCGTTTTTTGCCATTTGGCTACGGAACCCTAAAAACCGCATCAAAATCCGTTACGTAGTTTTAAAGAGCTAAGCATACATAGGGACAGACAGACAGCGGGAAGCGACTTTGTTTTATACTATGTAGTGATATAACATATGTACCTACCTACATTCCATAGCCCATCGCTTTTACCCAATTGCCTAGTACATTTTCACGGGTTTAACGGGTTGTATAGTCGCCATCAGATATATCGGAGCGGCTAAGGCGCTCACAAATATCTGAACACGCCTCTATTGTCACTTGTCAGGGCGGTAGAGTACGTGTTCAGATATTGTGAACACCTTGACCGCTCCGATATATCTGATGGCGACTGTACTTGTACGGACCCGATGCCGCGGGATGAGCTTAGTTGATTAAGACCTTAATAATTAACTCCACAAGTACTTCGCGAAGGCAACAAGAAACTAGTATATTTAATAAAGAGCCAACTGCGTAGAATGTACATAATACCATCCCTACCGCGCAACTACAATGCCCTACTTTACCTAAACAGCTCGTGCAAAATGCAACCTTATTCATAGCATCATACAGTTGAAAGTTGTTCGTGTGGATTTGTAAGAAAGAGGCATTAAAGTAGGACATATCTCGCGTGGTCATAAAAAGTTTGTTATTTGTGTTTTACTACGAGTACCTTGGACTTACATTTTGAGGGGATTATTAAGTTTTGCTTTATGGTAGGCTAGAATTACCTGACCAATATGAAACACGCACATCGCCATAGAATAAGTAATAGTATTATCATACAGAACGGACACGCACCGCCCCGCCCCGACTCGGATTACCTCGCCCCGCGACTGGCCGCGACATGAATCTGACGGACTTCTGGCATGCTCTCAGTAGAGCGACTTACGCACACATACACAACGCGTGTACAGACGTGCAGCGCACACATATAAACGCAAATCATTTTTGATGTATGGCGTGTCCGCCCTGTGACATCGCCATTGCTAGTAGCTCGGTACTACCATAGAGAAATATAAGTAAAGAAAGAGTGGTAACTCCATACATCAGTTTTCTTGCCAAAACGCGAGTTGTTACTGTTAAAACTCTAATGCTTAACAGTTTTCGGCAAATATTATGCTCGACTTGGCGGGGGCACTGCCGTGCCCCCAGATAACCGGATTAACCGGAACTCTATTTTCAACTCCTTCTACTTCTAATATTAGTTGTAAATTGTTTTAGTAACTAACTAGTACATTTTTCGTCAGTAGCGAAACTTGTGACATCTGCTGTCAAGTAGTGATACTGATAGTTCCACTACTTGACGTTAGATGTCGACTACGAAAAAACTCGCGTTTTGGCAAGAAAACTGATGTATGGAGTTACCACGTCTTCTTTATTTATATTTATGTACCACTACTTACAGGGCTAGCGTGTCTCATTTGAAATGTGCAGTTTTTGGGCAGTTGTGTAAATGTCTGCGACAACACTACTGTGTTGTGCGCTGTCGGCATTTACGTAAAAATCAAAGGCGTCGGTCGAATCCACTGTTACTTTTTACACTGTGACTGTAGTATCAATCATTTGATAATTTGGCTGGTATATGTTGGACGCGCGCCAACTTTCAGCTCTTAATGTATTCGACTGTACCAGAGATCAGTTAATAAGAAAGACACATCATCTAACTTTTATGCTACGGAACCCCTAGTGTGAACCCCATTCGATAGCGTGACGAGCGTTCGCGTTTGCGTTATGTCTATTTTTGTATGGGATTTTGAATAGCGCGCCAAGTGGGTCTTTTAGGAAACTCAAAATGCCATACATAATGAAACTTAACGCAAACGCTGATTTAAAGTTTCACGATTTTTACACAATATTAAATTATACAACGGGACTTAATCGCGTATCTAAATTTTTAAGATTTACCTCCGACGTTTCGAGGACGGCGTTGTCCCCGTGGTCTCAGAGAAGACTGGCTTAAGTTGACATCAGCATCTTCTAACCGCGCGAGTTAACGCAAACGCGTACGTCACGTCACGCTATCGAATGAAATTTATACTAGGGGTACTGTACACAGTCAAATTAGATGCTCTACTGAGAGCATGTCAGGATTCCGTCAGAAACTCAATGACGCGTGTACAGACGTGTCGCGCACACATATAAACGCAAATCATTTTTGATGTATGGCGTGTCCGCCCTGTGCTTAAGTAAAACGTGTGTTTACATACACGTTTACCAAGTGTTCTATGCTTAAGTGAATGAATATCATGATACGTTTATCTATCTATCTTTTTACCTGTCTCTGACTATACTGACATCTGCTGTGTAATGATAGATTTCTTTTTTGTGGCATTTTCCGCCGGAACTTCGAGTAGTTTGTTTAGGTCGAAGGTTTTGGCGAGCCACTTTGAAAGTGTAAGTCATGGGTCCGAATAATCGATTATACAGTAGGTATGTAAATCCAATACGGGCAATAGGTAAATTAAACCAGATATAGAATTTACCCGTCTAATAATTAATTACGAAGTTTTTTTAAGTTACAC
The DNA here is from genome assembly GCF_948474715.1 of Cydia amplana. Taxonomy (NCBI): domain Eukaryota; kingdom Metazoa; phylum Arthropoda; class Insecta; order Lepidoptera; family Tortricidae; genus Cydia; species Cydia amplana. Next base: position 2,274,323 of record NC_086093.1, on the reverse strand, counting down.
TTAATTATGACCCCGTATTTTTTTTAAATAATTGTTTTTATAAACCCCGACGATAGTTCGTTTTTTTAGCATTAGAAAGAAGGTACGTTTTCTTGACATGTATTTTAATTGAAAAACGCTTTATGAAAATCAGTAACTATTGTTTATGAAAGCTGAAGAATATTAAATGATCGTATTAGATTAATAATTGTTAAGTACATATTTGCCGTGACTTATTTTTAAGATGTGTTTTTCAATTAAAAGACACATGAAGATTGTTTACCTTTTTTCTAATGCAAAAAAAAAATTAACTATAAGTTACTATATTCATATTTATTGTAATGTTATAGCGGCAACAGAAATACATTATCTGTCAAAATTTCAACTGTCTAGCTATCACGGTTCATGAGATACAGCCTGGTGACAGACAGGTTAGGAGGCCTAAATTGCTCAATCCGATCTATTTTAACTAGATTTTGTTATACTTAAAATAAACACCATTCCTATTCTGTACAGTACATATTACCACTATTCTGGGCTTGTATTCAAACGCGACCCGCATTCGCTCGCTCGATTTGCTTAACATACATACGTACTTACATACATACAGACATATATCACACATGTGACGTAAAGGGGTAGAGATCCTGTAAATCAAGAGCGAAGCCGTTTTGGTTATAGTGATGGGACAGGAGTCGATAAAATTATCGATATAAAACTTATTTACCCTGATTTAGGTAGTATTTCATCCTAAACAGATACTCTTACATAAAGATATCACTATACATACTCGTAGTTTAAAACAAAGTCGCTTCCCGCTGCTTGTCTGTCCCTTTGTATGCTTAGATCTTTAAAACTACGCAACGGATTTTGATGCGGTTTTTTTTAATAGATAGAGTGATTCAAGAGGAAGGTTTATGTATAATTTGTTAACCCGTGCAAAGCTGGGGCGGGTCGCTAGTATATACATACATTTTGATCACTCTTCTTGGCTGGCGTCCATTAGACTCGCCGAGTCGAGTCGATTGGCGTATCCGCAGAAACTCGCCTGACGAGCAATACGCGCGGAGATTCGAATCGGCGCGTCACGGCTATTCGTCAATGGACGCAGTTGCATAGAAAATATAGGAGGCGAATTATCGCGATTCGATTCGATTCGCCTCGGCGAGTCTAACGCCAGCCTTAAAAACTCCAGGCGAACTTACTCATATTTGAACTGAAAATTATTAATACTTATTATTATTTCTGATACTAATGACTCAAATATAATTATACAAGCGACGCAATTTGTAAAGTTAGTTATAGTTGGAACAAAGTTGGTCCGATTTATCCGAACGCTAAGCCGCCTTACACTAATTACTCTGGATACCACCTGGGATTCGTGTCCCGGGATACTTTAGTTATTCCATTAATAACTTTTACTAAAGTTAAAACTATGCCTAGCCACCCTAAGAACAAATTAAATTACTTTCTATGTAAATATTATAATTTGAGTTTTTGAAGTGAAAACTTCTTTAGCGGCGCTGGGCACTTTTTGAGGTGGGGAAAAATGATAAACTCGAGACAGCGTAGGGCGACCACGTGACCGTAATTCCCGTAAGGTGGCCACTCATAATTGAAATTGCATTTAAATCAATAAAGAAAAACTCAATGTTATTTGACATTTATGTTGCGGACTCCTTTTCAAGACTCTTTACCTATGTTCAAATAATTTGACGTTGTCATGGCAGTATGTAAATAAACATGTCAATGAAAAAGTGTGATCTTATTTAAGAATGGTAATAATATATAATAAATAAATAGAATACCTCCGCTAAACGTATGTATCGTGTTACCGGGCGTCGGTAACATAGTGAGGTGAGTTTTGACTTCTATCGGCAGTCTCGGAGTGCAACCGCTGTTGTTTTTTTTTACACCACCCACCGTTTGGGCCACCAAGTCCAGGGACCCGTTTCTCAAAAGCTTGTAACTTGTAATACAAGCGGATGTCACTTATTGACAGCTTTTGTTAGTGTGTTTTGTTGCCGAGCGGTTCAGGCATTTGTCACGTAAACAAAGGACGCTGGTTCGATTCTGGCCATGGGCACTGGAAGTCTTGGTCATTTTTACCTTTGTACAGTCAGCAGCAGAAGTTGCTATGCGGGCGAGGTGTTCAAAATTACCTTGATGCGCTCTTATTCACTTAACAATAAAGTCGCCTCAAGATCATTTTGAACACCTGGCCCGCTTAGCAACTTCTGCTGCTGACTGTATATGATGTTTGTTTCGTTTATGCCTAGCCAAGCCACACTGGTAATAATAATAATAGTAAACATCAATCGAAATTTAAGAGGTATAAACGTAGTCCCCATTTTCCTCTCTGGATATTGATTTTATGGAAAATATTTTTACATATTTAATTTGATGTAAATAATAAAACCACTATCAAACGAAGGATTCGTTTTATTTTTCCGATTTTTTTGATTATTACAAGAATAAAAAGCGATAACAAATTCAATACAATTTGTAAAATGTATTCATATAATACCTAATAAAAATGATTTTTACAAAAGAACCAGATCATTATATCAAAATGTAGAAACATACCTACATAATTACTACATCCAAACTATCGATATATCCATAATTGTTGCGGTAGGTATAATCCCATCCTTACCTAATGCGCGCAGTAAAAGTACACATCTATCAACTTTGGGTGCGTTCAATAGACTTTCTTTATACTTCTCTCTGATTTCATCTTAGTTCCTGGATTCGTTTTATAAGTAGGGTATTTGACATTTTTTAGGGTTCCGTACCTCAAAAGGAAAAAAAAACGGAACCCTTATATTATAACTAAATAACATGATTCAAATATCATCCTGACGTCAGTAGGTTCGAATGGCCCTGAAAATCTCTAAGAAATCAATTGTTACAGAAACATTGCCTTTAAAGTGTCTTTTTCGGTTTTAATTCCTTAAGAGCGTATGTCCAAGAGAAGTCGATATATTTAAGACTTTTCGGAGTCAAGTAAAATACAGTCGACCGAGTGATAAATTGGTATGTCAGGGAACTGACGTGGAGTGTACGTAGTGATGGACAGTCCCGGGAATATTGGGGAACGTTGAACTTTCGTAAAATTCGGAATTTTGATGATATAGCACCACTAGTGAAGCTTTTAATACAAAAGCCGGCCAAGTGCGAGTCGCACCATCAACAAAAAATAGAGCAAAACAAGAAAAAAAACAAGCAAAAAAACGGTCACCCATCCAAGTACTGACCCCGTCCGACGTTGCTTAACTTCGGTCAAAAATCACGTTTGTTGTATGGGAGCCCCACTTAAATATTTATATTATTCTGTTTTTAGTATTTGTTGTTATAGCGGCAACAGAAATACATCATCTGTGAAAATTTCAACTGTCTAGCTATCACGGTTCGTGAGATACAGCGTGACAGACGGAGGGACGGACGGACAGCGGAGTCTTAGTAATAGGGTCCCGTTTTTACCCTTGGGGTACGGAACCCTAAAAATAAGGATTAAACTCAAATGGCGTTCTAACAGTTATAATCTTCTGCCGAAAGATGGCAGTAAATTTACTGTGGCTACATAATTTACTTTGACAATCCGGTTATTTCAAATTCTCTTTTCACACCTCCTATTCAGAAAAGAGCTTTTTCTTCCCTGCTAGGAGGGATCAAAGTGGCACTTTTCTGTTCAAGCACACTATTTTTTCATTCTTTTGCACATAATTTTTTTAGCTTAAATAATCTGCTTAAGCATCAGATTGTGTCAACACTAAGATTTTTTTATTTTCCTCATGGTTGATGTGAAAAGCGGTATGTGTCACACGGTATCAAAATTATTTCGTCTTGGGCGTTAACACTTGAATCCCTCATTACGCTCAGGATTCTACTTTGGAATCCCTCACTACGTTCGGGATTCTATTGTAGAATCCATCGCTTCATTCAGGATTCAATGTACGCCCTTGACGGAAATATATCATTTTGATCCCTTGTAACACAAACTACTATTGCCTCTACCAACTAACAATAAGCAGAACTTTACCTGAATTCGGCGAATTTCCATCATCTCAAGTCGCTTCGAATTTGAGTATATTGAAATCCCAATGCGAAATCGAAATATATGACATATTGTATAAAACAAAGTCGGTTCCCGCTGTCTGTCCATATGTATGCTTAGATCTTAAAAACTACGCAACTGATTTTGATGCGGTTTTTTAATAGATAGAGTGATTCAAGAGGAAGTATATGTATAATTTGTTAACCCGTGCGAAGCCGGGGCGGGTCGCTAGTATTGTATAAAACAAATTCGCTTCCCGCTCTCTGTCCCTATGTGTGCTTAGATCTTTAAAACTACGCAACGGATTTTGATGCAGTTTTTTTAATAGATAGAGTGATTCAAGGTCAGATGGCAGTCGCTTTCATAAAAACTAGTGCCCACGCCAATTACTGGGATTAGTTGCCAAGCGGACCCCAGGCTCCCATGTAGGGTTGCCAGATCGAAAGGCGCTATTATCGGGAAAAAGTATGAACTTTTCGAGATTTTGGGACTTAAGTCGGAAAAAAAACATTCAAATTAAAGTAATTGTATTAAAAACAACTATATTTTACATTATTGGCATTAATACCTCAGCTGCTCTGCCCAATCTCTCTGCGCGCGCGCTGAAGTGCTCGACGCGGGTCGCTTCGCTCGCTCGCTCGACGACAGTTCGGAACTTTAAATTATTGTTTTATAACGTGAAGCTGTTTATCGGGACTTTTTCCACTTTGTCGGGAATCGGGAACACATGCTAAAAATCGGGAGAATCCCGCCAAATCCCGACCATCTGGCAACCCTACTCCCATGAGTCGTGGCAAAATGCCGGGACAACGCGAGGAAGAAGAAGAAGAAGAGTGATTCAAGAGGAAGCTGTATGTATAATTTGTTAACCCGTGCGAAGCTCAGGCGGGTCGCTAGTAATACATAAAACGAATTTTCCGGGAATGTATTTATTATTTTATTTATTTTCCGGGAATTTCCCGGGACGGGAACCAAAGGCACAACACTAGCTACCGCAAAAGTTAAATTGCAATAGTGAAGTGAGAGAGTTGATATCATTTTCACCACAGTTTTCGGAAACTTTTCAGGGATTCAATTATAAATGATGTGAGTTGGACATTTTGTTTGCGTTATATTTTGATTTATTTCACCCCTAAATTGGTTAACTTCTTCAATTCATCATCATCATCTTACAGCCATATTCGAACTTTAAGATACGTCAAATATTAGATATCGAAACGATATGGATTGGATATGTCACTCGGCGCGATTCGGGAAATGATTTAGAGATTCACTAGATAAGAAATAGTAAAGATATGTGACGCTCGACGGCATAAGGTACCATGGCCCCGGCTGAATATTGGAGCGGCGTTAATAATAGCGTAAGCGCCAGCCGCCATAAGGTACCTTTTGCCGTGGAACGTCACATATCTTTACTATTTCATATCTAGTGAATCTCTAATTCATTTTCCGAATCGCGCCGAGTGTCAAAAGTGACGTTTTTGTTCGAAGAAGCGTCACTTTTGACACCTGTTTGACACTGACATATCCAATCCATATCGTTTCGATATCTAATATTTGACGTACCTATCTTAAAGTTCGAATATGGCTGTTAATCGCAGAGTCCCGCATGTATATAGATCACTCAGGGAGCCAAGGGTTCTGCTCGGGAGCCTAAACCCAAGAATTGGCACAGGCATTCGTTCTTACAAATAATAGGCCTATGGATCTTCTAAAATGCTAGGGTTCCTATGATATCTAATATTGCGTTACAATAATATGTAAACGACACTATAATTCAGTGCATATTAGTTACTCAGATTTAATTTTGGAGGAAAAAAGTTACCACTACGTTTTTGAGGTTATAAAATTTCCAATTTAATAAAAACGGGGTTGTGATAAATAATAGTACTAGGTACAGAAGACTCACTCTCTAACAAAACGCGTCTGTTACGATCAGCACAGATATGGCCATTGGCCGCTAGGTGGCGACAGCGCCACGCGCGGCTTATGGCTTTCCCCAAAATTGGGGCCGAACGGATGTACTTTAGCTACCTGTAGCAAAGCGACGAAATCGCGGAGTGAGATACGCCTGACGGGGTGTAAATAATAATGTCCTTCATCTGTCACAAAGGTCAAAGGTTTAAAGCTCTTAAACATGAAATATAACAACGGTAAGTTAATTCAAAATTAAGCCCGGCTTAAAATAAACAAATGGAACGCTGAGCCCTCAAAAATAAACAATCTGTTATAAGCCTGAATCCCTCAGACTTGAATTATAGAACAGCGCTGATGGTCGGACTTTTGCTTTTGATGTAATTATAAATATCCGGGAGACCGAGTTTTGCTCTGAAAACATATAAAGACTCAAAAATGCGCATTTTCCCAGAGATAAGACCTAGCTAGATCGATTTTTCGCCCCCTAAAACCGCCATATAGTAAATTTCAACGAAATCGTTAGAGTAGTCTAGAATCACGCTTGAAGAGAAAACCGCATGGATCTATAAGTAGTTTTTGAGTTAATCGATATTAAACTTTCGTGAGTTGCAGTCGCCGCGAGCACTCGAGCCTGAGGAAGGACCCCCGAAGGGCCCGAAACATGTCGCCAATGGCGACTAAAAATTCAAGTGAGTGAAACCGTTGTCCTATAAACAGTTTTTGAGTTTATCGCGAACATACATAATACAGACAGACAGACGAGGCAGGGGACTTTGTTTTGTAATGTGTTGTGATACGTCGGCGGCTGATCATAATTATCTTGAAATATGAAAATCATTGAGAACGTTAACCTTTTTAAACATGTACCTACATGCACAGCGTGGGTGTAACGTGGGTAGATGAATTAGCGAAAGTGCCTAATATATGTAAACTCAGGATCAATAAAAATGGATTCAAATGGAAATGTGGAAAAGGCATATCAAATCTATTGCAGGGAAGAGCGTCAGAGGGCAACAACTATCGTATTTTTATACGATCGATGTACGAACCACTATCAGTTTCACTAGACTTATTCGAAAACGATACATATACTTACATACTACCTAGGTACTTAATGGCGCAGCGACCCAAAATGAGTGTTGGCCTCCGACACGCCAATTGTCTCGATCCTGTACCATCTCCCGCCAGTTACCGGCATGGAGATCGCGCAAGTCCGCTTCGACCGCATCGCCCCAGCTATACCTGGGATGTCCGGCTGGCCTCTGCCCTACCGAGCGTCCCAGGTATGCCCTTTTAGCGCCGCGATCCTCCTCCATTCTCAGAACGTGGCCAAGCCAGCGAAGACGGTGAGCCTTTTGTCTCGCCTAATATACCTAATATTGGGTACAACCACAAGATCTTCAATCTCAATATTTCTGCGGTAATCACGGTTCATGTCCCAGTCGATATTATAAGTCTATACGAAAGCATTTTTGACGAAGCTGAAACGAAGACGCTCTCAATTGAATTTATTGCTGGGTTTTCCTAAAGGTAAACAAAATGTTCCCCAGTTACACATACAGAGCCAATAGACAATAATTTACACAATCGTAAACAATTTGCACTCAGTAAATACTTCAAATCTAAGTCCGTAAGCCAATTTGGCATGATCGAATCCAATTGATTTAATTTCAGTCGAGCCATTTTGGCAAAAAGAAATCTCGATATTGGAGTAATCCGATTTCTTTTGAGATGAACACTCGGCACGTAGGTATAAGTACATTAGTAGCTTGAACGTCTATTTAAGGTACAGTGGGTTCTGTGGGTTTAATCAGCAGAGGGCCTACCGCGATCCACGTTCGACGTGTTGCCTCTCTGTCGCTCTTGTAAATTCGTACGTAAGAGTGACAGGGAGGTCACACGTAGAACGTGGTTCGCGGTAGGCCCTCAGAATACGATTGTGAAACATACTAACATTCAGCTAATTTTACGGTTAAACTCATGTCATGTGTTTTAGTTACCTACTCGCGCTCGCGCGACATGTTACAGAGAGCCTAGGTTTTACTTTACTAGTTTAACATTCCGTATTGTAACCGTATTATAATCGTATTATAATTTTCGTGTACCTAGGTCTCCAAACTTTTTTACCTGGGGGCCATATTAAATTTAAAAAAAATTAAAATTCATTTATTTCAAGCTATTTGGCTCATATTTTTACATTATTTCCTTGGAGGATACAACTAAACGGAGTAGCCATTAACAGGCTTTCCCCTCTGTCGAAAATAGGCGGCCAACGGTCATACACAATGTATGGACTGACGTTTATCTGACATGGCTATTTTTACGTTACGCATACATTTGACGTTCCCCTCCCCCGCAAAAATCGGCAGACGGTTTTGTACAGAAAATTACAGACATGGCGTCTCCGTTTGATTATATCCTCCAAGATTATTTCATATATATTGCACCTCCACAAACTTTCACGCGGGCCACCATCGGTTTTTTTTTTGCGCCGGAAAATCGGCTATCGTAAGGCGAAGGCCTACCGTTGACCACAGTGGGCTTCCGCGTTAGCTGTCCGCGGGCCGGGGTTTGGAGACCCCTGGTGTAGGTAAGGGGGGGCCGCCCCTGCTGTACCTGCCTACGCCCATTTATGTAGATTGGCTAACATTGCAATATTGTGGTACCATCGAGTTGATATGGAGACCGAAGGTGGCCATAACACTGTCATAAACCAACGCAACCTCATTGTGTTTGGGTTTGTTAGAATCGTCTACGTATTAGTTGACTGTTGAAAGAAAAGTAACACTAAAAGGTTGTACCAAAAATAAAATTTTGTACAAAAAAACATCTGTAGGTATATAGTAAATAGGTATGTTTGCAACTGCCGTAATAGCGTGCTCGTTTTCAAAATATATGACCTCTTTTAGTTTTCTCAGCTACCTAAAACGTTCGACCTTCTGCGATTTGCCTATAAAGTACCTTAATCATAGATTAACTAATATAACAGTTATGCAAGTACTTTAAAATAACAATCATAGAGGAATATAACTAAAGAAAGAGTAGTAACTCCAAATATCAGTTTTCTTACCAAAACGCGAGTTATTTCGTAGTCGACATCTAACGTCAAGTAGTAGAACTATAGTACCCTTTACTTGACACTAGATATCACGAGTGTCGCTACTGACGAAAAATGTACTACTAAAACAATATACAACTAATATAACGACCGGTCTGCCCTAGTGGGTAGTGACATTGATGCCTGCTAAGCCGATGGTGCTGGGTTCGAATCCCGGTAAGGGTATTTATGATGAGCATAGATATTTGTTCTTGAGTCTTGGGTGTTTTCTAAGTGTTCATGTATTTGTATATTATATACATATATCGTTGTCTGAGTACCCGCAACACAAGCCTTCTTGAGCTTACCGTGGGGCTTAGTCAATTTGTGTAAAAAAATCCTATAATATTTATTTATTTAATATTTATTTATATCTAAAAAACTTTGTAGATTTCGGTGCACATAGCAAATCAAAAACTGTGTTGTATTGTAAGAGTGGCGTATCTGTTTCTAGTATATAATCTGTTAGGCCCTAAGCCTAACATTACTCAGCCACCGACGGGTCGGCAGTTATTCATCTGGTTTGGGTTAAACAGCCTAAACTGCTGCTATTATCATTGCTTAACCAAGACAGTTCTGTGGTCGCGGTAACCAGTGTGAAGGCACAGAATAAATAAGTACTAGATATACCCAAAGGTTGTCTGGAAGAGATCACTTTTTAGCGATAAAACCGCCTGTTGTTTAACTCTGCTTTTACCCTTTGGGTACGGAACCCTATTACTAAGACTCCACTGTCCGCCTGTCTGTCCGTCACCAGGCTGTATCTCATGAACCGTGATAGCTAGACAGTTTACATTTTCATGATGTATTTCTGTTGCCGCTATTACAAAAAATAGGTACTAAAAAGTACGGAACCCTCAGTGGGCGAGTTCGACTCGCATTGTCCGTTTTTTTTATATCAGGTGGTAAAATATATATTTTTATTCATTGAGACCTTGACCGGTGTCAATGTCAGAACTAGTGAAACGAAGTGACGAACAATATTATTATTGGTAATATTACGTTGCCTACCCGCGAGGCTACCACGAGTTGGCATTTGACATTTACTTTAACAACTGCGTGAACTCGATCACATTCTCTCTCTATTGCACCAATACCAATATTACCAATACATCAGTGCGAGCGAGATGGACTGCGATCGAGATTACGTAGTCGCTAACGTAAACATCAAGTGTAGAGTGGCAGCGGTAAGAGCGTGCGACTTTCAATCCGGTGGTCGTGGGTTCGAACCCCGGCTGGTACCTACCAATGAGTTTTTATGAACTTGTGTACGAAATATCATTTGATTTTAACCAGTCGCTTTTCGGTGAAGGAAAACTTCGTGAGGAAACCGGACTAATTCCAATGAGGTCTTGTTTACCCTCTGGGTTGGAAGGTCAGATGGCAGTTAGTTTCGTAAAAACTAGTGACTACGCCAATTCTTGGAATTAGTTGTCAGTTGTAGGGTTGAACGTTCAGATGGCAGTCGCTTTCGTAAAAACTAGTGCCTATGCCAATTCTTGGGATTAGATGCCAAGCGGACCGCAGGCTCCCAATGAGCCTATACTAATACCTTCTTAAATAGTGGTGAATTTTGTACGTTTGTATTTTCCAAAAACTTTTAAGTCGTAAAGTATTGGTTTTCCCGCATTTTCGTTAGTAATTTGGTTCAGAAACGCGTCACTTTTCGGGATTGCCATAAAAACAAACCTAACCTATCTACCTATAGGATAGCCTTACGAAAATCCTGCAAAGTTAACGGTTACAGTTTTATGACTAATGATAATATGACAAAGTAAGTAAGTTATATTTAATACAAACAATACATTATGACTTAAAATTTTATGGGAAACAAAGGGACCCTGTATTTTCTTTTGTGCAATAAAGATTAAAATAAATACATAATTTTAAGGCAGTGTAAGCACACCAAAAGTGATTACTAAAGGCACTCGGTCATGTTCTGACAGACGGTCAAATTTACAGACACGGATATGACAGCTGGCTCTTGATTGCTACACTAAATATAGACATTAAAGAGAAATATAAGTAAAGAAAGAGTGGTCACTCCATACCAGGGATGTTGCGAATATTCGCATCCGCATCCGCATCCGCGGAACATCCGCATCTGCATCCGCATCCGCATAAAATCGATGCGGAGCTCATGCGGATGCGGATGTCGACCAATTCGGTAACAGGAACGTCTTAGCGGCGGTGTAAGGCTAGGTAATTTCGTCATTATATAATAATGAAATCGTCTAGATCCCGAAAAGTCGACCAAGTTACTGTTTATTAAATAAAACGCACCTATATTCTTGCTCAAATACTAAACGTTTCGTTTTTTTTTAATATAAATTACTAAAAATGAAATATTTGACGTTTTATAAGTACCAAATCTTGACATCCGCATCCGCATCCGCGGCTTTAAATATCCGCATCCGCATCCGCATCCGCGGATGTCAAAAAATCTGCATCCGCAACATCCCTGATCCATACATCAATTTTCTTAACGAAACGCGAGTTATTTCGTAGTCGACATCTAACGTCAAGGTAGTGGAACTATCAGTAGGTACCTACGAAGTATCGAACCCCTTGAAGCTGTCCCTTGAAGCTGTGACAGGCGTGTCTCACTCCGCGATTTCGTCGCTTTGCTACAGATAGCTAAAAGTACATCCGTTCGGCCCCAATTTTGGGAAAAGCCATAAGCCGCACGTGGCGCTGTCGCCACCTAGCGGCCATACCTGTGCTGATCGTAACAGACGCGTTTTGTTAGAGAGTGAGTCTTAACGTAAAAACTTGTCAAATCTAAAGCTGCGAGCTAAAAGTGTGTTTATACTAAATCAGATATAATACCTAATATACATTCTGTTATTTCGGCCGTTCTAAGTCAAAAGGTCGTAACCCAGAGATTGGCAATTTGCGGAATAGGACGGATCACCCTAATTACCAAGTCTGTTGTTGGGGATGGTAATTACATTAAAATATCAATTTCAAGTTCACCCCGAATTTAGCGCTGTTAAAGTTTAATTTAAATATTTTACGTCACCCTAGGCCCGTAAGTGGGATTTTCTTCCCGCGCGAGAAGAAAATCTCACTTCCTGGCCAAGGCAAGACGTAAAACTTTAGACAAACCACGGGCGGTAATTCGTAAAGCCCCAGATCGCATATTTATGGCACAAACATCACCTGGCGATCTGGAGCATTTACGAATTCACCTCCCTAAGGTATGTAATGTACTAAGTATATTAAGTTTCCCCGGCTCGTATAGTCACCTGCAATATTATGTTACACAACGAATGCCGCAAAAATAACTGACACGATCTTATTTGTAGAGCCATAAGGCCCATAAGAGTGTCACATATTTTTGCGGCCTTCATTGGTCTGGCCTAGGGGGTAGTGACACTAGTGGCCTGTGAAGCCGATAGTCCTGAGTTCGAATCCCGGTAATTGCATTTATATTTGTGTGAAGAGCACAGATATTTTGTTCCTGAGTCATGGGTGGTTTTTTTTTCTTTATTGGAGAAACAACATAAGTAAGTACAGTAAAAGTTAAGATAAGATATACACATATAATACAGTTCAGAAGATGTGCACCTATTTACCTCCTAAAACGCTATGTATTTAAGTATTTTAGATTTAGTTTTTAAGTTTTGTAGGTTAGTTATTTTATTATGTTTTTTTTCCTAGTTATGTATATTATATATTTAAGTATTTATATATTTTATACAACGTTGTTTGAGCACCCACAACTACATATAAGTACCTTTCTTTTCATCTTCAAATCCTTATTTAATAGAAAAACCTTCCTTTCAAATTTGCGGCGAGACTTACCTGAAAAGAAAGAAAAATATTTGTGAGTGAGCATTACGTTTGGGTACAAAAATACACGGTGAAATTTAATAGGTTATAAAGAGATGAAAAATATTAATATCCAACCTAAATGAAATTCAATACGCGAGATCTCATACAACTTATTTCACTATCTAATTAATTAAAAGAAAATGATATAGTTAAAATTAATAACCATTGTATAGGTAATATTAGGTACATGGACACCCTACTATTATTGAAGGGAGGTGTACGTCAAAGTGCCATTGCTTAATATGAATTTGACAATGACAAATTGACAGCTTTAAGATGTTAGTCATCTGTTACTTATAGAGTTTTTATACTCTTTAGATTAAACCATTGACAGGGTGACGATAAATTACGATAGAGAATTTTCTCATGAAAGTTTCTACATAGAAAGTTCCAGTTCAGGTTAAGGATTATTACTCAACTGTTGACGAATGTTCAGTTTCATTAGTGTTTAGTTCAAATGTCATAGAAATCGAAACTAGCTGTCAGAGGGTTTGGCAACGCTCAGAAAAAAAATACCGAGACCGAGACTATTTCTTGAGAACTTTGCAATTTTTAGGGTTCCGTACCCAAAGGGTAAAAACGGGACCCTATTACTAAAACTCCGCTGCCCGTCTGTCTGTCTGTCCGTCTGTCCATCTGTCTGTCTGTCACCAGGCTGTATATCATGTAGGCAGTTGAAATTTACACAGATGATGTATTTCTGTTGCCGCTATAACAACAAATACTAAAAACGGACTAAAATAAAAATAAATAGGTAATGGTACGGAACCCTTCGTGCGCGAGTCCGACTCGCACTTGGTCGGTTTTTTATAATTATCTTTGGCATATTATTATCGCTAGAGATCGCTTTTTAGCGTTAAGACCGCCTTTTGTTTACCTCTGCTTGTGTTTCTGTTTTATTGAAGTGAAAACTTCTTTAGCGGCGCTGTGCACTTTTTGAGGTGGGGAATTTTTTTTAAACTCGAGACAGCGTAAGACGATCACGTGACCGTAAGATTTAGATGGCCACTAATTTAGATGGCATTTAAATCAATAAAGAAAAACTCAATGACATTACATGAAAAACTGTTACATGTAATGTCATTGCGTTTTTCTTTATTGATTTAAATGCCATCTAGTGAGTATCGCTCTAACTGGTATTAATATAACTCGAGTACTAACAGTGATATGCTTAGGGTAATTATCGCTTACGCTAGATGGGGTTAACCTCAATTATACATAGTGCATTTTGCACTAGTCATTGAGTTTTCACTTCTGCCGGCACTCCCTGAGTGCAACCCGTTGTTTTTTTGTATTGTTTTCTTTTATTGAGGTGTGAAATAAAGAGTACTTGTATTGTATTTGTATTGTATTATTACAAAAGGTACAGCATACTTATACGCTTACACCAAAAACTGTATTAGCCCAACACTACTCCACACGTTCCAAATAAGTGTAAACGGTGCCCTAGTTCCCGAGGGTCACGGCAACCTTGAACGACAAGTGTACTCATCACGTACAGTCCAAAACCAACCTTAAAACATACCATTAAAGCTCAGAATCCAACTTTACAATTTCAAAACGTATCGCTAGTCTGAGGATTCGTCAGCGTAAAAAGAACTTTATATGCTAATGTTTAGAGTGTTAAATTCAATCTCAATGTTGAGATAAGTGACTCAGGTTTAAAAGCAGTTGTTAGGGTTGTTCGTGTTTTGGGTGTTTACAATTTTGCGCCGCACATATTTAATCCCCGACGCAAAAACGAGGAGTGTTATTTGAAATTATGTTCGACACAAATTTAAATAAATACATACAAAAAAATACGGCTGAATTGATAACCTTCTTCCTAGGGTTCCGTACCTCAAAAAAAAACGAAACTCATATAGGATCACTCGTGCGTCTGTTCTGTCTGTCTGTCCGACCATTCCTCCCCCCCCTTTTTCTCTGAAACTACTTGGTCTAAAATTTTGAAAAATACACATAATAGTTCTTTACCTATAGATGACAGGAAAACTTATTAAAAATGTGCAGTCAAGCGTGAGTCGGACATAATGTACGGAACCCATGGAACGCGAGTGCGACTCGCACTTGGCCGGTTTTTTTGATGTCGGTTAAAATATGGACTAATTATAGTACTTTAGAAAATCAATCACTGGATACGGATAGTTTACCCGAGGTAAGGTAAATAATAATTCTATTTATATTTTCAAATAATTCAAGTAAACCAAATCACATTAGTTCGGAAACTTTACTTGGATTGTGTGAATATTAAAATTATAAGGTGTCCAGTTATTGGAAGGTGGCCAGTAATAGAACGATTTACCCTATTAGGGTTCCGTACCCAAAGGGAAAAAACGGGACACTATTACCACAGGGCGGACACGCCATACATCAAAAATCATTTGCGTTTATATGTGTGCACGGCATGTCTGTACACGCGTCATTGTGTATGTGTGGGTAAGTCGCTTTACTGAGAGCACGCCAGAAATCCGGCAGATTCACGTCGCGGGGCGAGGTAATGCGGGTCGGGACGGGGCGGTGCGTGGCCGTTCTGTATGATAATACTATTACTTATTCTGTGCTATTACTAAGACTCCACTATCCGTCTGCCCGTCCGTTGGACCGTCTTTCTATCACCAGGCTGTAACTCATGAACCGTGATAGCTAATAGACAGTTAAAATTTCCACAGATGATATATTTCTGTTGACGCTGATAACAAAAAATACTAAAAACAAAATAAAATAAATGTCTAAAGGGGCCCACTGATTACCAGTCCGCCTGACGATATCGGCCTGTCAGTTGTTCGGAACTGTCA
The DNA here is from genome assembly GCF_948474715.1 of Cydia amplana. NCBI lineage: Eukaryota > Metazoa > Arthropoda > Insecta > Lepidoptera > Tortricidae > Cydia > Cydia amplana. The sequence goes on along the minus strand of NC_086093.1, from coordinate 2,258,641 downwards.
ACTTTTTGTTCTAACTGACAGGCCGATATCGTCCGGCGGACTGTAAATCAGTGGGCCCCTTAAGAGGGACAACAAACGTGATTTTTTTGCCGTGTTTTTCGTAATGGTACGGAACCCTTCGTGCGCGAGTCGACTCGCACTACGCTGGTTTTTTATTATGTTATTAATAGAAGTGAAGCCAAACAAAGCTTATTATTCCGCTTTCCAGATCCTTTATACGAACAATGAAATTTAAACCTTGAATCAAAACGGCATTGTATTCAAAATTTCAGGAAAATGAACACAATCATTCTTATGAAATTATAGATCACTTAATCTAGATTAAGCATAAAATAAGCGATTTCATCAAAGTCTGCCAAAGAGAATTTTCAGACATTGCAAAGTGCCCATGAAATGTTCTCGGTATTTATTTTTTTGCACGTTTATTGCCAAACCTTCTTAGTGTAAGGCCTGAGTGGACGTTCGAGTTGGGCGTGCAGCGGGGCGGGGCGTGCGGCGTGCATGTTAAACAAATGCAAGCGTATAGGAGCGGCCTTAGTGCACGCTGCTCACATCACGCGTGAGCCCGACGCCACGCTGCACGCCCCGCCGAACGCTCCGCTTCGAGCGTCCACTCAGGCCTTACACTTACAGTTAGTTTCGACTTCAATAAATGCTTCGTCACACAGGCGCGTTTTCCGGGCGGCGCGTGAGCGTTTTATATGTAAAAGCGGTGCGCCCCGCTCACGCGCCGCCCGGAAAACGCGCCGCTCGGAAAGCGCGTCTGTGTGACGAAGCCTTATTAAGTGACGTATGTTAATGAAACAGCCGTCAACACTTGACAACATAATACTTAATCCCTAATCTGAACGGGAACTTTCTAAGTGAAAATTTGCATGAGAATTTTCTCAGGAATTTTCCAGAAATTGCGTAAATTTCCTTGCACATTGCTACAAGGAACCATTAAATTTCCCTATGGCAAAAAAAAAAACAACATAACTTTGAAATCCGACTTTTATAAGCTTCCATTTTTTATATGCGTTGATGGATCGTCCGGATATCCGGGATGACACCATTTGTTAAATAAAATCACTTTCCGGTTGCGGTAACTCATTTAAAATTTAAATTAGCTAGTTGACAACTTGACGGATACTGAACCCCTAGTGTAAATTTCATTCGATAGCGTGACGTGACGTACGCGTTGCGTAAGTGTCTTTTTGTATGGGATTTTGAGTTTCCAAAACGTCCCAAGTAACAAAATTTGGTACTATAAAAGTCCTGAGAACGTTTTGGAGCGTGCTAATTAGTGTTCATGATTAGCACTATAATGGTGTTGTAAACTTTTACAAAACCCCATGTAGGCCCTAGTTTTATCACTGATTTATTCTATAAACATTACATAAAGGCTCTCACGGTGATAAATCAGCTCTATGGTTGAAATTGAAATGTAAAAGTGACGAGAAACGCTTTTTAGTACTAAAATAGTGCTGTCTGCAACGTTTATGTCGCAATTTGGAATTATAATTATGAATGGGGAGAGAAGGGATGAAAGGGGGGTGAGATAGGATTTTAAGGCTACTGCTACAAAAATAATGTATTCCAATTTAAAATTGAACTATAGTAATACACATATTAAAAAAAAATCGATCCAACAATCTTCCAAAATCACCTTTGTATGAAATCCCATCTCACCCCAAATACGAGGGACTACGGGGTGAGGTGGGATTTCCTGTTTATCGTCAAAGTTATGAAATGGAACTATCCAAAATAAAATAAAAACTAAAATACAAACGTCCGGACCACTTTACATTATATACACCATTCAGTTTTCATATGTAAAAGTAAAATGTAATCGAGGTTTGAATGTCAGTTTTGCCCCTACTCACCCCATTTTACGTTATAAGGTATTGGACCACCCACACACAGTCTGGGCGATCTCCTTAAATAACCCAAAAGGTTTAACCTTTTGACCGCAAATTGAACCAAGATAATATGTACCGCCCACGGCACATCGTGGGTATAGCAGCCAAAGAGTTAATCAGGCCAATTCGAAAGTGTACTTACATTACATCTAACTGATTTTAGAATGATAGTAAAACCATCAGACTAAAGTGAGACTGGGATGGACATGTCTGCCGGATGAATTATGACAGATGGGCTAAAATAGCCATTAGGGGTCCAAAACTTTAAGTTACGTCAAATAGTAGAGATTGAAACGATATGGATTAGATATGTCAGTGTCAAACAAGTGTCAAAAGTGACGCGTTTGTTTGAAGAAACGTCACTTTTGACACTTGTTTGACACTGACATATCCATTCCATATCGTTTCAATCTCTAGTATTTGACGTATCTTAAAGTTCGAATATGGCCGTTGGATTTTGAAGTAGACATCAATTAGATATCTATTAGACATCACCAAGATACGACAACGATATGTTTAAGATCTAACCTGTCAAATTTGACATTTCCGCGATTCTGGAAATACTCTTGAACGATTTCCACAATGTCTAAAACGTCTCGTCATGTATTTTTAGATCTCAAAACGATTTTGAAACGATCATACGATAATTTAACGTAAAAGTAACATTGGTTGCCCGAATTGAGCTGCAAAAGATTTGTAGTTGAAATCTAAACTACCAGATATCTAGTAAATATCGTATCATTCTCTTCTCTAGAACGGATCATTGGTTTCCGAATATCGCGATAGCTGGCATCCCCAGAGTAGTGGCAGAGGCAGACCGGGAAATAGAATAGAAGGGACGACGACTTGGATGGATCATTAATAGAAAAAAAAGCTTTCTCTAATTGTAACTTAATCAGAACACGTTACCGAATAAGCCCTTAAACATCACATTACATCCTGTATACAATACAATACAATACAAATACTCTTTATTGCACACCTCAATAAAAGAAGACAATGCAAATAAAACAGAAATACCTACAAGCAGAGGTAAACAACAGGCGGTCTTATCGCTAAAAAGCGATCTCTTCCAGACAACCTTTGGGTAGCCTGTATATTAGGTAGTTATTCTAGCTCGTTGAGTGAAATGAATTGAAAAATCTTTATTTACAGGCAACTAGCATACCTACATGTATAATAAATAGAATATAACTTAAATCTAAAAAATATCTGCATTCTAAAGGGGCCCACTGATTAACAGTCCGCCGGACGGTATCGGCCTGTCAGTTAGAACAAAGATTTGACAGTTCCGAACAACTGTCAGGCCGATACCGTCCTGCGGACTGTTAATCAGTGGGCCCCTTAACAGAGCCCGGGATCCGCTTAGGTAGGTAACCTAATCCCTAAAACTGGAGCAGGTTTGTTTGCCTCCGACGTGATATAAAAAGCAGGTATGTTGCAGATGCCGATTTACTGACATCCGCGGATGCGGATGCGGATTTTTAAAGGCTCACATCCGCGGATGCGGATGCGGATGTCAAGATAGGTAGATAGGTAGGTAGGATAGGTAGGTATACATAAAAAAACGTCAAATATTACATTTTAGTAATTTTTATTTCAAAAAACCGGCCAAGTGCGAGTCGGACTCGCGTTCCAAGGGTTCCGTAGATTAGTTCCCACTCACGCTTGACTGCTCATTTCTAATAGGTTTTTTTGTTAATGACTAAATTACCTAGCAGTCTAGTACTTACGCCGATGCTAAGACGTTCCTGTACCGACCTATTCCGCATCCGCATCCGCATTAAACTCCGCATCGATTTTATGCGGATGCGGATGTTCAAAATAATGCGGAAGTTCCGCGGTTGCGGATGCGGATGCGGATATTCGCAACATTCCTGATAAAAAAGGTATGAAAAAGACATAGCCGAAGCTTTTATGCTCCGAAAAGCACATTTTAAAGGCACGCAGCGCAGGGAAGTTTCATTTTTCCCGTATCGGATTACTAAATGCCGTGAGTTTTTCTCGAATTTTCCTGGTTTTAAGCTTCTTTTTCGCTCTGGTTATTTTTCGATCTGGATATTAGATAAAAATAGATGTAGGTTGAGAAAAATCGGCTTGTTAGGGTTTCGTAGCCAAATGGCAAAAAACGGAACCCTTATAGATTCGTCATGTCTGTCCGTCTGTCTGTCTGTCTGTCTGTCCGTGTATGTCACAGCCACTTTTTTCCGAAACTATAAGAACTATACTGTTGAAACTTGGTAAGTAGATGTATTCTGTGAACCGCATTAAGATATTCACACAAAAATTTAAAAAAAAAAAACATTTTTTGTGGGTTCCCCATACTTAGAACTGAAACTCAATTTTTTTTTTCATCAAACCCATACGTGTGTGGTCTATCTATGGATAGGTCTTTAAAAATGATATTGAGGTTTCTAATATCATTTTGTTCTAAACTGAATAGTTTGCGCGAGAGACACTTCCAAAGTGGTAAAATGTGTCCCCCCCCCCCTGTAAGTTCTAAAATTAGAGAATGATAAAACTAAAAAAAATATATGATGTACATTACCATGCAAACTTCCACCGAAAATTGATTTGAACGAGATCTAGTAAGTAGTTTTTTTTAATACGTCATAAATCCCCTAAATACGGAACCCTTCATGGGCGAGTCCGACTCGCACTTGGCCGCTTTTTTTAAATAACAAACCTTCCGTGAATTCCAGTGACATGTAAGTAAAGTAAAGTTTGTATTCATTGTTAACTGTGAAGGTACATAAGATATTAAATATATTTAACCGGGTCACTCACGTATTTGTCAGTAAATAAGAACCAAGAAAACTATACTCATCCTTTTCTAGTACTAGTGTAAAACAAAATAGTATGATTTTCTCTGTCTATGTTTGAAATGAGACAGTCCTGTGACAAACTATAAGTTGTTTTTTTAACTGTCAATTGTTTAGTATATTAAAATAACTATAAGTGTAAGGCCTGAGTGGACGCTCGAAGCGGAGCGTTCGGCGGGGCGTGCAGCGTGGCGTCGGAGTCAGGAGTAATTTGAGCAGCGTGCACTAAGGCCGCTCCTAGACGCTTGCATTTGTTTAACATGCACGCCGCACGCCCCGCCCCGCTGCACGCCCAACTCGAGCGTCCACTCAGGCCTTACACTAACTATGACTGAACTGGCCCCCTGCACCTAATACCTAGTGTGAATTATGATTCAACACAAACTTTAAGGCCCCGAAAGCACGAAAGTTTTAACCGACACCCAGGATTTGTCATAATACATCAGGCATTAACAAGAGAAACCGCTTTGAACCAGTTTTATAGACATTCTTATCACTTGAATAGCACGAGCGAATATTACGCATTATTTTCATCATGCCAGCTCGTAAAGGCTTTCTTTATAATTCAAAAAATGAAGAGAAAGTTGCATTTTATTCACAAGACTCACAACCATCGCATGGCCATCTCTCTGATCCACCGCTGGGCCATCATGTAGAGGAGCCATTTAAAAGCCAGGCCATCCAGCCCCATAAGATTCAAAAAAGAAAAATAATTTGACACTTTTCGTAATTTTGACAGGTACTATCTATGCTGGCGACATCTTTAAAATACTTCGACCAGCAAAACATTGAATGATACCCATTTAGGTGAACACAGTTTAAAGTCACTTCTGTGGACAATATAAGTAATAAAAGTTACTGACCCTGGTACATATGTCCAGTTTTTCTTATTTGAGTCTCAAGTACTGGAAAAATGCCTCGCCTGTAAGTATGCAGCGTTAAAATTAGCTTCAGATTCCCTCAACTTTGTGATGTCCACAGGAAAGACGCGAACGGGTTAAGGATGGCTCACGCTAGACCGGTCCGGGGCCGGGCCGGAGCTTCCGGCGCTTCGCTTTCTATGGAAAGCACCACGTGATCACCGATCAGCCGTCATATAAAATTACATATGTCGGACTCCTCGGCCCGGGCCCGGCCCGGTCTAGCGTGAGTCCTCATATACCTGTCATTGTCTGAGCCTGGGACTCGCTAGCCGTTACAATTACACCCCAGTTCAAAAGTTTTGGGTCACCCGCAGACCCGGCTATGAATATTTATTAAATTAAACTATTACACATGTGAACCAACGATTGTTCGCAGTTTGGAACAAATAGAGCGATTAGGATTATATATTTAGAACTATTCATTCGACGGCCTTTTTACCTGTGCCATCATGTAGGTATATGGTCTGTCTGGGTCTCTATTGTGTCCCAAATAGTTTTAAACCATAATGTATTGTTTGCCCGAATTTTCGTTAGTCATAATTAATTTGGTTCAGAAACGCGACACTTTTCAGGATTGCCATAAAACAAACCTAATCTAACCTAACCTATCTATAGGATAACCTAACGAAAATCCTGAAATGTAAACGGTTTCAGTTTTATGATTAATGATAATATGACAAACAATACATTAAGACTTAAAACTTTATGGGAAACAACGGGACCCCGAACTGTCATTGAGGATAGTGATAGTTTAATTTTATAATATCTGGAAAACTTATTAAAACTCAAAAATGCGCGTTATCCCAGGGATAAGACTAGCTAGATGGATTTTTCGCCCCCGAAAACCCCCATATAGCAAGATTCATCGAAATCGTTAGAGCTGTTTCCGAGATCCCCGAAATATAAATGTATACATATAAATAAATATACAAGAATTGCTTGTTTAAAGGTATAAGATGAAGCAAAGAGAATTTGAAATAGAGGCGGATTGTCAAAATAAATTATGTAGCCACATTAAATTTACTGCCATCTTTCGACAGAAGATTAAAACTGTGAGAAAGCCATTTGACTTTGATCCTTATTCTTTCACTGATATTATGTGTTAATTTGTTAAATATTCAAATTAACACCATCTACTCGACAGTTAGGCCAAAGGTATGAAGCAATCTTTTCGAGCGATGGCGTTGGTCGAGTAGATGGCGTCAATTTCAAGATTTACCATACCATAAAAAATTACATCGGATTACTTTGACACTCTTGTGGATAAAACGCCACTTTCTCATCAGTTTTACTATTCTTACCTCTGGTCCTCTATCCATGTGAAACACTTTGGGAATCGCTGTCCTAACCTGTCAGGTAAACAGTGACATTATTTTTCATTAAAAAGGGTATCCTTACCTAACCCTCAACCCTCGCAATGTAGGTCAGAAATAACGTAACTTTAAAACCTTATTTTGTTTCCTAACCAAAATAATTAGGACACTTAACGTGAAGGAGGTTTGGCTATTTGTGAATTCTGTTAAATCACTACATAGCATAAAACAAAATCGCTTCCCGCTGTCTGTCCCTATGTATGCTTAGATCTTTAAAACTACGCAACGGATTTTGATGTTTTTTTTTAGTAGATAGAGTGATTCAAGAGGAAGGTTTATGTATAATTTGTTAATCCGTGCGAAGTCAGGGCGGGTCGCTATAATCGGACATTGAAATCCATCTTGTAATATAGAATATTGGAGTTTATAAGTGAATAATATCAAGATACCTACTCAGCGGTACAGTCAGCAGCAGGAGTTGCTAAGCGGGCCAGGTGTTCAAAATGATCTTGACGCGACTTTATTGTTAAGAGAATAAGAGCGTGTCAAGGTAATTTTGAATATCTCGCCCGCTTAGCAATTTTTTGCTGCTGATTGTACCTAAAACGGTATTCGCCATCGCAAAACTCTAAGAGCAACCTACATTTTACTATTTAATTTAACCCTTTAACCGCTAAGGACGTCAACTGACGGGCGTGGCTACAGCCCAATATAAACATTATAGCATTCCAATAAGGCTCACAATGACGCGCCGCACACTATACGCGTGGCATTCAAAGAGCCTACCCATAAGTGTAAGTGTAAGGCCTGAGTGGACGCTCGAAGCGAAGCGTTCGGCGGGGCGTGCAGCGTGGCGTCGGGATCACAAGTAATTTGAGCAGCGAGCACTAAGGCCGCTCCTATACGTTTGCATTTGTTTAACATGCACACCGCACGCCCCGCCCCGCTGCACGCCCAACTCGAGCGTCCACTCAGGCACACTAAACCTAAACCTAATTTACTTGCAAGCACAGCTCGGCTACCGTGATACCTCCACTTCCGGCGAACATAAACGCTATAATAAATACTTGAAGCGTATCAATAACCCAATTTGGCGATACATGATTTCATCCGCTTAAAAGCTACGGCAGGACGGTAACTTTATTTCCGCTTTCTGTTAAGCTTATTTGAAGATTTTAGGGGCCCCGAGGCGATGAAAGAGTATTTTAGAAGCAGGATTTATTGTTTTAAGGGCTTCGTACCAAAAAGGTAAAAAGGAATTTTCTTGGTGCGACTCTGTCCGTCCGTCTGTCTGTCACATCGCTAAATATCTCGTGAACTACTTAAGGATGACTCAGACATCCGACATGTCATATTCTATGACGGCTGACGGGTGATCTGTACGTGGTGCTTTCCATAGAAAACGAAGTGCCGGAAGCTCCGACACTCCGACCCGGCCCTGGCCCGGTCTAGTGTGAGTCATCCTTTACGCTATCGATTTGAAATTTGACACCACTTAAAGAATTCAGAAGAGACCGAAACAGGTGGAAATCTGAGGGTACAAGGGCAAGGCTTTATGAAGGATGCATTAACACCAACCAAGTTATCTCAATTCAAAGATATTTCGGAGACGCCACCTCATATACGCGAGCTCCGCCTGAGAGCAAAGTGCCCCAATGTCGGCTGTAATATGAGGTTAGTGAATATATCATAGAAAGTTTCTAATATGCAGATAAGACAGTGTATGTAACTGTACCTACATAATTAGGCATTAAAACACTCGTGAGATTCTATTATGAAACTCACTTCGTCCGTTTCATAAACCCACACTCGAGTTTTAATGCCATTCATTGTGTAGCAGTCACATAAACTACTTTTTCGACCTTTTTTGTAGAGGTCATCTAAAAATGTCGTTGCAGACACATTTTAGACCCGCCGTGATGCGTACTTTAATAATAAAAGAGGTTGTGACATCTGTCTGTCCGCGTACACACTCGAGGTAACCCTACCCAGGTTGTGAATAAATAAATCGGGGATCATGCCACGAGTTGGTCTCGCCCTTAATTCTCAAAGTGTTTTATCAACAATTTTGACGGCCTTCGTACCGATGTTTGTACGACGAAGTAACCTTCGTAACAATGATTTAAGCTTTCACGATTTTTACACTTATATTATTTACTGAAGCGCTGGGGCCCGTTTCTCAAAAGCTTGTAACTTGTTATACACGTGGAAGTCCATTTCTAACAAAAGCTGTCAAAAAGTGACATCCGCTTGTATTACAAGTTACAGGCTTTTGAGAAACGGGCCCCTGGTGGCCTAGCGGTATGAGCGTGCGACTTGGAATCCGGAGGTCGCGGGTTTAAACCCCGGCTCGTACCAATGAGTTTTTCGGAACTTATGTACGTACGAAATATCATTTGATATTTACCAGTTGCTTTTCGGTGAAAGAAAACATCGTGAGGAAACCGGACTAATCTCAATACGGGCCTAGTTTACCCTCTGGGTTGGAAGGTCAGATGGCAGTCGCTTTTGTAAAAAAACTAGTGCACTTGGTCTTGTTTATCAATTTGAACTTTTTGCACACTGAGATCTACTTACTTTGTACCTATGTATTTATGTATGTAAACACTTTATAGTACATAAGACAGCTAGGTTAATATACAATAAATAATACAATGAAACTAAATAATTATAAAAAATGTACAAAGGCGAACTTACCCCTATAAGGGATCTCTTCCAGTCAACCTTTGAGCAATTGAATTGACTTTGTCGGAATTTGTTTGAATGCCCCACAAATACCAGATTACACTATGTTCATCTCTTTCCCCGCCCTATCTCGCTCGCTCATTAACAATGTATCTAAATTAAGCGTCCGGTCCGTCCGGACGTCCGGACGGGATTAACGGACGGCCGTAATTACTTGGCAAAATGTTTGTATACTTAGGTACCAGATTTTTTAGGTCACTTCTGTGGACAATACAATAAAATTTTGTCCTTAAAATATTTCGCCTCTGTCACTGTCTATTTGAAGTTGTGCAGGAAGTTATTTGTCTTCTACAAAGTGCCGTCACTACCTTCTTATGTTCCCTGGAGGACACAATAAATCTTCAGCCGGAAGTCGGCCATGATGCCGGCACTTCCGGTGCTCTAAATCGATCTAGCTCACTTCCTTTATTGACAAACTACCCTTTAATAATAGTTGATAGTTTAAAATATGATTAGATGACATAGTAACAGTGGAGGTGTGTCAAAAATTACACCACATCAGCCAGCCTATTATGGATAGCTTTATCCATCATTATCCACGTGATAAAATAACTGTCACTGTTTAACACCGTGGGAAAGAAAGTGACGGACACCGTTTTATCACGCTGTCACGTAGACAAGAACGACCATCATATCCGTACAGCTCGTAAAAGATCTCTTTACACTTCAAAAACTGATGACTCGTCATCTTCCTCGCGTTGTCCCGGCAATTTTGCCACGGCTCATTGGACCCTGGGGTCCGCTTGGCAACTAATCCCAGGAATTGACGTGGGCACTAGTTTTTACGAAAGCGACTGCCATTTGACCTCCCAACCCAGAAGTTAAACTAGGCCCTTATTGGGATTAGTCCGGTTTCCTCACGATGTTTTCCTTCACCGAACAGCGACTGGTAAATATCAAATGATATATCGTACATAAGTTCCGAAAAACTCATTGGTACGAGCCAGGGTGAACCCGCGACCTCCGGATTGCAAGTCGTACGCTCTTACCGCTAGGCCACCAGCGCTTCAAAAACTGATGACTGCATGACTGAAAATATTTTATCCACAAGAGTGGCAAATTAGAAGTAAATTTTAAGTTGTTGCTTCATTATGGCTAGTGAAATTGAGCTTTAAGTGACGATTCGGAATTGTAAATAAGGTAAAGGGCCCCAAGTTCGTGTTAGTACGTTATTTCGTTAGTTTTGTTTCTGGCGCAAATAATAAGGAATTCAAGTATTGTTTATTTAAATTATACATATGAAAAAAATCTGTATTATTTAATCTCTTCAATAAAATAATAACCAATATTTTAGTGATTAAACTGAGAGTAATACGACGGTCGAAACTGTCAGACGGCCGCGAACAGCTGTGTTGTATGCGTGTACTTTTTTTAGGCGTAAGGTGCGCGCTCTCACTTGTTAAGCTTATAGGAAGGAAAAGCTAAACCCATTCGAATAAAAGTTTTTGAGAGTGTTTCTGTGGGTTCCTTAGTAATTGATTTGATAAGAAAAAATATTGAATATATGCATAGAAATACCTTAAAATTGCAATAAATCGACTCACGAAATAGCGGTCATTTTATTTTTCGTATGTCTCCTATTTCGTGCCACTAACGAATCAAGGATTTTCTAGATACATTTTGAGTGCTTGTTTTTAAATAGAACAACGAAGATAATTAAAAAAATAAATTAGAAAACAATTAATGTATTTCATGAAGTTTCGTATGAGCGAAATTCGGTATATGTTTTTGTTACTAGAATTCTCATAAAATGAGTTTGAATGTGACCCGAGTTTAAATTTTTAAGGTATATTCCACGTATATTCTCATATTAACTACTAGCATAATTTTATTTATAATTCAATTTATTTGATTTATTTTATGTTTATATAGCTGGTCAACCAAATCTTGTCAGTAAAAAAAGGCGCGAAATTCAAATTTTCTATGGGACGATATCCCTTCGCGCCTACATTTTTCAAATTTGCCGCCTTTTTCTACTGTCAAGATCTGGTTGACCAAGTATATTTAACGTATATATAGTTAATTTTTTTTTTGATTTTTTTTATTTATATAATTCGGCTTTTAATCAAGTAATAAAGTATCCGACGAGTACAAAAAACTTTAGGCTAGCTCTCAATATTTAACTTTTTTTTTATATTATTATTAATTTGACCTTACAATTACTCGTAAGTAGGTAAGACCGTTAAATAATTAAAATGATTATCAGCAAATTATCACCAATTACTCTAAGAAAACTTTATTCCGAAACAGGGGACACGAATTCACGAACTTAGGAGCTGAGCTAAATTTGTATCACGAAATGGGAGCCAAATAAGAGGTTCACGAAAAAATTCATATAAAAAAAAGTTTCAACTAAAACCCTATAGTTCATACATTAAATTATTAACAAAGAACTAATATAACTTACTCAAAAGCTTTCAAGGTATTGATATGCTTAGTAATATTAAAAAAAAAATGCTTAGTAATATACAAACTCTCAAGAGCCTTAACCTGCCGAAACAGGGGCCCTTTACCTTAGGTACTTAATAATGAGCTTTACAATTTTTTTTTTCTTTCTTTGGAGGGGTTAAACCATATGTAAAGTCTATTTTTTTATTCGGTAGACTGAAATGACAGTTAATAGTATGAACATGAAATGTCATTTCATACTATTAACTGTCATTTCAGTCTACCGAATAAAAAAATAGACTTTAGATAGATAGATACCTATACGAAAACTCGCTTACTCACTGACAATCCAACCTCTAGACTGAGCTTAGGTCAATTCTTTCATGAAACCGATGCTGCCAAAAATACGGGGGTGCGGGGGGACGAGGTGGGCGAATCCCGTGCCGTGATTGGTCCGTTCAAAGACACGGACCAATCACGGCACGGGATTGACTCGAAGATGGAGTAACGCTACCGTATGTGTGGCAGAGGGGGTAGCGCGACTATGCTATGTCTAGAGGTTGGATTGTCTGTGCGCTTACTTAACGATCAGTTTTAAGGGTTCCGTACCAAAAAGGTACAAAAGGAACCCTTATGGTGCGACTCTGTCCGTCCGTCCGTCTGTCTGTCTGTCACATTACTAAATATCTCGAGAGCTACTTAAGCTATCGATTTGAAATTTGGAATAGTTATGAATAACGCTAACTCAAACACATTGGAAGTGTAATTTTTGAAGTGAAAACTTCTTTAGCGGCGCTGTGCACTTTTTGCGACGGGGAAAAATGTTAAACTCGCGAGAGCGTAAGACGTAAGATGTCATTGAGTTTTCACTTCTGTCGGCACTCCCGGAGTGCAACCCGTTGTTTTTTTTTTATCAAGCTTACACAAATACTTTATACAAGCACACGTTAGTTTGGTAAAACCAGCTCTGAATAGTCTGAATTCCGACCAGTAGCCAAACGTATCATCCATTCAGTTAATCAATTCGTTCATTCAATCATTGTTTTCGTTCACTCGGCGCGAGTAAAATGCGGCGAATCGATAGTGCTCTTTTTGTTTTGGAACGTTACTCTTTTGTACATTTCACCCTTTACTGTAAATAATGTGTTATAGTACATTACATACCTAGGGAGGTGAAATCGTAAATGCTCCAGATCGCATGTGTTTGTGGCCCGAACCGAAGGTGAGGGCCATAAATATGCGATCTGGGGCTTTACGAATTTTCGCCTGTGGTTTGTCTAAAGTTTTACGTCTTGCCTTGACCAGGAAGTCAGTATTTCTTCTCGCGTAATTTTAAACACTCGTCCGCCATATTGTCATTCTTTGACAGGTTATAGATATCAAAGACAGAAAAGGCACAGAACCATCCGGTATTCAGCCATGATTGAAAATTGTGTAAAAATATTTTAAACTGCTATTGAATTAAACAAAATACATATTTTGAAATAAAAACAAAAATATTAAACTAATAAACGTCAGTAATTTCGTCATTCAAACAGAACTGGGTCAAACTTGCAAGATCTTTCAAGACTGAAAAGCTCTGGTAATAATATCAAAGACAATAATAAATACAGATTGGTGATATCCACGGAAATCAGAATGCTCATCATTGTTGTAGAAAAAAGGTCGCTCTGAAATCGGTTTTCATATTTTTACTATGTACTTATACACATCAATTCAACGTGAATATCCTTTTGAAGAATAACATGGTATAACCATACCTAAAGGAGGTAAATTAATATGTAGCTGGGTCAAAATTCTTGTATAATATTTGTCTTGTGTCTAACCACGTCATGAAAAATATGTATGTGCTATCGTATGTTTTCCTAGCTATAGAATTACAGATTATATTTAATATGAGAGAAATTAAAAACTATATTTCAGATGCAAAATGACAATATGCAATCAATATTATATGGACATCACCAGTCTATATTTCTTGCTCGTCCCTGATAAAAGCTTTAATGTAAGCTTGACCTTGGCAAGTTTGTGTACTAAACGATGGACAGTTTAAGCGAAAGCTCAGCTGTTTCAGTCAATCTGGTGTAATGGAGTTTTTATTAGTGTTACAGACTTTGTTTTACTCTGGAGAATGCGGCAATAACTTTTTAACGCCCGTCGCGATTAGAGGGGTGTCTGTCTGTGTGTATGTCTGTGGTATTGTGGCTCTCAAACGGATGGAACGATTTCCATGCGATTTTTACACAAACAAAAAAAATCAAAATAAGTCAAACATAGGGGCATAAATAGCTATGGTTAATATACATCAAAATATGTTAAGACATTTTACATGTTAATATCCAGAGAGGAAAATGGGGACTACGTTTGTATGGAGAAACGTCAATCCCCTTTTCTCTTAAAGTCTTATTCAAACAAGATGAAAATTCCTACAAATTGTGTAATCAGAATCGACCTCCATTTCCTACATTTCGTTGTCATGCAGACAGGGTTTAATTGTCATTACAATTTAAACTTTGTTGCGTAACTAGTTAGGTCTTCATTTGAATGAATAACTTCGCTACAACTCGGCGAACTTCTATACTTCTCGTACTTTCAAGTATAAAGGCTGTGGGCGATATTTAGATCTTAAAATATTAAAAATACTTTTATAATTATGACACTGATTAAATTTTTCACGATTTTTACACATTATTAATTACTAAAACGGGACTTCGAGACCACGGGAACAACGCCGTCCTCGAAACGTCGGAGGTAATTTTAAAACTTAAGTATACGCGATTAATTAAATTATAGGTATGTCAAATCAAAACAATATTTTCAAAATCCGAAACTAAGCCTTCATAATCCGATCCCTTAACGCCTTCAAGAATAAATAAGTTTTTGGCAAAATTTTCATTTTTGGTACAAGTTTTTATCGCTGACTGTACTTTTCTTACGACAGACAACTAATACTCATCGAGACAATTCTAAAAACCCCTAACACAATTAGGTTGCGTTGTTTCATCACAGAGTTCCTATGGCCACCTCCTGTCTCCATCATCAGATCAGCTCGATGGTACCTGTTCGCGATGCAAATAATATCTCATTAAAAGCGTCAATGAATGTGTAAGAGCTGAGAGAGGTGCGGGGAGCCGGGGTGCATCTATGCATTTCCGAACAAACCCGAATTGGTTCCGATCTAGACTCCGCGCCAGCCGCACGTCTCTTGCGCTCATTTTTTTATATGTGTACCTACTTTCCGTTTTAAATTCGAATAATATAGTTTTTTGTGCAATTTTCGGATTTTTCACTGGTGTTTTAACTCCCAGCCGTTACAAAAGCTGGTCTTCGAACCGGATCGTACATGTTCCATACGCCTAAGATGCCTAAGATGTCAAATGTTAAAACACGGAGTGTTGCTAAGCGGGAACAGTTGCAATTAGAGGGTACCGAAAACAAAGAAGCGACCGGTACCGATATGCCGCAGGATACCGAAGCTAAAGAAGAACAAGTTCAACCTTCAACATCACAAAAACGGATTTTGGATGTGACATCAGTGATCGCGAGTACAGTCAAGACAGAAAAGACTCGTAAATCTGAGCGCGCCGTTAGTAGTGTGTCGAAAACAAAGAAATCTTCTGTATCTTCTGTAGAAGCGCGCAAAAAGAAGCTGGAGCTAGAAGCGGCGGAAGAGAAAGCACGAATTAGGATGGAGTTAATTGACAAGCGATTGGAAGCCGAGATAGCGGAATTAAATAACGATTACAGTCCACATTCATCGGAGGCCGACAGTTTAGTTTCCAAACGCAGTGAGGTTGCTAAATGGGTGGAGCGAAGTCAGCAAGAATTGGAGTCACGGCCAGTCACTGAACGGAACGAGGGTCTCGAGGGGCCAGGCTTGCCGTGCCCGCCAGCGTTACAGAACGGCGCTAGCACCGACGGTCCAATTCACCAGCTCGCTAACGTACTTAAAGATTTCCTCACAACTAGCATCACTGAAAAACAAAACTCCAAACTCCTAAGCCGTATCAGTACACCCAAGGATCTACCACTGTTCACTGGTGACGCAATGGAATGGCTGCAGTTCAAGATGGCATACGAAGAATCAACTCGATTGTGTCAATTTAGTGATTCCGAGAACTTGTGGCGGCTACGAAAATGTCTCCGTGGCGCAGCAAAAGACGCGGTCCAGGCGTTACTCATCACGGCTACTTCTCCCGAAGTACTTATGTCTACGCTCGAGCTGCAGTTCGGCAACCCAGATAATATCTTGTCGCGTATAAAACAAGAAATAAAAAAATTGAGTTCAGTGGCTCCAGAATACCATAAAGACATTCTTATGTTTTCAAATAAAATTAAAAACTATGTTGCCGCTGTACTCGCACTTAACCGTGAAAATCACCTCGAAGACTCGAGTCTAATCACAGTTGTGTTATCTAAACTGCCTACCATTCTTTTGTCTAAATGGGCGGACTACCGGTACCTACACAACACGGCAAGTACCACGACTAGACTCGATCAACTATCGGATTTTCTCAACGAAGAAGCTATTAAAATATCAAAGTGTAGTGTTACGTTAATTAATGCTCCAAAGGACAATTTTAAGCGTAAATACACGGACAATAATATCAACGCTAAGACTATACTACTACAAAGTGAACAAAGTTATACTAAGTGTCGTTATTGTCACGGAACTAATCACAATCTCACAGACTGTAAGAAATTTAAAAAATCATTACGAAAAGATCGTTGGAGCTATGTGAAGCGGTCCGGACTTTGTTACAAGTGCCTGTTACGTCATCACGATAAACAGCTGTGCCCGGCGCCGGTGTGTGATATTGATAACTGCGGTGAGGCGCATCACCGCTTATTGCATTTCGTACCGACTAACCGTGGTACATCAAGCAACAACCCCGTCGTAGAAGAACCGCCCGAGACTGAAAACACGGAAACTCAAGTCGTTACTCATATTGACTGTACCTCCGAAAGTGTTGTGTTAATAAAAGTCGTGCCAATAAGGCCGTGCATCGAAAAATAACAGGATCTTAGAAACGTGGCAGTGGCTAGCCCCGGAAACAAACAGTAGTGATTTTCGGATATATGTTTCTTGACTATATGATAAGTGATTTCATAGTTGTCAAAACACGAATGCTTAAAATTTTCTCGATAGAAAATAAATCCAAACTTACGTGTTCATTTTTCGGTTTTAGCTTCGTGCAACTAGAAAACACATCCATATCCAGCACAACCCACCTTACAGCAAAGGTTTTCATCTCGTCTTAACTTTCAAAGAACTAAATATTAACTTATTATCCTTTACCGATGGATTTATTATCGATTTTTGATTTTATGAATTCAACAGCAAACGCCCATTTTACGCAGTTCGGTTTCTCTTTCTGTCATGCGTCAAAGTCATAAATGTATCCTTTATGCCAGTAATGTTAGATGGCCGTCGTGCCTCAAAGAGGTAAGACCTATGTCACTTCGCGCAGCGCTCCGAATTACGTAAAATTTTAATATCCAATAAACGTTGAGTCGTAACTCCATTGAGTAGTAACGGAATCGGAGGTAAACCTATGATGGTGCCCTCTTACAGGTCTATACGTTACGCATGTGTGCGTGTTTGCTTAGCTACGTCATGCTACGTCGAAATCTATACTCTCTTTGTCAGTTACAACGGGTTAGGAAATTTCGACAGATATTGAAATGTATCGGTAGCTGTTTGGTATTTAGCCATCAGAATCTAACCGTAACTTTTTGCTTTATTTTTGTTTGAAAATAAAATATCTATAATAGAATATATTTTTTGCTTTTTTCTATTGTAATGATAAAAATAAATCTAGTATGTTTCATGCTCAAATAATTTAAAATAATTGAATAAATATTAAAAACTAATTGATATTAATCGTTTTAATTATTATATAGTTATTAAGTTTGTTTGAATAAAATATTTTATTTCAATAATACGAAAAGTTATTATATTTAAGTACCACTAAAAAAAGGTCCCTACTTACAAAAACTCACTTGCACGGGCCGGGGTTCGAACCCGTGACCTCCGGTTTGAAAGTCGCACGCCACTACAATTTCACATACATAAGTAATTTACAATGACATGATACCGTGGAAAAAGTGAATATTACAATGTACTGTGTTACTATCATTTTATAGTTTATTTTGGCTTGACAAGGAGGAATGAGAAAAACGTGCAGAGCAAGAGGATTAAATCTCTCTGTCCCTTTCTTAAAGTAGCCAATCCTAATTATGACATCTGTTTTGATATTAATTCTTTGAACATCATTTGTCGATGTTCTTTTTTATATCATCGAGAAAGATTTTTATTAAAAAAATGTGTTGAATTTATATGTTTTATTTATGTTTTTTTGGCATAAATTTCATTACTTTTGACAAATTTTGATTGTGATGACAAACGATTTGATGTGATATGTGAAACGAACCATGTGATCAACGATTTATCTAATAAAACTTCATTTAGTCGAAAAAAATAGTTGTCTATCTACTACCGGGTGGAAAAAAATTATGGGCCCTGGAGGGAAAGTGCCTTAAAACCTTAAGTTTGCTCATTTTACTTAAATGAAACATTATTGTTTTTTAAAGAAACAACTGCATTCAAAGATTTTTGAAGTGAAAACTTCTTTAGCGGCGCTAGGCACTTTTTGAGGTGGGGAAAAAATGATAAACTCGAGACAGCGTAAGGCGATCATGTGACCGTAAGGTTTAGATGGCCAATCATTTAGGTGGCATTTAAATCAATAAAGAAAAACTCAATGACATTACATGAAAAAGGTTATAATCTTGTACGGGCTGAAATACGAGGATCTCACAGTATTATAACTTTATATCACTCAAATATAATTCAATAAAGCTACATCTTGATGAAATCGCTAATAAAAGTGAACTCTAGTACTGGTGAATAAAACTCAAAATATCATGACCAAATATATTTAGATGCGAGGTCTGCAAGGTAACTTTACAATTCCTATTCGAATTTTAAACAACGCTATAAATTTGAATTTCGAATTTTAAACAAGATCACTGACCAGCAATTTCGGAACCAAAAGTTTTCAATAGAAAGGAGGATGGGTCAATTATACATAGTGCTGCAGACATTTTGGATTAGTCATTGAGTTTTCACTTCTGTCGGCACTCCCGGAATGCAACACGTTGTTTTTTTTTTAAATTCGCTTAGTCGCGCCCGGGAATCGAACCTACTTTTTCCACACTGTATAAAAGAACACAAATGCTTTTCTTCTGGTAACTTAAATGTTCTATCTATCTTGGTGATATGTCAATGCAATCAAATAATCTGAAAAAATAATAATAACCCAATTTATGAATTCCGTTCCTTCAGAAAAATGCGAAATGTACGTACAATTTTTAGGGATATCGTACTTTTCCCAGAGACAAATTTAGTTGGCTAAGAGACATTTTCACTGATTTGGGGTCTGGGCTCTAAAAATCTAACATAATATGATAAGGACTTAATCGTTTTAAGCTCAAGAGTGAGTTTTCCTAAAACTTTTTCTAAAAATTATGTCTTTATTAACGTTAGGAGTGCACTGCAGCATGTCAAATGTATGCCAAAATGTCAAGGGAGAGAACAATAAATTAAGTTTCAATTCCACTTCCACTCATCAGCAAAGTGATATAAGTATATCAGCAGTTTAAAGTTATTTTAGATTACAAAATTAGCGCATCAAAAAAAATCAAAGTGCATAGAAAAAAAGTCTCCTGAGTCATAATAAAATTGATGTCTCTTGGGTCACCAGAAAAGTCACCAGGGAGAACGATGACCCAAATCACATTTAAAAGAAAATGTAAATTTTGTGTACTACCTACGAACATTTTTCAAAAAACTATGTTTTTATAACATATTAGACCCAGGATAGATCTAATACCTCTTTTCGTACCCCGGATAAAATGGTCGGCGACTAAAAAAGTAACTGAAACGTTACGTTATTAGGTTCACGATGCCGCGTTGTACCCTTGCCTTCGTTGCGATATGTTTGGTAAGTCAGGAGACTTAAAAAATGAGCCATGATTTTGGGACATATTAACAAATATTTTGTTGAATATATATTAATTTTAGCGGACTTTAATAATTTACCAGTTAAATTAGATGTAAATACCTTTTTAGTTAATCGTTAATATGATATATTAGTAGCAGTAAAACACTTTATTGTACAAAAAGACACATAAAACATGAAAAAACACACATCCTTCGTATATGGTAGAATATATTTTTCACACTTATAAGTAAAAACCAAAACCGATACGCGATTGGGATACGCTCTTTTTGTATCGGATACAAAAAAAAAATCTCCTGGGTCACCAAGAAAAATCGACATATTAAAATAATTCAGTTCGTTTTTAAGTTCTAGTCAGATTGACTTTTTGGTTATTTGAGATAAATTACAATAACGCTTAGATTTGAAAAACATGATTTTCTATTTTGTTGCGATCGACCCGGGTAATAATAAATAAATAAAAAATTCAAAATAAACAAAAATAAAATAACTTAATATAATATCTTTTTTAAAAAAAGGGAACCGCCTTCAAAAAACCAACCCACTGAAAAGTACAAAATAATTTTTATATGGCGCCCCTTTACGTGTCCAGTCCCTATCCCGTCGTAAAGCAAAATTTTGCCAAAAAGTAATGAATACCTAATAATAAGAAAATTAATAATCATCCGGGTAATTACTTAGTTTTTGAAGTCGGTGCCAAACCAAAAATTTTGAGAACCGATATTTTAGACAACGAAGAACGCTGCACTTACTTGCATTATAAAGACATACTTAGTTTACTCATTAATTTAGTTCTTGTAGGTACTACGTACTCGTATTTTTTTTCTGATTGGTAGTAAAGACTGTTTTTGTTGGTTTGGCACCGCCTTCAAAAACTAAGTAATTACCCGGATGATTATTAATTTTCTTATTATTAGGTATTAATTACTTTTGGCAAAATTTTGCTTTACGACGGGATAGGGACTGGACACGTAAAGGTGCGCCATATAAAAATTATTTTGTACTTTTCAGTGGGTTGGTTTTTTGAAGGCGGTTCCCTTTTTTTAAAAAAGATATTATATTAAGTTATTTAATTTTTGTTTATTTTTAATTTTTTTTTATTTACTTATTTTATTTTATTTTTTACTTTTTAGTGATAGGTAGGTACTTCATTTATTTTAGGTTTTGGGCTAAAATACTAGTTAGGCTCTCCATTTAGTTTTGGGCTAGTAACTACCTACTGTTGGTGATGGCCTAACTCGATGATAATCGCGACACAACATAATATGACGTTTTGGTGCTAAACGATTTGTATGTATATTACTCCCACTCCCATTCCCAGTCCCAGTCCGAGTCCGACTCCCACTCCCACTATTTTATCTAAATCGGTTTCAGCAACATAAATTTGTTGGTAGGTATACCGATAGCATCGCCACCTACCGGGTCCAATTGGTTTTTCAAACCATCCAAGTACTGTACACTAAAACCTTCTCCAGAATGTAACAAACACTTTTCTGAAAACCGCATCAAAATCGGTGCAGCCAAACGCGAGATAATCACGAACAAACATATACACATACATACGTACATACATACATACGGGTCAAACTGAGAACGTCCTTTTTTTTAAAGGCAGTTAGAAAAAAGTTCATCGACCCACCTAGTGGAACTCTGTAACATAGGCACACGACGACAAGTCGGTTAACCAAAACAAAGTGTGCCTATGTTGCACCAAACCTAAGTTCCACTAGGTACAGCAAGGGTTCAGCATCAGCTCTATCTTGGGTACTGCTCTCCCAAGTGCTCATCAAGATGTGACGGATGACCAAAATAGCGTGGGCCTATGTTGCCCCAAACCCGAGTTCCACTAAGTACAGCAAGGGTTCAGCATCAGCTCTATCTTGGGTACTGCTCTCCCAAGTGCTCATCAAGATGTGACAGATGACCAAAATAGCGTGGGCCTATGTTGCACCAAACCTGAGTTCCACTAGGTACAGCAAGGGTTCAGCATCAGCTCTATCTTGGGTACTGCTCTCCCAAGTGCTCATCAAGATGTGACGGATGGCCAAAATAGCGTTGGCCTATGTTGCACCAAACCTGAGTTGCACTAGGTACAGCCAGGGTTCAGCATCAGCTCTATCTTGGGTACTGCTCTCCCAAGTGCTGACTATGATGTGATGGATGACCAAAATAGCGTGGGCCTATGTTGCACCAAACCTGACTTCCACTAGGTACATCCAGGGTTCAGCATCAGCTCTATCCTGGGTACTGCTCTCCCAAGTGCTCATCAAGACGTGTCGGATGACCAAAACAGCGTGAGCCTATGTTGCACCAAACCTGAGTTCCACTAGGTACAGCCAGGGTTCAGCATCAGCTCAGATCTATGTATACTAAAACCTTCTCCGGAATGTAAGAAACACTTTTCTGAAAACCGCATCAAAATCGGTTCAGCCAAACGCGAGATAATCGCGAACAAATATACATACATACATACATACATACATACATACATACATACATACATACATACATACATACGGGTCAAACTGAGAACCTCCTTTTTTTTGAAGGCGGTTAAAAATACGGCGAATTTGAACTTTTGTTTGTTGTCGTTGTAAAATGTATTAAAAAATAATGTAGGCACCCCTGACAATTGAAATTCAAAATTATCCAGAAAAAGCGGCCAACTGCGAGTCGGACTCGCCCATGAAGGGTTCCGTATTTAGGGGATTTATGACGTATTAAAAAAAAACTACTTACTAGATCTTGTTCAAACCAACTTTCGGTGGAAGTTTGCATGGTAATGTACATCATATATTTTTTTTAGTTTTATCATTCTCTTATTTTAGAAGTTACAGGGGGGGGGGGGACACACATTTTACCACTTTGGAAGTGTCTCTCGCGCAAACTATTCAGTTTAGAAAAAAATGATGTTAGAAACCTCGATATCATTTTTGAAGACCTATCCATAGATACCCCACACGTATGGGTTTGATGTAAAAAAAATTTTTGAGTTTCTGTTCTAAGTATGGGGAAAAAAAATTTTTTTTTTCTATTTTTGTGTGAAAATCTTAATGCGGTTCACAGTAGATTGGTCCATGACAGAATACATCTACTTACCAAGTTTCAACAGTATAGTTCTTATAGTTTCGGAAAAAAGTGGCTGTGACATACGGACGGACAGACGGACAGACAGACAGACAGACATGACGAATCTATAAGGGTTCCGTTTTTTGCCATTTGGCTACGGAACCCTAAAAATGAGTGTTTCAAAAAGGCACCCTGTATTCCTTACATACCTAAATAATCTCTTATTCAATAAAACATATAATTACTAAACACTGTGATTTATTTCAAATAAATGCAAATCGATCGGATAAAAGATATTAATACCTACCTATACAACAATGAGTACGAGTACAGTCAGCTGCAATAATATGTTACACACCGAAGGCCGTTTTGCGGTAGATCATGTTAGATCTTATTTGTAGAGCCATAAGAGCGTGTCACATATTTTTGCGGCCGTCGAAGAGTAACATATTATTGCAGGTGACTGTACCTATGAAAAATTCGAGGGTTAAAAAGCATTTCAACCAAAGCATTTATAATAATAACGACTATGGACGCCTGCAACCCCAGGGGTATTGTAACCCCATAACAATAAGGTTGAAATTTGCATTTACGAGTAGTGACCGCAAAGTCAGGTGAGCGTAATCAAGTAAATCTGTTTTCATCATATTTTATTTTATCAAAAATAATCTCTTTTCTGTTCTTGTGCTATTTTCTTATTATCAATACTCTTAACTTATATGCTATATACGCTGCTGCTTCTATGCTGTTAACATCTTCCAAAACAACAATAAATATTCAGGTTTATTAATTAATTATTTTATTGTTTGCTATTATGAACAAGTAACAACGCCATCTGTTTAAATTTTTTCCGAATTTAAGTTTCTGGCCGACCGCAGCGACCGCGTATAATGGTAGTTAACTTCTGTAACGTTAGATGGTGCTAAAAGGTCACACAAACTTCACGTGCGGCGCGAAGCGTTTCCATGTGTGCGTGTTAGCGGGGAGGGAAGAACTAGCGGGCGTGGTTTACGAAGCGCCAGACGCGGCTGCAGTAGGCCCATAAGTGTACACGGACCTAATGGAACTATTATAAACACGACCGCGGTCCTTGACGACGGTACTAGTGTGTCGATGATAACAGCTGGTCTGGCCGCCCGGGCCGGCCTGCAGGGACGGCCCAAGTACTTACGTGCGCGTGGTGCATGGCACAATGCTCAGTTAGCGTGCGAAACGGAGCAGATAGATAACATTACGGTGTCTAATAGTGACAAAAAACTGTTTACGTTGAGCGCGCGCAGTGTGAATGAACTGGATTTACCTAAACAATATATCAACTTAGTTAATTGTGAAAAGTTCGCGCATGTTCAAAAGTATAAAAAACATTTTAGTAACGGACAGTATAAAAAACCTGAAATACTAATCGGCCAAGATAATTATCATTTGATATTACCATTAGAAATCATAGGTGGAAGTACACACGACGAGCCGTATGTAACTCGTACTCCGCTGGGCTACTGTGTACACGGCAGGGTTCCCTCAGGTGTGACGTCATCACACCGCGCACTGTTTACAACCCTGCATTTAACTACTTATGATGTCGACGACGCTGACGTCACCGAGAACAACCGGTTGCTTAATGATCTACACGAGAAGGTTCGCCGTAACTTTGCAGTGGATTCGATGGGAATTTCTACTAAACCGCGGCTGAATAGCGAAGATGAACGCGCTCGTGAACTGCTGGAGCAAACTTCTACTCTCGTTGACGGCAAATGGCACGTCGGTTTGCCCTGGAAAGACGTGAACTGTGTTATGCCCGACTCATTTCCCCTTGCGATGTCACGCTTAAGAAATGTCGAGCAAAAGATGTCAAAGAATAGCGCATACAAACAGAGGTATATGGAACGTTTTGAACACTTATTCGAAAATGATTATGCGCACGAACTACTCGACACTCAAGTTACGCCAAAAACTTGGTACTTAGGACATTTTGGAGTAGACAATCCAAATAAGTCAAAACTTCGGCTTGTTTTTGACGGCGCAGCTACCACGAACGGATTTTCTCTAAACGACTACTTATTAAAAGGGCCCGACCTACTCATGTCTCTCTTCGGTATAATGCTCAGATTCCGCGAGCACCCTATCGCCATATCTGGTGACATAAAGGACATGTTTCTGCGCATAAAAATAAGACCCGAAGATCAGAATGCATTCCGATTCTTATACAGAAAAGAACCCGAAGAACCCGTGAGAACGTATGCGATGTCGTCCTTAGTATTTGGGGCTTGCTGTTCGCCATTTATTGCCCAATTTATCAAAAACAAGAACGCTCAACGCTTTGAGTCATCACATCCGTCAGCCACGGAAGCTATACATAAGCAACATTATATGGATGACTGGATTGACAGCGTGCCAGATGAAGAAACAGCAATCAAGTTGATACGTGAAGTTAAAATGATTCATAAACAGGGAAACTTTGAAATACGCAACTTTATGTGCAACAGCCCAGCAGTACTCGATAGCCTACCGAAAGAAGCCCTAGGTGAGATGGCCGTAAAGTTCAAAACCGGCGAGCAGTACGAAGGCGAGCGAACTCTCGGCCTATTGTGGCGTCCAGTTGATGATACCTTGGGGTTTGACGTATCGTTTAAAAAAATACCGGAAAGTATTATAAATGGACAACAAAGGCCAACAAAGCGTGCCATGCTGCGCGTTGTGATGTCGATTTTCGATGTTTACGGATTTTTATCGCCAATTACTATTATAGGAAAACTGATTATTCGTGATACTTGGCGATTAAATATATCTTGGGATGAAGGTGTACCTGACGATATATACGATGAATGGTGCAAGTGGACGAATCTACTTAAATCATTAGATAATGTGAGACTGCCCAGGTACTATAACGACGCCGCGGCAACGAGCCCCGCCAGCGCAACGCACACCGAGCCGACGCAGAGTCAGCTGTCGCTAGGCGGCGACGCGCCCGTCCCGGCCTTATCGTTATCTATGCCTGCGCCGCCGCATAATAATAAATATACAAACCTGCAGTTGCACCTATTTTGCGACAGTTCATCTATAGCTATGTGCGCGGTGGCTTACTGGAGATGGGAATGTAATGGATTAATACAAGTTGCATTTATAGCTAGCAGAAGTCGTGTAATGCCTAATAAAACCTTATCAATTCCTAGGGCGGAATTACAAGCTGCTGTTTTATCTGCTCGCTTAGCAGATGCGATAACAAAGGAACATAAGATAAAGGCCGAGCGACGAACCTTTTGGAGTGATTCGAGTTGTACTTTGCATTGGATAAGGAATGCCGCGCGTACCTACAAACCGTACATATCACATCGCTTAGGCGAGATTGACGAGATGACGCTCATTAGTGAATGGAGGTACGTGCCTACAAAATTAAACATAGCGGACTTGGGCACGCGAAAAAACTATGACTGCCGCATTTTGGAAAACGAATGGCTTCATGGACCGACCTTCCTCCGACGTGATGAGTGTGACTGGCCAACCGATGTACTGAACCCTGAAATAAAAAACAGATGATTTAGAATGTGTAAATATTATACAAAATAATGAAATTGACTTACCTGTGCCGGACCCAACAAGATTTTCTTCCTGGTTGCGCCTACTTAGGTCTACTAATATGGTACTTACCTTTATAAACAAATGTAGAAAACATACCATTGAGAAAGATGTCACCATGGAGAAAGCTGAAAGTTTAATTTTGAGATATTCTCAAGCTGAAAGTTTCGGACAAGAAATAAGTGACCTTGAACAAGGAAAACACATTAATAAAAATAGTAAAATACTTACTTTGTCACCGTTCCTCGACGAATATGGAGTCTTGCGCGCGGCGGGCCGCATCGATGAGGCTGCAGATGTTTCGCCGGCAATGAGAAGACCTGCAATCCTAGATGGTCAGAATTATACGGCGCGCCTGATTGTAAAATATTATCATACCAGCTCTGCGCATGGATATCAGGAATTGGTTGTAAATAATATAAAACAAAGATACTGGATTACAAAATTAAGACCTACCGTTAAAAACGTTGTATCTAAGTGCATGACCTGCCGACTTAAAAAATGTAAACCAGAGATTCCCAGAATGGGAGACCTACCTGGTGCTAGATTGGCTCACCATCAACGTCCTTTTACCTTTTGTGGCGTAGATCTGTTCGGTCCTATGGAGGTAACTATTGGGAGAAGACGCGAAAAAAGATATGGCGTCCTGTTTACCTGCTTAACGGTGAGAGCTATACACCTGGAGACCGTCGCATCACTTACCTCCGATTCCTTCATCATGGCTCTGCGCCGCATGGCAGCAAGACGAGGCTGGCCTCAGCAATTGTTTTCGGACAATGGGACGAATCTCCGAGGTGCCGATACTGAACTTAGAAGGTCGATTCAGGAACTGGACGAGGAGAAACTCAAAGATGGAGCGATGAACCACGGGGCAAAATGGACTTTTATTCCCCCTGCTAGCCCACACTGGGGAGGTGCATGGGAGCGCCTAATACGAAGTGTAAAGGTATCCCTGAAAACCATACTAAAAGAACGAGCTCCTAGAGAGGAGACTTTAAACACGCTACTCGCTGAAGTTGAAAATATAGTAAATAGCCGACCGCTAACCCACGTTTCTGTCGAGCCAAATAGCCAGGAAACTTTGACACCTAACCACTTTCTTGTGGGTACCTCATCCAATCTACCACACATTGGAGTCTTTGACGGATCAGAGTTTTTTCTACGAAAACAATGGCGCATAGCTCAACTCCTTGCTGACCAATACTGGAAGCGTTGGGTGAGGGAGGTTCTGCCTGACCTGGTGCCGCGAAAGAAATGGCAAGCAGAGGCGAGGCCATTGCAAGTTGGAGACCTCGTACTTATTGTAGAGCCAGACGGGCCTCGCAATGTGTGGCCCAGGGGCATTATACAAGAAGTTATACCTGGAAAAGACGGGCGGATCCGAATGGTGAGGATTAAGACCAGAACGGGAATACTTACCAGATCTGCCACACGCGTCGCTCACCTTCCGATAGGGGATGAGTGCTGCTAGTGCAGCACTAGGGGGGGGTATGTTCGCGATGCAAATAATATCTCATTAAAAGCGTCAATGAATGTGTAAGAGCTGAGAGAGGTGCGGGGAGCCGGGGTGCATCTATGCATTTCCGAACAAACCCGAATTGGTTCCGATCTAGACTCCGCGCCAGCCGCACGTCTCTTGCGCTCATTTTTTTATATGTGTACCTACTTTCCGTTTTAAATTCGAATAATATAGTTTTTTGTGCAATTTTCGGATTTTTCACTGGTGTTTTAACTCCCAGCCGTTACAGTACCATAATATTGCATTGTCACCCGACTTACATGTGTATGTGCAAAATTTCAGCTCAATCGGAAACCGGGAAGTGGATCAAATTTAACTTGCAAGATTCCATTAAGTTACATACAGGTCGACCTAATAAAAGCTTGTTAATATAAACGTCACTCCGTTTTTAATTAAAGTAATAAAATTTACCTTGACTCCATCTTGTTTCCCTTTCAGGAAAGATTTCTTGAATGTAGAAAAGTAAAAACGGCACTTCCGATAATTTTAGCGAATAAGTATCTGGGAGACCCAGCTTTGCTCGGAAAACAATAATTTCAAAAATGCGCGTTTTCCCAGAGATAAGACCTAGCTAGATCGATTTTTCGCCCCCAAAAACCCCGATATGGCAAATTTCATCGAAATCGTTAGAGTCGTTTCCGAGATCCCGAAATATACAGTCAGCAGCAATAGTTGCTAAGCGGGCGAGGTGTTCAAAATGAACTTGAAGCGACTTTATTGTTAATAGAATAAGAGCGCGTCAAGGTAATTTTGAACACCCCGCCCGCTTAGCAAATTCTGATGCTGACTGTACATATAAATATACAAGAATTGCTCGTTTAAAGGTATAATATTTATGTCGGACCGCCCGTCGGCTGTCAGGCCGATATTTTTTTAATATATATGTTTTTTGATGAATGAATGAATGAATGAATGAATGAATGAATGATCGTTTATTTGCATTAAACAAGCGTGTTCAATATTTCATTACAGAACGGTTCTTGTTTTGCCATGACAGGCGTACAAATATTACTTCTTACTAACTAGCTAACCTAAATATGTACAAATAAAGCTAAACTTCACACTACGATTATTCATGCAGTTCTGTACCTACATAATACATTTTGTACCTTCTGTACCTACATAAATAGATGTGATAACATTAAATTAAAGCTTTATTAGTATAAATTACTAAAAGACATCGAATATAAAACTAAAACAAACTAAAACTAACTACAACTAAAACTAACTACAGTTAAAATAACTAAAACTAAAAATTAAAAATACCTATCAAAATTTGGTGCCCTCGGGAACCTGCCCAATACATTAAATTAATAATTAAAATTAAATTACAATCTACAATTTTTTTTTTTTCAATTGATTATATATTCATCTCTACAGAATAATAACAATTCTCAATTAAATGGTTAAACAGTGTTTTTTTAAACGTCTGTAGGTGCAATTCTTTAAATGTATCAGAAAGGATATTAAATAATTTGATAGACATACAGTAGACGTTTTTTCTAGATAACGCTAATTTAGCAATTTATTTCTATGCGTCCCTCTCTTGGAGTTGATTGTGTAGTTTTCAAAGAGTGGCATATGCTTCTTAACAAAAATACACATTTCAAATATATATGCTTATGGCTTTCTCCAAAATTGGGGTCGAACGGATGTACTTTTAGCTACCTGTAGCAAAGCGGCGAAATCGCGAAGTGAGCCACGCCTGGTGCAAGTCAGTTTGATAACCAAACATAGCCTAATTTAGCCTACGCAAATGTTACAGTGCAAATATTATCCCAACCTTTGACGCGGTGCGAGATTGTGATGTCAGTAAATGAGTTTACACTTACAGTACATATGGTGCTACTTTCCCGAACTATTAGTGCGGGTAATAGTACTTTCCGTGCGTATATCGAAAGTTTAAAGTGCCACATGTACTGTAAAACGTTGTACGATACACGTGCGAATAGGTAGTTCGCCACTCGTTTCGAATTTCCTCTTTTCCGCACTTGTATCGTAAAAAACTATTTCACCACACTAGCTCGTAAATAGAAGAAGAAGAAGAAATACATTTATTCCATAAAGCACACATACACCGGACAATAAGATGAAAGAAATAAGATAAACAGAAAATAATTAGAACAGCAAAACAACACAAAGAAATTATGTACGCATTAAAAAACAAAACAGAGAAAAAATACACACTTGGGTCCAGCAATGTGTGCCGTAGGGAAAAGGCCCTGTCTCAGCATATTGTTGCAATTTGCAAACGAGGCAAATTCCAACGCTGTTATTCTGCCAAGGCCTTAGGGATGCTCTAAAATGCTCTATTTATATTCAAAAACTGATGAGAAAGAATTAAAATCAACCCTATTTACCTACAACCGCCAATAATTAACAGCTCGTGTGTATAAATCACAAACTTTATTGTTTTTGAAGTGAAAACTTCTTTAGCGGCGCTGGGCACTTTTTGAGGTGGGGAAAAAATGATAAACTCGAGACAGCGTAAGGCGATCATGTGACCGTAAGGGACGTAAGGCGATCACGTGACCGTAAGCCCGGTAAGGTGGCCACTCATAATTTAGATGGCATTTAAATCAATAAAGAAAAACTCAAAGTTATTTGACATTTATGTTGCGGACTCCTTTTCAAGACTCTTTACCGTCAAATAATTTGACGTTGTCATGGCAGTATGTAAATAAACATGTCAATGAAAAAGTGTGATCTTATTTGAGAATGATAATAATATATAATAAATAAATAGAATACCTCCGCTAAACGTATGTATCGTGTTACCGGGCGTCGGTAACATAGTGAGGTGAGTTTTCACTTCTATCGGCACTCCCGGAGTGCAACCGTTGTTGCTTGTTTTATAGTGCCTAATATGTATGTGTATACCAATAATTTTAAATTTAGAAGTATGTGTCATGTGTGCCCAATGTGTGTATACCAACATGGTAGGATTTGGAGGATTAGCTTATAAGCTACAAGAACTGCAAACTATTATGTAACCTAAACTCAACCAGGCGTGTCTCACTCCGCGATTTCGTCGCTTTGCTACAGGTAGCTAAAAGTACATCCGTTCGGCCCCAATTTTGGGGAAAGCCATAAGCCGAGCGTGGCGCTGTCGCCACCTAGCGGCCATATCTGTGCTGATCGTAACAAACGCGTTTTGTTAGAGAGTGGGTCTTCTGTACTTAGTACCTACTATTATTTATTCTGTGCCTGAACTCAACACACAATAAATATTTAATTTCAAATATTTCATTTTATTTTCATTTCATTTAGAAAACGAGTAAAAGTTTCCTTCAAATGATTAATTTCCCAAACAACGGTCCAGTTCCATTTGAAAAGTTCCATTTGTTCCAGATTGTGTAGCCAACTTCATAATACATGTTCCATCGTGTGAAAGTCCATTGAAATTTGTGCTTTAAAGTGGATATAGTCGGCAGTTTGTTGAAATATTAGGATACGATCTGATCCTGACGATATACGATCCTGACATACCTACTCTTTCGCTTCCGTTACTTTCATAACATTCCTCATACACGCTCGCCGGTTTAGGGTGCTCTTGACCTGGCCTTTCTTCCGGATTTCCCCGAACTGATCAGAGAAAGTCCGCCGCGGTCTGCCCCTTCCAACTCCCTCTTCTACTTCTCCCTTATACACTCTTGATATCAACTTTAAATAAATGTCTTATACTAAGAAAAAGTGACCAAGGCCTCCAGTGCCCCAGGCTGGAATCGAACCAGCGTCCAGGGGGCGCCATAAGCCTTCAGTAAGAAGTGCATATACTTGGAAAAATTCGACCTATGCCGCTGTGGCCCAGTGGCTGAATGGCACAGGCACCTGCCGCGATAGCAGAGGACGCTGGTTCCATTCCAGCCTGGGGCACTGGAGGCCTTGGTCACTTTTTCTTAGTATATGACATTTAAAATTTACATAGTAGTGTGTCTACTTGAAACAAAAACAAATTAAAATATTTTCTGAAAATAATTTAATTTGTTCTAATACTCTTGATATCTATAAAAAAATGCGTTGTTGTTGTCTTCGCCGACAATAGTAGATTGTTAACGAAGGGATGAAATGAGTGCCTTTCATCCGAGTTACTCGTAAACACTCTACTTTTCATTTCGAATACGAGGAAAGTAAAATGCATATGTTTTTGAAAACTTGACTAAGCATACATTTTTATAGTATTTCTTGAGCGTACTTTCAATTAACAATTTAGGCAAAAGTCTCGTTATTTATGGAATGGGGAGTTAAATATCAGAATGGAAATTGTATAACGAATCCATTTAAAACCAAATTTCAATTCCATATCGTAAACATGGAATAAATTCGTGTTTAGAACGTAAAAGGCTATATGCAGAAACGTATCATTTTCTGCACACCTTTTAGTACAACAATGACCCTCTTTCAGAGCATGAGAAATTAAAAAGAAATGAGATCATGGGTTACCAAAGAGAATATGAAATAGAGGCGGATTGTCAAAGTAAATTATGTAGCCACAGTAAATTATTATTTATTACGCTGCACAAACTTCTTCAATGATAATTTTAACTTGTAGTACGTGCTTTATCATGTAGCCTGTTCCATGAATGTTACAGAGAGGCAAAGCCAAAATTAAAAATATGTATCTGATTTATGAACATAACTCCTACGTTGAACGATTCCCGCGCTGTCAACTGTCAATGTCATTGTGTTTATTCATGTTAGCCTAGACCATTAGGGCTTAATAAAATATAACTTTTTTAACAGGAAATAATAGTAAATATATAATAAATATGTGAAAAAATAAAATATTAGTGTACGACAGTCCGACCAATTACAAAATTGGAAGAAAATACAAGAAGACTGAAGAAGAAAATGCTACTTTCGCGACCAAGGTCAAAGGCGGCGTCGTTTCGTGGATAGCATGACTATCCACCCGGACATGTTGCATATCAAAATAAGAATCTAGCAGGGCATGGACGTAGGTACCTACTTTTTATTTTAGGTCTGCATCATCATCTCCATCTCCGCCAGCGGCGTAGAGAAAAAAGCGATTTTCGCGTGGCATATAAAAAGCAATCTGTGCCCTCCTCGCTCGCCAGCGACCGAATGTTTAATACATATCTAAAATTCCGAAAGGGAAATAAACGCAAAGTAGGAAATACAGTGGACCCAGTATCAAGTGCTTATTTGTTCATGATTTTCGACGTTTGTGCTACTTGTGCATTCTGGATTTTTTGGAACACTATTCTAGCTAGGTGTATATCTGTCCGCTAACTGCACACGGTGACTGAGCTGTGCACTGCATTCTGGAGCACTATTCTAGGTGCATCTGTCTGCTAACTGCACACGGTGGTTGTGCTGTGCACTGTGCATTCTGGAGCACTAATCTAGGTGCATCTGTCTGCTAACCGCACACGGTGGTTGTGCTGTGCACTGTGCATTCTGGAGCACTATTCTAGGTGCATCTGTCTGCTAACCGCACACGGTGGTTGTGCTGTGCACTGTGCATTCTGGAGCACTATTCTAGGTGCATCTGTCTGCTAACTGCACACGGTGGTTGTGCTGTGCACTGTGCATTCTGGGCCACTATTATAGGTGTGTCTGTCTGCTAACTGCACATGGTGACTGAGCTATGCACTGCATTCTGGAGCACTATTCTAGGTGCATCTGTTTGTAAAATGGCTATACTAAGCTTTTTGGAGTACTAACCTAGGTATCTCTGATGATATTTGGACTTGGCAATCTTTCACATACTAATACTAGGTGTGTTCAATTCCAGTATATTTGGGACATTGTGGTGTTGTCACTTATTCCTTACTAACAGCACTGAGATATGGCTCATATCCTACCTGCCAATGGCAGTGGACTTAAGGCCACAAGTCTTGCTAGAACTGGGTTTTGTGGCCCCATGAGTTAATCAATGTGGTATGCCAAATTAGGCCGTCTCTTGATATGTACTCATCTTCAAGTAGGTGAATTAAAACATTTATTCTTATTTCAGCAAGCAAGGAATTAAGCGAGTAAATCTTGACATCGTGAGACGGAGGCACCAGAAATCTGGATATGGAAAAATCCTTATAAGACAACCTCGTTGTTTGTTTTTTCAGATGTATAGTGTTTCTGGGCATTTTCCGCAAATCGACAACCATTGTGCCTATTTCAGATGTATAATTAAGAAGATTACAAAACCAGTATGACCCAAACAAGATTATGCAAAAATAATCTGCGCTGTAAAATTTTATTGGCAGCGACTTGAACTGCGGCTGGTGAGATGCTTGTCAGTAATGAATAAGGCTAAGTATTTGTTTGCTAACTGTGATGATTTAGCTCTCAATCAATTTTGTGCTGCAACCGGCTGTCGCTTTTAAGTGACTGACTTTCATTTGTGTGATTGTCATCACTGAGAATTTTCGCTAAGGCAGCGGTCCTTTAAATACTATTAAAGCACAATAAATGGCATTAGAGATTTCTTTAAAACATGCTGTCGACAAGTGATATTATAAGAAAATCTAACAGAAAAACTAATGGCTTACGGCCCGGTACTTCAACTTCAAGGGCTCGATTATCAATCATATTTTCCAATGTATGTTTTGCTGTTACTATTTGTTTCATATAATAAAGTGTTCATTTAACATTACAACATACAAAAAACCCTGGTCAAAAGCAGCGATAAGGAAGCGAAGCAACACTTTCCTCTCTGCAGTCACAATGTGGTCGCACTCAAGTGACATTACAACAGCCTGTGTTCATTTAGAACAAATTCTCAAAAGCTGTGGTTTATTTAAATACACTTCTTTAATTGCAGTGACATCATATTTACAAGGATTCTGTCATACAAAATTAAATTTTTGTCTGTGCTAATACCTAGAGGTATTCCGAAATATGATCAATTCTGTAAAATTGATAGTCAAATACTAGAAAACTATGTGACAGTGATATATACTGTGTGTATATGCCTATGATGTCCTTATAAAATAATGTACACTTTATACAGTTTAATATTGACTTCAATATTTTCTCTACCAAATCCTAAGAGAAATAAATACAGATACCTATAGAAGAAGTAAATTTATTGCAACTAAGCAGTTTAAGTCAACAGGGAATTGGAACTGTTATGAAACTAATGAAGTAATGACATAAGTCCTTTTATTAGACTATTAGACTAGGTGTCGATATGTGTCAGACCTTTCATGAAGTGTCTAAGATCTAGAGGTCACATAATGAGCAATTGTTTAGATTATATATCTATTGTTGAAGCTTATTATTATAAATGTTATTTATACCATGTAGGTGCATACATATACAAGATACACTTAATTAGTCTTGATACCATTACCTATATGGAGCTATAATCAAATGAAATTAGCTCCTTAGTACTTACCTCAGAAAGCTGGGTAATACTATAATTATTTCTTTAGCCGATAAGGACAAATACAAACTTAAACAACAGATAAAGTCCTTTATATATTGGTCACATTGTAATTAGTTTTAATGAACTTTGCTCATATAAATGAATTAGCGTATCGCCGGTCAGTTTCCTAATTCGTCAATTTTGCTGATTCAACAGTTTAATGATTAGACTGTTTCTTAATTCGCCAGTTTCCTTTTTTGCCAGTTTCACTAAATTGTCAGAGCCCCTATTAAGCCAGTTTCTTGAGTCGCAAACTTCCTTATTCCTCAATTATCTTAAGTTGTCAGTTTTGCTATGTCGTCATTTTCCTAATCCGTTACTTTCCTTGTTCATCTGATAGTTTAGTTTGTCAGTTTTCCCATCTCGTCATGTTTATGATTTGCTAATTTTTTGGGGTTCCGTAGTAAACTAGGAACCCAGCTGTTAAGGCGATCTTAAGGCGATACAAGACATATTTTTGTACTCAGCTAAAAGTCACGAAATGTAAGTTTAATATTTTTAAACCACATTACAGGAGAATAGCAGATGACATAACTTTATATGGTGTCGGATAATAGTTTTAAAATAACATTTAATAAGGTGACTAGAAACATCAATGAAGCATCAATAGGTTCATCTTTTGATTCTGCATCAAGCCTTGGTCTCTTGCTACTTGCCACACGACTCTGAAATCACCTTGTATATTTGATACACCGAAACACGACTATAAGATCCTGGCAACTAGTGAAACTGGCGAATATAGAAACCGATTATCTAGGGGAAATGACAATTTGACCAAACTGACGAATAATTAAATTAGCACATAAGGAAACTAGCAAATTTACGAAACTGAAGCCTAGCAAAACTGGCGAAAGAGTAAACTGAAGGTTTAGGAAAATGACCCACTAGCGAAATTGTCAACCTAGTGAAAATGACCAGAAGGTAAACTGTTGAATCAGCAAAATTGACGAATTAGGAAACTGACCGGCGATACGCTAATTCATATAAATGGGTTGTTGTACCTATAACTACAAGTTATAGGTCCCTATAACTACAAGTTATAGGTCCCTATAACTACAAGTTATAGATATTTAAGTTTGGCTAATGAATATGGTTATGTGTGTATTTAAAGAGCTGAATAGATAAAAGCACCTAGTGTGACATAATTTGGTGGCTAATTAAAATAAAGGGTTATAAATATATATTTTTTCCAGATATTTAATTACTTACGGTAATACTTACACCCGTGTGGAAATTATTAAATAAGCCTAATAGAATGAATTAGGTACATTAATTTTGTTCAGGTTATGGTGGTCTTGTTTATGTTTAAAGACCCTCTTTTCCGGTTTACCACACTGAGATACATCTGAGAGAAGACAACACAGCTATCGCAATTATTTATAAACCGGTGAAATGAAATACAGTATTTTTTATGTCTAGGAACATTAGCAGTGGTGTGAAAAGAGAAATTACAATATTCTACTTAAATGCTATATGTGCTTTAAGTGTCATAAGCTGATTGAGAGAAAATAATGTAAGATTTCAGATTTAACGCAAATTAAATTTGAAATTTCTTACAACATTTTGGAAATCCATATACCTCACGAGTTATTGGTTATTATATAAATATCCTGGTGAAGTAACCCAGATGTTTTTTCTACATAAGTAGATGCTTTTGCAAAAAATATTTTATCTATGTTTTCCTTCCAACTGAAACGAAATCTAAGGTATTAAAATTTAGGAAAAGTAGAAGGCATCAAGGCACGGTCATTGTAACTACTCAGTTTACAAAATATTTACACGCATATGTACATATAATTGTATAAGATTTGCGCCGCAACTCTCATTTATAAAAACATATTTTATTAACTGGTTTCAAGTTTCAACAGCGGTTACCCCATTATCCATTATCCTGGTTACCCCAGTGTTATCCAGGAAGTGCCATCAGCCATCACTGAAGAAGAGGAAGAGGAGAAAGGAGTACAGTACGGTGTAATCCCTTGCGCCCAACACCGTCAAGCACACACACACACACACACACACTTGAAATACTGGTGTATGTTATATAAAAATAATTACATTAATTATTTTATGGCATCTGTTTCAGAAGTGCTTGCCGTTTTTAATAGCATTATGTAATGAGGGTATAGATGTGTAAATAATTGTAAATCTGCTCTTGTGCTTTTATTGGGGAATAGGCTCTCCTCAAATGATAGAATTGAACACTTTATGAAGAACGTTTTTTCGATTACACCAAACTCAACCTTAAAGTGTGACCTAGTACCCTTAATCGGTCTTAAATTATTTATTAACAATGTCACCAACTAATGAAAATCATTCATTACAGGATTAAGAAAAAGTAAAAAAAAAAAAAAAAATACTTTATCACTTTTATTAGCTGTTGTGATTGTACCTACACAACGTGCAAACCCTGTCCTTGAAAAAATATCAAACTTTACTGTTATTCTGATTGATAAATTTCAGCAACCCTTGCTATCCATAGCATTAATTTTTTCAGGGAAAACACTAATTTCAAATTGAATGAGGTGTAAAACATTGATTACCTGTATATATAAATAACGAACAATAATATTCGTGATGGTAGTTAACTTGTTAGTGATTATTTATTGCCCTCAGAATCATGAAAAAATCACTTCCCAAACGATTTGTAGAGGGATTACATAAGTCAACTCTTAAAGATTTGTATTGATATATTTTTATTTTCATCACCTATTTAACCTGTTATGTGTTGTGTCAACCGTAAATCGTTTAGGAGTTGGAAGAAAAACATCAAGGTGGAGTGATTCTTGTAATGATTTTTCTCAATTTCATAATCATGGTTCCATCCAATAATTTTGGTAAATCCTTACTATGATAAATGAGAAAATAAGTGTTACTTAAAGGTTTAACCAACAATAACACACTGCCAAGAGTTGCTTATAGTTGTTGTACTCGCCAACAGATGCATCTCATGCTATCCTTTGATTTCTTTCCTATAATAATTAAGTTGTATGTGGTATTTGGTGGTATAAATGAAAATACTTACCTATTAATAAATAAGGATCAAATTATTTTTGTTTCAACTATCTATACTATACGATAGACAGTCTGATGAAATGATATCACTAGATCTCTAAATAATGTTGTAAACTAAATATACATACCTATATTTTGAAAATAGTTAATGATAACTAAAAAGGTACCTAATTTAAAATGAAATAATAAATCATTGTTAATCAATGATTTCATTGTTGTAATACAAAGCCAAAACAAACTTTGAATACTTATCTCTAAACATCTACAAGTTAAAATTATCATTGAAGAAGTTTGTGCAGCGTAATAATAATTGGAAATTAAACGAACTTACCTGTAAGTGAAGTTCATTTCAATTATATTAGCTGCACAAACTTCGAAATGATAACCCATCCCACCCAGTACCCACGTTGTCCTGAGACAACCAGGGATTCGTGTACCTATAATCCCTGTCAAAGTTATGGCAATATTGGCTTTGCTGAATTGGGGGCCAAGTTGTTCCATCTATTGGCATATTCACTGCCAGCGTGAGCTAAAAGCATAGCGGATACCATATGTTTTTTCCGCTTTGTAGCGATAAGTACCTAAGAATAGAGAATCCTAGCGGGCTACTGGCAGTGAAAGTGTTATGTCTTGGCTTGTTACTCTAAACTAAATGACATTGACAGTTGACAGCGCTGGAATCGTTCAACGTAGGAGTTATGTTCATAAATCAGATACATATTTTTAATTTTGGCTTTGCCTCTCTGTAACATTCATGGAACAGGCTACATGATAAAGCACGTACTACAAGTTAAAATTATCATTTCGAAGTTTGTGCAGCTAATATAATTGAAATGAACTTCACTTACAGGTAAGTTCGTTTAATTTCCAATTCTCTGCCATATTTTGAAGAATGCTGCAATCTTTTCTAGCGATGGCGCCATAACCTTTGGCATACACTCGGGTAGATGGCGTTAATTTCAATATTTAACAAATTAACACATCGTCATAGTCATAGTCATAGTCATTTATTTATAATATTTTAAATATTACATGTCAATTTATTTAGGTATTAGGTTCCGTTGTTATATAAGATTCAAATTAATTAAATAATCAGCTTAATTAAGATTCCAGGATAGGTACAATAAAATTACAATGTCAGTTATTCAATGAAATTAGATACATTACATTATTATTCATAAATTACATTTACAAATTATTCGGTAGGTCAAAAAAATCTTTAACATCGTAAAAAGAGTAGTCCAATAGCCATTTTCTTAATTTTTTAAAAATATTTGTGTACTACCCGCATTCTTTATCTCCGCTGGGAGCTTGTTGTATACTTTAGGTCCTACATGTGACATGATTTTAAATGACTTGGTCAATCTAATAGGTTCAGTGCGGAGTTGATTTTTCGATCCCTGTCTTGTGCGAGTGGTCTTTTTGCACGGGAATGTGTCTAGATTTTCATTAACGTGTTTTGCTACATCATAAATTAATGAACTGAGAAGGCAGTGTAAGAATATTGTTCATCTTGAATAAATCATGTGCTGGGGTACGAGGTGGAACAAACGAGATAATCCGTACAGCGAAATAATAGGGTCAAAGTCAAATGGCGTTCTAGCAGTTTTAATCTTTTGTCAAAAGCTGGCAGTAAATGTACTGGGACTACATAATTTACCATGACAGTAACTCTCTATTCACTCTATTCTCTTTGGTGCTAAGTTCTGATCAATTATTCGCCTATTTTATTTATGAAATCCTAAAAGTATCAACAATCCAATTAAGGAACTTTTTGATCTTACCAACCCTTATACAAAGTTTCCCTTTATTTAGCCAGTTAGGGGATAAATAAACAAATTCCCTTCATTATTGCATAGGCAAGGTATATCTACCCATTTGAAATTACCTTTGTAGCTTCGGCAACTCATTGTAAACACAAATATTTTTAACCGACTCCAAAAAAGAAGGAGGTAAATATTTTACTAAGGATCGAGCATTTTACTCTACGCAGTTACTTATACATTGTAACTAGTTTTAATTAAAATTGAAATTAACCTAATCTATGTTTTTCATAACTTGGCTAACAACTAAAAAAACTATAATAAATTTGAATTAAATCTAGAAATAAAATAAAAAACACAAACTACAAAATATACTTACTTATACTTACCTACAAAAAAAACCTAACCAATTATAAAAAGAACACCCTTCCAACAAGTCTGACCCCATATATTCTATGTTCCAATATTCCCTGTTTAGGGACTTTCACTGGGAAAATTCCCAGTTCCGGAAACATTCCCAAAATAAGTTATTGCCAAAGTAAGTTGCTTGTAATGCTAAACTTGTTATAAAGCGTGTCCCAAAAAGGACGATTTGCCGCCATTTTTGTATTTTAGTGCTGGCAACCCTAAAAAAACTATTCGACAGCTGAATGTTTAGGGTTTGTAAAAATGGCGGGTTATACGAAAGATCAACGCGTTTTTATTATTGAACAATATTTCAAAAGTAATGAAAGTTTGGCGGGTACGGTTCGAAAATTCCGTCTCTCGATTCGGTGATCAGATTTGGCCCCCTAGATCCTGCGATTTAACGCCTTTAGACTTCTTTTTATGGGGTTATTTAAAGTCTAAAGTCTATGCCAATAAGCCCACAACCACTCATGCTTTAAAAGAGGAAATTCGACGCATTGGAGAAATTCAGCCGCATCTATGCAAAATGGTCATAGAAAATTTTAACA
This sequence comes from Cydia amplana, assembly GCF_948474715.1. NCBI lineage: Eukaryota > Metazoa > Arthropoda > Insecta > Lepidoptera > Tortricidae > Cydia > Cydia amplana. The sequence continues at coordinate 2,217,240 of NC_086093.1, read as the reverse complement.
AAAGAGTGCGTATGTGCCAGCAAAGCCTAGGAGGACATTTGCCTGACATATTATTCCACAAATAACCCTATTTTATGTATTTCAAGATTTTATATACAAATATATTATAACGAAAAATAATATTTGTTTTTCATCAATTTCAAATCTTGCGTCCTTTTTGGGACATCCTTTACAAGCGGATCTCACTTTTTGGCAGTTTCACTTAAAAGGGACTTCCACTTGTATTACAAGTTACAAGCTTTCGAGAAACGGGCCCCAGTTCTAATGATGGTGACCGAAAATACTTACAGGAACTGTATTCTAAAACAAGGCAATCTCATTGATTTAATAAAATAATAAAACTGAAACCTACTGAAACTAAATTAAAAATAAACTGGCTATTATAAAACGTGTTGAAACAAGAATAGATCCATTCAAATTAACCTAATTAGAGCCTAATAAAGAATAACCCACATCTCCGCTCCAGATTAGAATAATCAATATTCTGTCCTCTCGTCTGTTACTTTGTTATGTAACTAGCGACCCGCCCCGGCTTCGCACGGATTAACAAATTATATATATACCTTCCTCTTGAATCACTCTATCTATTAAAAAGAACCGCATTAAAATCCGTTGCGTAGTTTTAAAGATTTAAGCATACCTAGGGGCAGACAGCGGGAAGCGACTTTGTTTTATACTATATAGTGAAGGGAATGTCAAATATTATTAAAGATGTTCTGGTATTTAGTAAACCGGAAAAGACCGGCCAAGTGCGAGTCGGACTCGCGCACAAAGGGTTACGTACCATTACACAAAAAACGGCAAAAGTCACGTTTGGTGTATGGGAGCCCCACTTAATATTTATTTTATTCTGTTTTTAGTATTTGATGTTACTTACATCATCTGTGAAAATTTCAACTGCCTAGCTATCACGGTTTATGATATACAGCCTGGTAACAGAGAGACAGATGGACAAACAGACAGACAGACAGTCGGACAGCACCTTATTGTCCGAAATAAAATTATAAATTAAATGCACTGCGAGTCATGTCAGCATCCCGCTAGCAATAGGGAATATTACGCGAAAGTCTGCGTAGGGGGCGCCACTCCTACAATAAGTGACAATCTAAGGGTCTACCGCAAACGAGAGAGTCGACATTCTGTTATCTAACCTCTCTGTCACTCTTGCATATTCGAGCGATAAAGAGGCAGATAGCCGAGTTTCGATTTCGCGTTTCCCGGTAGGCCCTTTGTAAACAAACCGCCTTTATGTATCAATGTCATATTTGATTGTCTGTGAAAACTTGTCCAATAACAGTATAAGATACAGTATGTATAAGTTACTCTATGGTATTCTTAAGTCACTACTCTGGCGGCAAAACATTACAGTAATACTCCCTATTGGTGCGCGCAAAATATTCAAAACAAAACTTAGAAACGTTCCTGTACGAACAAAATGTTAACTAAAAATTACGATGTAACATTTTCTAAAGCGTACGACCATAAAAACAATACGAACACCCATAAACGTAATTTATACAAAAACTCTTCGAAAGTTACAAAAATACTTTCTTCTCGCGAACTCCGCAAAAACGTTTATTTTTAAACGGGAACAATATTAGAAAAGTTTTTGGGGCGATTATTTTGAAAAGTCAGTCGAATAAAATAACAATTAGCCACCACTCGTTAGCTAGCATATAAAGAAGCTGAGCAGTAATCTAACTCGATATAGAAAAGTGTAGCAAATAACGTAAAATTAACGGTATACCTACTTATACATACAATGTAAAAAATGATTTATGCGTATCTAAATTCATCAATAAAAACACCTCCGCGAGCTGTACTGGGTGAAGACACTTTTTTTTTATAAAATATTTAAGTAGGTATACAGTGCGATAATTAGCATATTACGTAACTATGTCGAACATTTAAAGGGTCATAATGCACTGTAATGTTTTACTTACAAATATCTGAACACGTCAAGGCATTCGATTGCGGGTTCAGATTTTGTGGGCTGATGGGGACTGTAGGTACATGTGCGAATAGGTAATTTACAACTCGTGTCGATTTAAAACACTCCCTTCGTCCGAGTTTTAATTTATCGTCACCGTTGCGCATTTCCTATTTTTCGCACTTGTATCTTAATTCGTAATGTACTATTATAGAACTTTTATACAAATTACGTTGAAATACGTAGGTGTATGTCGCAGTGTAAACCCTTTTTAGTGAAAACGCGTTTTTACTGGTTGAAACTAAGTTTTTTAGTTGTCTTATGAATCATCATTTAACGCGAGAGGTACAGTCACCACACAGGATTGTTATGCCATTTAGGGTTCTTGCTAAATTTGAAATTTTATAGCGTAAGTATTGAACAACCAATTTAGCTAAGACTTTAAATGGCAATGACGCAACAATCGCGGAGCATGATGGTACACGTACAGTCACCTGCACTAGTATGTTACTCTACGAAAAAATATGTGACATACGCTCTTATGGCTCTACTAATAAGATCGTGTCAGATAATATACAGTGTGGAAAGATAAGTCGGGCCCTGGAGGGAAAGTACCTTGTAAAGTGTAACAAATTGTTAGTATAATAAAGTTAATGTTAGATTTAACGATCATTTTTATTTTTAAGACCAAATGTTTGTTAGATAAATTTTATCCTGAATAATAATACTATCGATTAGTATAATAAACTAGGGAGCTTTTGGTATTTTTTTTAATTTTAGTTGGTTCGAGTCCCGGGCGAGGCATGCGAGTTTTAGAAAATCTTTGAATGCAGTTTTGTTTCTTTTTAAAAATAAAGGAATGTCTCCTCTAAGTAAAATGAGCCAGCTTAAGGATTTAAGGTAGTTTCCCTCCAGGGCCCGACTTATCTTTCCACACTGTATTATTGCGGCCTTCGTTGTGTAACATATTATTGCAGGTGACTGTACATATCCGCGGTGTTGTCCGCTGCAGGGGACCATCGAGTGCGCTGACTTCTGGCCGAAAGGTGTCGTGTTTCTGAGGTTCCGGGGCAAACTGCCGAATCCGACACAAGAGCAGCCGTTGCAACGGAGCCACGCCGTTTTGTCGACTAAATAACTAATAGTGTTTAGTTTTAAGTTTATACAATACATATGTATGTTAGTCTGTAAGTTATTTGTAATATGGGCCTTGTTGCCTGATTTAAATTTCTAAATAAATAATAAATAATAATATAGTGAAGAGTTGAGTTACTGCTTTAGCTGACATATGCAGTGTTCGGCAGTCGTTAGGCCGTTTCCGCCGGAAGCCGGGGACCGGATGTAGGCCGCCGCCATTAATCTGCTTTTTATAAGGACGATTGTATTATGATATTTGGGATTGTTTTGACGAATATGACTGATTGAAATTTAATCGAGGTTTTAAATTTGATTATATTGGAACGCAAAAAAAATTATGAATTATAACTAGGGAATAGGGATGTACCGACTAGTCGCCGACTAGTCGGGAAAGCCGACTATTCCAGGCATTTTTCCAAATATACATATAGGTACATACACATAATTACATCTAGGTATTTCCCGGAAGGGTAGGCAGAGACCACGGATTTCCATTTGCCACGATCCTGACATACCTCTTTCGCTTCCGTTACTTTCATGACATTCCTCATACACGTTCGCCGGTTTAGGGCGCTCTTGACCTGGCATTTCTTCAGGATTTCCCCGATCTGGCCCCGTAGCCAACATGCCAATCGCTTACGCTCCGCGATCGAAACGCAACTGAGCATTTTTCAAAAAAAGTGTATATTTCATTCATGTCTTCAAAATATTGACTTCTTGGGCTCATTTTACTCAGAATCATTTGTACATTCACGCCTCATACATGAAAAAATGTGTTCCAAATTTTTGTATGAATTTTTTTTCCAGTGCGTCACGTTCATACAAATAAAAAAAAAATCATACAAGAATGTGACGATCTGGAAAGGAAATCTTTGGACACATTTTTTTATGTATGAGGCGTGAATATACAAATGATTCTGAGTAAAATGAGCCCAAGAAGTCAATATTTTGAAGACATGAATGAAATGTACACTTTTTTTGGAAAACGCTCAACTGTCACCGTCGCACTAATATGGAAGAGTGATAGAGACACAAAGCGATTCAATGGCGAAGCGATAGCGATTGTCACCTTGGCTAGGCCGCCGAGGTCTGCCCCTTCCAATTCCTAAGTATAACTTGCTTTCCAAATATGTGATTTATAAAGCACACCAGGATTGTTCAGTCAGCAGCAAAAGTTGCTAAGCGGGCGAGGTGTTCAAAATTATAGTTGGGGAGCCGACGATGTTAAAAGTGTACTTACTCGAGCGTCATATAGACCTATTGGAATCGAAATATTAGATGATAAGAAGAAAAAAAAGTTATATAAAGTTTTTTTTTCCAGCGAGCCGGAAAGCGTCTAGAATTTTTTTTAAATTTCTGGAGGTTGGTGGAGGGTTAAAAAATCGTTAAGCAGTTTCTGGGTTTAGTCGTTTTTGTCCACGTTAATGCTATATTTTTTCTATAATAACTTAATATAAATTTGTAGGCATTTTCTTAATCTGACGAACACAAGTTTGACGCCTAATTTTTACATTGTAACCGCCAGATTAAGGAAATGCGTGCAAATAATTATCGGATTCAGTAATAGCACAATTATAGCGTTACTTTGGACTAATATGACCAAATCCACAATCTGCTTAACAATTTGTTGAACCCCCCACCAACCAAGGGCTCAACATAGATGGCTAAAAGGGGTAAAGGTAGACTACACGTGGTAGCAAGATATCACTCATATCTTAATCTGACGCGCTCGAGTAAACACAAAAATCCCCTTTTGGGCTCCCCTACCATTACCTTGACACGCTCTTATTCTCTTAACCTCCTGAGGCCCAGAAGCATTTGTTTTGTTTTTGAATTTAGAACCCTTAGTTACTCAAAGAAAGTTCAAAATATTTTTTGGAATAAGTATGTACAAAAATTTGTACGCAGGGACTTAGGAGGTTAAGACGAAACAGGAGCTGAGATTTAAATATTTTAAGTAAATATACCCGTCTCGCTAACGGAAGCGGCTCCTAAAACTAGTGCGATAAGGACAAGGCGAAAAATCCTGCGTAAAAATCTCAAAAATCCTTTCCTTCCTCCTCCAAAACTTAACCAATCGTAACTAAATTTGGAAATCTAAATGATTATGAAATTATCTGTGTCGGACCGTTTTGCTTTTTTTGGCGAATTGATATCAGTTTTGAATACCACGCCTCTCATTGCGGCATAGTCAATTAGGCCATTTTGGCCATTTTTGAAGGGCTCAAGCGCCTTAAAAAACAATAATATCAAAAAAAGCAAAACGGTTCGACACAGATATTGACAATATTAATCTGTGTTGAAAAAAATCATTGCTCTAGCGTCAAAACCCACGGAGGAAACATGTCGAGTACGTTTGTATGGAGAAATGACCACTCCTAGATTGCCTCTTAACAGTAAAGTCGCGTCAACATCATTTTGAACACCTGACCCGCTAAGCAACTTCTGCTGCTAATTGTTCTTTTGACAGATCCAATATAGAAATCCCCACTATCCGATCGCCGATGAATGCCTATTGTGCTTTAGTTAGATTGCTTTTTGATTAATACCAGCTCATTTCATTCAGACGTAAGTAGGTTAATTATAAAAACTAGAACTTCTTTATAAAAACTAGAGATGCCACGAATATTCGGCAACTATTCGGTATTCGGCCTATTCGGCCACTTTGCCGAATATTCGGTATTCGGCCGCGTGTTGCCTACTATTCGGCCGAATACCGAATATCTGTTGCACCTACTTAAAAAGAAAAAAATCACAATAAAAATAACCAAAAACTATGTAGGTATATTTAGAATGTGTTCTTGGAAAGTTGTTAAATACGAAGACCCTTTTTTGAGCATTTGTTGATTAAAAAACATTTTATTTTTATCATGAGTCTGTTTTGTTTGACTCTATTCATTAATGCTGTTCAACAAAAATATATCTTAGCTAACGTCATACTATGTTTTATACTATGTAGTGATTACTCTTTTTAGGGTTCCGTACCCAAAGGGTAAAAACGGGACGTTATTACTAAGACTCCTCTGTCCGTCCGTCTGTCTCTCTGTCACCAGGCTGTAGGTATCTCATGAACAGTGATAGCTTAGGCAGTTGAAATTTTCACAGATGATGTATTTCTGTTGCCGCTATAACAACAAATAGGTACTAAAAAGTACGGAATCCTCGGGGGGTGAGTCCGATTCGCACTTGTCCGGTTTTTCTAATTGGGGTCAGCTCTCTTATTTAATCCTCTATCTTTATAAAACTACTATTGAAGTTGGAAAAACTAATTGGTATTTTTCATTACATAATCTAATTCAACAATCGTATTTCTCTGGGAAAACTTAAAAATTATGTAGATAGTTTAATTACTTACCACTTAACATAATCACGCTTGAATCTGAAACAAAGAATATTTTATATCAATATTATTTACATCATCAATTCATCATGACCATAATTAATAATCATCATGATTATAAATAAATAAATAAATTTAACTCGCACGGGGCATTCGCAATATACAGGGTGGCCAAATAAGAGGTATACACTTTATTTTTGAAATTTTATTCTATAAAACATAAAATTTTAAGTATTCCTTGTTAAATATAATATGTAGGGTCAGCAATTACACATGGAAAATAATGTCAGACAAATGTCCACCTAGCAGCATGGCAGATGCGAACCCTTTTCATCGCGTTTTTCATCACTTTTTCACACATTTCTGGCGTTATCTCAGCGACAGTGTTTCGAATATTTTGTTTTAATTGCTGAAGGTTCGTTGGCCTATTAGCATAGACACGTCCATTTAGATAGCCCCACAGAAAAAAGTCAGGAGCTGTAAAATCAGGCGATCTTAGGGGCCAGTCAATGTCACCGTTTCTCGAAATTAATCGACCGGGAAACGTTATTTTTAATGTTTCTATTGTTTTTAATGATTAAAACACGTTGTTCTGTCGTAAAATGCTCCATAATAAATTTGCCGTATCTACACAAACTAATTTTCATGCAATAACTGTCATATTTACCGCCAAAATAAAATGGCGGCAAAAAAAAGTTGTATACCTCTAAGTTGGCCACCCTGTACCTAATATAAAATAAGTTAATGTACATATATGTTTTAAGTTTAAGGACAATCATATCACAAGGTGTCATGTACCTACCGCTTTATACTTGAAACACCTTACTGTATTATGAACATGACTACAATGAAATAAAGAATAAAGAATAAAGAATGAAGAATAAAGAATAAAGAATAAAGAATAAAGAATAAAGAATAAAGAATAAAGAATAAAGAATAAAGAATAAAGAATTCCTAAAAGCCTGGCTCTTGTCGGTGTAGTAACCACCATTCCGTTCTTCTCTCTGCCACTGTTTTGAGCTCCTGATACGTCACTACGTTGATTTTCTTTTTGGCTTGGTCCAAAAACGCACGTATCGGCCTATACACATACGAAAAAAATAGGGGCAGATGAAGGCCTCTGCCTCAATTTTTAACAAGCCTTTATTAGGCCGACCTGTATGTAACTATGTAATGGAATCTTGCAAGTTAAATTTGATCCACTTCCCGGTTTCCGATTGAGCTGAAATTTTGCATACACATGTAAGTCGGGTGACAATGCAATATTATGGTACCATCGAGCTGATCTGATGATGGAAAAAGGAGGTGGCCATAGGAACTCTGTGATGAAACAACGCAACCTAATTGTGTTAGGGGTTTTTAGAATTGTCTCGATGAGTATTCGTTGTCTGTCGTAAGAAAAGTACAGTCAGCGATAAAAGCTTGTACCAAAAATTTAATTTTTGCCAAAAACTTATTTCTATTACAGACTTTATGTAAGTATCATGCCGTATCAGGTGCCCCAACATATATTCAATATTCATATCAATATTCTTTGCAATAGAGGAATATTATCAAATTAATTTATGTTTAAAATCACGGCTCCCACCCGAAAACTCAAACTGGGGATCTGGCAGACCCCGCCGGCGATGGCGGGATGAACTGGACTCCTTATTAAAGGAGTGGCCAGACACAGCACTAGACAGAGATTTGTGGAGAAATTGGGGGGAGGCCTTTGCCTAGCAGCGGGGCACGACAGGTTTAAATAATAATATAACACTTTTAGAACGCCATTTGAGTTTGATCCTTATTTTTTCACTGATATGTGTTCAATTTGTTAAATGTCAAAAAGTAGTATTACTCGAGAGTAGGCCAAAAGTATGGCGCCATCGCTCGAAAAGATGGCACCATATCTTTAGCCTATCCTAGGATCAAAGTCAAATGGCGTTCTAAAAGTGTTAATCATTTGTGTCGAAAGATGGCAGTAAATGTACTGACTACATAATTTACTTTGACAATTTTCTTCTAGTCTAAATTATCTTTGCTAGCGCGCATATTAAACACGAATTTCACTTCATTTCTCATTAAATAAGCGTAAACGAGCTTCAAGGTCGTATTAAAATAATAAAATATCAAATTAATTGTGCTCCTATTCAAAAGGATTATCGTAGCTCAACCTCTTGCCCCCAATAGCTCCATGCACTTATTTATAACCTCATAAACTGTTCTCTAGGAGGAGTTTATCGCATCCTGTACCTATAGTTGAATTACCCGTAAACCTTCGTGAAAGCTTTCCATGTAGGTTACCAGCTAGGGCTGGCAACTAAGTTTTTAAATTTTTAAGTCATTCAATGGAACTTGCTAATGTAAACAAACCGCCATATTGAAATTGTCTGTGAATGATGAATTTACTAGTGACTTTTGCCTTGCTAAGCTTAAATTGCTAGGTACTCTAGTAGTCTCACCAAACTCTACTAGTAGTCTCAATAAATAAATACCTACTAGTGACTCTGTGATCAAAATTCATAGCTCAGCCATTTAAAAATCCATGAACTGAATCGATAATCGATTTAATCATCGAACATGCTCAAAAAAATTCATGAGAATCGGTCGAGAATTGCAACCTAGAGGAGACCGTCCGGACATATGAAAGCATTTTGGCCCAAGGTGATATTGAAGTCAAAAATGTAATAATATTTCGTCTATAATTCCGACCGCATGGTGTCCCAGTGACAACCCTAGCTTAAACAACGTTAACTATCCCGACCTGTTATTTTGTCGATATTTCGATAGTGTAGAGTTTATCGCGTCACTTTGTCATCCTTCGTACGTGATAGGGCATTAAGGAGCGTGCATAAACTATAGGAGGCAGCACAGGAGCCGTCAGATTTTTGTCGCGAGGCGTTAATGCTTCCGATGTAGCCCACAAGATGGCAGAACCTACTATGCACAAGAAAACGTACGAGAACGGTAGATGGCAGCACTTTCTTTGGGAATATAAACATGTACGTTTATATTTTCGATTCAGACCACAAGATGGCAGACCCTCCAACGCGTACGGACTCTATAATGTACAAGATTGCCTGTCAAATACCAAAAGTGCGATGATAATCAGAATGATGTCAATTGTCCGTTGGAAGTATTGGATTTAGAAATAATGCGGCGCATGATTGCGAAAATTTATAATTTATAATTATTACTTATGCCTTTTCGGACATGCACAGCAAATGCAGGCATCCTACTGCACGTAACTGCACTTATGTTTATACTAAATATACAGAGTAAGAAACACAATGTTTCTAATCACAAGTTATGATTCACCCTGTATACCCGAACTTCGTAAATTCCCCGAGTTGGTAACTTGCTACTGAAATTGACTTGAGAACAACTTTTAAGGCCTGTTTTTGTGTAGTTATACCTGTACAGGAATGTTGGACGGTAATGAGAAATATATTGCTGGCCTGATGTGTTTTTGCGCTACTGAAATTTAATCTTATCTTATCTTATACATACCTTTAAACGAGCAATTCTTGTATATTTATTTATTTATATATACATTTCGGGGATCTCGGAAACGGCTCTAACGTTTTTTTTGGGGGCGAAAAATCGATCTAGCTAGGTCTTATATCTGGGAAAACGCGCATTTTTGAGTTTTTATATGTTTTCCGAGCAAAGCTCGGACTCCCAGATATTGTTTACTAGATACGACATGAATTCCATTCCCAATTCCCAATTCATATTTACATTTTGATGTCAAAATGATGTTATTTTGTTTATGTACGAACAAGTAGGTACACAACAAAATATACGAATGAAACTACAACAACAACGACACACAACAAGTACGAATGAAATTCATGCACATTGACACAGAATAAATAATAGTACTAAGTACAGAAGACTCACTCTCTAACAAAACGCGTCTGTAACGATCAGCACAGATATGGCCGCCAGGTGGCGACAGCGCCACGCGCGGCTTATGGCTTTCCCCAAAATTGGGGCCGAACGGATGTACTTTTAGCTACCTGTAGCAAAGCGACGAAATCGCGGAGTGAGACACGCTTGACATTGATAAAAAAATGACATCATTTTAAATATTAAAATGTACGTTTGAATGGCCAATTTTGTGTTAAAGTTAGTGTTAAACACCGAAATTTTTGACCATCAAATTCTTATACAGAAGTATACTTTCAGAGATATTTAGGTAAAACGTTGAAAACCGCGCGATCGCCGAATCTTCCGTCGCAAGCACTGACTATCCAACCTCTAGACTGAGCTTAGGCCAATTCTTTCATGAAACCGATGCTGCCAAAAATACGGGGGTGCGGGGGGACGAGGTAAGCGAATCCCGTGTCGTGATTGGTCCGTTCAAAGACACGGACCAATCACGGCACGGGATTGACTCGAAGATGGAGTAACGCTACCGTATGTGTGGCAGAGGGGGTAGCGCGACTATGCTATGTCTAGAGGTTGGATTGTCTGTGGTCGCAAGGTACGCGCGGCGCACCGTATCTTTTGTTCCTTTCTAATTCCCTGGTTTAACGTCCCCCTTTAATGTAGTCTGAGATTAGGACGGTCTAGTTCGTCCTAGTTATTTATGCAGACTAGTTAAACAACTTGCCAAGCACTCCTAGCGGACATTTCAAGGCTAATAGTATCTCAACACCTAAGTAGTAAATTCACTCACAAACATACAGTAGGTACAGACAAACGCACACAACATGACTTAAACATAGTTTAGTGTACGAATCGTATTCTAGATGGCGCCGTACTACGTAGCGAAAGTACTGAATCGCGCTGTTAAAAATTTTCTCAAGATAATTACCATCTGGGGCGCGTTTCTCAAAAGCTTGTAACTTGTAATACAAGTGGAAGTCCCTCTAATAAAAGCTGTCAAAAAGTGACATCCGCTTGTATTACAAGTTATAAGATTTTGAGAAAATAAGATTGGTCTCAGCTCTTAGAATTATTGTTTGGTGTACAAATTTAACGCTAGATGGCGGTGTAGTACGTAGCAGAAATTCTGCAGCGCGCTGTTAAGATTTTTCTCAAGATAATTACAATCAGCTAACAACAATCTGTTTGGTGTACAAATGTAACGCTAGATGGCGGTGTACTGTGGAGCAAAAATCCTGCATCGCGCTATTAACCTTTTCGACGCCGTGTCAAACACAAAAGCTGTCACACTGACGCCACGTCACCGAAGTGTCAAAACTGAAATTGAACTTTATGCATCACGTAGGTCTATGTTGCTCTGTGGTCTGTGACCGATTAATCGGTCTTTGGCGTTGAACCTACGGCGCGGATATATCGGTCATTGGCGTCCAAAAGGTTAAGTGTTAAAATTTATTTGCGATTTCTTGTGTACCGCAGAGGAACCCTACGGTTACTGAGTGCCGGCGAGTCGAACGCTACAGAACCAGTCTAAAATGTGTCGGAGAGCGCACCTACACTGGTTTTTTGATCGTTGGACTAGCCCACGCTCAGGTGCCAATTAGAATATACGCCAATGAAAGATTCCTTTTTAAGCAGGTAGCACGTGCCGTTTTACTTAACAATAGACAAAGGATTAACCGTTCGGGGTCAGCTATAAGTACAAAACGAACGACTATACCTCGTAATGTACTATCGGGGACATTGCCGGTGAACCACTTCAGAAAAAAAAATACCTCGATCCTTACGAGCGAGCTATACTCCGCCTCCCATAGAGACAACAAATGACAATGCATTTGGGATTTATATGTTAATAATGAAAGGGATAATAAGTTTTTGGCAAAAATTTCATTTTTGGTACAAGCTTTTATCGCTGACCAAGCTGCCAATTTTCATTTCAAGATGGTTAAATTAGTTACCTTAGATTCCATTACATAGTTAGTTACATACAGGTCGACCTAATAAATACTTGTTAAAAACAGGTAATGACACAAACAATAGGTAGTAAGGACTGTTTATTAGTTGGTATTGTTTAGGCTAAGCTTCGCCATAAAGATAACCAATTAGGATGCATTTCGGATTCTTTATCTTAGTTTACAAATGCCGGCCGTGGACGGCAATAAACTTTACCTAAGCGAACCTTTTTAGGGTTCCGTAGCCAAATGGCAAAAAACGGAACCCTTATAGATTCGTCATGTCTGTCTGTCTGTCCGTCTGTCTGTCCGTCCGTCTGTCACAGCCACTTTTCTCCGAAACTATAAGAACTATACTGTTGAAACTTGGTAAGTAGATGTATTCTGTGAACCGCATTAAGATTTTCACACAAAAATAGAAAAAAAAAACAATAAATTTTTGGGGTTCCCCATACTTCGAACTGAAACTCAAAAATTTTTTTTTCATCAAACCCATACGTGTGGTGTATCTATGGATAGTTCTTAAAAATGATATTGAGGTTTCTAATATAGGAATTAACTATCTGGGAGTATATAAATGATAATCCGGAATACTTAATTAGGACGTGTATTTCTCAGTACACAGCCGGGGAACAACTGAGGAGCAAGTCGCGCGGCGGGCATTCCGTATAGCGCGGGGAAATGCTGACCACGTAATCTGTCCCTATAGTCGTCCCTCCCCAAAAAACAAAAAAAAAAATACAATTTTTTAAGAAAACTTAATAATAAACAAATTACATAATATTGTTATGCTTCAGTAAGAACCATTTGTAATTACACATTAAACGGATCTACATATTTTGTATTTTATTGTGTCTGTTACCTTCACTATTTTAAATCAAACAAACTTTAAATCAAATCAAATGTGCTATGAAAACAATATCGCGCAGTTACTAGGTACTTGAAATCAGAGCGATAACAGGACACAATGTAACTTGAGTACAATGCTGAACTTAAGGTTGAAATTATGAATGCACAATAGGTAGTCACTTAAGTAATACATAAACACGTCACGATATCTAAATATAGATTTTATCCGACCTACAATAAAAAATGAGTAGCTTATTTTACCACGTTAAACAATTTGCACTGCACTTAGACTTTCAAATAAATCTGTTGTGGCACTTGTGGCTGGCTTGGAGTCGCCTGAACTCCAGAAGACAGCTGTTGGTCCTTCGTCAGGACCTGAACTCTCTTGGTGAACCATTTATTCATCCTTTGTTTACAACGACTGTAGAAGTAGCACAGTAAAAACATCATCAAAACAATAATTATTGCCAATAACACGAAACTGAACGTGTTTATCTGGGTAGCGAGTCCGGAAACGTTAATAGATGCTTCTGCCGTAACGGTATTAAATTTATCCATATTTTCTGAGTCTTTCTTGGTACTGTAATTTCCCATGATTAGGTATTAAATGTTTCACTGTTTCGAGTGGAGTGCCAATTGTTTCTTAAAATTACATATTTATAAAACACATGTAACCTACATAAAGTGTTGTCACAATGAATACTTATTTGCAAAATTAAAATAATAGTTGCTATATATTAAGTTTACTCATCGCAAAATCTGACCGACTTCTTAACTGTCCGACCACTGCGCGTAACATAGGGCGCAACGCTATGCATAGGCGGAGCGATTCCGCTATCAGCTTGTGGCGTACTTGGTACAGTTAAGTTTTGTGATGAGTTCACTTTTTCGTTAAGTAAGTATGCAGGCTTTAGCCTGTCAATTGACATATTTACCTCACGCTCATCTAATTGAATTTTAATAACCTTATCATTTCTTTTCAGAACTTTGAATGGCCCTTCGTAAGGCGTCTGTAATGAGGATTTTACTATTCTACGTACAAACACATAATCACAGGTTTTAAGATCAGGACTTACAAAGAATTTATCGTCTCTATTATGAGAGAATGGTCTTGGTTTTAATTTACGTATCGATTCCTTAATTTTATCTAACATAGTATATGGTTCTGTTATATTTTTATCAACATTACAATAAAATTCAGCAGGTAAACGAATGGAACAGCCATAAACTAATTGAGCTGCACTCACGCCTGTATCTAATCTAGGTACAGAACGTAAACCTAGTAAAACTGTGCTTAATTCTGTAACCCATGAAGTACTATTTATACGTGCCTTTAACGCAGATTTCAAAGTACGGTGGAATCTCTCAATAGCCGAGTTACTCATAGGATGATATGGCGTAGTTCTAATCCTCTCCGTGCCTGTATATTTCATTAGTTGTCTGAAAAGATTGCTTTCGAATTGCTTACCTTGATCACTGGTTAAAGTAACTGGACATCCGAATCGCACAATCCAGCCATCGTAAATAGTTTGTGCTACTATTTCTGCCGATATGTTTTGCAATGGAAACGCCTCCGGCCATCCTGTAGCTCTATCTATAATGGTAAGGCAATATCTGTAACCTTCCGCTGATGTTGGTAGTGGTCCTACTAGATCAGTATGTATATGCTGGAATCGGTCTACTTCTGGAAACTTACCTGGTGTCGATTTGGTGTGTCTCGTGACCTTGGCTTTTTGACATTGAACGCAGGTTTTGGCCCAAAGACCTACATCTTTGTTCATATTCGTCCAAAAATACCTATTAGAAACCATCTTGCGTGAAGTTCGTACACCGGGATGACTTAAGTTATGAACCTGATTGAAAACATCGCGACGAAACTGTTCCGGTATGTACGGTCTCACATTACCTGTAGTAACGTCACAGTAAATATCATATGTACAGTTAGGCAACATTATTTTCTTAAATTGCCAATTATTATTTTGTAATAATGTTTTCAATTCGCCATCTTTTTGTTGTGCCTTCGCAATCAAAGAAAAGTCTATTGCAATATTTTGAAAATCGACTGTCTCAACTCTAGATAAAGCGTCAGCAACTACATTGTCCTTACCCTGTATATGTCTAATGTCTGTAGTAAATTCACTTATAAAAAGTAATTGTCTTGTCCGTCTTGGTATCTCCTTGTTATTGTCGCTATTTAACTTACTAAATGCGTATGACAAAGGTTTATGATCTGTAAATATAATTAGTTCTCTGCCTTCATGCAGATACCTAAAATATTGTACTGACAAATAAATAGCAAGAAGTTCCTTATCATAAGTACTGTACTTCGTTTGTGCTGTTGTTAGCTTCCGAGAAAAATAAGCTAACGGTTGCCACTTACCTTCAACATGTTGTTGTAACACAGCACCCGCACACGTGTTGCTAGCGTCTGCAAAAATCGCTATCGGTACTGTGGGAAGTGGGTATGCTAGCGTAGCAGCATTTTGTAAGCCATGCTTACATTGTTCGAATGCTATGTCAGCTTCCTGCGTCCACACAATAGGTGTTTTGTCGTTTCGTTTTGCCTGATGAATATACCTATGTAATACTTCTTGGTATTGGACAGCATGAGGCATGTGCGGCCTGTAAAAGTTAATCATGCCTAAAAATGTTCGCAACTGATTAACGGTCTTGGGTTTCGGATACTCTTTGATAGCTTGAACCTTCTTTTCCAGCGGTTTAAAACCTTCCGTTGATACCTCATAACCTAGGAACTCTAATTTCTTCTCTTTAAATGTACATTTCTCCAGGTTAATAGTGATACCGAATTCGCTAAGTCTTTTAAACAATTGTTCGAGATGACCGTTGTGTTCTTCCTCTGAGAGAGAAGCAACAAGTATGTCATCTAAATAACAATACACAAAATCGAAGTCTCTTAAAACGGTATTGTTCATGAACCGCTGGAAAGTCTGGCAAGCGTTTCTCAGGCCGAAACTCATCCTAGGGAACTCATACAAACCAAATGGAGTCGTAATAGCTGTCTTCTCCACGTCATCAGGGTGTATCATGATATTATGATATGCTCTACGCATGTCTACACAAGAGAATATGGACTTACCTGCCAATAAATAGGTGAAGTCGTGTATCCTCGCTATGGGATAGCGATCTGGCTTCGTGACTGCATTGAGAGCTCTATAATCCCCACATGGACGGATCTCTCCATCTTTTTTAGGAACTATATGCAAAGGACTAGACCACGGACTCTTAGATGGCCTGCAAATACCCATCTCTTGCATTTGCTGAAACTCCTTCTTAGCCTTTTCATACCTATCAGGAGGCAGCGGTCTAGTTCTTTGGTGAATCGGAGGCCCTGTTGTCTCAATATGATGGTAAGTGTTATGTTTAGGTGCCTCAATAAATGATAATGGCCTTAATATCTCGGGATATTTTTGCAGTAAGTGAAATGCTTTGTTATCCGTACTTAATAAATTAATCGATGACTGAGTATGGTTTATGACCGTTCCAATTACATAAATCCTTGTCAAATCATCAATCAGCCTTTTACCAAACAAATCTACAAGTAATCTATAATTACGCAGAAAATCTGCCCCTATTATAGGCTGTTTGACATCGCACACAATAAAATTCCATTTAAAATTACGTCTTAAATTTAAATTTAATGTTAAACTAACATATCCATACGTTTTAATTTCAGTATTGTTCGCGGCATATAACTTGCAATTATTCACAGGTTGTAACGAGTCTTTAAAAAAATTAAAGTTCTTTGGAATTACACTCACATTTGCACCTGTATCAATTAAAAATTTAAAACCGGAAATTTTATCTGTCACACTAAGGCGATAATTAGTTACCATGGTGCAGGGTTCCGCCGTAAACGCCTGCACTTCCGCTAGTTTCCCTTCGGCGGTTGTGGTCCCTTCCAGCCGCACGGTTGAACGCACTTATACGCCTTCGCCTTGTAGCGGTAGTGATAAAAACACAACCAATCCTGGTTTTTAGAATCCTGGCTTGAAGAGCGGCTGTTGTTGCGTGAGCGACTACGTGCACGCCCTTGTCTGCGGCTATTCCTTCCAGTCCCACCTCGTCCTTGGATATTGGCAAGTTCAAGTTGATTTATCCGATTGTTGATCTTCGCCAATTCTGTCGTTATAAAATCTGTCGGCGAACTCTGCCGTGATTGACGTGAAGTACTCTGTATAGCGGCAACTTCATTCGGTTTGAAGGTCTCCATTACCTTATCAGCTATGCTTGCCAGAGTCTCAATCTTTTTTGAATCTGCGGACGCTACAACGGCCCTCACCGACGGTGGTAGATGACCTTGCCAAAAATATGTCAAGGTCTCATCAGGAATCTTATCTCTTGCGAGGTCCTTCATCTTCCTCATAAGCTGCGATGGGCGCTGGTCACCAAGCTCCATGTCCGACATTAACTGTTGCAATCGTTTTGCCTCTGTCTCCTCGTAGACACTTAATAATCTGGCTTTTAATGTTTCAAATTTATTCTCCTCCGGTGGTTTCTCCAAAATGTCGGCAACTTGCTGAATCGCCTGCTTTCCCAATTTAGCAATAACCATATTATAGTTTGATTGGTCCCCTGCTTTCTGCTGAGCTAATACCGCTTCTACCTGCAGAAACCACAGTCGCGGTTGGTCCTGCCAGAAGTCTGGTATTTTCGCTGCAAGCGATATCGCTGACAACTCGATGGTTGTCGCGGTTCCATTTTCCATTTTGCGACACAATTAAATTTGCTTCCGTTTACCCAGGTGTGCGGGGAGTTGTCCGGCCGTAATACACACACGCGTACCGAAATAATATTACGAAATAACTCAACCAGATTTTCCTTTAAAAGTCGTTTAAACAATGCACCAACACTAATTGTCACTGTTAATAGTTCACGGTTCACTAAATGTCAAGTGTCGGGAAGTCACCAGTTATAGGAATTAACTATCTGGGAGTATATAAATGATAATCCGGAATACTTAATTAGGACGTGTATTTCTCAGTACACAGCCGGGGAACAACTGAGGAGCAAGTCGCGCGGCGGGCATTCCGTATAGCGCGGGGAAATGCTGACCACGTAATCTGTCCCTATATCTAATATCATTTTTTTCTAAACTGAATAGTTTGCGCGAGAGACACTTCCAAAGTGGTAAAATGTGTGTCCCCCCCCCTGTAACTTCTAAAATAAGAGAATGATAAAACTAAAAAAAATATATGATGTACATTACCATGTAAACTTCCACCGAAAATTGGTTTGAACGAGATCTAGTAAGTAGTTTTTTTTTATACGTCATAAATCGCCTAAATACGGAACCCTTCATGGGCGAGTCCGACTCGCACTTGGCCGCTTTTTTATTCAACACCCTCATTTTTAAGTGCCAAGCTATTGGTCATCACTTTTATGATATCGCCTGACTGTCTGAAAGACGGTACCTAGCTGCACAAATCTCTATTTTGACATTTTGCTGGGACATCACTTAGCCGCGACCGCGACCAGTGAAACCTGTGTCGAATCGTCGGCAAATAATATAAATAAATATGCAAGAATTGCTCATTTAAAGGTAAATATTAGATAGATTGGATAAAATAAATTTCGCGATAGACCCGTCTATTAATGTGAGTTAATATGCGTCTGAAAGACGTTTAAACGTTTTTTGCCCTTAAGGTGGTTCACCGTGAATGTCCCCGATTGTACATTGAGCGGCACGAGGCGACCTCAAACGATTTTAATGTTTCAATTCTTCGATAATTTGAAAGTCGTCATTTAGTTACAAATTAGGAGACAAACTTTTGCTGTAATTTGTTAGCAATTATGTTGATTGTCGTCCAATTAAAAGTTGTTTTGGATAGTTAGAGAATTTAATGAAGTAAATATGTGAGAAAAACACCGGCCAAGTGCGAGTAGGACTCGCGTTCCAATGGTTCCGTACATTAAGTCCGACTCACGCTTGACTGCACATTTCTAATAGGTTTTCCTGTCATCATAGGTAAAGAACTTGTGTATTATTTTAGACCCAGTAGTTTTGGAGATAAAGGAGGGGGAATGATCGGACAAACAGACAGACAGACACACGCACGAGTGATCCTATAAGAGTTCCGTTTTTTCCTTTTGAGGTACGGAACCCTAAAAATATGAATAAGGGACGATCTTTATTTCTACGAGGGGCGTTCAAAATATTCTCGGTATTGATATCTTACAACCTCTTCTAAAATTTCTTTCGTTACTGGCCGCTAAGGTTTATTCATTGACATTAAAAAAAAGTATAATTCGAAGCGAGATGTTCTTTTGTTTTTCTGCAATTGCTGAACAAACATGAACATCATGTGGGAATTGACAATGTTAACTAAATTAGAACATCGATGCGTGATAAAATTCTTGACAAAACAGGGTAAAAATCAAAAAACCATAAAAGAGGAAATGGATTGTGTTTACCGTGAGTCTGCTCCTTCTTTATCTACCATTCAAAAGTGGTCAAGCGAGTTTAAACGTGGAAGGGAGAGTGTTGAAGACGACCCTAGACCTGGCCGGCCTGTAGTAGCTACTTCACAAGAAAATATTGATAAAGTGGAAAAACTTATATTGGAAGATGGTCGAGTGAAGGTAAAATCTATAGCACAAGTAACCAATCTCTCTATTGGTACCGTACATGATATTATCCATGACCATCTTAATATGTCAAAAGTAAGTGCAAGATGGGTTCCGCGAATGCTGACTCGGCTTCAAAAAGACATGCGTGTAGCTTGTTGTTCCGATTTTATTGACCTGTGCGGTGAAAATCCTGATGAGGTGCTGCAAAGAATAGTTACTGGAGATGAAACCTGGGTTCATCATTATGACCCAGAGAGTAAACAAGAGTCCATGCAGTGGCACATTAAGGGTTCAGCTCATCCCAAGAAGTTCAAGGTCATCCCTTCAGCTGGCAAGGTCATGGCCACGATATTTTGGGATTGTGAAGGAGTATTACTGATCGATTATAAAGAGAAAGGTGTAAATATCACAGGACAGTACTACGCTAACATTCTACGTCAATTAAAGGATGCAATCAAAGAAAAGAGGCGAGGAAAGTTAACCAAAGGTGTTATGCTTCTGCATGACAACGCCCCCGTCCATACTGCTCATATTGCCAAGGCAGCTATTGTTGAATGTGGGTTTGAAACTGTTACTCACCCACCGTATAGTCCGGACTTAGCCCCCAGCGACTTCTTTTTGTTCCCCAATCTTAAAAAGGATCTGCGTGGAAATAAATTTTCCGATGATGAAGCATTGAAGGCGGCAGTGGAGGAGCATTTTTACACCAAAGATAAAAAATATTTTTATGCAGGATTAAAAAAAATAATTGATCGATCTTTTAAGTGTATGAACATAGGGGGGGAGTATATTGAAAAATAAAAATATCAAACTTTTCGTACTTGTTTGTTTTCATTCTCATACCGAGAATATTTTGAACACCCCTCGTATATCGATTTCGATTTTTTCTTCGTCATTTTTCAATAAAATTTGGTTAATAGGTGGCATACTGCAATGTTCTGCCACCAGAGTGCAGCACTAGCACCCATCGTAAACCATAGAGTAACTTATACGTGTGGACTGTTTTTTGACAAGTTTTCACAGACAATAAAAATTAAATATTACATTGATACATCAAGGCGGTTTGTTTACAATGGGCATACCGGGAAACGCGCAAATCAATACTCAGCTATATGCCTCTTTATCGCTCGAATATGCAAGAGTGATAGAGAGGTTAGATAACAAATATTCGACTCTCTCGTTTGCGGTAGACCCTTAGATTGTGACGGATTGTGGAAGTGGCGCCCCCTACGCAGAGTTTCGCGTAATATTCCCTATAGATAGAGATCCCTATTATGTTGGCGTATTAAGTTCGAATCGGGCCGACAGTAGGCAAACGAGCAGAGGAATCGAAATGGTAAGCGATTCTTGTCGCCCATGGACACCCCAAGGGCTTGCAAGTGCGTTGCCGGCCTTTACGATGTGTACGCTCTTTTCGTGAAGGTTTGAAGGTCGTATCGGTCGTGATACCGAGGTTCCACTGTAATTGCATTTGACTGTACAGTATCATGGCTATCCAAAGTCCACGGATATCCACTAACGTAATTAATACAGTTAATAGCATCAATTTAGACTGTACATGCATCGCAATCCAATTCAGATGGTCTTGTACACAGAATATATTAAAGAGGTTAGAATGGCTATCGCGCGCAGTTAGTATCGGAACCGGTGTCGCCGCTCGTTCCTCTCCACATTTACTAACACTCGCGCAACAGTAGTAAAAACTTGTGTGCGTGGTGAATGGATACGCCTCCTTTAGACAGATTTGACGTCTGGCTTCTTAATCTGAAGGTTATTGTGGCGCAAAAGGCATGTTTACGTTTTTCGGTCAGCGCGGGCGAGTAGCATGCGAGCGTTTGCTCATAACCGGCGGCGACACGTACCCTGCTCGCATCGCCATTCTAACTTGTTCTGTGGTCTTGTAATTAATCGAATTGCGTTGAAAGCTGGAACACCATGTATATGCTAAAACAATTACGTATAAATAAGTAAATGGGTCCAACAAATTTCAGTAAAAAGTCACTTCTGTGGACAAAACGTCTAAAGTTAAAGACCGGGTCACACGTGTCGCTACTGACGAAAAATGTACTATTACTAAAACAATTTACAACTAATATTGTAAGCAGAAGGAGTTGAAAATATAGTTCCGGTGCATCCGGGTATAATATTAGCTGAAAATTGTTGAGCATTAGAATTTTTGTTTGCCGCGACATCTATTGTCAACTAGCAGAACTGATAATGTCCGCTACTTGACGCTAGATGTCGACTACGAAATAACTCGCGTTTTGGCAGGCGTGTCTCGCTCCGCGATTTCGTCGCTTTGCTACAGGTAGCTAAAAGTACATCCGTTCGGCCCCAATTTTGGGGAAAGCCATAAACCGCGCGTGGCGCTGTCGCCACCTAGCGGCCATATCTGTGCTGATCGTAACAGACGCGTTTTGTTAGAGAGTGAGTCTTCTGTACTTAGTACTATTATTTATATATTATATATATATATATATATATATATATATATATATATACCACGCTTTCTTTACTTATATTTCTCTATGATTCCCACTGACATGTCTATTTCCGTTTCTCCTAATGGAAGGGGACAATGCCCCTCGGGTGTAGTACGGGAGACGTGAGCGGGAACGGTAACATCGTCGAATACTCGGGCGGCTCGGGTTTTTAGGTCATACTTTATATAATGGAGTACCGTAAAATGGGGTGAGTAGGGTTCGCGGGGAGAGTTGGGTTATGAATGGGGAGAGAAGGGATGAAAGGGGGGTGAGATGGGATTTAAAGCCTACAAAAATAATGTCCAATTTAAAATGGAGCTATATTAATGCTCATAATAATAAAAAATCGATCCAACAATCTTCCAAAATCACCTTTGTATGAAATGCCATCTCACCCCAATTACGAGGGACTACGGGGTGAGGTGGGATTTCATGTTTATCGTCAAAGTTATGAAATGGAACTACCCAAAATAAAATAAAAACTAAAATACAAACGTCCGGAACACTTATTATATATGTCACCGTAAAATTGTAAACACTCGTCATATTATAATCTCGCTAGTTACATTATAAACTGACGGCAGGGAGATTATAATCTAACCTAACCTAACCTACGTTAGATTATAAACTAACGGGTTCACAATCTTACGGTGTCATATACACCATTCAGTTTGCATATGTAAAAATAAAATGTTATCGAGGTTTGAATGTCAGTTTTGTCCCTACTCACCCCATTTTACGGTATACCTAAATAGGCCACCAAACGATGAAATTACAGGGGAAATAATTAGTGTTTAAGCAAATTTTGGCATAGTTGTAGGTAATGGTGTATTAAACCAAGATACTAAAAGTACCGGGGGGGTAGGGTGATTGGGGTATGTGAAATGATTTATTGTGATATTTTTATCTCCAAGCATATTAAAGGCACTTGCAATAATATATCGCACAAGGGAAACGGAAAAATGTAATAAGTACCTATATATTTAGCCTATTTACGTCGCACTGCTGGGCACA
This sequence comes from Cydia amplana, assembly GCF_948474715.1. NCBI lineage: Eukaryota > Metazoa > Arthropoda > Insecta > Lepidoptera > Tortricidae > Cydia > Cydia amplana. The sequence continues at coordinate 2,194,074 of NC_086093.1, read as the reverse complement.
GAGACCGCGAAGCGAAGTTCGCAAATTGCGGGCATTTTTCTCTGTCACTCTAATTACGTCTTCATTGGAGTAAAAGAGAAAGATCCCCGCAATTTGCGAATTTCGGTTTTCGCAGTTAACTCTCAGGCCTCCTCTCATACGCCAGAGGGATTAAATTAAGCTATAATCCCCACACTAGCATTGCGGATTAGGGACTTAGGGACTTCACATACACCTTTGAATAAAATTTATTTGCGGATGTATGTAGGTGTTTCCTCACGATGTTTTTCTTTACCGAAAAGCTAATGGTAAATATCAAAGGAATAAATTTAATATGTACCTACCTCTAAACGAGAAATTTTTGTTTAAGTATATATTTATATGTATATTTATTTATATAAATACTTTCATATATATATATATATAGATTTTGGGGATCACGGAAACGATTTCGATGTGGTATATGGGTCTTTTCTCTGGGAAAACGCGCATTTTTGAGTTTTTATGTTTTCCGAGCAAAGCTCGGTCTCCCAGATATTGATATTCTGTAGGTACATACATAAGTTCCGAAAAACTCAGTCAGTTTTTGAACCCAAAAATATCTAACACAAAATTTGGCAATTGAGTTAACAATTTATGCGGAATCCGAACGTGGAAGTTTTATTGAAACTCAAATATTTAATATAAATCGACTCTCAGACTATAGCGTGTTTTAATTCGAATTTGATGCGCACATTCCGAAAAAGAAATTATTTGCTTTCTCTTTGTACCAAAGGAACAAAATGTATTCATTTCCTTGGTTATTTGTACCAAGAGTATTAATAAAGGAAAGATATTTTGTTTCAAAGCTTTGTCTTACAAATGATACTCGTATGTAAATTAACCTAATTTTACTTTACTTACAAAAGTGCAAATAATTCGAAATATTTGTTTACCATTATCGATAATAAACAGACCGGATGACAAATAACGATTTACAAATAAATTTAATGGTTATTTTGCGAAAAAACTTTTGATCAAGTAATCATAAATTGTCACTTAAGTTGGAAGTGTTTTAATTTGTAAACTATTACAATATTAAAATGTAATTTGTAAACGTTACGTTGTGTTAAATAACTAGTTTTTTTTTAATCACAAAAAAGAAGTGTATAGTGATAAGGATTATCAGCCTACCACCTCCCTGAGGGATCCCTCCCTCCCACCTGTCACGCAAAAAAGGCGCCAGTCGTTTAGTTGCGGAAAATCACCCAAACTACATTACAATAAATACAATATTGATAAGGATTCTCTCTCTCTCTCTTTCTAAGGGTCGCAGTTCTAACCTAGCCCACTTTTTTGGTAGGAATTTGTTTCTGCTAGAGTCACAGTTCTAACCTAATCTAACCCACTTTTCTGGTAGCAGTTCGTTTCTGTGAAGGCCGCAGTTTTAACCTAACCTGACCTACATTTCTGGTAGCAGTTCGATTCTACGAGGTTTACAGTTCTAACCTAACCTAACCTACTTGTCTGGTAGCGGTACTAGCAGTTTGGTTCTGTAAAAGTCGCAGTTCTAACCTAACCCAATAGGTTCGACTTAAAACACGGGAGTGTCCCATTTTACAACCTAAGTACCTATATTTAAGATTTCACAGACAATGTGCGGCCTTTTGGCTGTAATCGTCACAATAGGGATGATGACACATGTTGAATTTTATAACAAAATCTAGTAAAATAGATAGCAAACGAGCAATTTATCACAATAATGTGGATATTAAAATAATTTTTTTTAACTTCCAAAAACGATAAAAGTAAGGGTACCATTCGATTCCTTACATTTCATGCAATAAAATATTGTATAGCAAATATATACATAAACGCAATATTTCACCGACAAAAACGCAATTTTCTTGTTTTGTCCATACTACAAGATGGGCGATGACGTCACGGCCCTTGGCCGTTTTGTATAGCGCGTTTCGCGAGTGAAGTGCGACTGTCGGCCTTTGACTACAATTTCTGACTTTTGTGTTACTTTAATGCAATGGGTCCCATATAGACATTTGATCCTAAAAACAAACCCGATCGCTTGATACCATAAAAAAAAAAATTAGCCATGTAGCCTATTATATTGGATTTGTTTAAAGAATTTACTTATTTGTGCCACTTAGTATTAATTTTAACACATTATTACAGTAATTTTAATTTTTTAACTAGCACAAATTGACGTCAGCGAACGATGCTATTAAGCTTAGAATTTTATTAAAAGTGGAAAAATTACTGTCTTGGGTAAATTACTGTCCTTGACCCATATTATGGTGGAAATATTTGCTGGCTATGGATGCGGTCTTCATGGCTCAGATGGCAGAGCGCTGGAGCACCGATCTAGAGGCCGTGAGTTCAAGTCTCACCCAAGACAGTAATTTTTCCCCTTAGAACTTTATTACAGTTATATTGTAGAAGTTAATGGATCATTAATTTTATTACTAACTTTAATTATGGGTATCGCCAGGAGAGTTGAGATAAATAAATACACACACAGCAACGAATAGTACTAATCGCAAAAGGGCTTTTTCTAAAATAAATATCGAAAACCCGATTCTTTCAAATCTGGACATTCTTGGGCTCATTCTACTCAGAATCGACAGCACTCTCCATCCTACCATTAAAAAAAGATGTCCCAAAATGTCCATTCCATTACGTCACGTTTTTAGTATGAGAAAAAATTTCACTTGTATGTAACGTGACGTAGTGGAACGTACAATTTTCATACAAAATTTTGGGACAACTTTTTTTATCACCAGGATTGAATATGCTAGTGATTCTGAGTTGAAAAAACCCAAAAACACCAGGATCTGGGAGAATCGGATTTTCAATATTTATTTTAGAAAACGCCCAAAAACAGTATTGAATGAATTGAGTTAATGTGACTTAAGCGCACGATATTAAGCTAAAAAAAGTCGGCCAAGTGCGAGTCAGACTCGCGCACGAAGTGTTCCGTACCATTACGCAAAAAATGGCAAATAAATTACGTTAGTTGTATGTCTTCAATATTTATTTTATTATGTTTTTAGTATTTGTTTCTATAACTAGTTGCAATATAAATACATCATCTGTGAACATTCAACACGGTTCATGAGATACAGCCTGGTGACAGACATACAGACAGACGGACAGTGGAGTCTTAGTTAGTGTCCCGTTTTTACCCTTTGGGTACGGAACCCTAAAAACCTTGAATAAATTTAATGTTTGGTATATCTTGCAGTTGGCGGTTCAACTTACTATCGGTACGAAAAAATACTTTAAATACATATTTTTTTTGTTGTGTACCTACTTAGTGTGCGCAACTCCAACTCTTAAGATAAAACAAAATTGCTTTCGTTTTATGATTCAAATTGTAAAAGATTTAAGTGATGTTTTAACAAGTTTCCATCAAATACGTGCCCAGAATTCTTGACGTTAAGTTCATTTATTAGTTTCTATGTTACTAAGAATTCTTTAGTAAACATTGGATTCCCTGAGGACTTAAACATTTTTATTAAAAACTTATTCAAGAGGGTTTCTCTTTAAGATAAAATAAGGACCTTAGCTAAGTAACATGCATTTTTAAAGTACAGTCACGGACTATAATTGTTGAGTCACTTACATTCATACCGTTATGATACCGTTATGATACCGGTATGATATCGGTATGATACCGTTATGATACCGTTATGATATCGTTATGATACCGTTATGATACCGTTATGATACCGGTATGATACCGTTATATATAAGCACTGACAACCAAATTAGATTGAACTCTAAAATATAGCTGAACAATTAGTCCGTGACTGTGCAGGTATACAAAGTGAATGGAATATATGGAACTTATATTACGTGGAACATTGGACCAAAGATAATTTGAAATAGAGGCGGATTGTCAAAGTAAATTACGTAGCCACAGAAATTTACTGTCATCTTTCGACACAAGATTAAAACATTTAGAACGCCATTTGACTTTGATCCATTCTTTCACTGATGTGTTAAATTTGTTAAATATCAAAAAGTAACGCCATCTACTCGACACTAGGCCAAAGGTATGGTGCAATCTTTTCGAGCGATGGCGCCATACCTTTGACCTAGTCTCGAGCGGATAGCGCCACTTTTTGATATTCAACAAAAACACATATCTGTGTAACATAATATATGTGTGTGTGGGAAGCGGTGGTGGCCGGGTGGATATGACGTTCGACTTTCAATCCGGAGGTCGCTGGTTCAAATCCTGGCTCGTACCAATGAGTTTTTCGGAACTTATGTACGAAATACAATTTGATATTTACCACTAGCTTTTCGGTGAAGGAAAACATCGTGAGGAAACCTGCATACATCTGCGAAGAAATTCAAAGGTGTATGTGAAGTCCCCAATCCGCATTGGGCTAGCGTGGGGACTATAGCCCAAGCCCTCTCGCGCATGAGAGGAGGCCTGTGCCCAGCAGTGGGACGTATATATACGCTGAAATATTATTATTATTTTCTGTGTAACAATAAGGATGAAAGTCAAATGGCGTTCTAAATGTTTTAATCTTAGTTTAGTTTAAATTGTTAAGATAGGTTTAGTTTAGTTTTAATTTGTATTAAGTGTGTGATTATTGAGATTTTACATCATACAATAAATAAATTGAATATATGTCACAAGTACACTGTAATAGGTAAAATGCTTTTAGTCACGGTATTACTAACACACCTCGCTCCCAAGAGACTTTCTAAGTAAATAAACTAATCAAGTGTGAATCGATATTTCCATTCGACGCCGTGGCCTTTTACCTTTTTACAAGCTTTTATTTAACATGCCCTGTTAATATAGTTTGTCAAAGGACTGTCTCATTTCAAACATAGACAGAGAGAATCATATTATCTTTGTCTTACACTAGTACTAGCACCTAAAAGAAAAGGATAAGTATAGTTTTTTGTTGCTATTTACTGACAAATTGTTTTGACCAACTATATGTTACTTGGTTTGTTAATTAGTGTAGTTCAAATCTTGATTAGTACTTATATTCTAGTTTTATAAGGGCACATATATCTCAGAAGGGTCTCTATTGTTTCCCATAAAGTCATAATGTATTGTTTGCACGCATTTTGGTTAGTAATTTTTTTTTTGGTTCAGAAACGCGTCACTTTTCAGTGTGGCTACCACCAGTTTGGAACTGACATAAACGCTATCGAGAACGTAACTTACTTTCAATGCATCTTGTTCGTACTCGAGATGTATAGAAAGTAAGTTACGTTCTCGATAGCGTATATGTCAATTTTGACACTGTCAGTGACTCATGGTATTGGTACGGGCTCAGTTATCAAATACATAATAGATACTTGCCTCGTTCGTTCATTTTATCCTTTCATTAATTTAACTACTGCCTATTTCTTACTATAGCTTGTCAAAGGACTGTTTCATTTCGAACATAGACAGAGAGAATCATACTATCTTTGTTTGTGATGGAGACAGGAGGTGACCATAGGAATTCAGTGATAAAACAACGCAACCGAATTGTGTTTGGGGTTTTAGAATACCTAGGGATGATGACACATGTTGAATTTTATAACAAAATCTAGTAAAATAGATAGCAAATGAGCAATTTATTTTATCACAATATTTTAGATATTAAAAAAACATAAGTAATTGGCAATAATACAAAAATACAGCACCTGAAGTTTCAAAATTTAAGTTTTTTTTTAACTTTCAAAAACGAAATAAGTAAGGATACCATTTGATCTCTCACATTTTATCCAAAAAAAAATTTGTATAGGAACTATATACCTACATAAACGCAATATTTCACCGACAAAAATGCATTTTTCTTGTTTTGTTCATACTTCAAGATGCGCTCTCAGTGACCTTGACGTCACGTTCACATAGATTTGTTAGGGGCGTTTCGCGAGTGAAATACGACTGTCGGACTTTGACTATAATTTTTGACTTTTGTATTGCTTTAATGCAATGGGTCCCATATAGATAACATTTGATCCTAAAAACAAACCTGATTTATTGATTCCATAAATGAAAATTTGTCATCTAGCCTATTCTCTCGAGAGTATTAGTTGTCTGTGGGAAGAAAAGTACAGTCAGCGATAAAAGCGTGTACCAAAAATGAAACTTTTGCCAAAAACTTATTTCTCTGTTTTATACAAATCCCACCTAAAACCTGCAGCTACCCTCCATTTTGATAAAAGGTGGGAAACCCTGAGTGCTTGGATAGGAAACCATTAGTGGTTACTATTAGACCCGGGAACGTTTCAGTGGAGACTAGTTCATAATATAGACTGAAGACGTTTGTAGTGTACACATCACGCCTTACACACGCACTGTGCATAGCTTAGTTGGTATTTAATGGCATTTACTGGTTATTTGACACAATAAATCTTTGTTTTTGCGCCCACATTACACATCACATGGCGATCCTCATGCCAGCGAAAATCAAGAAGATTATTCAAGATAAGTTAACATTTTAAACCGTCAGTCTAAAATTACATGAAATTTGACATGAACGTTCATGTAGGCACAGAATAAATAATAGTACTAAGTACAGAAGACTCACTCTCTAATAAAACGCGTCTGTTACGATCAGCACAGATATGGCCGCTAGGTGGCGACAGCGCCACGCGCGGCTTATGGCTTTCCCCAAAATTGGGGCCGAACGGATGTACTTTTAGCTACCTGTAGCAAAGCGACGAAATCGCGGAGTGACACACACCTGATGTAGGTAATATCTATGTTTGGTAGATAAATATTAGTTTTCATTGCTAGAAATTGTAATTAATAGAAATTACATTGCGCAGAAATTTTACATAGGACCTTTAGTCTTTATGTACTGATGACCATGATACCTTTTTTGCAGTTAGGTACCCGAGAACAAGATGCATGTAACTGCGTCAAAATATCGGGAGCTCGAAAACAATACATACGGTAATCACCAGGGGTCGGACAAAAAGTGCGGATGACGTAAAAATGACGTAATCTTGCACACAGGATGATGTTTGAGTTTGTATTTAAACTTCCGTGTGACATGTAGTAACAAAGTAGTATTAATGAAGTAACAAAATAATCGTAAATAAATCCATGGAATTAACATGACATTTTAGAGCGTTTTCTTATACATTAGTAAATATACATTTTAGCTAAATATAATCGTGAAGATACAATAGGTAAACAATAACGAAGTCAATTTATTGTTCATCTGATTGACAATGTGTCTGTCCAAAACGTACTTACTCATTTCAAGTGGCGATATCGTTTAATAAAGAGGTTGATAAATGATAAGTGATAATTGTTTATGAAAATCAAAAATACTATTTGAAATCATCCTATAAGTGGTTTGACGTCATCCGCACTTTTTGTCCGACCCCTGGTAATCACGGTTCATAAGTCTAGTGAAACATCCCGTGAATCATTCAAGATAGTTACCTACGTGTAATACAAAACTTGCCTGATTCGCATGCTGATTCAGTTTCACTACCGGCTAGGCTAGGAGGGAATCAAAATTGAGATTGAAAGTCTATCTTATAAACATGTCTTTCCGAGCACTAAGGCTTTATGTATGCGGGTTCGTTGAACTGTCTTGAAGAATATTTACTTTTGCGAGCTGGCAACGTTGCACATTCTACTAGCTTGTTCAGCTTGCAATATTTCATTTGTAGATGTTCCCGAAATTTATATTTGGTCGAACCAAATTTAAATAAATAAATAAATAAATATTATAGGACATTTTTACACAAATTGACTAAGTCCCATAGTAAGCTCAAGAAGGCTTGTGTTGTGGGTACTCAGACAACGATATAAATAATATACAAATACATAAATACATAGAAAACAACCATGACTCAGAAACAAATATCTGTGCTCATCACACAAATAAATGCCCTTACCGGGATTCGAACCCGGGACCATCGGCTTCACAGGCAGGGTCACTACCCACTAGGCCAGACCGGTCGTCAAAAATTTGTTAGTAAATAAGAACAAAAAATCTATACTCATTCTTTTCTTTTGGGTACGCTCTTACCGGCTAGGCCACCAGCGCTTTAAAAAGAGTATGACTCACGACACGACAGTTTAGGGTGAATCAACTTTTTCTTGTCACTCGTTGCCATGGTTACGTTCTCCTGGGTCACTCTTTAAAACCTGATTTTTATGCATTTAAATTCATCGAACACGCTTTTCTGTGATACTTATAAACCCTTTCCAGTGAGGGTCGTCTACCAAGCGTGTCAGAAGAAGGTGGTGTACAATGTCTTTTAACAAACTATGCTACTATTGACCCGACAGAATAACAACAAGAAATATTTAGTTGATCCACCCTTTAAATTTAACTAAAAGAGTGTCAACTTGACCGAGCGAGCGGCGGTCTCCTTTTCAGCCCGAGCTAAAATGCTTTCCTATCGAGTATGTCCGGATGTTCTCCTCTACATTTTCATCTCAAAACTTGTCAATTTTTAATCACGAAAGTGTCTTAGATTGTATGCATCTCACTCAATCAATGTATCTTTGATATTTAGGTACTTTCTTATTTAATACTAGCGTCCCGCCCTGGCTTCGCACGGGTTACACGAAACCTTAACTAATTATACACTTTTTAAACCTTCCTCAAGAATCACTCTATTGATAGGTGAAAACCGCATGAAAAATCGTTCAGTACTTTTTGAGTTTATCGCGAACAAACATACAAAACAACCGACAGATGCGGCGGGGGACTTTGTTTAATAAGGTGTATAACTGGATCAGGCATGAGGGGTGGGGGGTTGACCGAACGGGATAGTCTTATGTATCTTTCAGTAGGAGTAGCAGCGAAAGCGCTATTATTGTTTGTCCTTGTCACAGTCTCACATTTTTTTTTATTCCCCACCGTAAATTTTGTATGTATTATGGTGGGCAACAAACAAATTCTACCAATCATAGTGTCGCATTGCCTATGTTTTGTCCCTCACGGAGGCACGCGTATACCACTTCTATAGGATCCTACCTTCTATGAATAGGGTATTTTCCTACTAGTCAAATCAGCTTCTTTTTTAGAACTGTCAAAACGATTTGCTAGTATGAAATTTATATGAAACATTACATCGTGACGTCACGGTCAACTCACCTACTTTTTATATTTCTATCCGATTTATTAATGGATCTTGTGTTTAAAAATAACTGCTATCTATGTTCTAGTAATTATCTGATGCTTTATTTCATGCATGGTTTGAAATAATTTATTTTATAAAGATAAGATAAAGATAAAAGATAAAAGATAGTTTATTCAAGTAGGCATAATTACAATGCGCTTATGAACGTCAAATACGAGGGCTGTTTGATAAGTACCCGTTTATGAAAAAAAATATCAGTTGTTTTTGTTTATATGCATTTATTTTTCTTCATAGTCTCCTTTTAACTCTATACACTTGTTCCACCTATATTCAAGCTTCAATAAACCATCCAAAAAGTATGATTTCGGAAAGTCATTAAAATAGGCCTCTGTGGCGGCAATGACTTCGTCATTTGATCCAAATGGCTTACCACCGAGCCATTTTTTCAGGTTAGGAAACAAAAATAAATCGCATGGGGTCAAATCTGGAGAATACGGGGGGTGAGGCAATAGGGCGTAGCGTAATTGTGTTAATTTAGCCATCACAACTCTAGACGAATGAGCTGGTGCGTTGTCGTGATGAAACAGTACTTTTTATTTTTTAAATGGGGTCGTTTGTCCTTCAACACAGCCTCAAATTCATCCAATAAATTGGCATAGTACTGCCCTGTTATCGTTTTCCCCTTTTCTAAGAACTCAATATGTATAATACCCTGCGAATCCCAAAAAACGATCGCCATGACCTTTCCAGCCGATGGAACGATTTTTGCTATCTTTCGCGCAGGTTCACCCGGTAAAATCCACTGCTTCGACTGCCCTTTCATTTCCGGGGTGTAGTGGTGACCCACGTTTCGTCCACGGTCACGAAACGACGCAGAAACTCCTTCGGGTTACGTTTGAACACGGCCAAACACTGCTCCGAAGTAGTCAGTCGGTTCCGTTTTTGCTCCTCCGTGAGTAAACGCGGCACCCACCTCGCCGATACTGTCTTCATACCCAATTTTTCTTCTAATATGTTTTGTACCCGCTCGATTGGAACATTTACAGCATCAACGATTTCTCGAAGTTCAATTCGGCGGTCGGCTAAAACGATATTTTCAATTTTCTTAACCATATCGTCTGTAGTCACCTCAATTGGGCGGCCTGGGCGATCCTCATCAAAGACGGTTGTTCTCCCCCGCTTAAACTCGTTAAACCAGTATCTGACGGTTGTCATAGAAGGAGCACATTCATGGTAAACCGCTTGCATTCTTACTTTTATTTCATCACATGTTTTTCCTTCCAAAAACAAGAATCTAATTACAGACCGATACTGCTCTTTCTCCATTTTCACAATTTTAAGTTCACGCTTTCACTGAATCGCTGTCAAATGAGAAAAAAACAAAAGAATGCTGTTTTTTTTTTAAATTTTCCCACCTCTGAAAAATGGCTTAAAACGATTGTATACATATTTTCGGCCCGTGATATTAATACATTTGGAAAACGGGTACTTATCAAACAGCCCTCGTAAAGCTAGGTAGACCGGCTCCAACCCTACACCTCTGCCCCGAGAAGATTTAAATCCCCCCTCAATTGGAGGAGGGTATCCCAATATGGGACCGGCAACAAACTCGGCGGGACACATCTTTTCAAAAAGAAAATTACATCTTATAATTAACATGCATTACGAGAAAATAAGGAAAAAGAAATACAATTTAAATTACTATAGAATTCATGCAATTATACCCATAAGGTGTAATAGAAATTAGATTTAAAAATATATACATATGTACATGGAATCTATATACAGTCAAGTCTATATACAGTCAAGTTTACTATTTACGTCCCAAAACATTTTAAATGACTTACCGACAGTGGGGATTTATTCCGAACGAAAGTTATTTCAAAATGGCGGCCACAAACAAAACCCTGAGAGGGATAAACAGTTCGAAACTTCCAGTCCCTTTTACAGGCCAATTCGAACATGCACCTGACATCAAACTGATATTAGAATGATATTTGAATCATATTTGTTAGCTGTCATCTGCGCACGTGGCGTCTTGCTCGCACATATACTTGTGACGAGTCTGAGCGAAACGAACGCGCTATTGACAGCTAAACAGAGCCCGTACCAAGAGTCACTGACAGTGTCAAAACTGACATTTACGCTATCGAGAACGTAATTTACTTTCTATACATCTCGTTTGCACTAATATGCGAGTACGAGCGAGATGTATAGAAAGTAAATTACGTTCTCGACGGCGTTTAAATGTCAGTGCCAAACTGATGGTAGCCGTACAGTACCCCTAGTACGAGTATACCCCTAATGTAAGTCACAGAATAAATAATAGTACTAGAATAGTACAGAAAACTTCACTCTCTAACAAAACGCGGCTATTACGACAGATATGACCGCTAGGTGGCGCAAGCACGAGCAAGCGTTCGTTCCGTAGGGGGTGGGGTACTATGGCTAGACACCAAAATTGGTGTGGGCCGCATGTACCCGTGGGTACTTGTAGCGACGCGACGAAATCGCGGAGTGAGTCACGCCTGCCTGTCTGCCCTGGAGTTTGAGTTTCCGAAATGTCCCGCTTGGCGCGCTGTTCAAAATGCCATACAAATATTGACATAAGTACCTAACGCAAACGCTCGTCACGTTATCGAATGAAATTTACACTAGGGGTTCCAATTTCATACCAATAGCATTCTAATATAAGTTTGATATCAAGTGCACGTTCGAATCGGCCTGTATATTAAATTAAATCTGTTTAATACAAGAAAGAATTAAGCGACAGCGATTTCAGTTAAATAACGCCGTTTTTAGTAATCGGAGATAAATATTTCGGGAGACGGAATGTTATTAAACTTATTAAAAACGAAACAGATGTTATTATGTAACTTTGTTTGATAATTTTAATCAGTGTTTGTTTTTGATAATTCGTTTAAAAACGGTAATTTTCTTAGAGTGTATTTACGTTTGGAAGAAGAAAGAATAGTATATTGTTAAGCAATGGATAAAATGATATTTTTCACCCGAGTTTAACACGCTAAAGTATCATTCTATGGAACTTGCTCACTATGTAAACAAACCGCCATATTAAAATTGTCTCTGAATGTTAAATTACCTACTAGTGACTTTTGTTTACATCAGCGGTTCTCAATCTTTTTTTTTGACGGAACCCTTTTGGAAAGCGAAATACTTGATGGAACCCTACAATAAAACAATAGTTTTTAGAAGTGTATTTTTTTATTAATAAGCATAATAATTATGCTTATTTTATTATTCTAAATTATTCTAAATTCTTGCGGAACCCCTGCAGGGGTGTCGCGGAACCCTAGGGTTCCGCGGAACACACTTTGAGAATGGCTGGTTTACATAGTTAGTAAGTTCCATAGAATGACAGTTTACTTTTCATTTCGAATACGAGGAAAGTAAAATATGCGTTTTTAGAAAAACATGATTAAGTATAAACTTTTACAGTCCATATATGGTGCTACTTTACCGCACTAGTGCGATAGTAAGCACATTACGGTGTAACTATGTCGAAAACTTAAAGGGCCATAAGTACTGTAAAACGTTGTACGATACACGTGCGAATAGGTACTTAATTCGCAACTCGTGTCGATTTAAAAAACTCCCTTCGGACGTGTTTTAATTTATCGCCACTCATTGCAAATTTCCTATTTTTCGCACTTGTATCGTAATGTACTATTTATTATAGAATTTCTTGTGTCGTTTTAAAATTAGAACATAACGTCGATTGTATAAGGCTGGTTTTTGCTGCAGGTTTAACTATTACACGTTTTGTACAGTCGCCATCAGATATATCGGAGCAGCCGAGGTGCTCACAAACATCTGAACACGCCTATATTGTTAATGCGTTTGAGTGCGTGTTTAGGTATTTCTGAGCACCATGGCCGCTCCGATATATCTGATGGCGACTGTAGAGCTATCAGTTTGAACAAAATGTGTAATGACGAACTTCATTTGTTATCAATACTTGGTCGTATCGATCGTATCAAATATTTAATGGGTCGCAACCCAATTACCTACTAGAAACGACTGGCGTGTGCTGGGTTCCTTAAACTGAAGTATTATACAATCGTGATATAATGGAGAGCTTTCCTGTCGAGTACCGTGGTTAGGCCACGAAGCTTGCTGAGTTGCCTTATTGAGTACTAGATTGAAAAGATTGATTATATCACTATTTTTTATACAAAAGGTACCTATTTTTTCTGTGAGTCAACGAAAAATAATACGTTATCTAATATACAAGCTAAAGCTTTTTATAATATTAGTTTAAATTGTTCAATACAATTTTCGTGAGTCGCGACTCACGAGACATCTGGTATCAAGTAGCGGTACTGATAATTCCGCTACTCGATGCTAGATGTCGACTACGAAAATAGTATTTTTGGTACCAAAACTGATGTATGGAGTGAACACTCTATTCATACTATATTTCTCTATAATCGTACAGTACAGTCGGTTTAGCTTTATTTGACATTTATAAGCGCATTGTAATATGCCTACTTGAATAAAGTATCTTTTCTCGCCATCAGATACATCGGACCAGCCAAGGTGCTCACGATTACGATAATATCTATATTTAATTACACAAACGGGTCTACCGCGATATAGTTTCATTGTTTTTACCTTAAATTCCGACGTTTCAGCTGACATAATGATTATAGCTGGCATAGTGATGATAGCTGATTTATTTCTCCGCTTTCCGTGACCACAGCGTGCAACTCAGCTGAAACGTCGTAATTTAAGGTAAAAACAATGAAACTATATCGCGGTAGACCCGTTTGTGTAATTAAATATGTGTACAAAACGCGAGAGTTTAAAGTGTTATACGAATATCTAAATCTAAACACGTCTCTATTATATTTTTCCCTATGGTACGATGTAACTTGCTCTCCCCTATGATGAATGTATTTGTGTTAATGAATGTGCTCCACATTTCACATTTCGCTGTAACAGTGTATTTTCTAGTAAATTTCAATGCAATATCGGAGTAAAACCCCAATTGGTTGCCGGTTAAATTACCCGCCATTCAGGTTTCCAGAACAATAACACTGTTCTGCGGCGGATCAAATTATACGCTCAACCTCTGTTTTGAATCATATCAGGGGCTATATTTGACTAGTTTGAACTACTCGTGACATAAACATAACGCTCCAATGGAATAAATCCCCGTTGAGACAGATAGGTCACAGAATAAGTAATAGTATTATCATACAGAACGGCCACGCACTCGGATTTCCTCGCCCCGCGACTGGCCGTGACATGAATGTATGTGTAAGTCGCTCTACTGAGAGCATGCCAGAAGTCCGTCAGATACACAATGACGCGTGTACAGACGTGCCGCGCACACATATAAACGCAAATCATTTTTGATGTATGGCGTGTCCGCCCTGTGGATAGTTAGTGTAATTCGCCAATAACTGGCCGCTTTGGTAATTGGCCACCAAATGAATTCTATTCACCTATAAACAGTAGGTATACAAAATTGAAATTTGGGTTTAAATGGATTTGTTATACAATCTCCATTCTGATATTTTACTACGCATTCCCTAAATAACAATACTTTTGCCTAAATTGTTAATTGAAAGTACCCTTTAAGAAATACTATAAACATTTATAATAGTAGTGTTTTTGAAGTGAAAACTTCTTTAGCGGCGCTGGGCACTTTTTGAGGTGGGGAAAAAATGATAAACTCGAGACAGCGTAAGGCGATCACGTGACCGTAAGGGGCGTAAGGTTTAGATGGCCACTCATAATTTAGATGGCATTTAAATCAATAAAGAAAAACTCAATGTTATTTGACATTTATGTTGCGGACTCCTTTTCAAGACTCTACCTATGTTCAAATAATTTGACGTTGTCATGGCAGTATGTAAATAAACATGTCAATGAAAAAGTGTGATCTTATTTGAGAATGATAATAATATAATAATAAATAAATAGAATACCTCCGCTAAACGTATGTATCGTGTTACCGGGCGTCGGTAACATACTGAGGTGAGTTTTCACTTCTATCGGCACTCCCGGAGTGCAACCGTTGTTGCTTGTTTTTTAAAAACACATGCGTATTACTTTCCTCGTATTCGAATTATTCGAAATGAAAAGTACCTCTAGAGTGTTTAACT
Organism: Cydia amplana; assembly: GCF_948474715.1. Classification (NCBI taxonomy): domain Eukaryota; kingdom Metazoa; phylum Arthropoda; class Insecta; order Lepidoptera; family Tortricidae; genus Cydia; species Cydia amplana. Next base: position 2,178,886 of record NC_086093.1, on the reverse strand, counting down.
CAGGTGAAAGGCATAATTTCATCCTCTGACTACCTCGGCAGAAATGAGTACCTTTCATCCCTTGGTTAACAATCTACGATACTTCAATTTATTTATACGCAATTATCCTCATCCTTCACGGTTTGAATTACGAATTAAATAATCCACATGTTAAAGTATACATTTGCTTTTCTACTTCACTCCCACGCAATTTTATACAGGGTGCTTCCTGTAACAGGAGCAATAAATTAAACTGTAGGATGTACTCCTCAAACTGACCAACATTTGTTCAGCAACTTTTGAAAATAACTCGTCTTTTGATTTTTATTACACTTTAAAGTTTATTCTAAGTCGCAATGTATTGCAAATTTTGTTATGTTTGAAGCGTGACAAGCAACGTCAAACACACTGATGTCAGCGTACATTGAAGGCAATATTTATTTTCGAATTTAAACTGTTGTGAGTGAGTCTAAACCGTAAAATTATTCAATATTTATTTTGTATGAAAAAGAGGAAGTCTAAAGGATTCATAATTTTAAAAAGTTGCTGGACAAATATTAGTCAGTTTGAGGAGTACAGCCTTTAGTTTAATTTATTGCTCCTGTTACAGGAAGCACCCTGTATAATTCAAGTCAAACGGCTGACGGTGACAGCTGTCAACGGCGCCGCTTTGTTTAAATTATATCCTTGATATATGTGTCTAATTTATAAAAGGGTTGGTCACATTTTTGTTTTAATTCATCCATCTATCGTATATGTAGCTTCGTAAATGGAGTCGATTTAAGATATAAGGTTTTTCTTTTGTGGTTAAAGGTCTTAAAGGTTAAATAAATAAATGCTCTAAAAGCTGGCGTAAGTATTGAGACCTAAGGTTGAGACTCGAGTCCTACACGTGGGGTCATTTTTGAGCTAGCATAGAGAAATATAGTAAAACAAGAGTGCTCACTCCATACATCAGTTCAGACTATTAATTTCAGTGTCTACATCTAGCATCGAGTAGCGGAACTATCAGTACTGCTACTTGACAATAGATGTAGCACCGACCGAAAAGTCTTATCTCAACAGCATAAGACTTTCCGGTGGGTGCTACATCTATTGTCAAGTAGCAGTACTGATAGTTCCGCTACTCGATGCTAGCTGCTAATAGTCTTTTTAGTACTAAAACTGATGTATGGAGTGAGCACTCTGTGTATTTTTTTCTCTATGGCTCTAGTCAGACTTCTATAATAGTTATCGTTTCTATAGTGGGATTATTCGTATTTGCATTATTTGACACATGTCACTCACTACAGCAATACAACTTAAAATGTCTTGCACATCGAAATCACAAAGGAAGACAATTGCACTGCCAACGTTTACGTTCTACGTCTTTTTTTTAATTTAGGTTTGGCCGGACACCACCGTTATGAATCGGTAGTCGTATACATAAACCGATATACATTCACACACACACACAATTCACAACAATTCAATTCAATTGAATGTTTTATTCATAAAATATACATTTTACACGTCAAATTTTTAAACATTATTAAATCTAGGTAAATTTTGTTATAAATCATTCATATATTAAATTTATTATATGCTCTTATTATTATTTATTTACCATATAATTCTAGCTTTATTTAAATCTCACATAAAAATTCATTAAACGTCACAATTCGATACTTCAGTCTAGGTGCCATCGAATCGTAATCGCTTGCGGTTAGTTACATCTCTATAAACGTCAGTCATAATGTGTCAAATAATGCAAATAAGAATGCACAAGGTAATAACTAATTACAAACCACATAATACTTGAAGGGTTACTCGTAGCAGATCTTCTTGAAATTTTATCTGGACTACTACTTATTCGAGGCTTACCTGCAGACAAAGAAATTCATTTTATTGTTATAAAAATAGTTTTTATATAATTTCTACGTATTTGAAACAATTTCGATACTAACAGACAGTTCACAGTCTAAACTGTTTTAAGGCTTTTTACACCTGCTAGCATGTGTTGTATATAGTTTACAAAACCGTTATGTAATATTTTAATATTATAGGACTCGCTTTTTAGGGTTCCGTAGCCAAATGGCAAAAAACGGAACCCTTATAGATTCGTCATGTCTGTCTGTCTGTCTGTCTGTCCGTCTGTCCGTGTATGTCACAGTCACTTTTCTCCGAAACTATAAGAACTATACTGTTGAAACTTGGTAAGTAGATGTATTCTGGGAACCGCATTAAGATTTTCACACAAAAATAGAAAAAAAAACAATAAATTTTTGGGCTTCCCTATACTTAGAACTGAAACTCAAAATTCTTTTTTTTCATCAAACCTATACGTGTGGGGTATCCATGGATAGGTCTTCAAAAATGATATTAAGGTTTCTAATATCATTTTTTTCTAAACTGAATAGTTTGCGCGAGAGACACTTCCAAAGTGGTAAAATGTGTGTCCCCCCCCCCTGTAACTTCTAAAATAACAGAATGATAAAACTAAAAAAATATATGATGTACATTACCGTGTAAACTTCCACCGAAAATTGGTTTGAACGAGATCTAGTAAGTAGTTTTTTTTTAATACGTCATAAATCGCCTAAATACGGAACCCTTCATGGGCGAGTCCGACTCGCACTTGGCCGCTTTTTTACAATATAATTAACTCACGAATGAACTGAGTGATTATTTGATATGATTTTAATTATTGTCACTGACTTCAGTCAATGTCACATGTCAGATATTTACAGTTGCAATAAGAAAAAACCAAAAAGGTTTACAAATAGAGTCTGTTCGGAAAGAGAAGAGTCGTGGAATATATTGGGCTCCATACATTCCACGACTCTTTCCGCACAGACTCTAGTCCCCTTATTCATAAACGTCTGCTAAGTTAATCAGCTGATGATCGTGGTTTATCCCTCTCTATGGCATAACGACAGATAGGGACAAACGACGATCATCAACTGATTAAGTTAGCAGCCGTTTATAAATAACGGCATAGATGTATAATAAAATAACTAAATAATATTGTTTACTTCAAGAATAAGTCACATTTTGTTATTATGATTTAGAAATTGCTTCGTATCGATATCGATAACACTTGAGTCGATAATTAATTAATTACTAGCACTGATACGTAAGTTTTCGCCCCCGAAAACCCGGACTATGCTCATATGTCTTGACATATTTTTCCGCAGTATCGATTACTGAGAGTCAAAAGTAGAAAATCGTTCGATATATTGCACTATGACATGTCCAAATGCACTTTGTACGGCTCTGTCTCGATTCACGATGAGCACGCGATGTTTATCATTAAATATAGTCAGCAGCAGAAGTTGCTAAGGGGGCGAGGTGTTCAAAATTACCTTGACACGTTCTTATTCTCTTAACTTAAAGTCGCGTCAAGACCATTTCGAACACCTCGCCCGCTTAGCAACTTCTGCTGCTGGCTGTACAAGCTTTATACAAGCTAATTGTGAACCGAAATGGGTACGTGCTTATATCAATATTTATAGAAATTGTTTAAGAGTATTTTCATACAAACGTAGTTCTCGTTTTCTTCTCTGGATCAGGCGTGGCTCAATCCGCGATTTCGTCGCTTTGCTACAGGTAGCTAAAAGTACATCCGTTGCACACCAATTTTGGTAGCTAGCCATAAGCCGCGCGTGGCGCTGTCGCCACCTAGCGGCCATATCTGTGCTGATCGTAACAGACGCGTTTTGTTAGAGAGGGAGTCTTCTGTACCTAGAGACAAACCAAAGAAAGTCTGCAGCGCTAGATTAAAAGTAGTTTTTAAAAATCAGTATGCGACAACACCACAGAAAATGGATTAAATAGTCTTGATACTTGTGAAATTTCTACCATATTTACCGTCTATTTTTATGGTAAAATAAATTTCATTCCAACAATAGATGTCACTATTAATATGTAGACATATACTAATATTGATAAATAATATTGGGAGAATGTGACATTTGGCTTCATCAAAATGAATAAGCTTTTGTAATATCCGCGACGGCGGTAAATAGGCACAGAGGGCCTACCGCGAACACCGAAGTTCTCAATATGCGAGCATCTTTCTCTTTTACTCCCATTAAGGCGTAATTAGATTGACAGAGAAATTGCCCGCAATTTGCGAACTAAAGTTTTCGGAAAAACGAAATAAACCATTAAAACAATAAACATATATTAAAAATTAATTTTAGCTTTAACTAGTAGGTACCCATGCCGTGAGCATAAGCATGGAGGTTGTGGGTTCGAGCTCAAAACCCGGCTAGTACCAATGAGTTTCTCGAAATGTTAGAGGAAGTTCATAAGTATGCCTATACCTATTAGGTGTGTTCAATTTGCTGTGAAACCTTAGTCTAAACCAATATTATATTATCTAAGTAGGTACATATGGTGAAGTATTAAGATGTTTCATTCCACTTACCCGTCATCAACTCCAAATTTTGTAAACATTGTCGTTTTTCAGCTTGAATCGCCTCGTGCCGACTTTTTACAAGTGTAAAATTATTCGTCATGCGGAAAAGTAACTCCCGCACGCCGGTTTTGTAAGGTTTCACCATGTTTATTCCGTTCATCACAAAACACAATGAATATTTAAACGATTTTGACAAACACATACCATAGTGCATGACGTTTACTGACTGCTTAAAAAACATTGCCATATGTAGTTTTTTAATTCGATGTCAAATTATTGCGCTGCAGACTTTCTTTGGTTTGTCTCTAGTACTATTATTTATTCTGTGTCTGGATATTAACGCTATTGAAAATATTTTGACTCAATTTGTTGTACGTCAACCACAGCTATGCCCCTACGTTTGATTATTTCGATTTTTTTATTATTACTAGTAGTTCGCCCCGAACTGAGAACTCGCGGTTAACCAAAAATTATATAGCTATTGACTTTGTTGAACCTACTTAGGTACTTGTATAGTGCGACATAAAATAATAGAAAATAAATGAGGGCGCCACTTTCTACGTAACTGTCACATTTGTGACGTAAAATGCTTACACAAATACACATGGCAACAATTTAGTATGGACATTTTTGAGTTCCATTTTATTTAATTTCTACTATTTTATGTCGCTCTATAGGCGGCAATGGATCAAAGATGGATTTATTGCAAGGTCTGTGGAGCCTTTAACTGATTGATTTAAGAAAAGAGTAGTATGTATAATATAGTTGGCCAAGCAGATCTTGTCAGTAGAAAAAATGTAGGCGCGAAGGGATATGCTCTCATAGAAAATTTGAGTTTCGCGCCTTTTTCTACTGACAAGATTTGCTTTTTTGCATCAATTTTGAAGCGCCATTTACAAGTTTAGCGTTAAGTAATATAGATGGCGCTATTTTTTCGAATAAAGGGCTTCGTATACGGCTGCTCCTCCCCTGGATTTAAGTCACCACCATAGAGATTAAAATAAACTGTATCTGTGCTAAGCCGAAATATTTCCTGTCAAAAGTCAAATACATATATTATGTTTATTCTATTTTATTTTTATGTTGCTAATTATTTCAAAATGGTAAATTTAAAAACGATATTATAAAAGTGTAAGTCGAGCACTTTCATTTGATACCAAACTCGACCATGTTTCTTGCAAAAAAATGACCAGAATAGCAAGACCTCTCACAAACAGCTTTTTGGCCTTTTAAGCTCTTCTAGCTCAATAACCTCTTGATCGGGCCTGCTCATAATTTAATGACTAAAATATAATGCCCTCGACTACACGTTTACCCAATTTCATTTAAATTAGAACAAATTTACTTAAGTTATTGAGTATCAAACTATCTTCTGACAGTTCAGCTTAAAAACATCGAAATGCCGAGACGTGCCGCTAGCCAGCCGCGTGTTCAAAGTCGAATGTAAGAACTTCGCTTCGCTTCGCTCGCTCGTTCGATAAGAGTTAGGAGCATTTAATAAATTTTATGAAATCTGTTTTTCGCTCCTAATTTTTACAGTAATCAAAAAATAAAAAAAAGTCAAACTTAGGGATTAATCAATAAATCTAAAAAAAGTCAAACCTAGGCCCCTATGCAGCTATGGATTAAATACATCAAATTACGTAAAAAATATTTCCATAATGTCCATCTAGAGAGGAAAATGGGGACTACGTTTGTGTGGAGAAGCGACCGTCCCCTTTCCTCTTAAGTGAAACTAAGGGCCCGATTCGGATTTTGAACTATATATCTATTAGACCCCACCAAGATATGTCAGTGACGTCAGTGTCAAACAAGTGTCAAAAGTGTCGTTTTTGTTTGAAGAATTGTCACTTTTGACACTTGTTTGACACTGACATATCTTATCCATATCGTTCGGATATCTAATTTTTGACGTATTGTAAAGTTCGGATATGGCTGTAAGTAAGTCGGATAATTGAATCCCGTAGAAACTTTCTATTAAACATTATAATATTATGCAAAGTAAACTGGCAGATCTCCCAAGCGAAGAGAGCCTCAAAAGCCTCATTATTAAATTAAAAAACTCCCAAGTATTCCGTTTTTTAATTTCTGTCGGATTGTCCCTTGGAGCACTTTGGAGTACCGTAAAATGGGGTGAGTAGAGTTCGCGGGGAGTGTTGGGTTATGAATGGGGAGAGAAGGGATGAAAGAGGGGTGAGACGGGATTTTAAGGTTACTTTTTTATGATATTCACCTTTGTATGAAATTCCATCTCACCCCAATTACGAGGGACTACGGGTTGAGGTGGGATTTCCTGTTTATCGTCAAAGTTATGAAATGGAACTACCCAAAATAAAATAAAAACTAAAATGCAAACGTCCGGAACACTTGTCTTATTATATACACCATTCAGTTTTCATATGTAAAAATAAAATGTTATCGAGGTTTGAATGTCAGTTTTACCCCTACTCACCCCATTTTACGGTACTTTGGATGTGGCTTGTTCCATAACTTAGTATAAGAGTTTTTTATATAAAATAAGTTAACTCACATTTATTTATTGTTACCTAGCTTTCAAACTATATTTCATTTTCTGTGTATTTTTAACTGTATTTATTTGTATCTCCATTTTTGTAATTCTCGGGCCTTTAAATACCGGTCTTTTGATAGGCTTGCGTGAGGATATAGATCCAACACGTAGAACCCCTTTGGAGAGATTTAATGTCAAATTATTATTATTTATAGACGGGTCTATCACGAAATATAATTTATTACCTTTATTTAGCGACGTTTCAACACAGGAAGCCAAGGTATCTATCTTCGGATGTGTGCGTATATAGATATTGTGAGTGTTGCGTGTCGGACTATTGACAATAATTAACATTATGTGTAGTGGCTGGCTTGTAACTGTGATGTCTACCCCAAATTTTTTCAAACACTTTTCATCGGGTGGTTGTACAAATCTCTGTTTTGACATTTTGCTGGGACATCAGTTAGCCGCGACCACGACCAGTGAAACCTGTCTCGAAACGTCGGTAAATAAAGGTAATAAAATAGATTTCGCGATAGACCCATCTATGAATGTGAGTTAATATGTGTTCAAAACGCGAAAGTCTTGAATATTATATAAAATAAGCTTTTGGCTAAAATTTCAGTTTGTACTACACAAATGTACTAAATAACTATACATACCTACATATATGGCTTTTCTAGGTTCTTTTGAAAATTTTATCAATAGGTATTGTATTTTTTCTTAGTTAGGTATGTTTGGTCACCAACACGCAATATAATAGTACCTAGTACATTTCTGTTTGGCCCATTTTTTTACTGGTAGAGAATACCTTTAAGGCATGAGACTGTGCCTTTTGTACTTTACAGTTCTTGTGCAAATAAGTTTAAAATTAATAAATACTACGTAAAAATTTCGGACGTAAGTCCGCCATTTTGGTACCTATACTGTTTTCTTTACAATTTAAATAAGCAAAATAAAAATAAAAATCTATTGTTCAACATCGCAAGGATCAAAACTAGCAATACTATTACATGCCACGTACCTATTAGGGTTTGCACGATGGATCTGAAATTTATGGCAAGATCCGCGGATCCGGATCCAGATCCGGATAATTTCATACATTTCGGATCCGGATTGCAAACCCTAGCCACGTACTGAGTTATACATCAGACCAGTCGCGAAATATTAGACTTTCTTATTTAGGGTTCTTTAAGGGTCCCACGCCGACTGTAAGCTTTTTACGGCCCCCTCAACTACGGAACCCTTTCAGTACAAATGGTTTTTGTATATACGCTTTGGCTTGTTAGTCACTTAAGAGCCTTTATGGACCCTACATGTAGCTTTGTTCTTATTACTATCCAACTACCGAAATGGTACATTACGATACAAGTGCGAAAAGTAGTAAATTCGCAATGAGTGTTCATAAATTGACACACGACTGAAGGGAGTGTTTTAAATCGACACGAGTTGCGAATTACCTTTTCGCACGTGTATTGTACAACGTTTTACAGTACATAATTACATAATTATGGCCCTTTAAATTTATTTTCGACATAGGACGACAATAAACAAACAAATGAATGCCCTTACCGGGATTCGAACCCGGGACCTCCTACTACGTAGGCGGTCAGGGGTGACCTGACTAGGCCAGATCCTAAATAAACTCAGACTAACGGTTAATATTTCAGTTCCAGAGTCCTTAACTCTTATTGTATTGTCTACAGAAGTGACCTTTTTAGTGTTCTGTACCTCGAAAGGAAAAAATTGAACCCTTATAGGACCACTCGTGGGTCAGTCTGTCTGTCTGTCCGACCATTCACCCCCTTTATTTCCAAAACCACTGGGTCTAAAATTTTGAAAAAAATACACAATTTAGTTCTTTACCTATAGACGACAGGAAAATCTATTAGAAATGTGCAGGCACGCGTGAGTCGGACTTAATGTACGGAACCCTTGGAACGCGAGTCCGACTCGCACGTGGCTGGTTTTTTTTTAATGTGACGTCATCTATGAAAAGGGACCTTATTGTCGATGGCGCTTACGCCATTATTAACGATGCCCCGATATAAATACAATGCCGCGCGACGCTGTGCGGCGTAAGCGCCATCGAAAATAAGGTCCCTTTTCATAGATAATGCCCCAAATGACCCACCCGCCCACGCTAGGGTCCCTAAAATCGCTATTTTTATGGACCCACGACCCGCGTAGGCGGATCTTCAACGAAATAATTGTTGAAACGGGCTAACATAAACCCACGTCATGACCTTTACATTAGAACATAAAGCCAGCAACTAATTTTGTAACAATAACGTGGAATAGACATATTAAGATATAATAAAACGCCTACACTCTGAAAGTTATTGAAACATCAAAGCTTACCCTTTTAAATTAATATTAAAATTAAATTAGTTGAGTTTTATTTCATAAATTAGTTGATTTAAATACTGAACTACGAAGCTGTAAATTCTTAACTCGAATCCCGATAATGGCATTTATATACTATGTAATGAGTAAGGGCGCGTGTACACGGTGCCGCCTCCGCGCCGCCGCCGCGCCGCCGCCGCACCTTCTCGCTATGTACACGAGACGCATAAAGCCCGCCGCCGCGCCGCCACTGCGCCGCCGCCGTGCCGCCGCCGCGCCGCCGCCGCACCTTCGCGCTATGTACACGAGACTCGTATTGCCCGCCGCCGCGCCGCCGCCGCGGGTTGTACGCGTCTCGTATACGCGGGCCGTATTGGGATTAGTCCGGTTTCCTCACGATGTTTTCCTTCACCGAAAAGCGACTGGTAAATATCAAATGATATCTCGTACATAAGTTCCGAAAAACTCATTGGTACGAGCCGGGGTTCGAACCCGCGACCTCCGGATTGCAAGTCGCACGCTCTTACCGCTAGGCCACCAGCGCTTTTGTCGTCGACTAACCTTACGAGATTAATTCTAAGAACTTTCGAATTTTGGAGCAAAGCAGGAACATTTTACGGTATGTTTACTCGTCATAATCGAAGGAAAGGAGTCTTCCACACAGACGAAGCCGCAGCCATAGCTAGTCTCTCCCAATTCATTCTCATTAGAAACAGTAGCGTTTCTAATGAGAATGAATTAACTCACATTTATAATACGGGTCGCAAAATTTATGTTATTACCTTTATTTACCGACGTTTCAACACAGGTTTTACTGGTCGTGGTCGCGGCTAGCTGATGTCCCAGCAAAATGTCAAAACAGAGATTTGTGCCACTACCCGACGAAAAGTAGAAAAGTTAATATGTGTTCAGGGCTTCTTGTCGACCGCCATCTTGGTGACATCGGGTCGTGATTAATTTCTTTGTTTTTAACAAGCTTTTTATATGTAACTATGTAATGGAATCTTGCAAGTTAAATTTGATCCACTTCCCGGTTTCTGATTGAGCTGAAATTTTGCATACACATGGGAGTCGGGTGACAATGCAATATTATGGTACCATCGAGCTGATCTGATGATGGAGACAGGAGGTGGCCATGGGAACTCTGTGATGAAACAACGCAACCTAATTGTGTTAGGGGTTTTTAGAATTGTCTCGATGAGTATTAGTTGTCTGTCGTAAGAAAAGTACAGTCAGCGATAAAAGGTTGTACCAAAAAATATATTTTGCCAAAAACTTAATTGCTCATTAATGTTGTTTAAAGTGTAATACTGATAGCTTATAGTATACAGTGAACTAATATGGAAGTTTTTTTTTATAATTAATGGGCTTACTCATGGCCACAGAGTAGCCGAGGCGAAGACGTGGCCTACGATGGAGCGAGCCTGCCCAGAAGGTGCCTGTTCACCCTTGATTTGAAGGTTGCCGAGTTATATGTGCGGAAAATTAAGAATTAATCTTGGCGTTAATGCCAGGTAGCCCCACATGGCCCTTGTAAAGTCCACCTATCGCCTTACAAGAGCTCTTAAGAGCCCATCAACGTGCACAATAGCGCCACTGCTAAATAATCGTGATTATTTAAATTTAACGAAGTATATTTAAAAAAGGGGGCCGCTACGGACTGTATCTTGTATTAAAGTACCTATTGAATACATCAAACTAGTTTCCATGTTGCTGGATTCGTCAATCCATGCGTCCAAAGTTAAAACGGCCGTTTTTGTTTTGAGTTTATAGATTGACGAATCCAGCAACATAGAAACTAGTTTGATGTATTCAAAAGGTACTTTAATACAAGATACAGTCCGTAGCGGCCCCCTTTTTTTAAATAGCTTTCGTTAAATTGAAATAGTTACGATTATTTAGCAATGGCGCTAGTGTGCACGTTAATGGGCTCTTAATACAACCGAACAACGTCGTGCTCTACGACCATTTAGTATTTCTACCTCTAACCGCGTATGGCTAGAGCCCTAGAGGCCATAATGTATTGTTTATACCGTACACTGGCTGAAGTTTTTAAGTTAACATGAAATAATTAATTCGATCACACGTGGATCCCACTTTAACGTTGGCGAAATCATGGACAGTATCAATGGAGCCATATTACTCAAAGATTGAATTGAAATATGTGTTCAAAACGCGAAAGTTTTAAATGCTGTCAAAGTCAACGAAATTCCTGGAACATTCCCATTTATCCGAAAACATTAAAGAATCAAAAAGCACTCGACTAGAAAATTGCCATAACGAGCATAGTTAGGACGACGGCGCGGCGTACTGTCGGCAAATTAGCGAGGAAGAGGGTCAGCAGTAGAGATGCCACGAATATTCGGCAACGATTAGGTATTCCGCCTGTTCGGCCACTTTGCCGAATAGTCGGTATTCGGCCGAATGTTGCCTACTATTCGGTCGAATACCGAATATCTGTTGCACCAACCTAAAAAGAAAAATTGCACAATACAAATAACCAAAAACTAAGTATATTTAATATTTAGAATGTGTTCTTGAAAAGTTGTTAAATACGAAGACCCTTTTTTTAACATTTGTTGATTTTTAAAAGCATTTTACTTTTAATCATGGGGTCTGATTTGTTTGACTCTGACTAAGTACTTTCTTTAATTCTGTTTAACAAAAAATATATCTTAGCATACGTTGTGCTTTGTGGGCGATCAGTTTTCATAATAATTGTAACTCAAAATGTTCGCATGTCATGCCGAATATTCGGCGATTCGGCCGAGAGAGGGGCCGAATATGCCAAAACCACTATACGGGGTATCTCTAGTCAGCAGAAAAGCGACTGTTGAAACCTTCGCGCTTCGAACACATCCTCACGAAGAACCCGAATGCTTTTAACCACTCATTTCTGGCCAAAAGAAGGAAAAAAACGAGTTAAATTTGGAAAAAAAAGAAAAAATTTACATCACCTAGTAGTCTTTTTTTCCACCTTGGACGTTAACACTTTAATCTCTTACCACCACGCTCAGGATTCTGTTAGAATCCCTCGCTACGGTCAGGATTCAATTATGGAATCCTTCGCTTCATTCAGGATTCAATGTAGGTACTCCCACGCCGTAACTATATCATTTTGCTCCCTTGTTACACAATCTTCTCAGGAAGAGATCGCTTTTTAGCGATAAGACCGACTGTTGTTCTTAGGTACCTAGTTTTATGGTGCACAGTAAAGAATATTTATTTATTTATTTTGTTCAGCTAGGTGCAAAGTTATTTCGCGTTTCATAAACCAAAACACTTATTTTTAATGCCTTTCATTATGTAGCAGTCACATAAACTACTATTATAACCTGCAGACCTTCATAGTGTTACGATCTTACGGTAGATGTCGCTAGGGTCCCCTAAGTCCCCTTGACCCATATAATATGGTGGAAAGATTTGCTGGCTATGGATGAGGTCTTAAGGGGCCCACTGATTACCAGTCCGCCGGACGATATCGGCCTGTCAGTTGTCCGGAACTGTCAACTTTTTGTTCTAACTGACAGGCCAATATCGTCCGGCGGACTGTTAATCAGTGGGCCCCTTTAGTGGCTCAGATGGCAAGAGAGCTGAAGTATCGATCCAGATGCCGTGAGTTCAAGTTTCACCCAAGACTAATTTTTCCATTTTTAAATTTATTCTAAGCTAGGTACATAATAACGGTCACGCTTCGGAGCTAGCCATTTTTTTATACTTCATAAATTAATTTATACTTTTTTGAACGTGAATAAAATTAATTTATCTCTGATTTTGATGTTACCTTTTAATTTTACCAACCTCTAAGTGTAAGGCCTGAGTGGACGCTCGAGTTGGGCGCGCAGCGGGGCGGGGCGTGCGGCGTGCATGTTAAACAAATGCAAACGTATAGGAGCGGCCTTAGTGCATGCTGCTTGGCGTGGCTCACTCCGCGATTTCGTCGCTTTGCTACAGGTAGCTAAAAGTACATCCGTTCCGCCCCAATTTTGGGGAAAGCCATAAGCCGCGCGTGGCGCTGTCGCCACCTAGCGGCCATATCTGTGTTGATCGTAACAGACTCGTTTTGTTAGAGAGCGAGTCTTCTGTACCTAGTACTATTATTTAATCTGCGACGCTGCTCAAATTACTTGTGAGCCCGACACCATGCTGCACGCCCCGCCGAACGCTCCGCTTCGAGCGTCCACTCAGGCCTTACACTAATTTCAGCGTCTATAAACTGTAGTTAAGATGTAAAGTCGGCAAAAAACGAACTAAGGAACGAAGTCAGATGCAGACGGTTTAAATCTTTCTAATGAATTTTTACTAAGGAAGCACGTCTCTGTAATAATTAAATATTTAAATTGTACACGTAGTTAAAGCTAAAAATTGTAAAATTATAATACAGGAAAGTAAAAAGTGTCAATTGTTTTTAATATAGAATTAGCAGCTATACTGGGTCAACCAAATCTTGTCAGTAAATAGGAACAAAAAAAACTATACCTACTCATCCTTTTCTTTTGGGTGCTAGTACTAGTGTTAGACAAAGATAGTATGATTCTCTCTGTCTATGTTTGAAATCAAACAGACCTTTGACACGGTATAACTGAGAATGTACCTTAAAGAAAATCAATAGTTAAATAAATATGATACGCACACGCCAGAGAATGTGTCAATGTGTCAGCCGTACCTATAAGTCTATTTTTTTTATTCGGTAGACAGAAATGACAGTTCATAGTATGAACATAAAATGTCATTTCATACTATGAAATGTCATTTTAGTCCACCGAATAAAAAAATAGACTTTAGTTTAGTAGATATTAACTATTTCCAAAATTACTTAAATGTATCTTACCTGTAGTTACAGATTAGCTATGTTCTAGGAATCTTTAATCTCCCTTAGAGCAATCCAGAACGAAGTCTAACGTTTAATGAGTTTTAGATCGAGATTCCCGTCGCTGCTAAGTGCTGAAAGATCTTAATTATTGCGACTGATTAATGGATGGATGTTTTCTATGTATTGAAGTATTTGTATATTGTATAACTATGTCGTTGTATGAGTACCCACAACACAAGCCTTCTTGAGCTTAGCGTGGACAGCCATATTCGAACTTTAAGATACGTCAAATACTAGGTAAAGAAACGATATGGATCGGATATGTCAGTGTCAAAAAAGTATCAAAAGTGACGTTTTTGTTTAAAGAAACGTCACTATTGACACTTGTTTGTTCAATATCTAACATTTGACGTATTGTTCGAATACGGCTGCGTCAATTTGACTGGTCTGGCCTAGTGGGTAGTGACCCTGCCTGTGATGCCGATGGTCCTGGGTTCGAAACCCGATAGGGCATTTATTTGTGTGATAAGCGCAGATATTTGTTCCTGGGTCTTGGGTGTTTTCTATGTATGTATTTGTAAATGTTTGTCTAAGTACCCACAACACAAGCCCTCTTGAGCTTACCGTGGGACTTCAATTTGTGTAAGAATGTCCCTACAATATTTATTTATTATTTGTACTATAGTGATCGCTCCGAGTGTATAAATGAAAATGAAATGAAAAATGAAAATGAAAATTATTTATTTCCTTATTAAGCATCTACAAATTGCCATCAGTGGTTGGGACTTCCTTTTAGGTGAGTGAACCTGTATCAGGGTGCCCCGCTCCTCCATAACTAAACAGTCTTATTATTACTTATTATAGGAAATGTTATACATAAGCAAGTAACTTATTTTTTTTATTTATATAATATATATATATATAATTTATATATAATATATATGATAAATAAATCTTATAAATGGTGACAATTTAACACTGTAGTCAAGTTTAGGAGGTGAACACATTGAAATAGGGAATATTACGTGAAACTCTGCGTAGAGGGCGCCACTCCCACAATAAGTCGCAATCTAAGGATCTACTGCAAACGAGAGAGTCGAAATTTTTGTATCTAACCTCTCTATCACTCTTGCACATTCGAGCGATAAAGAGGCAGATAGCTGAGTTTAGATTTCGTGTTTCCCGGTAGGTCCTTTGTAAACAAACCGTCTTGATGTATCAATGTCATATTCGATTGTCTGTGAAAACTTGTCAAAAACAGTTTAAGGTACAGTGTGTATAAGTTACCCTATGGTATACTTACGTCGCTAGTGCTGCACTCTGGCGGCAAAACATGGCAGTAATACTCGCTATGGCGACGAAAGACGACAGTGGACCATATTGGCAATGAGGCCAACTTGGAAAGGTGACGAAATATATGTATGTATGTATGTATGTCACTTTATTGCACATAAACAGGTTTACATAAAACGGACAAAAACAAAACAAAAATAAGAATGTTATGTACAAAGGCGAACTTATCCCTATAAAAGGGATCTCTTCCAGCTAACCTTCACTTAAAATATAACTGTGTATACAAAATCGCCCTGAGCCGCTAAACCGGGATTTAGTGAGAACAACTCAGCTGGACGCAAGTTAATTGTGTTTGCTGACGGTACATACAAAGCCGGTACGGTCTGCAAGCCATTTAGTGCAGTAAGCGGAATTAAGAATGTACGTAATTTCGTTCTGTTGGTTAACAAGCGTTTAGTGTAACCATTTTGAAAACATTTCTAAAGGAGTAGGTACTTAGTACCACTACCACCAGTTTAGCACTGAATAAACGTCATCGAGAACGTGATTTACTTTCTATGCATCTCGCTCGTACTCGCATATTAGTGCAAGCGAGATGTATAGAAAGTAAATTACGTTCTCGAAAGCGTTTATGTCAGTTTTGACACTGTCAGTGACTCATGGTACGGTCTCAGAAGAGTTTTTTGAATTTAACATTAGAGTTTCGTAGTTTGTGTAAAACGCTTATTTAACTAATAAGCTTTGAACAGGTGATTTTAGGGTTCCGTACCCAAAGGGTAAAAACGGGTAAAAAATTTAAGTGGGACTCCCATACAATAAACGTGTTTTTTTGCCGTTTTTTGCGTAATGGTTTTTTTAACAGTAACAGTTCTTATGACTTGAAGTTGAACTAATAATAAGTACTAACACATTAAGTGTCGGGAACCTGCTCTCTACAAAGCGGAAAAACGCCGGGATCTGCTACGAGCGTAGCGCTACGAAAAATGCACGCGCAAATGATAAGATCGTAATATCATTTTGGTATCAAAATGTGAGTTCGAATTGACGTCCTATTGTAATCTAGTCTATTTCTTTATTCGGTAGACTAAAATGACATTTCATAGTATGAAATGACAGATGATGTTCATACTATGAAATGTCATTTCAGTCTATCGAATAAAAAAATAGACTTTAGGTACATTATTAGCTCGTTTTAGTTTGATTTATTGAATACCATTTTAGTATTCCGAATTATACACCGAGATAAATTGCAGTCACGTCACGGCTTTATGATTCTGTTGAAAACCGATAATATTTTAACCTTTTGGACGCCAATGACCGATATATCCGCACCGTAGGTTCAACGCCAAAGACCGATTAATCGGTCACAGACCACAGAGCAACATAGACCTACGTGCATATGCATAAATTGACACTTCGGTGACGTGGCGTCAGCGTGACAGCTTTTGTGTTTGACACGGCGTCGAAAAGGTTAATACCGTTATTCATAATAGTACCGTTAAATGTGCCTACTTTGCGTCCCACTGGGTAATTGTGCTCCAACAATATTAGATATCGAAACGATATGGATTAGATAAGTCAAACAAGTGTCAAATGTGACGTATTTGTTTGAAGAAACGTCACGTTTGACACTGACATATCCAATCTATATCGTTTCGATATCTAATATTTGACGTCTCTTAAAGTTCGAATATGGCTGTAAGTGTTCATTTTCAAATAATACAAATTATCTTTGGCTGTTACGACGATCGAAATAATTATCTTATCAAATCGATAGCCACTCAGCCTTGATTGATAATGAATAAACGATAAATTAATTTTATTTCCATAGTCCACTCTATAGCTTTTAATATAGTTTTTTTTTTTTTTAGTTTACTAATTTCCCGCCAGATGGTGTTGTTCTGTGAAATCCTAAATCGCGCTATCGAGACTTTTCTTGGGATAGTTACTATTGGTTTATACATTTTTTATCAAATATATTCGGTATGTGTCGTTCGGTGTGTAATCGATATATCGGCATGAGCATACAAATAAATTGCCCTTACCAGGATTTGACCCCGGAACCTAGTGTTTCGTAGGCTGGGTCACTAGTGTCACTACCGACTAGGCTAGGTGGCCGACAAAAATTGTTTTCTAAATTAATAGTTATTTGTATTACAAAGGGGCTAAGTTGTTGTTTAACCGCTCGTGCTAATATTGATACACGAGCAAGCGAAAGATTCCAGTAGATTCTTGAGCGTTGAGAAGGTTTCAAAGCACGAGGGTTAAACAAATTTTGTGAGAAAAAGAAAAATCGAGTGTAACACAAAATTTGTAAAATAACAAACAAAATCAAGCCAAAACAAATCCAAATGAATGTAATTAAATATTTCTCATTCAAAATTATCATTTAAAAGTCAATTCTACTAGCAAACATAAGAAAACAACTCAAAATTTGCATTTAATTACTTTGGCTCACATGTGAATAAAATGCAACTTTGCTATCAGTTTTTGAACAATCAAGAGAGCCTTTACCAGTTGATGTGGTGAAAATAATATTGCACATAGTCTGTTAAAATCACTTAGGAAACATCCCAATTTGAAGTAACTCTTCTAAGCCTCTTAACTTCAAGTCTTAGCTTATTTAATAAATAACATAATAACACCGTTAATAATTATAAATGGATACAGCATTATTTCGCTGCTAAAATGTGTAAATTATTACAGCAAAATTATGCTGTTTGCGAGTTGCCTCAGTCGTAATTAAATTTAATATTAACTTATTACGGTTAAGAGGTGTTTACTGTTTAAGTCTATTGTTTAACAAAATAAATATTAAATTACATTTACAACCGGGTCTATATCGGGTTTTAAATGTTATTTAATATGTGTTCAAAACAGGGATCGGATACCGTAAAATGGGGTGAGTAGGGTCAAAACTGAAATTCAAACCTCGATAACATTTTATTTTTACATATTAAAACTGAATGGTGTATATAATAAGTGTTCCGAACGTTTGTATTTTAGTTTTTATTTTATTTTGGGTAGTTCCATTTCATAACTTTGACGATAAAGAGGAAAACCCACCTCACCCCGTAGTGCCTCGTATTTGGGGTGAGAGGGGTTTTCATACAAAGGTGATTTTGGAAGATTGTTGGATCGATTTTTTTTATTATGCGTTTTACTATAGCTCCATTTTAAATTGGAATACATTATTTTTGTAGCAGTAGCCTTAAAATTCCTTCTCACCCCCCTCTCAAACCTTCTCTCCCCATTCATAACCCACCTCTCCCCGCGAAACCTACTCACCCCGTTTTACGGTACCGGTATTTTTTGTATGGGAACAAAAACGGTATTTTTTCGTTCTTTGCTAATTATTTCATTTCTAATTGGGCAATCTAATAATACGAAGTCGTTACCTAAACACTCACCTGAGTCCTACATTTCGAGTATAAAATAATTCGAAATATATGGTTATTTCGAAGCTTTTGCAAAAAACCGGTTCCGATCCCTAGTTCAAAACACGATTTTTTTATTTATTGAACTTTATCTGATCAGATCGGGGAAATCCTGAAGAAAGGCCGGTCACGAACACCCTAAACCGGCGAGCGTGTATGAGGAATGTTATGAAAGTAACGGAAGCGAAAGAGGTATGTCAGGATCGTAGCAAGTGGAAATCCGTGGTCTCTGCCTACCCCTCCGGGAAATAGGCGTGATTATATGTATGTATGTATGTCAATTTATTGCACATAAACAGGTTTACAAAAGACAGAAACAACAGAGTAAAAGATGTAAGTGTATGTAGATGTATGTATGTATATTGATGAACAATGATTCATTTTCATTAAGGCCCGTGGTTCAGAGAGCGGAGTTTTCGAAAAATCGTAGCGATTTTTAGATCACATATACGGTTGCCAGATATTTATTAAATTACTTAATTTACCAAACACCTCTTCGCTCGGTTAAGATAAAAATAAAACGCCTCTAAAATTACATATATATCTTCATAATCACTACAATTGAATAAAACAAAGTCGCTTCCCGCTGTCTGTTTATGCGGTTTTTTTAGTAGATGAGTGATTCAAGAGCAAGGTTTATGTATAATTTGTTAAAATTAATAATTATTTATTTACAAACATGATATATACAGTGGAATTACTAAAATAAATTAATAACTAGCTTAAATCTAAAATAGGCCCTTGAGGCATTGTGCCAAGGATGCTGGCGACATTTCCTCGCTGTATCGCAAAGCTGATACGTTGTGCGAGGTAGCCGCCAGCTCATTGTTAACCCGTGCGAAGCTGGGGCGGGTAGCTAGTACTATATATAAATCTAATAAACATTTCTATAAAATGCTTACTACAATGTGTCGTAACCCCTCTACGGCGTAGACAGCTACGCCACTACGGCGTAGCGCCTGCCGCTGGCAGTTCGAGAATATTATGTAGAAGGATACCGCGGTATTCGGAAAACAAAATCTGTTCTAAACTAGAGAACGATACGATATGTACTAGATACGTTGTAGTTTAGATTTCAACTAGGGGCCCGATTCGGATTTTGTAATAGACATCTATTAGATATCTTTTAGACATCGCCAAGATACGATAACGATATGTTTAAGATATAACCTGTCAAATTTCACATTTCCGCGATTCTGGAGATACTCTTGAACGATTTCCACAAGATATCACTTAGAGATCTAATTCACATCTAATAGATATCTAACACGATCTGTCGTAAAAGTGACATTGGTTGCCCGAATTGCGCTGCAAAAGAGAACTAGTTGAAATCTAAACTATAACGTATCTAGAATGGATCTAGTACGTGTCGTCTCTTGTGAATATCTTGAAGTTCGAATACGGCAGATTGTGTTAACACATTCAGTGCCAGCGCAAGCTACGCGCTACGAGCGTAGCCGATAACACGGGATGTAGCGAAAACCGCCTACGAATAGTGAACTCCCCTAGCAAGTCGCTGGCAGTTAATGTGTTAATCATAGAATCTGGTCACAAAATTTCACGAGAAGTTAAAAAAAAAAAGATTTCTTGTATAGTCGCCATCAGATATATCGGAGCGGCCGGGGTGCTCAGAGATATCTGAGCACGCACTCTAATGCTTCAAGAGACGTGTTCAGATATTTGTGAGCACCTTGCCCGCTCCGATATATCTGACGGCAAATGTACTAGAGAAATTTGAAAATAATAATCACACCAATTTAAATGCCGCCAATGAAAACACCCATTAACTCTTAAGGGCAGAAAAATTTGTTTTCAACAAAGTTCGCTGAAAACCTTGTTCCAAAGTCGATTAAAAAGCTTGTTCTAATGAGGGGAGCTTAAAGGAAGCGATGTTGATACGACACAGCTTAAAAAGAACAGCTTTGTCATAATAAATACATATACTAACGGCGCGATTCGGCAAATGAATTAGACATTCACTAGATATGAAATAGTAACGATATGTGACGTTCCACGGAAAAAGGTACCTTATGGCCGCAATAATATTGGAGCGGCGTAAATAATAGCGTAAGCGCCAACCGCCATAGGATACCTTTTGCCGTGGAACGTCACATATCGTTACTATTTCATATCTAGTGAATGTCTAATTCATTTCCCGAATCGCGCCGCTATAAAGTGTCATTCTATGGAACTTGCTAACTATGTAAACAAATCGCCATATTGAAATCATCATTAAGAGACATTTTCAATATGGCGGTTTGTTTACATAGTTAGCAAGTTACATATAATGACACATACATATTACATACATATTATTATTATTTGGAGCCTGTTGTGTCCCACTGCTGGGCAAAGCCCTCCCCCCAATTTCTTCACAAATATCTGTCCGTGCTACATTTATTTTATTACATATTTACATACATATTCGCTAGGTGCACGACTGGTGCTGCCCTCATTTTGGCAGACTTTCTACGTTAAATCTTATGGAGTAAAATTAGTTCAAGCGGCTGCCGCTAATACTAATGGCGGCCATTCCATAAGATTACCTGTGTTTGTGACGATCAGCGCCACTTCCCTCTCCACCAACTTCGCACCTTGCCAATAGACGAGCAAATAGTTAAAACATAGATTGTAGGTACTACTCTAACGATGACTGTTGTTCAATATCTACTACTTCCTCGCGTTGTCCCGGCATTTTGCCACGGCTCATGGGAGCCTGGGGTCCGCTTGGCAACTAATCCCAGTAATTGGCGTGGGCACTAGTTTTTACAAAAGCGACTGCCATCTGACCTTCCAACACAGAGGGTAAACTAGGCCCGTATTGGGATTAGTCCGGTTTTCTCACGATGTTTTCCTTCACCGAAAAGCGACTGGTAAATATCAAATGATATTTCGTACATTAAGTTCCGAAAAACTCATTGGTACGAGCCGGGGTTCGATCGAACCCGCGACCTCCGGATTGCAAGTCGCACGCTCTTACCGCTAGGCCACCAGCGCTTCAGCGTTCAATATCTACTACAAAAAAAATAATGAAGTCTTTAGTCTTAATATTTTTCATACAAATTAAATATTATATGTGTAATGTACTGTCATTATTGTGATTGACGTTGCTGTCACGCTTTAAACATATCAAAATTAGTAATAAATACATTGGTTACTTTTGTAATTAAAGTTTTATTTTATTCTATTTGTACCTAATTGTAATTTTTGTCATTTTAATGTGTACATATGTTTTTTTTTTGTAATTTGCGTCTTAAAATAAACATAAAGGTGCATTAAAAATCAAAACACTAGTTATTTTAAAAAGTCGTTGAACAAATGTTGGTCAGTTTAAAAATTAACTATCATAGGAACCATCTTTCAACGAGAGAGGTAAAGTTATGAAAATATCACACATTCACGTTAGACATTCAGACGTACTCCTATGAGTACCGTAAAACGGGGTGAGTAGGTTTCGCGGGGAGAGGTGGGTTATGAATGGGGAGAGAAGGTTTGAGAGGGGGGGTGAGAAGGAATTTTAAGGCAACTGCTACAAAAATAATGTATTCCAATTTAATATGGAGCTATAGTAATACGCATAATAAAAAAAAATCGATCCAACAATCTTTCAAAATCACCTTTGTATGAAAACCCCTCTCACCTCAAATACGAGGCACTACGGGGTGAGGTGGGTTTTCCTCTTTATCGTCAAAGTTATGAAATGGAACTACCCAAAATTAAATAAAAACTAAAATACAAACCTCCGGAACACTTATATACACCATTCAGTTTTCATATGTAAAAATAAAATGTTATCGAGGTTTGAATTTCAGTTTTGACCCTACTCACCCCATTTTACGGTAACCACTGTGGAATTGAAACTCGTACACAATATTTCTCAGATTGGAAAATATCCTATTTTTCGCCTTTAAACTAAGTGAGGCAGCTGTCTCATCGGCTGTGTAACTTTGTTATAACAAGAAACGTGACTGCATTACCCATGGCCATATTAGAGAGGACAGCAAAACATCATGATGTTGTTGTACATGTACAGTCGTCATCAGATATATCGGAGCGGCCAAGGTGCTCACAAATATCTGAACACGCCTCTATTGTCAGGGCGTTAGAGTGCGTGTTCAGATATTGTGAACACCTTGGCCGCTCCGATATATCTGATGACGACTGTACCTACAGTGTTTTACCAAAGTGTAGATTTTTCGACCAATATAGTTCTACCTATCAACCTGTGTTGTTGTTTAGAAATACTATAGGGGAGACTAAGGAGGGTTGTGACAATTGGGTACTTTCCTCTACTTGAAATAAATTATTTCAAACTGTGCACGAAATAAAACACCAGATAATTATTAGAAAAACATAGATAGCAGTTATTTTTAAACAAAATCTCTATTTCAAAAATTGGATTGAAATATAAAAAGTAGGTGAGTTGACTGTGTGACGTCACTACATATGTTTTCATATAAATTCCATATTAGCAAATCGTTTTGACAGTTCTAAAAAAGAAGCTGATTTGACTAGTAGGAAAGTAGCCAATTTTTATTTTAACCGACATATCTCAGCAACAAAGCGTACGAGTACCATCGCTTGCAGGGCTCCAGACCGGACCGGGGCCGGGCCCGAGCTCCCACCGCTCCGTTTTCGATGGAAAGCACCACGTGATCACAGATCAGCCGTCATAGAAAATGACATGGACGCCTCGGCCCGGGCCCGGTCCGGTCTAGCGTGCGTCATCCTTAAGCTAGCAAAACCTCCCGGGGAAAAGTTATATTTTTTACCAATCTTTAGAAACGAGTTTGCGAAAGCATTTTTGCTTGATACAGCCTTTTTATTGGGTGTAATAAAGAAAACGAAGAGAAATGGATGAGATAACCTGACGTGTTATATTGTTGGATATACAGGGTGGAATAGTAGTTTGTGTTACAAGGGATCAAAATGATATATTTCCGTCAAGTGCGTGCGTACATTGAATCCTAAATGAAGCGACGGATTCTACAAGTAGAATCCTGAGCGTAATGAGGGATTCAAGTGTTAACGCCCTAGACGAAATAATTTTGATACCGTGTGACACATACTGCTTTTCACATCAACTATGAGGAAAATAAAAAAATCTTAGTGTTGACACAATCTGATGCTTAAAAGATTATTTAAGCTAAAAAAATAATGTGCAAAAAAATGTAAAAATAGTGTGCTAGAACAGAAAAGTGTTACTTTGATCCCTCCTAGCAGGGAAGAAAAAGCTCTTTTCCGAATAGGAGGTGTGAAAAACTTATAGACCGCTCCGGAGATATTGATATATAACTCGAGTGAAAGGATCAGGTTTTCAATAATAATAATTTTAGTTCTGTCTGTCTGTCTTTCTGTTATATTTTCACGCGTAAGTCGTGAACCGTTATGTATAAAATTACGTATGAAAATACTTTGTTATTAACAAAACTTCCGTTAGACTAGGGTTTGTAATCCGGATCCGGAATGTATGAAATTACCCGGATCCGGATCCGGATCCGGATCCGCGGATCTTCCCATACATTTCGGATCCGTCGTGCAAACCCTACGTTAGACACAATTTTGAGAGAGGAAAATGGGCACTACGATTGTAAGGAAAAGCGGTCCTCCGCTACCCTCTTCGATACCATCTGGCAATAAGCTAAATATTGTGGGATCGTTTCTTGTTATTTTCTTCCATAATTAAAGGTAAATTTGGTTTTACTTAGAATTTTTTCATAACACCCTAATCAGATAGCTCACCTGTATATTTTTATTTATGGCGGTGAAAAACGTTTTTAAAATGTGTAGCAAAGAAAATCCCAAGCCATTCTTACTTATAATTTATTTCAGTTTCACTGACGTTAGTATGATTTAAGTGGTACATTTACTTTTATTTATCATATACATCAACACCTACCTACCTTAAAACGATTTTAAAATTTAAAGAAACTTTCGAATTTTGGAGCAAGATAACCACATTTTATGGTAAATGAGACTTGGAGGATATAACCATACGGAGTAGCCATTCCCCTCTGTCGAAGCTCTATGACCAAATGGTCATACACATTTTATGGACTGACGTTTATCTGACATGACTACTTTTACGTTAGGTATACATTTGACGTGCCCCTCCCCCGCAAAAAAACGGCAAACTGTTTTGTACAGAACATTACAGACAAGGCGTCTCCATTTGGTTATAACCAAGTAATGAGATCCCATTTTCTGACAAAATACATTTCTTAACGCATTCACTGCCAGCAACCCGCCAGGCGGGTGCACTATCCGTAGTCGCTTTTCGCTACATACGGTTTTTCCCGTGTTATCGGCTACGCTCGTAGCGCGGTACAAGCGCTGGCACTGAATGTGTTAATCTATAACGCCACGTGTTCACAACATGGTTACTAAAACTAATCTAATGTCACACCGGTTGAATATGACATGATCCAATCCGAGTTCCGCGGACTTAGGCCCAAGGGACGTGGTGTGACTCCTCCACACATTAGTGTTGGTACGAACTTGAGTCTTTTAAGTCTTTTGAAGACTCAGCTCGTCTTTACGAGACTCGGCGCTTAAAAAACTTCTGAGTCTTTTAAGTCCTGGAGTATCGACTCGACTCAGTTTTTCAAACTCATTTCTTTTTAACTTCTTAGAAATCCGAGTCCTTAGTCGAGTCTTTTTTCAGAGCAACTCAAAAAGACTCGTGCCTCTAAAGACTCCATCGTCTCCATCAACAATTTTAAAGGTTTTTCTTAAACAGTAAATAAATTAGGCATTATTGTATGATTTGTGTAGCTAATCCACGAATTTTACATAAACACAATGCATTTCGAAATTGTAAAAAAAAAAAAGAGTTTTCTCAAAAGAATTCAAGTTTCTACAAAAGACTCTGATCTCTAACAAGTTAAAAACAACTCGAGTTTAAACTTAATTATAAGAGTCTGAAAAACTGGGTCGAGTCTTTAAGCAGAGGACTCAAAAGACTCGAATCTTAAGTCTTAACCAACACAACTTAGTTGGTTATTCTAGATATATGTGGGCTTTTCTAGAACAAAATCTAAGTATAGTTAGTTCGTTTTTTTAGCATTTGAAAAAGGATAAACAATCTTGACGTGTCTTCTTATTGAAAAAATAGTAATATTAATATTACTCAAAAACCAAAATAATGTAAATTGATTAATGCTACATCATTGTTACATACTTGCTGTCACTTATTTTTCTAAAGTGTTTTCTAATAAAGACACATCATAATCGTGTAGTCTTTACAATACCACAGAATAAATAATAGTACTAAGTACAGAAGACTCACTCTCTAACAAAACGCGTCTGTTACGATCAGCTCAGATATGGCCGCAAGGTGGCGACAGCGCCACGCGCGGCTTATGGCTTTCCCCAAAATTGGGGCGGAACGGATGTACTTTTAGCTACCTGTAGCAAAGCGACGAAATCGCGGAGTGAGCCACGCCTGACAATACTAAAAAAATCGGACAAGTGCGAGTCGGCGAGCTATCACGGTTCATGCATGGTGACAGATAGACGGATAGACAGACGGACTGACAGACGGACAGACGGTGTTCATGAGATACAGCCTGGTGACAGACAGACAGACGGAAGAGGAGTCTTGTAATGGGGTCTAGTAATAGGGTCCCGTTTTTACCCTTTGGGTACGAAACTCTAAAAAGTACGTGTGCAAATAAATAAATAATTATTATAGGACATTCTTACACAGATTGACTAAGTCCCACAGTAAGCTCAAGAAGGCTTGTGTTGTGGGTACTCAAGACAACGATATATATAATATACAAATACATAGAAAACACCCTTCAAGACTCAGGAACAAATATCTGTTTTAATCACACAAATAAATGCCCTTACTTACCGTGCCCTTACCGGGATTCGAACCCAGGACCGAGGCTTAACAGGCAGGGTCACTACCCACTAGGCCAGACCAGTCGTCAACGTGCAAGTCAAAGTGCAAGAATGTTACGAGTTGATATAAAAATAGTACAAACTCGCAAACAATATCAAAGGACTAACGTCCACTTGCATAATGCTCACGGGGCACAAAGTGCCATAACTACTTCGAGAACTTATAAACTTAGCTAATCAATCAATATACGCGTTACCTTAGGTACGTCAACAGTAAGTACCTAAGGGTAACCATTGAGGTATATATTATCTCTATGAGGGTAACATTCCATTTCTGACCGCAGCTGCACTACGTACTGAACGCGTCGCTGTTACTGTCAATTTCCATAGTAAAATGAACAGTAGTGCAGCTGTCGTTTGAAATGGACTGTCACCTTAAGATAACCACTTTATATCGGTAAACTAGCGACCCGCCCCGGCTTCGCACTGGTTAACAAATTATACATAAACCTTGCCCTTGAATCACTCTATCTATTAAAAAAAGCGGCCAAGTGCGAGTCGGACTCGCCCATGAAGGGTTCCGTATTTAGGCGATTTATGACGTATTAAAAAAAAACTACTTGCTAGATCTCGTTCAAACCAATTTTCGGTGGAAGTTTACATGGTAATGTACATCATATATTTTTTTTAGTTTTATCATTCTCTTATTTTAGAAGTTAGGGGGGGGGGACACACATTTTACCACTTTGGAAGTGTCTCTCGCGCAAACTATTCAGTTTAGAAAAAAATGATATTAGAAACCTCAATATCATTTTTGAAGACCTATCCATAGATACCCCACACGTATGGGTTTGATGAAAAAAAATTTTTTGAGTTTCAGTTCGAAGTATGGGGAACCCCAAAAATTTATTGTTTTTTTTCTATTTTTGTGTGAAAATCTTAATGCGGTTCACAGAATACATCTACTTACCAAGTTTCAACAGTATAGTTCTTATAGTTTCGGAGAAAAGTGGCTGTGACATACGGACGGACAGACAGACGGACAGACAGACGGACAGACAGACGGACAGACAGACATGACGAATCTATAAGGGTTCCGTTTTTTGCCATTTGGCTACGGAACCCTAAAAACCGCATCAAAATCCGTTGCGTACCTAGTTTTAAAGATCTAAGCATAGCAAAGTCCGATTGAATAATGCTCTCGGGGCACAAAGTGTCGTAACTACTTCGAGAACTTATAAAATTTAATTAGCTAATCAATCAATATATTGACCACTCGTGTCGGTTCCTTTTAGCCATTGAGGTATATACAAGAGACGACATCTCGAACAAAATGTTTCCGCACCTCAGAGAAGTGCAGGCACTTCTTTGCTTTTAGTACGTCACCGACCACTGACGAGATGCCACACATGTACAGAAAATTAAAAAAAATAACAATTATAAAATGCCTTCGTGCGTGTTAAAAAGTTGCAACAATAGCACAAGAAAATATAATAAAAGGGATGGAATAACATTTCACCGGTAAGCAATGGAATGACTGTTGATTTACTATTATTTAGTTTTCAAAGTAAATGTTTGGTCGTAGAAAAAGTATTGTATGCAACGTTGTTTAACTGAGTCAAAAATTAAAAAAAAAACAAAAAAAAAACAAAATAAAATAACTTAATATAATATCTTTTTTAAAAAAAGGGAACCGCCTTCAAAAAACCAACCCACTGAAAAGTACAAAATAATTTTTATATTACACCCCTTTACGTGTCCAGTCCCTATCCCGTCGTAAAGCAAATTTTTGCCAAAAAGTAATTAATACCTAATAATAAGAAAATTAATAATCATCCGGGCAATTACTTAGTTTTTGAAGTCGGTGCCAAACCAAAATTATTGAGAACCGATATGTTAGACAACGAAGAACGCTGCACTTACTTGCATTATAAAGACATACTTAGTTTACTCATTAATTTAGTTCTTGTAGGTTAGTACGTAGTCGTACTCGTATTTTTTTTCTGATTGGTAGTAAAGACTGTTTTTGTTGGTTTGGCACCGCCTTCAAAAACTAAGTAATTACCCGGATGATTATTAATTTTCTTATTATTAGGTATTAATTACTTTTTGGCAAAAATTTGCTTTACGACGGGATAGGGACTGGACACGTAAAGGGGTGTAATATAAAAATTATTTTGTACTTTTCAGTGGGTTGGTTTTTTGAAGGCGGTTCCCTTTTTTTAAAAAAGATATTATATTAAATTATTTTATTTTGTTTTTTTTTTTGTTTTTTTTTTAATTTTTTATTTATTTTATTTTATTTTTTACTTTTTAGTGATAGGTAGGTACTTCATTTATTTTAGGTTTTGGGCTAAAATACTGGTTTGTTAGGCTCTCCATTTAGTTTTGGGCTAATAACTACCTACTAATGGTGGTGATGGCCTAACTCGATGATAATCGCGACACAACATAATATGACGTTTTGGTGCTAAACGATTTGTATGTATATTGCTCCCACTTCCACTCCCATTCCCAGTCCCAGTCCGAGCCCGACTCCCACTCCCACTATTTTATCTAAATCGGTTTCAGCAACATAAATTTGTTGGTAGGTATACCGATAGCATGGCCACCTACCGGGTCCAATTGGTTTTTCAAACCATCCATGTACTGTACACTAAAACCTTCTCCAGAATGTAACAAACACTTTTCTGAAAACCGCATCAAAATCGGTTCAGCCAAACGCGAGATAATCACGAACAAACATACACACATACATACGTACATATATACAAGGTCAAACTGAGAAGTATTTTTTTTAAAGGCAGTTAGAAAAAAGTTCATCGACCCACCTAGTGGAACTCTGCAACATAGGCACACGACGACAAGTCGGTTAACCAAAACAAAGTGTGCCTATGTTGCACCAAACCTGAATTCCACTGGGTACAGCAAGGGTTCAGCATCAGCTCTATCTTGGGTACTGCTCTCCCAAATGCTCATCAAGATGTGACGGATGACCAAAATAGCGTGGGCCTATGTTGCACGAAACCTGAGTTCCACTAGGTACAGCCAGGGTTCAGCATCAGCTCTATCTTGGGTACTGCTCTCCCAAGTGCTCATCGAGATGTGACGGATGACCAAAATAGCGTGGGCCTATGTTGCACCAAACCTGAGTTCCACTAAGTACAGCCAGGGTTCAGCATCAGCTCTATCTTGGGTACTGCTCTCCCAACTGCTCATCAAGATGTGACGGATGACCAAAATAGCGTGGCCCTATGTTGCACCAAACCTGAGTTCCACTAGGTACAGCCAGGGTTCAGCATCAGCTCTATCTTGGGTACTGCTCTCCCAAGTGCTCATCAAGATGTGACGGATAACCAAAATAGCGTAGGCCTATGTTGCACCAAACCTGAGTTCCACTAGGTACAGCCAGGGTCCAGCATCAGCTATATCTTGGGTACTGCTCTCCCAAGTGCTCATCAAGATGTGACGGATGACCAAAATAACGTGGGCCTATGTTGCACCAAACCTGAGTTCCACTAGGTACATCCCGAGTTCCACTAGGTACATCCAGGGTTCAGCATCAGCTCTATCTTGGGTACTGCTCTCCCAATTGCTCATCAAGGCATGTCGGATGACCAAAACAGCGTGAGCCTATGTTGCACCAAACCTGAGTTCCACTAGGTACAGCCAGGGTTCAGCATCAGCTCTATCTTGGGTACTGCTCTCCCAATTGCTCATCATGGCATGTCGGATGACCAAAACAGCGTGAGCCTATGTTGCACCAAACCTGAGTTCCACTAGGTACAGCCAGGGTTCAGCATCAGCTCAGATCTATGTATACTAAAACCTTCTCCAGAATGTAAGAAACACTTTTCTGAAAACCGCATCAAAATCGGTTCAGCCAAACGCGAGATAATCGCGAACAAATATACATACATACATACATACATACATACATACATACATACATACATACATACATACATACATACATACATACATACATACGGGTCAAACTGAGAACCTCCTTTTTTTTTTTGAAGGCGGTTAAAAAATACTCGTGGCGTCTTTATTAACAATTTTCGGCTTCGCATGCATGCATGCACTTCTCTGAGGTGCGGAAACATTTTGTTCGAAATGTCGTCTCTTGTATATAGGTACCTCAATGGTTTTAGCGGCTTAAATTATTCAGGTATTATATTGTAAGATTAATAAAACTTATTGTGTTATAAAGCGTTTATGTAAACAATATTAGTAAGATAAACCTACTAGTGTTCGACATGCTAATGCCCAATAGATGACACCCTGCTGTCACCTCTATTGACAATGACTTAAGTTTCAAGATGACATGTACTGGTACCGCGTCGAGCACCAGGGGCTTTATTCGACAAGCGACGTTTGACGTATCGTGTTCAACTCCCGTTGAATCTGAACAATCCTGTGTCAAAATTTGACATTAGCAATCCACAGTTAGGTGACAACCAAACCAAACCATTATAAACTTTAAAGTAGTAATAAAACAAAGTTGATATTTGTTGAATTATTGGTTCTACCAAATGATGATTATCCGCACTTGATGAACATGCGATTAATTCAACTGTTGAATTGAAGTGGACGCGAAATCTGACAGTTGTACATGTCGAATAGGGGCCCTACGTTTACCTTATACTTTTCCCTCATAAATGCTATGATATAATTTATTTCGACGTAAACAATTGTATATGGAGGAGACAGTAAGAGTTACATTAAAATATATATATTTTGAGGGATCTTCAGTACAATTTTACACAGTACACACAGTAAACATGTGTCACGTTATATAAAATATATTTTATTTTTATTTTTTTCTTTTATTAATGATAAACTAACATACATTTTATAAATTACATAAAACTCGCCAAACTGTGTAGTTTGAGTTCAAATGTTACTCGCTTAAGAGTCCGCAGCAAACTCGATTCTCCATATAAACGTAGTAAGTCTCATTATAGATAAGATAAGATAAGATAAAAGATAGTTTATTCAAGTAGGCATATTACAATGCGCTTATGAACGTCAAATACCTAAAGCTACACCGGCTCCAACCCTACACCTCTGCCCCGATAAGAACGACTAGCTTTTAAAACGACTGGCTAGATTGCTCTGAAATTTTGTACTTACAATACGATAAGGTATATCTATGCCTGTAATTAGTTTATGTACCTTCTGATACCATAAAGAAAATACAGCGAATTTAAGATTTTTTATAGAAAACTCGTTTTAGCTCTATTTTGTGTGTTCTATAATCTGGAGCTATGTCAATTAATAACTAGCCTAGATATACCTTATGTCATTGTATGTGCAAAGTTTCATTACAATCCAACACGTAGTTTTAAAATGAGAACGAATTTCTTGTTTGTATGGGGAGGATTCAGTTCCCTGCCAGCGACCCGCTAGGCGGGTTCTCTGTTCGTAGGCGCTTTTCTCTAGATACGGGTTTTCCCGTGTCACCGGCTACGCTACGCGTAACTCGCGCTGGTAACATTGTAACTGTAAACAACGGTAAAAAATTGAATTTTCAATTCCCTTTTATGCGCGGCAATCGTATTTTTAATGATGGATAAACTTTTTCTTGTCATTTTCTATAATTGTCACTCCAATTACAGCACTTATGTTTTTTATACTAAGTTATGCCTTAATGCCCATTCCATTTACGCCTCAACTTTTCTACAACTAACAGTTTTCTTGATTAACCCTAAAATGTTGATCATAAAAGTCCTACCTTTATATCCAGTAATAATAATGCCTTCAACACAAAACACACACTTTACAAATTTACAGGGACGACCATCACGGTCCGCGGCCGCCGATCGACTGACTGAATACACTGAGACGCGCTCATATATACGCCCGTATACATACGCCCTTAGGGCGGGTGTTATAATAGAAATATTTTTTTAACTGTGTCAATTTTACGTCCCGATGATTTTTTTTGGACCGGTGACTTTTAAACGGTTGAAAGGGTATTTAATAGTAGTTTATGCAACAGTGATATAATAAGGGTTCTTAAAATTCAAGGGTCGAAGTTACAAAACGAGACGTAGTCGAGTTTTGTAAAAAAAGACCCGAGAATTTTAAGAACCAATTATGAGCTGTTGCATACATTACTTTTTCTATGACAGCTGCAGCAAAAAAAAAAAGTTATTATTAAAAAAAAAGAGTTATTATTAAAAAAAAAGAGTTATTACTTAAAAAAAATTGAGTTATTATTTAAAAAAAAAAGAGTTATTATTGTAAATGAAAACATACCTCTTTCAATCAAGATGATCGGAACTTGTATCTTTAAAAAAAATAAAGCAGTTGTATTATACTCATAAGATGACTGCTAGCAGTCATCTTATGAGCCTATAGACAAAGCATTCAAATGACATTGCTTTAGATATCACTGTCAGTCATTTAATTGACACATTTAAGTGCTGGAGTAGAAAAAAGTGTATTGTACATATGTTTATGCATAACCTAGATAAATTATTTTGTCTAACAGCGGTTATGAGATCATATTTACGGAATAACACTGCAAAAAGAAAATCAGACATGTTTTTCTATTTTCAATAATTTTCATTTTAATAAAAACTCATGTAATGGATTCATTTTGACTTCACCGAATGCGTTCTCGTCAGTTCTCGTACTGCGGCCGATTTAATTTTTTTTGTCCTTTTTTTTGTCAGATTTCGATTTAATATTGATACTGATTCAACATTATTCGCATTGTATAATATAAAATCAAAATAATATTTTTAGTTCAAATGTATGTACATGCATTCGAAGTCAAAGATATGTCTACACTTTTGCACCTTACTCCTTTGTAATAAGGCGAAAAATGCAACCACATTTTTGACGTCGACTGTACCGTGTTTATGTATTGATCTAAATACAGATGATAATAATATTTACCCCAAGAAAGATACTTAAGGCCGTATTGAGCAAAAATCAATATTAATAAAATATCAAATGATCTAAATTTAATACTTACATCATTAGTACTAATGATGAGTTTAGAAATATTATTTTATATTTACCAGTTGCTTTTTGATAAAGGAAAACATCGTGAATCTTGCATTCATCTTCCAAGGTATTGAATTAATTTTAACTTACATTTTGACATCAAAGTATGTCATTTTATCATTGGAAAAAAAATGTTTACATAATTAAATACACAGAGGTACAAAAATAGTAAACAAAATTAATGAGTAGCTTAAATCTAAAATAGGCCCTGGAGGCATTGTACCAAGGATGCTGTGCGAGATACGTACGTTGTGCGAGGTAGCCGCCAGCTCTTCGGTCACCAGTTACGTCAACCAGACGCTTCGCGATTTCTGCAAAAAAACTTGTACGTGCTGGGACCCCATGTACCTAGAGTTTCGACTCCAAATGGTACAAAATCGTACTTAGACATTTATCAACTCATGTTCAAAAATAAGATACCGTAAAATCAGGTATATATATGTATTTATTTTGGTGCTTAGGTATACTTGCTCTTTTCATATTATATACTCAACATAATTTGATAAATACTTATACATATTTTACTGGAACTTGAATTTTGACAGTAGTTGTAAGTTGTGGACTAAAATTAGGTACAGTCAGCAGCAGAAGTTGCTAAGCGGGCCAGGTCAGGCGTGTCTCACTCCGCGATTTCGTCGCTTTGCTACAGGTATCTAAAAGTACATCCGTTCCGCTCCAATTTTGGGGAAAGCCATAAACCGCGCGTGGCGCTGTCGCCACCTAGCGGCCATATCTGTGCTGATCGTAACAGACGCGTTTTCTTAGAGAGTGAGTCTTCTGTACTTAGTACTATTATTTATTCTGTGGCGGGCGATGTATTCAAAATGATCTTGACGCGACTTCATTGTTAAGATAATAAAAGCGTGTCAAGGAAATTTTGAACACCTCGCCCGCTTAGCAACTTCTGCTGCTAACTGTACCTGTTTTTACGGTACAACCTATGCTTGTTTGCTACCAGCGTTGCTACACGCGCTACGCCATGCCCCGTAGAAGCGTAGGTAAATAGAAGTTACAAAGTTACGTATTTTGTTACAGATAAAAAATAAGTAGCTAATTTTTATTACATAAATATTTAAATAAATATTATAGGACATTATTACACAAGTCCGGTGTTGTGGGGGCTTAGACAACAATTACTAAGGTCTCTAATGGCTCGGCCGCGACATTGAGCGACTTGCGACGTCGGCAGCGATAACCATGGATTGGAGCAGGACACAACGATCGGACCTTTCGTTCCCACCTATGGTTGTCGCTGCCGCCATCGCCAGTCGCGTAATGTCATGGCCGAGCCGTAAGGTCCGCTAGGTCACGCGGTTGCGCGGAGCAGGTGAGTGGGTTCACGAAAAATAGTATGAGTGTAAGGCCTGAGTGGACGCTCGAGTCGGGCGTGCAGCGGGGCGGGGCGTGCGGCGTGCATGTTAAACAAATGCAAGCGTATAGGAGCGGCCTTAGTGCACGCTGCTCACATCACGCGTGAGCCCGACGCCGCGCTGCACGCCCCGCCGAACGCTCTCCTTCGAGCGTCCACTCAGGCTTTACACTAACTGGCGCAGTCGGGTAGGACGGATTTTACCTACAATAGGCTAGATGACAAACTTTCATTTATGGTATCAATCAATCAGGTTTGTTTTTAGGATCAAATGTCCATATGGGACCCATTGCATTAAAGCAATACAAAAGTCAGAAATGATAGTCAAAGTCCGACAGTCGTACTTTACTCGCGAAACGCCCCTACACATCGCTATGTGAACGTGACGTCAAGGTCACTGAGAGCACATCTTGAAGTATAAACAAAACAAGAAAAATGCATTTTTGTCGGTGAAATATTGCGTTTATGTAGGTATATAGTTGATATACAATATTTTTTTGGATAATATGTAAGGATTGGAATGGTATCCTTACTTATTCCGTTTTTGAAAGTAAAAAAATAAACTAAAATTTTGAAACTTTGTGTTGTATTTTTGTATTATTTCCATATATTCTTTTTTAAATCCACAATATTTTATATTAAAGGAAAAAATCGAAAAAGTTACGCTTCCGGCAGGAACCCTCAGGAACCCTCATCCTCCACAATCCGTGTCCACAATATTGTGATAAATTGCTCATTTGTTATTTATTTTACTAGATTTTGTTATTAACATGTGTCATCATCCCTATGGCACCTGCGTGCGTGCCCCCACGCGACGCAGGCGCTAGGGTTTCCAGATGGTCGGGATTTGGCGGGATTCTCCCGATTTTTAGCATGTGTTCCCGATTCCCGACAAAGTGGAAAAGTCCCGAAAAACAGCTTCACGTTCTAAAACAATAATTTCAAGTTCCGAACTGTCGTCGAACGAGCGAGCGACCCGCGTCGAGCACGTCAGCGATTTGAATGATTGTTTTTTTTTCGAGTTAAGTCCCAAAATCCCGAAAAGTTCATACTTTTTCCCGATAATAGCGCCTTTCGATCTGGCAACCCTAGCGGGCGCCCTAACTAGCGGTAATAGGGTCGTTAATATCTCCACAGCAATTAATACCGTTTTTACACCTTT
This sequence comes from Cydia amplana, assembly GCF_948474715.1. Taxonomy (NCBI): domain Eukaryota; kingdom Metazoa; phylum Arthropoda; class Insecta; order Lepidoptera; family Tortricidae; genus Cydia; species Cydia amplana. Next base: position 2,142,705 of record NC_086093.1, on the reverse strand, counting down.
TTCCGTCCGTTAACGAAGGAAGCCGGCATTAACTTCCTATTACGACGCTTTTAGTCAGTAGGGAGCAAAGGGAATGATAATTAACTTCCGATAAGTGTACCTACTGTTGGTGGGCTCAGTAATAGGGGATATTACTGCAATATTCTGCCGCCAGAGTGCAGCACTTGCACCCATCGTAAACCATAGAGTAGCTTAATATATACTG